>NW_026692321.1:28072500-28672500 GCF_021218885.2 Marmota monax
TCTTGTCTTCATTTTTTGTCAGCGACAAAGGTTTTGAAATATTCTTCGACTGGTCCTATGGAGAGGATGTGATATGTTTTGAAACTGAGAGCTTTGTTGCTGGGCAACAACTCTCCTTTCTTTTACTAGAAAAATATCATTGGTACTCTTTTTATTCCTTAGCAAAGCAGCAATGTGGCTTAGGGCTTTGGAGTCAGACAGACCTGGGTTTGAATTCCAGCTCTGCTACTTATCTGATCCTGGCCAGGTTACTTAAGATGTACCTTTCAGTATTCTCCTCTTTAAAAGAGGCATATCTGCATCTGCTTCATAGGATTGAGGCTAAACTATATAGGCTATTAACAGTATGAGTATAATATCCAGCATCTCTCTCATAGTAAATGTCTAGGAAATGACAGAAAAATAATAACCATTTGATAAGTAGCAGGGAGAAAGTGTTATTTTAGGCCTACAAGGCTGTCTTTTTTTAAATTTAAAAATAACTTTATTGAGATCTATTTACATATACACGATGAATTTCATCCATTCCAAGTGTGTGATTTGATGACTTTTTTTTAGTTTTTTTTAAATTGAGTTGTGCAACTAACTCAATTTTGCAGCTCAATTCAGCTCCAGAACATTTCCATCAACCCTCTTGCCTGTTTGCAGTCAATCATCATTTACTCCCACCCTTGACAATCAAGAATTTGCTTTTGTCTCTATCAATGATCCATTTGTGGCCACAAAAGAGATCAGATATGTAATCTTTAAGGTCTGGCTTCTTTGCTAAGCATAATGTTTTTGAGGTTTATTCATGTTTTGGCAGATGTCAGTAATTCTTTCCTTTTTATTGCTGAATATGTGGATATACTACATTTGTTTATTCATTCATCAGTTGATGAATGTTGGATTATTTCTACTTTTTGTTTGTGATAAATAAATAACACTGTTAAGAACATTGGACACAATTTGGGGGGAGGGCATATGTTTTCAGTTGTCTTGGACATATACCTAGGAAGAGAATTGCCCAATAATATAATAAAAAAAGTGTGATTTTTTTGAGACATACCAACTGTCTTCCAAAGTAGCTATAACATTTTGTATTCCCACTTGAAATGTGTGAGTGTTCTGATTTCTTCACATTCTTACCAGCACTTGTTATGATGTGTCTTTTTGATCATACTCTTCCTGAAAGATGAGAAATACTATCTCATTGTGATTTTGATTGGCATTTTACTAATGAATAATAGTTTTGAAGGTCTTCATATGTTTATCGACCACTTAAATATATCTTCTTTGGAAAAATGTCTATTCAGCTATTTTTTTCCACTTTTTAATTGGGTCATGTATATTTTATTATTGAGTTATAAGAGTTCCTTCTATATTCTGAAACATATAATTTGAAATATTCCACCCCATTTTTGTGAATTCTTTTTACCCTATAGATAGTATCTTTTGCAGTAGAAAAGTTTTTAATTTTAATGACATTCAATATATCTGTTTTTTCCTTTGTTTATGGTTTTAGTGTCAGATGTAAGAATCCATTGCTGAATCTAAAGTTCCAAAAATCTACTTCTATGCTTTCCTCTAAGAGTTTTATCTTTTTAACTCTTACTATTAAGTCTTTAATAAATTAATTTGCATACATGATGTGAAGCTGGGGATCCAACCTCATGGTATTGCTTGTGGATATGCAGTTATCCAGCACCATTGTTGAAAAGACTTTCCCTATTGAATTGTCTGGGAACCCTTGAGGAAAATCAATTGACCATGATGTAAGGGTTTATTTAATTTAATTTATTTATTTATTTATTTATTTGAGAGAGAGAGAGAGAGAAAGAATTTTAATATTTATTTTTTAGTTTTTGGTGGACACAACATCTTTTGTTTGTATGTGGTGCTGAGGATCGAACCTGGGCCGCACGCATGCCAGGTGAGCGCGCTACCGCTTGAGCCACATCCCCAGCACGTAAGGGTTTATTTTTGAACTCTTAATTCTGTTTTATTGATCTCTATGTCTTTTCCTATGCTAGTACTACATTGCCTTGATTGTTATAGCTTTGTAGTAAATTTTGACATTAGAATGTATGAGTTATCTGACTTTGTCCTTTTAAAAGATTTCTTTTGTCTCTTCTTGTTCCCTTAGATTCCCATATGACTTCTAGGATCAGCATGCAAATTTCTGTAAAGGGGCCTGGTGTGATTTTTTTTTTTTTTTAAATTTTTTAAATATTTATTTCTTAGTTTTCGGCAGACACAACATCTTTGTTTGTATGTGGTGCTGAGGATCGAACCCAGGCCACACGCATGCCAGGCTAGCGCGCTACCACTTGAGCCACATCCCCAGCCCCTGGTGTGATCTTAATGAGACTATGTACATCATTTTGGGGAGTATTGCAATTTTACAATATTAAGTCTTTCAATCCATGGACATGGAATATCTATTTGTTAGAACTTCTTAATTTCTTTCAACAACGTTTTATAATTCTCAATGTTGTTCAGTTTATCTCTAAGTATTTTATTCATTTTAAATTAACTTGCTTTCTTAATTTCATTTTTGGGGTATTCATCATACAAATTAATTTCATTTTTGGAGTATTCATCATACAAATGATTTTTTGTATGCTGATCTTGTATCTTTCCACCTTGTTAAACTTATTAGCTTGAATAGTTTTTTAAATGGGTTCCTTAGGATTTTCTTTACATCTTCCTTTCCAACATGGAAAATTTTCATTTTTTTCCTTGTCTAATTTCTCTGGCTAGAACCTTTAGTACAATGTTGAATAGAAGTCTTGAGGACAGACACTATTTCTTTTTCCTAATATTTCACTATTAAGTATAATATTAAGCTGTGGATTTTTCAGAGATCCATTTTGTAGTGCTGAGAAAGCTCCCTTCCAGTCATAGTTTACTGAGCATTTTTTCAAAATCATGAGCAGGTATTGTATTTTATTAAATGCTTTTTAAACATGGATCAAGATGATTATGTGGGGTTTTGTTAATATTTTTTTTTATATTTATTTTTTAGTTTTCGGCGGACACAACATTTTTGTTTGTATGTGGTGCTGAGGATCGAACCTGGGCCGCACGCATGCCAGGCGAGCGCACTACCACTTGAGCCACATCCCTAGCCCCGGTTTTGTTAATATTTATAATTTTGTTGAAAGCAAAGACTTGAAAACAATAAAATTTGCAAAAGGATGTCATATCCAATCATTAGATCTTATTCAAAAGACTTTAAATTCTACCTGATTTTCTTTTAACTCTGTTTAACCCAATATACACAGAAGTGTTTGGGAAAATATAAATATTGTTAATATTAATGAACCTTTACCAGTACAAGATTTCTATAAAATTCTGTAAATGCTTCTCTCTGTTTCTCTTTTCTTCTAAATGCCTTTTAAATCAAGTTCTTGGCACTGTACACTGAGTTCATTCAATTTTTGGAAAATGCCCTCCGAATAACTTCAGGGGCAAAGCTAGCCGCAAATGTCCAGCTTATCTTACACACATTTTCTTTCATAAGAAAGTGTCTGTTTCACTTGTAAATTAACAGCAGTAACAGCAACATGTTAATAATATATGGCCCCATGGCAAACATCACTTCTGAGGGAGCAAGTACTGGGTATACATACGACATTTTAAAAATGTGAGTTTAACACTGTAGATTCAATAATATTTACAATTTAATGACAATAGCTAATGATCTGTGGATAGCAGCATTCACTTCTTGTCAACTAAAGCATTTAAGAATAAAATAGTATCAAATGAAGGTTTAAAATGAGCATATGAATAATAAGGTTACTGTCTCTTCTTTGCAATAGCTCCCTCTGGAGAGATGTTTATACATGCTTGAAACTTAAACTCTAATCAACTCACAATTAAAAGTTTGCAAATCTATTGCAAGTGGTACTCCTAAATAGTCTTTGCTTATGACAATATTACCATTAGTACGATTTTTTTTTCATAATACTAGACAAATTATTTGCAGTGTCTATACCAATGAATCTGTTATTTATATCCTTCATCTACTACAATTTTTGCCACAATCTAAAAAGTGTCTCCTGCCATTTCAAACACCTTAAGAAACAAAGAAGTTTCTGCTGTAATAGGCTGTTTATGTTCCTAAAAACCTTGCATACCATAAATGTTACACACTAAAATAACAGGGCTTATGGGAAAAACAGGGTTGGGGCATAGCCCTCAACACTTAGGCAACTTTCTAAGCAGTGCATTTGCAAAAGCAATAACTGGCACCTGGAGAGAGAATCTGGTCTGTCCAGGCAGGCTGCCATAGGAGATATAAAAATGTATGATAAAAAAAGGATGGACGTATTGGCAACCCTTTAATTAAAGCAGGGCTGGCTCCAGATATAAGGAGAGCTTGGGTCAGTGGGCTGAGGCTGCAGTAATGGTGGGGCTTGGGTGGAGGTGTGACCTTCCACAAACCAAGTATCACAGAAGCTTGAGGCTGTGCTTCTGAGCAGACAGGACCCTCGAAAAAGGAGCTTGTTTGAAAATGTCTTAAAATATAGCTCTGCCAAGACCACAGCAGAACTGAGGGCTTTTTCTTTTTTACTGAAGGTTATAATTTTACTCCCACTATTCTGAGTCCCCTTGCTTAGAAGCAATTCCATATAAACCAACAAAGCTAACACATGTTAAGAAAAATTATCTGAAACATAGAATAAGGCAAAGAGAGGGCAGCATATTCTTTCCATATCATATTGGAGCATTGTTTAACTGGCCGGGGATTATTCAACTATCTAGAGAAATGCACCTTCATTTAACTAGCAATTCACTCTGAGCAAAGGCCCACTTTTGTGAAGTCACATGTTACTTGGTAGATTTTTACCCAGTAGAGAAGACAGTTAACAAGTTGTGGTTTTATTGTCCTATAGGTTATTAATTTATTTTTAAAAAATCGAATCTAGCAATCTTATTGGAATGTTCTTTCTAAAAAATGCTTATAAATACCTAGTTTCTCAAATTCTCTTACAACTAACTTCACCATTTTACCAGTTGTCTTTTCATCACATGTTCGTTTTATATTTTTGTGAGTCATGTTTTTTAATTTTTTTGAAAATTATACTTTGACATACTGAAATCAGAGAGCACATGCTGAATCTTGGAAATTTGTTGAGGTTTGCTTTATATACTACATGGCTAGTTTTCAGTAACGCTTAAAAAAAGAATGTGTATTTTCGGATTGTTGTTGGCAGAATTTTATTCTTTATCTGAAATGCTTGGGACCAAAAGTATTTTGGGTTTGGAGCTTTTCAGATTTTGTAATATTTGCATATACATAATGAGACATCTTGGGGATGTGATCCAAGTCCAAACATGAAACTCATTTATGCTTCATTATATGCCTTATTCATACAGACTGAAAGTAATTTTATATAATGTTTTACATAATTTTGTGCACGAAACAATTTCATGGTGTGAAAATTTCCACTGCGGTGTCATTTCTGTGCTCAAAATGTTTCAGATTTTGGAGCATTTCAGATTTTGGATATTTGAATTAGGGTTGTTCAACTTGTATATTGTTTATGCCAAGCTTGCTTATTGTGTATTTCAATTCCCTCCCTCCCTTCCTTCTTTCCTTCCATCCTTCCATCTTTCTTTCTTCTCTTCCCTCCCTCCCTTCCTTCCTTCCCCTTCCTTCTCCTCCCTCCATTCCTCCTTCCCTCCCTCCCTCCCTCCCTCCCTCCCTTCCTTCCTTCCTTCCTTCCTTCCTTCCTTCCTTCCTTCCTCTCTTTCTTTCTATCATGCTGGGGATGGAACCCAGGGGTGCTTTGCTCCTGAGCAATATCCCAGTCCTCTTAATTTTTTTTTTTTTCCATTTGAGACAGTCTAAGTTGCTTAGGTCCTTGCTAACTTGTTGAAGCTGGCCTAGAACTTGTGATCTTCCTGCCCCAGCCTCCCAAGTCACTGGGACAGGTATGTGCCACTGTGCCCAGTAGGCATTTCAAATTTCTAAAAATGTACTGATTTTTTGTCTGTGTACTTGATTTATTAATTACTAAGAAAGGTGTACTAAAATTCCCCACTATACTGTGTATTAACTTCCCTTTTAAATTGTATCAATTTTAATTTTATATATGTTCTTTTCTTTGCTAGAGGCACTTTACCACTGAGCTACCCAGCACTTTTTATTTTATATTTTAAAACAGAGTCTTGTTAAGTAGCTGAGGCTAGTCTCAACTTTGCAGTCTTCCTGTGTCAGCCTTCCAAGTTACTGAGATTACAGGTGTTTGCCTCTGCATCCAGCTTAACTGTGTATGTTTTCATTTTTCAATAGCTTTTTTTCTCTTATATTTTAGGTATGCCTTCAGTCAAATGCATATAAGGAGATTTTATTTTGCAGAAATCTGATGATCCTTGTCTTTTTTTTTTTAATCCTTGTCTTTTAACTAGAGTGTTTAGTCCCTTTGCATTCATTGGGATAACTTCTCTGTTTAGATTTATTTCTATCATCTATTTTCGTGCCTTCTATTTGTCTGATATTCATTTTTGTTTTGAATCAACTATTCTCCCTTTTACTCTGTCTCCCATGTGGCTTAGAAAATTATATACCTTATTTCTAATATTTTACTGGCTGCCAAAGGACTATCAATATGCACATTTTAATTTACATATTATTGTTGTCTTGTGTGGTATTTGAGTTCTCTTTAGTTTTTTAAAATGCAATAAATTGGGCATTATCTTTAGCATTTGTGTAAGTCAGTTTGCTAATTTTCTCTCACATCTGTAAAAAATTTCTTTGCTCAATATTTTTCTTATATCTCTGTTTTTCTGGCATTATTTTTCTTCTTCCTTAGGTACTTAGTTTTATTGGTAGAAATCTCATTTCTCTGGAAATGCATTTTTATAGTTTTGCCATATATAAATATTTAGGGAAACAGTTGTTTTCTCTGAGCCTTCGAAAACATGTTCTGTTGTTCTTCCAGCTTCCATTGTGACAGATTCCCTTGAGAAGTCTGTCATTTGTTTTTTTCAGCAACGTATCTGTTTTTAATTTTTTTTTAGTCTTTTTCTTTGGTTTTCTGTAATTTTACTACAGTGTATCTAAGTAACACTTTCCTTATCTTTCTGTGGACTTTTAAATCACATTAACCCCTTTGATTCTAAAAGTGTCTTTCTTCAATTTTGAAAAAGTCTCAGCTAATACTTTATACATTTTTATTTTATGAATTTGGTATTTCCTCCTTTCCCCTCCTCTTCTGGATCTTTGGTTAGATATTTATCAGACACTTGTTATTTAAAGTATGGTCTGTGAACTAGCAATATTCCTTTGTTCTAGAAGTTTGCTAGAAATGCAGGAGCTCAGATTCCACGCCATACTACAAGATCAGAATCTTCACTTTAACAAGATTTGCAGGAAATTTCGTACACATGATAAAGTTTGACAAGCACTGAATTAGACCTCCTTGTGTTTTCCTCCATCTCTCTCTCTCTCTCTCTCTCTCTCTCTCTCTCTCTCTCTCTCAATTCTTTCTACCCCTCTCAGATTTCTTTTTATTCTTTTAAATTAGTTTATAGTTTCAGATCTTACATTTAATTCTTTAATTCATTTTGAGTAGATTTTTGTATATAATGTGAGATAAGGGTTAATTTCATTCTTCTGAATGTGCATATTCAGTTTGTCTTCCATCTCTCTTAACCTTTCATATTTTACATTTCTTTGTCCTTCTGTGATTCATTATGGATAAATTCCTCAGGTCTTCTGTGTTACTGTGCTCTTTAGCTTATATTTAATCTAATGAGCTTAAGCTCAATCATGAGACTGTGATTTGGATTATATTTTAATTTTTAAAAATTAAATTTTTGATTTTTAAACTTTCCTGACCTATTTTATTCTATCATAATTTCAAGCTTTCTCATTCTATTAAACACAACATAATTTATATTTTATACCTGTTAATTCCAGTACCTGTGTTAGTTATGGATATGATTAAATTTTTATGGTTTGAATTTTTTTTTATCAACTCTCAGTCATATTATTTTCTTGATTTCATTTTTATTTTATTTTAGAATAGTTTTTTTTAGCATTAGCTCATGCTCTTGAAAATCTCTATCTGTGTAAATTCTTTGAGAACTAGATCATGTTGCATTCCTCAGGCTGAATTTATATTTGGTTCTTCTATGTAGCTCATGCCATTATCAACCTGGGACTACTTTAAACTAAATTTTCAACTTGGAGGCTTTTTGGCCACATGCATACTATAAATTCCAGTCCAGTCTCAATCGATGAAGTTTATAGACATAAATTCTCAGAGGATATGGTTTTTCCTTCTTGATCCATAACTAAGAGTCAAGTTTCCTTATGGTTTATTTCTATAGGGTCATTGTTTTTACTTTCTCTGAGCCTATTGGCCCAGGCTTTATCAGGAGTCCTTCATGTGACATTTATCCTTCTTTAGGATAATAGCTTTGTGGCTTTTGACTCAATGGAAACTCAACTGTAGGCTATTAGAGATCACTACATCACTGGAGCAGCTGTTGACTTTAATGTTCAGTAATCTTGCTGATTTTTTTTTTCTTTTGGTACCAGGGATTGAACTCAGGGGCACTTGGCCACTGAGCCACATCCCCAGCTTTATTTTGTATTTTATTTAGAGACAGAGTCTCACTGAGTTGTTTAGCGCCTCGCTATATATATATATATATTGTTGTTGTTGATGGACATGTTTATTTATATGTGGTGCTGAGAATCGAACCCAATGCCTCACACACGTGGTTGGCAAGTGCTCTACCACTGAGCTACAATCCCAGCCCTGGAGTTTCCCCTTTTGAAGACAGATTTATAAAAGGATTTTATTTGAGAATTTTATTTTATTTTTCTAGAAAAGTCAGTGAGTAGGCTTAAATTTATACCTAAGATACCTGGCATTTATCACTGGAGTGTCTTCATGATGTTATTTTTGCAGAACGGTTGATGTTTTGGAGAATACAAATAGACTCATTTGCAGTGGAAAATAGAATACAGGTAATGAGATTTTGACCTGGGATAAAGAGTGGTATTGGGATAAATTTAATTGATGAACCATTAGGGCCTATTTTATAGCTTTCTGGGGGCAAAATTATTACCTTCAACATAGTCTTATTAATAATAGAGGTGCTAATGTGCTCTCCAAATTTTTATTCCTTTATCTGTCTCGATAAATTTCAAATTCTGGTGTAGGAGAGAATGTAATATATTGGTTCCTTTCAGTTTCCAATAATGAATAACTTGAGGCTGTTAAGAAAAAAGAGCAAGAATGGAGGCAACTAATTGCTTAGTGTTCCCCCCACCGTCTGATTTACCAAGTAGGAAAGAAGATTTAATGGAGTAACAAGGGTTGTTAAAAGGTAAATTGATGTCATTTCTCTGATCCAGTGAAATGAGGCAGTCTACTCTTGAAAGTATAAGAGTGGTGAAGCCCATTGAAGTTGGGCTGCCTTCCCTGAAATCTTGTCTGTGTGATCCTGGATGAGGTACTTGATCACACTAACCACACAGTGGGGGCAATTACTATAATACCATTTGTACACGAGGAAACATGAAACTGGGTGAGATAATGTTTGTTAGGTACTTACCAAGTACTCAGTAAATGAGAGCTGAAATGTTCATAATTCTAGCATGAAAACTTTCATTATGTAAGTGCCAGTTCAGTGGTCTTGCTGATATCTGGAAGAGATCCATACCAAATCCAGAAAGATGTACAGAGAGACATTTACAGAGGGTTTGTGTGGCATATTCCAGACATGTGAATCCATTATTGGTGTGGGTAGATTAAAAAAAATGACTCAAACCCATCATTTGTGTGTGTAAACTATCAAATAACCCTATGACATTTACATCGGCTTTGTTTAGTATTTGCTTAATTATATAAACCTTCTATATGTGTAGATTAAGAAATGACTCGATATTCTCAATCTATTTCTCTTGTCTCAACCCAGGCTTCCTAGCCCAGCCCTACCTATCATACTGTATTTCCTCTCAATGTGTGACTATTTAATGTTATTTCTACTTGAAAAGATGCGTGTAGTTCTGAAATTTAAGGTTTGTTCTTCAATATGTCATTGGCTGAAAGCATTTATGATTTATTGGTATAATCTGTTTTGTCCATATTTGTATTTTACAAATGTGATAACATGTGCAATAGTGGCAAGAGAGGTTTTGTATAAGAGCCACAGAAGTAGGGGGACCCCAAAAAGATTTCCCATGGCCTGGTTCTATGCTATTTCTTGAATACCTCCAAGTATCCTCAACCACTGCTGAAGTAACCCAGGATTTTACTCTTCGCCTAAGTTATATTTACTATTATGTAAGCTAGTGGTCTTCAAAGTGAAATTCTTAAAATGGTCTGTGTAAAAGCAAAAGAAATTTTATATTTAGCTTTAGTTTTATCTTTAAAATTCTAAGTTTAATGTATTTTAGTGTATCGCAAATGTGTATATATTATAAAATTTTGAGAACATTCATTTTTCTTTTTATTTTTTGCTGTTAGGAGAATAACTAAAGTAACTTGGAGACAATTGGTATAGGTTACATTTGCATATTTAAAAATTATCAGCACTAGTATATTGTTAATGAATGTACAAACTAGCTGGGCATAGTGGCACATGCCTATAATCTCAGAAACTTGGGAAGTTGAGGGAGGAGGATCACAAGTTTGAGGGCAGCCTAAGCAACTTAGGGAAACCTTGTCTCAAAATAAAAAAATAATAAAAGGCTGGGGGGTGGTACTGGGGATATAGCTCAGTGTTCCTGGGTTCAATGTCCAGTACCTCAAAAAAATGCATAAACTAACCTTTAGTTAGTAAGATTTTCCAAATTATACTTATATCTAGCCATAGGTGAACTTCTATTGCTTAATTTAAAAAAAATTTTGTATTTTATAAAATCATGTCCATAATATGTCCTAATCATATAATGGAAATGTTGAATGAAACATGAATAGAAATGAGATAGGACTATGTCTTTTCAGAAATATTAGTCAGTGTTATGTCTCTGAGGCAGAATTACAGCATTCAGCTTGTTGAGATTTGCTCCCTCAAATAAAGTATTCTATTGTGGGATGAAATGTGTTTCTAAGAGATTCATGTGGAACTTTCAAAGGTGTCATCTTCTAATTCAGAAATAAACTTTCAATTTTTAGTTTATCTTGGGTCTCAAAATACAAAAGAGTGCTTTTCTCAGGCAGCTATTTGTTGGGGACACGGGGCTTCCAGGGAGTCTGGAGGTGACTCTCTGTGCAGAGAAAAGGTAACAACTTGGACTGGGAGGAAGTCAGCATGAGAGAAAGAGAAAAACCAGAGGTTTAGCTTTTCTTGTGAGATCCCAGAGAGCTCTCTGCAAGCCGGCAGAGGTACTAAGAGGATCCAAGTTGGCTTCCTGATTGGTTTCCTAGAGCTGTTGTAACAAAATATGGAAAACTGAGTACTTAACAAAACAAATTTATTCTCTCATAACAAAACAAACTGGAGGTTGGAAGTCTAAAATCAAAGTGTTGGCAGAACCATGGTCCCTCTGAGCATAGAGGGAAGCGTCCATCTTTGCTCCTGGAAGCTTCTGGAAACTCCAGGTGTTTCTTGGCTTATGGTAGCAACATCCTAATCCCTACCTATGTTTTCTTAAGGTGAGTTACCCTGTGTTTCTACCCAAGTTTCTCTTTTCTTAAAGGGAATGATCATGGGTCCATCCTATCCAGTACGACCTCATCTTAACTAATGATATCTGTGATATCATTATTGCCAAATAAAGTCACATTTCAAAGTTCTACAGGTTAGGATTTCAGCATATCTTCTTGGAAGATACAATTCAACCCGAAAAATCTGCTGAGTGGTCTGAAGTTTCTTAGGAGAGAGATGGCATGATTCAGCAGCTACTCTGGATCTCTCTTCTGCGAGTGGGAGCTCACGTGAGAATGGGGTGGGTGGGGGCAATGGCTTCCTTAGACATTTTAAGTTAGGACAAGAACTTGAAGATCTGGAAAAATACCATAGGGCATTAGTGAAAACAGGATCAGCCAGCATCTTATTCTAGCTCCTATATTAACATTACACTGGGTGTTTTGTTGATTAACCTCATGGGGTGGGCATGTGGGTGACTGGGTGAGGGGCTGCTCACTGGTGTCCTCTGTGCAGCCATGCTAGCTCTGCAGGATTGTGCCGGTCTCTTCAGTGCATGCTCCATTTCAATTAATTCCATTTCACTTGTTAAATCTTGTGAATGCCATCCTGGGGAATAATGATTTAAATCATTATTCTATCATAGTTCTATATAGTGGGAAAGAAGAGTCATTGAGACACATTTTTGAAAACTTTAGTGTAAAAGGAAGGCCAGAATAGCTTAATGGAAGAGTAAGGTTGAGAAGACACATTTTGTTTTACTTTAAAAATACAGATTTGAATGTGATTATTGTCCAACGAGAGGGCTCGAAGCCCTGTGGGCAGGAGAGTTTGGGACCAGGCACACTGGTGCTGGATTAACCTCCAAAGGGAGCTAAGTGTTCCTATTGGGAAATCGTTTTACCTCCAGGGCTGACCTTTCTCACAAGTGTCCTCTAAACCCTGCATTAGAGTAGCTGGTATAAATGACCTAATTCATGGGTGCTTTCTTAGTTTGGAATCCATCCTAGCCATCTGGCAGGCAAAGAGGTAGCTGTTTTCTCCTCGTGGGGACTATTGTACTTGGGCACACACATACATACATTGCCAGAGGCAAGTGACTCAGGATAGGCCAGGGCCATTCTTGATTTCCTTTTCCCTTTCTTTCTTTTTTTTCCTTATCTGTTGCCAGATGACCTAGTTTGCAGTGGAAATAAAGATCCAATGACTTGCTTTAGCAAAATTTTACAAGCATAATTTCATCTAAGATCTGTATGCTTCTGTGTTCATATTAAAGAGTAATGAAGAGGACAAGTATATTAGTGAGAGCTAGAGATATTTGAACTTTAAGTAAGGCATCTGTGTCTTATGAGAATCTTAAGGTAATGACCCAAGGTAATGACAACCATTTATCACGAAAACCATTTTGTAGAACTTCCCCTATCCTTATTGCAGCAGAAAGCATGGGATTAGTTAAGGCATGTGACACTCATGTGAGTGGATTAGAGATGAGATATGTTAAAAGGCTTCTGAGAGCGCAGGGCTGGTGAAGTCTGGATTCTCTTTAGAGTAAAGCTTGAAGAATTGTTAACCACCCTTACAGTTTAGTTGCAAGACTTGAGGGATAAAAGGCATCAGCCATGATCTTTCTCCTTGTAGAGTTCACAGTCAAATAGGGAACACACAGGAGGTGGCTAATGCTTCCTACAGACACCCAAGAAAATGATACTTGTGCTGGATACAAGAGAGAAGTAGTTTTCTAAGTAGACACGGAGCTAAGAGTGGAGGTGGGGCAGTAGGCCACTCAAGGGACATGGAGGAGTGTATGTGACTATATGGAAGTACACAGCCTCGTAGAGAAATGTCTGGCCTGTGGATTGTGTCTGTGCTTCTGGACTTGTGTTTATGGGCAGGGGCAGTGGAAGGGTTGGTAGGAGCTGGACAGGTGAGTTGGGTAGATTGAGAGACTTGGGTGTGTTTCCTTAAATCGCACGTTTTCTTCTGGACACCAAGTTCAATGTATAAAAAGAACCCTCAACTGGTGTTTAGAAGAAACTTGGAAACTGTAATTACACTCTGCTGGTCTCTTTCTTATTAGTCATGTATCTAGCCAAGTCCCCAACCTAACAGTGTTAGGCCCTTTTCAGTGCACACTGAAACTCATTATCCAGTGTGGTTTTCTTGTCTTAGGTGTTCCCTGCTATGTCCAGCTCCTCTTCCATTCGCTGGATGACCTCAATTGCTTCAGGGGAGGGATGGCCTTGAGAAGGTGTACTTCCATAGTTGGCTTTTAGTTTCAAAATCTGAGGACTTGGGAATTAAATGATGGATGTGGAAAAATATGTGCTCTATCAGAGCTAGGTTTGCTTCATCCTCCACTTACCGCCCATTTCACCAATTAGATAAAGATTTCAAAAGCTGCAGAAAGGAGATAGAAATTGGAAGACTAGGAATGTCAGCTGCTGTGTAATTTTGGAAGTAGGAAAAAGAGAACTCCCAGATGGAGTCAATGAAGCTAAGACAGAAGGGGGCCTTCATCCTTATCCTTAGGGCAAACCCAGGTTGGTGGCAAGGTCCTGGTACCTGGTGCTGGAGTAGAAGTGGCTCTGTGGTCTGGCATAGAGGTCTTGAGTCAGCTTTACATTTCCTACAGCCTAGCCTGGAAGGAGCAATTGCAGACTAATATTTTATGTCTACCCGGAAAAGCCCTGGAAATAGTAGAAGGAAGAAAAGTTGGACTGGGCGAGTGAGGCTCGTGGCTGGGAAGGGAGTATGGGTGTCAAGGAGTGATCTATAAAACTGTCTGAACTTACTAAGATGAATTGGGTTTCTTCTCTTATCACTGAAAAACAAAATTTTAGATGATATTTTTGTTCAGACCCTAAGATAGAAAAAAAAAAGGTAATAAATTCCAAAAGACATTAGGCCTAACTCCGTGCAAATTATGAGGCAGCAAATCTTAATTCTGGAATTTGCTCTCATCCACTTCCAACCTTTATACAGAGTACATAGGATATTCAAAGAGACATTCACGGAATGGGAAAGTTTGATGGAGAGCAGGTATAGGCCCAGGATGCTTCAGGGCATTTCTTTTCTCCCCTGACAATCTCCTGTCCCCCAGCCCCAAGTCGTGTGACTCTGAGAGCCACTTTAGAGATGGGGTACCTGCAAGAAAGCAAAACTGAAACTTCACTACCCTGTTGGGTGGGGTTCTCTTATGCAAAATGTTCGTGCTTGTAGTGTGGCTCTCATTTGTGCTGGGGAGAATGAATTGAGACTAGGGGTTGAGGAGAGATGAGCTTCAGTAGGACATCCTGGGTACCTACCTACCCTTTATTGGTGGATGCTGAGCTGCAGCTTGTATGTCTGAATGAATTACCCACCCAGGAAGGCCAGAGGACTCCATAAGTAAAGTCCATGGAATGCAGGGCCTGGCACAGGAGTCAAGGTGTGTCCAGGAGAAAGTTGTATGGGGAAGCATCTCCCATAGGAGGAGCCTGAACCCCACATGGGAGACAGCTAGCAGACACCTCATTCTAGAAAGCCCAGACAGCTAGGGCAGCCAAGAGAGGAAGATAAACAAGCTTGCCTCCCTTCTCTTCCCCAACCATGGAAGGGCAGAAGTGGGGATACAGGGTGGAAAAGAGAGGTAATGCTTCCTTTCTTGAGGTCTGCTACGGCCCAGGTCTCCAGGGCCAGGGGTTAGGACTGAGCTGGTGGAGCTGGGGTGGGGTGGGGTGGGGGAAGCATAAGGCCTTGAATGGGATGTGAAAGGTGGAGTTTAAAACAAAACAATCAGGAAGGGAAATTCAATAGAACATGGGTGAATGTGATTAATGGGGAAAAAAAGTGTTTTATGCTTGTGCCCACTGAGTACAGGCCTGTGGTTTTCTGGTTATGAGATGGGGTGAAGCCTAGGCAACCTTGTTGGTGTTATTTTGTTCCTGCCTCTATAGCTGACCATCCTCTACTTTCAAACACTGCTTTGGTGTGACTTAGTCTTCTGGAGTTTAGATGAAATGAAAAAGAAAAGGTGAATGGGACTCTGAATTGATAAAGACTTGGCATAACAGGAGAGGTGATCTGAATTCCTTACTCAGCTATTAATTTGAATTGCCTTTGATTGCTTCTGCTTTCTGGACACACAATATTCTCCAATAAGCCACTGGCACAAATTTTTTCCGTTCAAATAGCCATTGAAGATTTACTGGATCTCTCCACCCTCTCTTGTTTCAAATCATTGGTCCTGCTGATTCAGCAAGGTAATTAAAAACCCACAAAATTTACTTTAGTGTTTTCTCTTATGAAATTAGGGCATTGCAATTAGAAACATTTTTGAAAATTGAAAATATATACAGAAAAATTACTCCAAGTATTATCATCCAGAAAAAAACATAGTTCGTAGTTTGGTGTGTGTGTGTGTGTGTGTGTGTGTGTGTGTATTTTTTTCGGTTAGATTTATTTCTCTGCATAGTTAGCATTGCTGTGATTACCTTGAATATACAATTTTTCCCCTTTGCTTTTTAAACTTTCTTCTAGCACTTTCCATGTTTTAGCAAGTTCTTTATCGGGGCTGAGGATGTGGCTCCGTGGTAGACTACATGAGGCTTGGGTTTAATTCTCAGCATTGCCCATCCACCAAATACAATGCATTTTAATGGCTGCAAATATTTCATCATTTGAGTTTATGGTAGTAGCTCGCCTGCAGCATGTGCAGGCAACAGATGCTGGGTTCCCCTGCGTGGAGTGGGCTGGCTGAGAAATATGGCAAAAAACACGCGACACAGAAAATATTCATACAGCAGGGGCAGGATGGCTCTTCGACCTTAAGGGTCAAGCTTCCATGCTGGAAAGAGAAAGCAAGAACCCATGTTTGCTTTATTTATATGGAGGAACTTCAAAGGCTTTCTACAGAATGTTCTTAGCCAATTAAGGTAGGAGGTGGGCTGTCCACTTCCCAATGGGTCACGCCCAACTCCGGAGCAAAAAGATCAGTCTTCCTAACTAAGGGAAGACAAGAGGTCACGTGCTCTGTGCAATCCATTAAGTGGGAGGAGCCATAAAACAGCTTGCAGTGCCAAACCAAAATCTCTTTGGCTCTAAGACCGAGTGAAGATGTTCAAAGAGCTCAGGGGTGGCTCCCCACAGTAGTATACTTAACTACTCACCTATTGTTACTATCAAAATTGCTGACACTAACAAGCACATCGGTATGAGCAGGATAATCAGAGAACTTGAAGGCATTCCATGCATCTGTGTTTAAAGATAATGTCCTGCAAGGATATATCAACTTGAAGGAGAGTTCCCATGTTGAAGACTAGCTCCTTTTAGCATTTTTTTTTTTTTGCAATACTAGGGATTGGACTCAGAGGCACTTGAGAACGGAACTAAACCCTCTTTTCAAAAATTTTTTTGAGATAGGGTTTCACCAAATTGTAGAGGTTGGCCTCAAACTTGTGATCCTTCTGCCTCAGTCTCCTGAGTTATTTGGGTTACAAATGTGTTCCACCTGTCTGGCTCCTTTACCATTAATATTTCTGATTATGGGTGGGAAGGTGTAATGTTAAAATGTTACCTATATATGCAGATGCTGAATTTGGCAGGTTGGATATTATATAATATTTTCCTTAGCCCTTTAGAAAGGAATTGTGGAAGGAGTATGTCCCCTGAGATCCTATTGTTTTCCTGACACAAGGTTAGGTAAATTCATGACGTCTCTTGTGTACTGTTTATAGCCACCCTGCAAAGCGGTTAGTATTTCCATTTTGTAGGAGTCTGAGGCTTAGAAATATAGGTTGAGTTTCCTTATCTGAAATGCTTGGGACCAGAAGATAGGAATTTGGGAATGTTTTCAGATTTTGAAAAAATCTGAAGAATCTGAATCACGAATGGGTCTTAAGTCTAAACACAAAAAATTCATTTATGTTGCATATATGCCTCATGCGCATAGCTGGAAGGTAATTTCCTATATTTTTAGTGTGTCTGTGTTTTGACTGTGACCCATCACATGAGGCCAGGGGTGGAGTTTTCTGCTTGTGGAATCGTGTCAGTACTCAGAAACTTTTGGGTTTTGGAGCATTTAGGGGTTTGGATTTTTGGGTTAGGGATGCTCAACCCATATAAATGACTTACTCAAGGTCACAGTCAGTCAGCAGCAGTCTGGAATCACCAGGGGCCTGGCTGATTTTGAAGTCCAAGTTCTTTGTATGACCCTCATCTTGCCCGCATTGCCTATTGTGCACTGTGGAACACACTTAAAAGGCCAACGAGTCCTGGGGTTCTGGTGTGTGTGGATAAATGCAATCCTGTCTATTGCTGCCTCCTCCTGGAGCTGAGAAGGAGGTGGATTAGGGCAGGAAACAGAAAAGGGAACTAGAGACTGTTGCCAGTTAATGGCGTTTTCATACAGTTTTGTTTGGGGTTTGCTATAGTTTGGATCCATAATGTCTCTCAAGGCCCATTTGATAAAATTTTGTTCCCCAGAGTGGTGCCATTAAAGGGCAGGACCTAATGGGAGATTCAGCTTATGGAGGGTGTGCTCTAGAAGGAGACAGTGGGACCCCAGTCCCTCCTTCTTCCTCTTTTTTCATCCCAGCAATGAGGTAAATAGGCTTCTTTGGTTGCACGCTCCCCACCATAAAAAACTATGACACTACAGACCCAAAGCAATGGGGCCCATCTGCCATGGAATGAAGGCTGCAAAACTGTGAGCCCAAATAAGGTTTTCCTCTTTATAAGTTATTTCAGGTATGTTGTTACAATATGGAAAACTAACTAGCATGGAGCCCACACAAAACACAGAAGAATTCACTGATTGGATTTTTCTGATGCCACTTTAGGGTGAAGCAAACTCACTATCTGTCCCTTTAATTGGTAGGTGTCTGGGCATGTTAGGTCTAGATATTTGAATGACTCTTCCACAGTTTCTCCTTTAAAGGGTGAGGTTTGAGTTATTTTGAAAGATCACCACTAGGAGATGCACAAGATCCAAGAAATTTAGAAAAAAGCAGCAGTTGGTGATTATTGCTCCACATTTATCTGAGCTTTGCAGGTTTCTTTTGTTCTAAATCCATTGAGAATTGAAGGCAATGTTTCTGTTTTTCAGACCTTAGTTGTTCCTCCCAAGTGAAAAAAGGATGGCTTTGCCCTTTCATCTGGAGAAAGAGGCTGAAGGAAATGGCGAACCAGAAAGTAGGAAAAAGCCAAGCCAAGCCAGACTCCCTGCCGTAAGGATACTAATAAGTGTAGTGCGGTGTCTTTTCAACACTGCTTCATTCTTTGGTAAAGGATAGTGACAACGATGATGATGCAAATGGTCAACCTTCACTGCATTTCACTTTGCACCAGGCACCATGGTAACAATGAGACACTCTCACTTAATTTAACAATGGGACACTCATACTTAATTACCATGCACGTCTTCTCCATTTATTGACACAACAATACTGCTACCCCCATTTTGCAGATAAAGAATTCAAAGCATAGAGAGGTCAGGGAGCAAATCCAGTTACCCACCTTGTGTAAGTGGCTGAGCTGCCATTTAATATGAAGTCTCTGATCCTGGAGCTGCCCATTTAGTCCCTGGTTATTGTTTCCTGGTTACTTTCCCAAGTTGACAGATGAGGATCCATCCAATAAGAGTCAGACCATTTCAAGGCTTCGACTTAGGTCTCAGCTAATTAAAAGCCTAGGCAAGTTTTTCCTTCTCCTGGTCCAGGGCATTTCCCTTCTTTATCTTGCAGGTGTAGCATCTGCAGAAGGCCATGAAGAAGGAAAAGGAGAAAGTGGGGCTAAGTCAAGGGCACCTCAACTGGAGGGAACAGTGGACAGCTGCTAAACCCTGCCCGCACCAGGCTGAAACCACTTTGAATCTGGCTTGGGTCATGGGACTGAATAGAGATGGCCACATTCAGGGGGCTGGGCACAACAAGTTGGGGTAGATGGGGCAGCTTGAGCCAAAACACTACAGAGTGCTTTTTGACTCATCCTGGCTTTGGAACTGCTTGGTTCAGCAGTCCCTTCCTGAAAGGGACAGGTGCTTTGAGTTCCTTTCTGCTACTCTTGCTTAGTTTTGTCCATGGCTGCATTTGGACACAAAGCCGACTGATCTTACAATCTCATTCCTGTGCTTATGTGGTTTTGTTTTTGTGTCTTCTCTGCCTAGACTTCTATGTACTTGCTATTATTTTCAAGAGAGAGGCTCCCAGTTGCCACTCAGGCAGCCTTTCTATTCACACTGCACTCCATCCTTGTCTCCACTGGCAGCTGCCTTGGCCTGGGGACTCCACACAGTGACTCTGGACTTCAAAGCCTGGGACGGCAGTGGAGGCCTTCCTCTGCTGTGGGATATGACTCTGTCTTCAGGAGTCTTTCCATGCTGCAACACAAAGTGCTGATGAGCCAGGAGGGGTGGCACATTTACCTTTCCAAAAAAGGGAGAGAGACCAGACAGCTAGCTAGAATCCTCAGGGATTATGGATGAGCAAATGTTCCCGATGGACAGCAGAGGGTTGGGGTAGGGGCATTCCTGCCCACACTTTTATCTGAAAGACATACTGTAAACGATGAATGAGAAAATAAGGCTCTTTGCCTGTCTGCCTGGCTTCCTTGCTTGCTTGCTTTCTTCCTCTTTCCTGCTTTCTTCTCTCTCTCTCTCTCTCTCTCTCTCTCTCTCATTCTTTGTCATTTCTTTGCTCTCTTATTTTTCTCTTTCTCTCTCTCTTTTTTTTTTGCCTCTTTTCCTGAAAAGCTTGTGGGAACATAGATATGTGTTTCAGGTATAGTCGACAGTTGTAGTGAAAACATACTGGGCTAGGAGTTGATGGTAAAGCTGTAATTAGAATAGAGCTATCTCAACTGGTTTATGAACACTCCTGGGCACCAGTTTCTTCTAAAAAAGAATTAGAGAGTTGGATAAGATGAACTTTTGGAAGTTTTAAGATGCTTATTAATTTAAATATCTTTGGGAAAAAAGGGGAATTTAAAGTTGATGTTTTAAGTGAGACAATGATAAAAATCATTACAAAACAAAATGTGGAGAAGGAGGTTGGGTGGGTTCTTAACCTCCTGTATCGTCACAGATGCAAGGACTGGGACTCTTGTCAGGCCACCTACGTGGTGTGACCTATGGTAGGGTTTCTAGACTGTATTCACATCAAATACTCTTTGGGCTTGTGTGGTAATTGCACAAAGCTGACCATTTATATCGTGACGGGGCTTGCTTGTGTGTCTTAAACACTCTTAAGACAAATAAATTGTCCTAGTGGCCTATATTTGGTGCCCATTTTATTTCATCTTTGTGTACAGAGCTGAACTAAGCTGACTGCTCACTCTTGGTACAAATATAATGGTCCAATTGTCCCTTATGCCAGGGGGAGGGCTCTGGAGCACACCCAGAGCCCTGTGGGAACCCACAGAAGGGAGGTGGCTATTTGGACGTGTAGACTGTAGTGGAGACAAGTTAACAACCCTGCCTGGGGCATTCCAGAGTTTATTTAACGATAAAATTGGCCCCAAACTCTCCACCGGGGCTTGTAAGTTCTGTCCAGTGCATGTCAGGGTGAGAATGCAGTTAAACATACATCCTAAAGGCATTTTAGCTTGTGAGGAAATGGTAAATCCCCTCTGTGACTTGAAAATACCATTTAAAACATTGTGCCAAAGATTTTTTTTTTTTTCCTAACCCAGTTCCTATGAAGCAAAAAAACAAAATGGTGGTTTAATTTGGGACTGCACTTGTCAAAGCAACTAGTCGAAGACTGAAAACTTCATCACTAATGTCATGTAAATAAAGAAAATGCAATTATCTGATTGAATCTTATACACATAATTTTACTAAATCCAGTCAAACTGATTCATATTGATGTAGCCTAAATGTGCCATTGGCCTCAAACGCATAGTCAGCAAGTTTGATATGAAAGACTTTAACAAAGCAATATGCATTCCCCAGATACCAGCTTCCTAACACTATGCCCTCAGCAGGTTCTGGCTTTCTAGTTTTGTTGGAGTTGGTGACCAATCCAAGTCAAGGTGTTGCAAGAGGATGGGTGCCTGAGAGCAGCCCCCGGTATGTTAATTGCATGGGCAGCAGGGACTTAGAGAAGAACTGGAGTTGCCACCGCTATTTCCTTGCATCCATGAGCCTTACTTCCATGTCTAGTGTATTTTGCAGATGTTGTCTCATTCACCAATTAATTAAACTAATTTAGAGGATTCTGGGAAGGAAGGAAAGAAGGAAGGAAGAATGGAAGGCAGGCAGGTGCAGAGGCTCTTATTTTCTGTTTCTTTTGGTCTGATGAGGACAAGAGTGATGGGAATGAATGGTGGGGTGAGAAGCTCTCAGGGCAGGGTGGGAAAGGGACAGAGTCTTTCACTCTCTATAGATTCTTCCTTCTGTCAGATTTGTGCAAAACACTCATTGGTTGGGTGACCCCAGCATCTCAGAGGGCTCTGCAGGGGAAGGAATCACTTTCGAAGGACCAGCCAGAGAGGTGCTGTGTTAAGTGCACACGTGGAGAGCCAACTATTGTAAAATACGGAGATGAATATAGATGGCAAGTGAAGCTAGAGGCGAGATTATGCAAAGACATTAAGGACTTGGATACAGCCTGGGAAAAGGGTGGAGTAAGGAAGGGCCTTCAAATCAAAGGGGGGTTAGAGCAAGAGGTAGGGAGATCCATAGGAAAAAAAGGACAAAAAAAAAAAAAGAGGTGAAAAAAGCATGTATTGCTCAAAGACCGAAAACTAATGTAAACTCTGGGATTTAGTTAATAATAATGTGTCAATATTGGATCATCAATTTCGAAAATGTACTACACTAACGCGAGAGGTGGATAATAGGGGAAGCTGAGAAGTGGGGTTCAGGGGTATATGGAAATTCTTTGAACTTCCTGCTTAAATTTTCTCTATATCTGAAATTTCCTTCCCTCACTCATGTAAATAAAGACTACTAGTTAAAGAAAAAATAAAAAAACAAAAAGAGGTGAGAGAAGCACTGGGAAAGCTGAGCAGAGTTCTAGTACTAGAGCTAACAAGTTAAGCATCTAGGTGGGTTGAAGGAAAGAAAGAAAAGAAGTTTCAGAATTCATTGAAGAAAGGGAGAAGGACCTCCCCTTAAAGTCAGAGAGGTGAAGGACTATAATAATCCACCAGTAGATGGGAACTGGAACTAAGAAGAAGATTGAAAGGTAGATGAGGGAAGGGCTGATTAATAACAGAATAAAACCAATAATAGCCCTAATAACCATCACTTATTAAGCACTTACTCTATTCAGGTCTTCTGCCTAATATGTCTTTTACAGACATAATTTTATTTACTCTTTATAACAGCCCATTACAGTGGGTATCATTTTTATCTTCGTTTCGGGGTTAAGAAGCTGAGACTCAGGGAGATTAAGAAATATGTCCAGGACACTCAGCTCATAAGTGTCAGGGTCAGGATTTGAAACTTATGTCAACCTAATGCCATAGGCAGGCTCTTGACCATTGTGTATAATTTCTTGAGAGTCGCTCTCTGGATATTTTCTTGTTTCAGAAGTAATAATTTGGAGCTGGGGTTATGGCTTAGCGGTAGAGCACTCGCCTCGCACATGCAAGGTCCTGGGTTCGATCCTTAGCACCACATATAAGTAAATAAATAAAAGGTATTGTGTACAACTACAAAAAAATATTTTTTTTAAAAAAGAAGTAATAATTTAAATAAATATTTTAATAAATAAAATAAATAAATTAAGTAAATAATTTATCTTCATTATGATAAGTACTAAAATGAAATTGTGCATTTAATATTTTGTCTTTGCAATTAGTTTATACCACATTATATGCCCCCTTGCTCTATAAAAGAATGTGAATTGTCTTTTGACATTGCTTTGCTTAATACAAAGTAATCCTTGTTTATTGTAACTTATTTAGTAATAATAAGCACAAAGAATATGCACATGGTTATTGTTTCTGATTTTAGGAAGGTAACAGGAATATTTTTTGTTGTTGTTTGTTTTTTGGTACCGAGGATTGAACCCAGGGGCGTTTAACCGCTGAGGCACATCCCCAGCCCTCTTTTGTATTTAATTTAGAGATAGGGTCTTGCTGAGCTGCTTAGGGCCTCACTAGGTTGCTGAGGCTGGCTTTGAACTTTCGATCCTTCTGCCTCTGCCTCCTTATCCACTGGGATTTCAGGCATGTGCCACCGCACCATGCAGGAATCCTTCTGATAGCCATCTTCAGTTGAATGTAGTGTAACAAGTTTTCTGAGCAAAGTAATGTGCCAGGCATTGGACCAGGTACTGGGGAAGGAAATATAACAAGACAGTCCCTGTTCTAAAGGAGATCATGATCATCACATATGTGAAAACAAATAGCTCTGCTTCGTATGATAAATCAACTTGAAATTCTGTTTAACATACATATTCCATCCATATCTCACCACCTCTGACTCCAGAGAACTCACACAGCTGGAGGTAACACGTTTTCTAGAAGATGCTGCAATGCGGAATCTCAGCCGCTAAGTTTTCAGTCTGAGCCAACATCCTGTCAGTGTTTATAAACTGTTCAAGGATGGCTCAGATGAGGAAATCAAACCCTGAGTGTGAAACCAAACCCACACCTATCCCCAGCATTACACAAGGCTCACACCACATCCTTGGCTGTTTCTGGTATTAAAGAGACACAGAGAAGAAAGACACTCAAATACTGATGAATTCAACCTCAAGTAACTGTCTCCAGAGACTCTATTATGTTGATGATAACAGCCTGGATCCTTGGGGGAGCTAATAGGACTTGATTCACTTAGTTAAGGAATTCCCAAATGACCTGGGCTTGGTTTATCAATCGTGCCTTCTTTAGAGCCTAAATGCATTACCTTAGACACCATGGTAACTCAAAGAGTAGTGTCCCTCATAGGCCTCAGTAGTATACAAGTAACCTTTCCTCCAGAGTTCTTAGGGAGCATTTCTGGGTATATCAACTATGCAATCTGTGGCAGGGCACCCAGTTGCAGGGCACATGGATGTACAAGCAAGAAGATGCTGATGGTATAACTAGATATGCATGTTGTGATCAGACTCAGATGGCTACTATCTCTTCCCAAATTCTTATCCACAATACAAAGGTATAGTGTTCATGTCTAGTAATTTATTAGATTTACGACAAGTTCCTCTTTACATATTAGATTTTTATCTTAATTCTCAAGTGTGGGATGAATGTATTTACTAAGCTGGTTCTGCCAGGGTGTTTGCACTTGAGGCACTCTACATTCCATGGTGGACTGAGAGGCTTTGCAATGATCAAGGCGCATGGTTAGTAGATTTATAAAAAGCAGTCAGTCTATGGCAAGCTTGAGAATTGGGGTCTTCTTATGCACATATTGTGAACCATAGGGAAATTGAGGTTCAGAGTGAACCAAAGGACAAACAACTAAGAAAGGAAGAAGCAGATTCTGAACTTTGGCCTCTGACTACAAAGTCACATCAAAAACAACTTTAAGATCTCCCCTGCTGACCTGAGCGAGAGCCCAGGCCCAGGATAGGCACAGGTACACGCTGCTGACAGGCAGACCCATGTCAGAGCTCAGGCCCTGGCTCAGGACTCCCCCTCAGAACTGTGCAGGAGTCCAGGCCAAGGGTAGGCCCAGGTCCCCCCCACCCACCACCACCACTACCCGAAGCCCAGGCATAACCCACTTCTTTCTTGGGGCACTACAGCCACTGCCATAGCTTTCCCCTATGCAGTAGCCTCCACCTTAGGACAATGGACAGGGCCTAGAATCAGCTTGCACCTCAGAACAGACATCCCAAAGCCAGTGTAAGGCCCACCCTTTCAGCCCCATCTCCAAAAGAGGTTGCATCCATTTTGAGACACTTCCACTGATATCTCCAGTTACCTCCGCTATTGCCGTCACCACCTATACTTGCAGTAACATCCATCGCAGGACACGGGTTGGGTCTGGAAGTCCAACCCCAAGGCGAGGTACAGATAATCTGCATGGATACTAAAGATTATAGGGTAGACACTTTCATAGCTCAGATCCATACTGCAAGAAAAGAAGATACACAGACAACATGAAAAAACAAAGGGGTGGGGGAGTGCCCCAAACAAAACCAGGATACTACAATAATAAAACCCATGGACAGCGCGCAGTTGATGAAATGTCAGAGAAGGAGTCCAGAATGTGCATAATTAAAATGATTTGTGAATTAAATAATGACCTAAATGAGCAAATACAGGTAGCCATCAATCACACCAACAAAGAGATAGGGAGCAGATATAGGTAACAAAAGATTACTTCAAGAAAGAGAAAGAGATTCTGAAAAAACAAGTCAGAAATCCTTGAAATGAAGGAAACAATAAACCAAATAAAAAACTCAATAGAAAGCATTGCCAACAGACTAGATCACTTGAAAGACAGAATGTCAGATAATGAAGACAAGGTATACAATTTGGAAAATAAAGTTGACCACACAGTGAAGATGGTAAGAAACTATGAAGAGAACATCCAAGAATTATGGGACAGCATCAAAATACCAAATCTAAGAGTTATTGGGATAGAGGAAGGCACAGATTTTCAAACCAAAGGAATGCACAATCTCTTCAATGAGATAATATCAGAAAATTTCCCAAGCATGAAGAATGAATTGGAAAATCAAATACAAGAGGCTTACAGAACACCAAATGTACAAAATTACAATAGATCCATACCAAGGCACATTATAATGAAAATGCCTATCATACAGAATAAGGAAAAATCTTAAAGGCTGCAAGAGAGAGGAGTTAGATCACATATAGGGGGAGAGCAATTCATATCTCAGCAGATTTTTCAACTCAGATCCTCAAAGCCAGGAGATCTTGGAACAACATATACCAAGCTCTGAAAAAAAAATGGATGCCAAAAAAGAATCTTATATTTAGCAAAATTAAGCTTCAGATTTGAGGACAAAATAAAAATATTTTGTGATAAACAAAAGTTAAAAGAATTTACAGTGAGAAAGCCTGCATTACAGAGCATCCTCAGCAAAATATTCTAGGAGGAGGAAATGGAAACACAACAATGAAAATCAGCAAAGGGAGCAAGTATACTAAAGGAAAGGCTAATCAACGGAGAAGCCAAGTTAAGTTAAAAACCAAAAATAAACCAAAATGTTCAGGAATACAAATCATATTTTAATAACAACCCTGCATATGAATGGCCTAACCTCATAAATTAAAAGACATAGACTAACAGATTGGATTTAAAAAAGACCCAATAATATGTTGCCTTCAAGAGACTCATCTCACAGGAAAAGACAACCACAGACTGAAGGTGAAAGGGTGGGCAAAAATGTACCACTCACATGGACCTCGTAAACAGGCAGGGGTATCCATCCTCATATCAGATAAAGTGGATTTCAAACCAAGCTAGTGAAAAGGGATAAAGAAGAAAATTTCTTACTGCTTAAGAGATTCATACATCAACATGACTTAACAATCATAAATATCTATGCCCCAAACAATGGGGGCATTGATATAGGTCAAACAAACCCTTCTCAAATACAAGAACCAAATAGACCACATCACAATAATACTGAGTTACTTTAATACACCTCTCTCAGCACTCGATAGCTCTTCCAAAATAAAACTAAACAAAGAAACTATAGAATTCAATAAAATAATCAATAATTTGGACTTAACAGACATATAGAATATTCCATTCATCAATGAGTGAATACACTTTCTTCTCAGCAGCACATGGATCCTTCTCCAAAATAGACCATATGTTATGCCACAAAGCAAGGTCTTAGAAAATGCAAAAAAAAAAAAAAAAATAGAAATAGTACCCTGCATTCTATCTGACCATAATGGAATGAAATTAGAAATCAGTGATAAAATTAAAAAGAGAAGCTACTCCAACACCTGGGAGACTAACCAATATGCTATTGAATGAACACATGGATAACAGGGGACATCAGGGGAGGAGTTTAAAAAATTCCTAGAGGTAAATGAGAACTCCGATACTACTTATCAAAATCTCTTAGCACAATGAAGGTAGTGCTAAGAGGAAAGTTAATTGCATGGAATTCATTCATTAAAAGAAGAAAAAAACCAACAAATAAATTACCTGACATTATAGCTCAAAGCCCTAGAAAAAGAACAAATCAACAGCAAAAGTAGTAGAAGACAGGAAATAATTAAAATCAAGGTGGAAATCAATGAATTTGAAACTAAAGAAACAATTAAAAAATTGACAAAAAAGCTGGTTCTTTGAAAAAAATAAATAAAATTGACAAAGCCTTAGCCATCCTAATGAAAAGAATTAGGAAAAAAACTCAAATTACTAAAATTTGTGATGGGTATATCATGACAGACACTATTGAAATACAGAAGTCAATCAGAAACTATTTTGAAAATTTATACTCTATTAAAATAGAAAACCTCAAAGACACTGACAAATTTCTAGAGGCATATGATCTACCCAAACTGAGTCAAGAGGTCATATACAATTTAAGCAGATCAATTTCAAGAGAGGATATAGAAGACGCCATCAAAACCCTACCAACCAAGAAAAGCCCAAGACCAGACGGATTCATAGCTGAGTTCTATAAGACCTATAAATAAGAATTAATACCAACACTCCTTGAGTTATTCCATGAAACAGAAAAGGAAGGAATCCTTCTAAACTCATTCTATAAAGTTAGAATTGTCCTGATACCAAAACCAGACAGAGACACATCAAGGAAAGAAAATTTCAGACCAATATCCTTGATGAACATCGATGCAAAAATTCTCAATAAAATTCTGGCAAATCGTATGCAAAAACATATGAAAAAAATAGTGCACCATGATCAAGTGGGGTTCATTCCAGGGGTGCAATGTTGGTTCAACATAAGGAAATCAATAAATATAATTCATCACATCAATAGACTTAAAGAATCATATGATTATATCAATTGATACAGAGAAAACATTGACAAAATACAGCACCTTTTCATGTTCAAAACACTAGAAAAACTAGGAATAGTAGTAACATACCTCAACATTGTAAAAGCTCTCCATGCTAAACCCAAGGCCAGTATCATTCTAAATGGAGAAAAATTGGAAGCATTTTCTCTAAAAACTGGAACAAGACAGGGATGCCCTCTTTCACCACTTCTATTCAACATAGTCCTTGAAACTCTAGCCAGAGCAATTAGACAGATGAAAGAAATTAAAGGGATATGGATAGGAAAAGAAGAATTCAAACTATCATTATTTCCTGATGACATGATTATATACTTAAAGAATACAAAAACTCCACCAGAAAACTTCTAGAATCAATTAATGAATCCAGCAAAGTAGCAGGATATAAAATCAATACCCATAAATCAAATGCATTTCTATATACATCAGTGAGGAATCCTCTAAAAGAGAAATTAGGACAACTTAAAAAAAGAGGAGAAAGACCTCTACAATGAAAACTACAGAATACTCAAGAGAGAAATTGAAGAAGATCTCCCATGTTCTTGAATAGACAAAATTAATATTGTCAAAAGGGCCACACTACCCAAAGCACTATACAGATTCAATGTGATTTCAATTAAAATCCCAATGTCATTTCTTATAGAAATAGAAAAAACAATCATGAAGTTCATTTGGAGAAATAAGAGACCCAGAATAGCCAAAGTAATCCTTAGCAAAAAGAGTGAAGGAAGAGGCATCACAATATCAGAGCTTAAACTGTACTACAAAGCTATAGTAACAAAACAGCATGGTATTAGCACCAAAATAGACATGCAGACCAATGGTACAGAATAGAAGACACAGAGAAAAACCCACATAAATAGAAGACACAGAGAAAATCCCACAGTTATCTCATACTAGACAAAGGCATCAAAAATATACATTGGAGAAAAGATAGCCTCTTCAACAAATGGTACTGGGAGAAATGGAAATCCATTTATAGCACAATGAAAATATAGCCATCTTTCTCACCATGCACAAAACTCAACTCAAAGTGGATCAAGGACCTAGGAATTAGTCCAGAGACCCTGCACCTGATAGAGGAAAAAGTAGGCCCAAATCTTCATCATGTTGGATTAGGCCCGACTTCCTTAACAAGAGTCCTAAAGCACAAGAAATAAAATCAAGAATAAATGGAATGATCTCAAACTAAAATCTTCTTCTCAGCAAAGAAACAATCAATGAAGTGAATAGAGAGCCTACATTTTGGGAACAAATTTTTGCTGCATACATGTCAGATAGAGCACTAATCTCCAGGATATATAAAGAACTCAAAAACTTAACACCAAGAAAACAAAAATCAAAAAAAAAACCACCCAAGCAACCCAATCAATAAATGGGCTAAGGAGCTGAACAGACACTTCTCAGAAGAAGATATACATTCAAACAAATATATGAAAAAATGTTCAACATCTCTAGTAATTAGAGAAATGCAAATCAAAACTGCTCATCTCACGTCAGTCAGTATGGCAGTTATCAAGAATACAGACAATAAATGTTGACGAGGATTTTGGGGAAAAGGCACACTCATACATTGCTGATGGGACTGCAAATTGGTGCAACCAATCTAGAAAGCAGTATGGAGATTCCTTAGAAAACTTGGAATGGAACCACCATTTGACCCAACTATCCACCTCCTCTGTCTATACCCAGAGGATTTAAAATCAGCATATTATAGTAACACAGCCACATCAATGTTCATAGCAGCTCAATCCACAATAGATAAACTGTGGAACCAACCTAGATGCCCTTCAATAGGTGAATGGATAAATAAACTGAGGTATACATACACAATGGAATATTACTCAGCATTAAAAGAGAATAAAATCATGGCATTTGCAGGTAAATGGATGGAGTTGGAGAATATCATGCTAAGTGAAGTAAGCCAATGCCCCAAATCCAAAGTCCAAATGTTTTCTCTGATAAGTGGATGCTGATCCAAAACGGGGAGAGGGAAAGCATGGGAAAAATGGAGGAACTTTGATTGGACAAAGGGGAGGGAGTGTGTGGGAGAGTACATGGGGGCAGAAAAGATGGTGGAAAGAGATGTTCATCATTACCTACATAAATGTAAGACTGTATATAGGGTGTGACGCTACATCGCTACATCATGTACAGCCAGAGAAATGAAAAGTTGTGCAATTGTATACAATGGATCAAAATTTAGCTGTCATATATACCTAATTTAAGAAAATAAGGAAACAACTTTAAAGAGATTAAGTCAGGGAAGGGAGAAGAAGGAAAAAGAAGGTATTTGGGAATTGATTTATGGATCAAATGATGCTATGTTCATTTAAAAATATGGTATAATGAATCCCGCTATTATGTATAATTACAATGCACCATAAAAAAGAGATTAAATCAGTCAGATATCATGGAGATAAGAATATGAGTTTTAGAAACAAAAGAGTTGGTTTTAAATCCTGACCCTGTAATTTGGTTGCTCTGAGACCTTGAGAAAATCATATAACCTTGAGCCTGAGGTTCCTGGGAAGGGTTGCCTGGACGATTAAATGAGATCATGTATTTGAAAGGCACAGAGTTTGGTGCCTGATGTGTGATGAATTAGTGGTGGAAATTATTAAGGTTCCAGCTGCCAAGAGGCTGGCATGCACCCATTGTAGTTGAGGGCTGGCACCTGCTGGACTGTTGTACCTGTGGTTGAATATTCTGACCATCTCTCCTGATCTAGGACACCAAGGAAGACTTCCAACTCCCTATGGGCAGCTGATAAGGATTGAAAGCCCAGCGGACTGCTGAGGGCAGGGGATTCAGGATTAGAGAGAACAGTGGCAAATGACTCAATACCAATGTGGTGCTCAGGGTGGTCTCCAATCTGCTTGTGCACAATGGGTGCCAGAACAGTACCTACCCAGAGGAACTTCAAGTCAGCCTCCTTGAATGTGGTCCAGGCCATGTCTGTTTTTCAGGTATGTGTGTGGTTTGTGTTGTGCATAGTAGCCTCTTGAGGGGCTAAGCCTGTCTCTGCGAACTGCCTGTCAGGGATTGAACGCATGATGCAGGTGCACCTCCCCCTCTAGCTCTGCCTAAGATCCACATAGCGCCTGCGATGGGTGTGACTCTCCAAGATGTCTCGATGACCCAGAGACATCACCATGAGACATCACGAAGCAAGACTCCACCCTTGAAACTCTATCCCCCTCTGATGTCTCCTTATAAAATAAAGGAAATGTGGGCTCGTGCGCTCTTTCCAAAGTGGAAGCTGACCCTTAAGGTCGCAGAGCCGTCCTGCCTTGGGTTTAAAAACTACTCTCTGGGTCGCCTGATTTTTCGCTGCTTTCTTAGCTTGATGTTTCAACCAGCTTTTTTAAACCCAGTTCGTCTCGTCTACATGGATTGTGGGTGAGAATTATGAAGTAAGACTGAATCCAGAGGTGCATCAGAAGTGGAGGTAAGGAAGATGGACCTGGCTGAATTAAAAGGCTCAAGTCATGGCAAGGTAGGCAAGCTTTACCTCTTCTTCTCAGTCAGCCCTGCGGGTGGGAAGATTCACTCAGGAGCACAAATTATTACATCTGAAGGTGTTTTGAATTAGGGCAAACAATGTTGAGTTTTTAAGAGACTGTCCCTCAGACTATATCACCTTGACAAGTCTGAATATATGTACTTGGAGGTATTCTGTTGGGGTTACCTGCAAGGGTCACTAAAACTAGAGTTGCCTTTCTCTTAGATAAGAGACCTGCTGAAAAATTTGCTCTACTTTCTGTAGATGACTCCTGCTGCTATCAAATATCATGCTGGACAAAAATGCAGTCACCGTTACTTTTGTAGAAATTTAAGGTCACCTATATTCTTTCTTGATAGCCATAGAAGATTCATCAGTCATTGGCTACCCATTCTTATGGGAAATTATAGAATTACAGGCAAGTGTCCAAATGATATCAAAATAACTGGATATTAGATAAAAAGTGGTATAAACACTCAGTGTAAGGGTATATTGTAGGCTAGAGTGAGCTGGAGGGATCAGTAAAGTTAGGAGTCTTAAGTAGGTCTTTCAAGATGGGTAGAAATTATTTTTTTTTCAGAGAATTGGTAACCTATAAAATTTAAAAAGTTGTTCATACCTTAGCCACCAATTCATTGTGAAAAATGCATATTAGCAAGAAGATGAATTAGATATTTCTTGTTTGAACTAATTAGCTACCCATTTTGATGAATCTTTAAGTTGAAAATATTTGGATCACATTTTTTTTTAAAGAGAGAGTGAGAACTTTTTAATATTTATTTTTTAGTTTTTTCGGTGGACACATCATCTTTGTTTGTATGTGGTGCTGAGGATCGAACACAGGCCGCATGCATGCCAGGCGAGTGCGCTACTGCTTGAACCACATCCCCAGCCCCTGGATCACATTTTTAACAGAAGCTCTAAAAGTGTGAGCCATTAATTTAGTTCTGACTTTCACTGACAGAGTTTCAAGAAAAGAGAAGAACTTTCCTTGATTTATTGTTGTATGCAGCTGTAGTTCAAGAATGAAAATGGGCTTTTGATCTTTTTACTGGTCCCTTTAGAATTTCTAGCTCAGAGGATTTTCATGAGGAATTTATTTCCCCCATTTTATCAATCAATTGTAAAATAAAAATATTTGAATAGTGAAAGGGTTTCTGAACCCAGTAAACCCATCAGGCCGACAGGGCTGTGACCATGACACTGGAGTTAAATATGTAAAACTATTGCAACATGAAATGAATTTTGTCTTCTGGAGAGCTCACAGCTGTTTTTTCTGAGTTTACTGAGGTTTAAAACATTCTGTTGAATGCTATTTAAATCTCTTTTATTTGTTTTCCTAAGTGTACATGTTCCTGTGCTTGTCTTTGTGGTTGTTGTCAGTGCTAAGATTTTGCTGTCATCCCTGGAGGCCTCTGGTCTTTGAGGTAATAGCTGAGCTCACATTTGCGATGTTAATGAAATAAACACTCCAATTAAGAGGTAGAAATTGTCAGAATGGATTAAAAAAAAAAAAAAGCAAGCCCCAACTACATGTAACTAGAAGAGAATCCATTGAAATAAAAGGGTGAAAAATAGCTTGAAAATATATAGATGGAACAAGATGTGTCAGGAAAACAGTAAGCATATGAAGGCTGAAGTGGGCTCTGTTAATATCTGATAAAACAGATTTCAAGAAAAAAAGTACAGCTAGAGGTAAAGCAAAATGACAAAAGTATTTATTGATGAGAAGACAAACATTATTGTGCATGTGCCCCAAAATAGTCTCAAAACATATGAAGCAAAATTTGACATCATTATGGGAAGACAATTACAGAATTTTAGTAGAAGATTTTTATTAACTGTCTCAGGAACTGACAGAAAATTGGCCAAAACTAAGTAGGAAAACATAGATGATTTGATCATATTATCAACTATCTTGACCTAATCAACTATGGGGCCTTTCACTGAACCACTGCAAAAATAAAAATTATTTTACAGTACAATACACATTTATTTTAGTGCACATGGTATGTTCACCAATACATACCATATTTTGAGCTATAAAACAAGCTTTAATAAATATATAAGAATTGAATAGTACTGATTATGTTCTTTCACCACAATGAGATTAATTAGAAACAATGACATGGGATATTTAGTAAATCCCAAATATTTGGCAATTAAAAAAAACAAATTTAACAATATTGGTAGGACAAAAGAGAAGTTACAAATAAATTATTATATTTTAACTCAACAATGGTGAAGATACAATATATTAAAATTTGTAGGATTCACCTAAAGAAGTACTTGGAGGGAAATTTGTAGCTTTAAATGTTTCTATTATGAGAGAACAAAGAATAATGACCTAAGGTATTTCAAGACACTAGAAAAAGAAGAGCAGGTAAATCCAAAGTAAATGGAAGGAAGAAAAGAAAAAAAGACAGGAGTAAATCTTTGTAAAACAAAAACAAATGATAGGGAAAATGACAAAATCAAAAGAAGATTTTGTGCTGGCAGTGTCGTTCAGTGGTGGAATGCTTGCCTAGAAGCCTTGAGTTTGATCCCCAGTACCAAAGCAACAACAACAACAACAAAAAGGTAGGCTTTTTTGAAAAATCAACCAAATGGATAGAACATCTAATTAAAATGATAAAGAAAAAAGATGTAAATCACTAATATTATGAAGAAAAGAAGCATTATCACTTTAGATCCTGCAGTCATAAAATGGTTAAAATAAAACTATTATGAGCAAATATATACCAAAAAAGAGATAATTTAGATGCAAAAACAAGAAAAAGGAAAATTACAGACTATTATCCTTTATAAACCAAAAATCTTCAAAAAAGATTTAGCAAATTAAATCCAACAACATGTAAAAATAGATAATTAAATATTTTAGTATAAAAATTGAAAGCTCAGATTGGAGAGGAAGATGGCGGCGAGGGGAGTGCATTGCCCCCGTGTGCTGCTTCACTGTGTGGGAGTATGACAAGTCAGGACGGCTAAAGGCTATCTTGTTAGGAATTTCCAGCAATAGTGGGGTGCTCCGGAACCTGGAGGAAGGATTTCCATCGCACGAGGATCGTCTACGGGGACTCAAACGCGAGAGGTTTGTCGCACGGAGGGTAACACTGCTTATTCAGCAAATCGCCCCGCGGCTAGAGTCTGCAGCGCGCGCTGGGAAACGAGGAGATAGCGACGCAGGGATACAGCGCTGCAGTTTCTGCCAGCGGTGCAAGCACCGTACTCAGGGCTGAATTCTGGGTTCGAGAAGGGGGAAGGAAGCGGTCCATCTCGGTTCTCCACACCGGTCAGACCACAGAGGAGGCCAGCGGCCACCATGTTGGTAAACTGACGTCACCATCCCTGTTTTCGACTGACCGCAGCTCATTCAGCCATAGAACAGGGGGAACGGGATGCTGCCATTCGCGTGGGATGCCAACATGGCAGAGATCTGATGTTGTCAGAAAGCGGCGGAGGAGAGAACTTCATCAATACCAGCGGCGACAGAAACAGTTGGTCTCCTGGTAGGGGGGGTGAGGCACAGACACCCGAGTCTCTCTCGATTTGTCGCCGAGCCAGAGGGGAGGAGCCGGGCCGCCGCCAGCGCCAGGAGCAGGCCCAGCGGCTCGCCGGCGTGGTGACCGCGTGACCCCAATGGGAGAGGGGGCGGAGTGGAGCCGCCACCCGCGCCCGCAAGGTGGGCAGACCCGCGACCCAGTGGTACACGGGAGTGGTAGGAGGGGCAGGGCAGAGCCGCCGCCCGCGCTTGCAAGGTAAGCAGACCTGTGACAGACTGGCGGGTCAGGCCCAGCGGCCTGCCAGCGTGGTACACACGTCACCCCAACTGGAGTAGGGGCAGAGCAGATACTTCGCCCACACCCGGATCAGACCCTGCCGGTGTGGTGGTCACGTGACACCAATTGGAGTGGGGGCGGAGCGGAACCGCCACCCGTGCCTGCAGGGTGAGCAGACCTGTGACCAACCTTCAGATCAGGCCCAGCGGTCCGCAGGCCTGGTAGGAGGGGCAGGGCAGAGCCGCCGCCCATGCCTGCAAGGTAGGCAGACCTGCGACAGACCGGTGGATCAGGCCCAGGAGCCTGCCGGCGTGGTACACACATCACCCTAATTGGAGTAGGGGCAGAGCAGAGTCGCCGCCCATGCCAGGAACAGGCCCAGCGACCTGCCGGCGGGGTAGTCACGACACCCCAATTGGAGTAGGGGCAGAGCAGAGCCACCACCTGTGCCCGAAAGGTGGGCAGATCTGCGACCGACCAGTGGGACAGGCCCAGTCGCCTGCCGGTATGACAGACACGTCACCCCATTTGGAGTAGGGGCAGAGTAGAGCCGCCGCCCGCGCCTGCAGGGTAGGCAAACCTGCAACTGACCGGCGGATCAGGCCCGGTGGCCTGCTGGTGTGGTACACTCGTCACCCCAATTGGAGTAGGGGCAGAACAGAGCTGCCACCAGCGCCCAGAACAGGCCCAGTGACCTTTCAGCGTGATAGTCTATGAGGCTAACATCACCCTGATACCTAAACCAGACAAAGACACTTCAAAGAAAGAAAACTACAGACCAATATCTCTAATGAACCTAGATGCAAAAATCCTCAATAAAATTCTGGCGAATCGGATACAAAAACATATCAAAAAAATTGTACACCATGATCAAGTAGGATTCATCCCTGGGATGCAAGGCTGGTTCAATATACGGAAATCAATAAATGTTATTCACCACATCAATAGACTTAAAAATAAGAACCATATGATCATCTCGATAGATGCGGAAAAAGCATTTGACAAAGTACAGCATCCCTTTATGTTCAAAACTCTAGAAAAAGTAGGGATAACAGGAACATACCTCAATATTGTAAAAGCAATCTATGCTAAGCCTCAGGCTAGCATCATTCTGAATGGAGAAAAATTGAAGGCATTCCCTCTAAAATCTGGAACAAGACAGGGATGCCCTCTCTCTCCACTTCTGTTCAACATAGTTCTTGAAACACTGGCCAGAGCAATTAGACGAAAGAAATTAAAGGCATAAAAATAGGAAAAGAAGAACTTAAATTATCACTATTTGCAGATGATATGATTCTATACCTAGCAGACCCAAAAGGCTCTACAAAGAAACTATTAGAGCTAATAAATGAATTCAGCAAAGTGGCAGGATATAAAATCAACACGCATAAATCAAAGGCATTCCTGTATATCAGCGACAAATCCTCTGAAATGGAAATGAGGACAACCACTCCATTCACAATATCTTCAAAAAAAATAAAATACTTGGGAATCAACCTAACAAAAGAGGTGAAAGACTTATACAATGAAAACTACAGAACCCTAAAGAGAGAAATAGAAGAAGATCTTAGAAGATGGAAAAATATACCCTGTTCATGGATAGGCAGAACTAACATCATCAAAATGGTGATATTACCAAAAGTTCTCTATAGGTTTAATGCAATGCCAATCAAAATCCCAACAGCATTTCTTGTAGAAATAGAGAAAGCAATCATGAAATTCATATGGAAAAATAAAAGACCCAGAATAGCAAAAACAATGCTAAGCAGGAAGTGTGAATCAGGCGGTATAGCGATACCAGACTTCAAACTATACTACAGAGCAATAGTAACAAAAACAGCATGGTACTGGTACCGAAACAGGCGGGTGGACCAATGGTACAGAATAGAGGACACAGAAACCAATCCACAAAACTACAACTATCTTATATTTGATAAAGGGGCTAAAAGCATGCAATGGAGGAAGGATAGCATCTTCAACAAATGATGCTAGGAAAACTGGAAATCCATATGCAACAAAATGAAACTGAATCCCTTTCTCTCGCCATGCACAAAAGTTAATTCAAAATGGATCAAGGAGCTTGATATCAAATCAGAGACACGCCGTCTGATAGAAGAAAAAGTTGGCTACGATCTACATTCGGTGGGGTCTGGCTCCAAATTCCTCAATAGGTCACCCATAGCACAAAAGTTAATAACTAGAATCAACAAATGGGACTTACTCAAACTAAAAAGTTTTTTCTCAGCAAAAGAAACAATAAGAGAGGTAAATAGGGAGCCTACACCCTTGGAACAAATCTTTACTCCTCACACTTCAGATAGAGCCCTAATATCCAGAGTATACAAAGAACTCAAAAAATTAGACAATAAGAGAACAAACAACCCAATCAACAAATGGGCCAAGGACCTGAACAGACACTTCTCAGAGGAGGACATACAATCAATCAACAAGTACATGAAAAAATGCTCACCATCTGTAGCTGTCAGAGAAATGCAAATCAAATCCACCCTAAGATACCATCTCACTCCAGTAAGATTGGCAGCCATTATGAAGTCAAACAACAACAAGTGCTGGCGAGGATGTGGGGAAAAGGGTACACTTGTACATTGCTGGTGGGACTGCAAATTGGTGCAGCCAATTTGGAAAGCAGTATGGAGATTTCTTGGAAAGCTGGGAATGGAGCCACCATTTGACCCAGCTATTCCCCTTCTTGGTCTATTCCCTAAAGACCTAAAAAGAGCATGCTACAGGGACACTGCTACATCGATGTTCATAGCAGCACAATTCACAATAGCAAGACTGTGGAACCAACCTAGATGCCCTTCCATAGACGAATGGATAAAAAAAATGTGGCATTTATACACAATGGAGTATTACTCTGCATTAAAAAAATGACAAAATCATAGAATTTGCAGGGAAATGGATGGCATTAGAGCAGATTATGCTAAGTGAAGCTAGCCAATCCCTAAAAACCAAATGCCAAATGTCTTCTTTGATATAAGGAGAGTAACTAAGAACAGAGTAGGGATGAAGAGCATGAGAAGAAGATTAACATTTAACAGGGATGAGAGGTGGGAGGGAAAGGGAGAGAGAAGGGAAATTGCATGGAAATGGAAGGAGACCCTCAGGGTTATACAGTGGAGGGGGTAGAGAGAGAGGAGGGGAGGGGAGGGGAGAGGTGGCGAGGGGGGATGGTGGAGGATGGGAAAGGCAGCGGAGCACAACAGACACTAGTATGGCAATATGTAAATCAATAGATGTGTAACTGATGTGATTCTGCAATCTGTGTATGGGGTGAAGGTGGGAGTTCATTACCCACTTGAATCAATGTGTGGAATATGATATGTCAAGAAATTTGTAATGGGGGGATCCAACATGGCGGCGAGAGGGGAGGCAGCGCTTTCAGTACCTCCTCAACAAAGGGGTCAGAGAGACGCATGGATACGCTTAGATATGACCTGCTGAGAAACTCCTAGCAAAATTCCACTAAAGAGAGACCGGCGGGGAATTGGAAGGATTTTTGGAGGTGACAGTCTGCGCTAGACGAGTGAATCTCCGCCACGCAGCGCAGAGGTCCAGACCCGCCAGCCGCTGCCCGCGCGACTCGGCGACTGTCGGCTGCCTGCACGCGGCCCGCGTCAGGGCGGATAGCCTCCGAGGCGCAGCGCAGCGCAGCAGGAGCGGTGCAGGGACTCTAGGAAGAGGTCTCTCGCCAAGCCTTCATGAAATAGCAAACCGGGAGCTGAAACCAACCAGAGACAGACCAGTCCCACCCCTCCCTTCGGACACTCTGGCAAGGAGCCTGGGGCCTGCCATAGCAGAGTGGTGACATCACCAGAGTTCCGCCGACAGAATTCCTTCCCAGCGGAATCCACATTAGCAGGTGTGTGACTCCCACCCCCTCCAGATACAAGCAGCCAGGAAACCACCGGGGGCGTGTCTGTAGGGAAGCAGAGGGGACTCCAGATCCCCACCTCCCCTTAACACCAGCGGCGACACCCAAGATCTTAGCCGCCAGTTTCTGGGGGCGTGCCCACCAAAGGGGTCCTGAAAAATTTAACTGTTGGTTCCCAGATCACCCCACCACAGCACTGGGGCTTAATTGAATGACAGAGAGGGTGTTCATCGTTCGGGATATAGGACACGCGGTGGGGCTGCAAGTGTAATCAGATCCTTGGGGAACCGCCTCTGGTGAACAGGACCTGGCTGGCTGGCTGGGAGGAGGAACAGGGGGAGGGGCCGGATAAGTGAAAGGGCTCTGGACTAACAGGATTGAGAGACTCCCAGGAGCCACCGTACAGGGATTTCTGTCAGCACATAGAGGGCAGAAGCTCAGCTCAGAGGGCACAGCTCCGCCTATTGGAAGAGAAGAAAATGGGATTCAGCCATAGAACAGGGGATGCCAGCATGGCAGAGATCTGATGTCATCGGAGAGCGGCCGAGGAGAAAACTTCATCGGTGCCAGCGGCGACGGAAACAGTTGGTCCCCTGGTAGGGAGGGTGAGTCACAGATACCCGAGTCTCTCTCGCTTTGTCGTCGAGCCAGAGGCGAGGAGAGGGGCCGCCGCCCACGCCCGCAAGGTAGGAAGACCTGCGACCAACCTGCAGATCAGGCCCAGCGGTCTGCAGGCGTGGTAAGAGGGGCAGGGCAGAGCCACCGCCCGCGCTGGCAAGGTAAGCAGACCTGCGACAGACCTGTGGATCAGGCCCAGCGGCCTGCCAGCGTGGTACACACTTCACCCCAACTGGAGTAGGGGCAGAGCAGAGCCTTAGCCCGCGCCCAGATCAGGCCCAGCGGCTCGCCTGTGTGGTGGTCAAGTGACCCCAATTGGAGTGGGGGCGGAGCGGAACTGACACCCTTGCCCACAAGGTGGGCAGACCTGCGACCAACCTGCAGATCAGGCCTAGCGGTCCCCGGGCGTGGTAGGAGGGGCAGGGCAGAGCCTTCGCCCCCACCTGCAAGGTAGGCAGACCTGCGACAGAACAGCGGATCAGGCCCAGGGGTCCGCGGGCGTGGTAGACACCTCACACCAATTGGAGGAGGGGCAGAGCAGAGCCCCTGCCCGCACCTGCAAGGGAGAATTTTCAACTATACAAGAGCAACATAAATATATAGGGGGGGGAAAAATTTCAAAAACACAACAGTTTCACCAAGAAGAAAGAAACGCAAGCAGTATGAAAAGACAAGGAAAGAAAGGACTACAAGCAATGCAGGTCAGCTCAACTTTAGAAGAGGTAACAGCTGCAGCAGATGGAATGTCAGATAAAGAATTCAGGATATATATGCTTCAGATGATCTGGAGTATCAAGGAAGAAATTAGACAGCAAAATCAGACAATGAAAGATCACTTCGACAAGGAATTACACAAACAAATCCAGGAAGCAAAGGATCAACTATACAGGGAGATAGAGGTTATAAAAAACAAACAAACAGAAATCCTAGAAATGCAGGAAGCAATAAACCAACTTAAAAACTCAATTGAGAGTACTACCAGCAGAGTAGAACACTTAGAAGATAGAACATCAGACAATGAAGACAAAGTATTTCAACTTGAAAAGAACATAGACAGCTCAGCAAGACTGTTAAGAAACCATGAGCAGAACATCCAAGAAATATGGGATAACATTAAGAGACCAAACTTAAGAGTCATTGGGATACAGGAAGGTATAGAACTCCATACCAAAGGAATGAGCAATTTATTTAATGAAATAATACGAGAAAACTTCCCAGACTTGAAGAATGAGACAGAATCCCAAATTCTAGAAGCCTACAGGACGCCGAATGTGCAAAATTATAAGAGATCCACACCTAGACACATTATAATGAAGATGCCCAACATACAGAATAAGGAGAGAATTTTAAAAGCTACAAGAGAAAGGAAGCAGATTACATTTAGGGGCAAGCCAATCAGGATAACAGCTGATCTTTCAACACAGACTCTGAAAGCTAGAAGATCCTGGAATAACATATTTCAAACACTGAAAGAAAATGGGTTCCAACCAAGAATTGTGTATCCAGCGAAATTAAGCTTCAGGATGGAAGATGAAATTAAAACCTTCCACGACAAACAAAAGTTAAAAGAATATGCAGCTAGAAAACCATCTCTTCAAAACATCCTCAGCAAAACATTACAGGAAGAGGAAATGGAAAATAACAATGAAAACCAACAGTGGGAGGTAGGACAGTAAAGGGGGGGGAATAATCAAAGAGGAAAACAAACCATGTTTAGTAACATAAATAAACAAATATGGCTGGAACAACAACCCATATCTCAATAATAACCCTAAATGTTAATGGCTTAAACTCACCAATTAAGAGACACAGGCTAGTAGAATGGATCTCAAAACAAGACCCAACAATATGCTGCCTACAGGAGACGCATTTGATAGGAAAAGACATACATAGGCTGAAGGTGAAAGGTTGGGAAAAATCATATCACTCATATGGACTTCGGAAAAAAGCAGGAGTGTCCATACTCATATCAAATAAAATAGATTTCAAGCCAAAGTTAATCAAAAGGGATAAAGAGGGACACTACATACTGCTTAAGGGAACCATACACCAACAAGACATAACAATCATAAATATATATGCCCCAAACAATGGCGCAGCTATGTTCATCAAACAAACTCTTCTCAAGTTCAAGAGTCTAATAGACCACCATACAATAATCATGGGAGACTTCAACACACCTCTCTCGCCACTGGACAGATCTTCCAAACAAAAGTTGAATAAGGAAACTATAGAACTCAATAACACAATTAATAACCTAGACTTAATTGACATATATAGAATATACCACCCAACATCAAGCAGTTACACTTTTTTCTCAGCAGCACATGGATCCTTCTCAAAAATAGATCATATATTATGTCACAGGGCAACGCTTAGACAATATAAAGGAGTAGAGATAATACCATGCATCCTATCTGACCATAATGGAATGAAACTGAAAATCAACGATAAAAGAAGGAAGGAAAAAGCATACATCACTTGGAGAATGAACAATAGGTTACTGAATGATCAATGGGTTATAGAAGACATCAAGGAGGAAATTAAAAAATTCTTAGAGATTAATGAAAACACAGACACAACATATCGGAATCTGTGGGACACATTGAAAGCAGTTCTAAGAGGAAAATTCATTGCTTGGAGTTCATTCCTTAAAAAAAGAAAAAACCAACAAATAAATGATCTCATGCTTCATCTCAAAATCCTAGAAAAAGAAGAGCAAAACAACAGCAAAAGAAGTAGAAGGCAAGAAATAATTAAAATCAGAGCTGAAATTAATGAAATCGAAACAAAAGAAACAATTGAAAAAATTGACAAAACTAAAAGTTGGTTCTTTGAAAAAATAAACAAAATCGACAGACCCTTAGCGATGCTAGCGAAGAGAAGAAGAGAGAGAACTCAAATTACTAGCATACGGGATGAAAAAGGCAATATCACAACAGACACTTCAGAAATACAGAAGATAATCAAAAATTATTTTGAATCCTTATACTCCAATAAATTAGAAGATAGTGAAGGCATCGATAAATTTCTGAAGTCATATGATCTGCCCAGATTGAGTCAGGAGGATATAGACAACCTAAACAGACCAATATCAATTGAGGAAATAGAAGAAACCATCAAAAGACTACCAACTAAGAAAAGCCCAGGACCGGATGGGTATACAGCAGAATTTTACAAAACCTTTAAAGAGGAACTAATACCAATACTTTTCAAGCTACTTCAGGAAATAGAAAAAGAGGGAGAACTTCCAAATTCATTCTACGAGGCCAACATCACCCTGATACCTAAACCAGACAAAGACACTTCAAAGAAAGAAAACTTCAGACCAATATCTCTAATGAACCTAGATGCAAAAATCCTCAATAAAATTCTGGCGAATCGGATACAAAAACATATCAAAAAAATTGTGCACCATGATCAAGTAGGATTCATCCCTGGGATGCAAGGCTGGTTCAATATACGGAAATCAATAAATGTTATTCACCACATCAATAGACTTAAAAATAAGAACCATATGATCATCTCGATAGATGCGGAAAAAGCATTCGACAAAGTACAGCATCCCTTTATGTTCAAAACTCTAGAAAAACTAGGGATAACAGGAACATACCTCAATATTGTAAAAGCAATCTATGCTAAGCCTCAGGCTAGCATCATTCTGAATGGAGAAAAATTGAAGGCATTCCCTCTAAAATCTGGAACAAGACAGGGATGCCCTCTCTCACCACTTCTGTTCAACATAGTTCTCGAAACACTGGCCACAGCAATTAGACAGACGAAAGAAATTAAAGGCATAAAAATAGGAAAAGAAGAACTTAAATTATCACTATTTGCAGATGATATGATTCTATACCTAGCAGACCCAAAAGGCTCTACAAAGAAACTATTAGAGCTAATAAATGAATTCAGCAAAGTGGCAGGATATAAAATCAACACGCATAAATCAAAGGCATTCCTGTATATCAGCGACAAATCCTCTGAAATGGAAATGAGGACAACCACTCCATTCACAATATCTTCAAAAAAATAAAATACTTGGGAATCAACCTAACAAAAGAGGTGAAAGACTTATACAATGAAAACTACAGAACCCTAAAGAGAGAAATAGAAGAAGATCTTAGAAGATGGAAAAATATACCCTGTTCATGGATAGGCAGAACTAACATCATCAAAATGGCGATATTACCAAAAGTTCTCTATAGGTTTAATGCAATGCCAATCAAAATCCCAAAGGCATTTCTTGTAGAAATAGAGAAAGCAATCATGAAATTCATATGGAAAAATAAAAGACCTAGAATAGCAAAAACAATGCTAAGCAGGAAGTGTGAATCAGGCGGTATAGCGATACCAGACTTCAAACTATACTACAGAGCAATAGTAACAAAAACAGCATGGTACTGGTACCAAAACAGGCGGGTGGACCAATGGTACAGAATAGAGGACACAGAAACCAATCCACAAAACTACAACTATCTTATATTTGATAAAGGGGCTAAAAGCATGCAATGGAGGAAGGATAGCATCTTCAACAAATGGTGCTGGGAAAACTGGAAATCCATATGCAACAAAATGAAACTGAATCCCTTTCTCTCGCCATGCACAAAAGTGAATTCAAAATGGATCAAGGAGCTTGATATCAAATCAGAGACACGCCGTCTGATAGAAGAAAAAGTTGGCTACGATCTACATACTGTGGGGTCGGGCTCCAAATTCCTCAATAGGACACCCATAGCACAAAAGTTAATAACTAGAATCAACAAATGGGACTTACTCAAACTAAAAAGTTTTTTCTCAGCTAAAGAAACAATAAGAGAGGTAAATAGAGAGCCTACATCCTGGGAACAAATCTTTACTCCTCACACTTCAGACAGAGCCCTAATATCCAGAGTATACAAAGAACTCCAAAAATTAGACAATAAGATAACTAACAACCCAATCAACAAATGGGCCAAGGACCTGAACAGACACTTCTCAGAGGAGGACATACAATCAATCAACAAGTACATGAAAAAATGCTCACCATCTCTAGCAGTCAGAGAAATGCAAATCAAAACCACCCTAAGATACCATCTCACTCCAGTAAGATTGGCAGCCATCATGAAGTCAAACAACAACAAGTGCTGGCGAGGATGTGGGGAAAAGGGTACACTTGTACATTGCTGGTGGGACTGCAAATTGGTGCAGCCAATTTGGAAAGCAGTATGGAGATTTCTTGGAAAGCTGGGAATGGAGCCACCATTTGACCCAGCTATTCCCCTTCTTGGTCTATTCCCTAAAGACCTAAAAAGAGCATGCTACAGGGACACTGCTACATCGATGTTCATAGCAGCTCAATTCACAATAGCAAGACTTTGGAACCAACCCAGATGCCCTTCAATAGACGAATGGATTAAAAAAATGTGGCATTTATACACAATGGAGTATTACTCTGCATTAAAAAATGACAAAATCATAGAATTTGCAGGGAAATGGATGGCACTAGAGCAGATTATGCTAAGTGAAGCTAGCCAATCCCTAAAAAGCAAATGCCAAATGTCTCCTTTGATATAAGGAGAGTAACTAAGAACAGAGTAGGGACGAAGAGCATGAGAAGAAGATTAACATTAAACAGAGATGAGAGGTGGGAGGGAAAGGGAGAGAAAAGGGAAAGTGCATGGAAATGGAAGGAGACCCTCAGGGTTATACAAAAGAACATACAAGAGGGAATGAGGGGAAAGGGAAAAATAATACAAGGGGGAGAAATGAAGGTCAATAGGGGAGGTAGAGAGAGAAGAAGGGTGGGGAGGGGAGGGGAGGGGGGATAGTAGAGGATAGGAAAGGCAGCAGAACACAACAGACACTAGTATGGCAATATGTAAATCAATGGATGTGTAATTGATGTGATTCTGCAATCTGTATATGGGCTAAAAATGGGAGTTCATAACTCACTTGAAGCAAAGTGTGAAAGATGATATATCAAGAACTATGTAATGTTTTGAACAACCAACAATAAAAAAAAAATAAAATATTTTAAAAATAAAAAAAAATAAAAAAAAAAAGAAATTTGTAATGTTTTGAACAACCAACAATAAAAATTAAAAAAAAATAAATAAAAATTGAAAGCTGATTCTAAAATTTTCACAGAAATGCAACTGACTTAAAGTAGCCAAACAATTTTTAAAAAGTTAAAGAACTTACATTAAACAAAAAAGAACTTACATTGTCTGAGTTTATGATTTACTATTAAAATCATTAAAGCTGTGGTATCTGTGAAACGATAAACATACAGATCAATAGAATTAACATAGGTCAATAGAAGAGAGTCCAGAAATAATTCTAGTTATATAATAATAATATTCTTATTAAATTATTGTAAAACATAATTATTTAATCATATAATAGTCATTAAATAATAATTTAATAACAATGTAATTTTTATTAAACAATTCTATATGTAGTCCATTGATTTTCAGTAAATGGTGCTAGAATAATTGAATTTCCATATGAAAAATGGAAACATCAGCCCTCCATATATGAAGTTAATTCAAGATTAATCATAGACTTAAATATATGTTATGGTTTGGAGAGCCTTAACCCAATCAGCGTGTTAATCATCTGATGGGATTAATTGAGTGGTAACTGAGGCAGGTGGGGTGTGACAGGAGGAGGTAGAGCATTGGGGGCGTGGCTTTGGTATATTTTGGTATATATATATATATATATATATATATATATATATATATATATATATTTGTATCTGGTGAGTGGAGCCTCTCTCTGCTGTCTGATCACTATGTGAGCTGCTTTCCTCTGCCATACTCTTTGCCATGGTGTTCTGCCTCACCTAGAGCCCAGAGGAATGGAGCTGGTCTTCCATGGACTAAGAATTCTGAACCGTAAGGCCTCAAATAAACTTTTCCTCTTCTACAGTTGTGCTGGTCAGGTCCTGTAGTCACAGCAGGGAAAAAGCTGATGAAAACAATGTATAAGTCAATATTATAAAGCTTTCTTTAAAAATGGAGAAAACTTTGTGACTTTGGGCAGTGATGAATTTCTTAGGTATCACACATGAGGCATAAACCAAAAAAGAAAAAAATGGTCAAATTGGACTTTATTAAAATTAAAAACTTCTGCTCATCTAGAGACACTATGAAGAACCTAAAAAGCTAAGCCACAGAAAAAGGAGAAAATATTTTCCAAGCATGTAGCTGACAAAGGACTCGATTCCAAAAAAATATATGGGATTCCTATAACTGAAAAAGAAGGCATCCAACTCAGTTTTTAAAATGGGCAAATGATTTGCACATAAAAATACAAAATGGCTCAATTATTTTGGAAAAGATGTCACCCTCTTAAAATGTTAAATTTACCATACAAACCAGAATACTTCTTCTACATATTTACCAAAGAGAAATAAAAACTTATATACCCAAAGATTTATACACAAATATTTATGACTTCATTAATCATGATCGTTCAAAGCAGGAACAACTGAAATGTTCATCAGTATTAGCTGAATGGGCAAATAAAGTATGATAGGTCAATATATCATGTATCATATATCAATATGATGAAAGATTACTCAGCAGTGAAAAAGAATGAACTACTGATAGAGATGTAGTAATCTGGAAGAATTTAAAAAATCATCCTGCTGAGTGAAATGCAACACAGTGTATTACATATGTTTTCACTTACACAAAATTTTAGAAAAGGCAAACAAATCCTTAGTGATGAAGAGTGCATTAGTGGAGGCTGGGGTTTAGGGATGGGGCGAGAGGCAGGGGGGCAAGAATCTTTTGGGATGGAGAACAAATTTTGTACTTTGACTATAGTGATGGTTTCATGTACCAAGTCAAAAGCCAGCAATTCTAAAGTTTAAATAGATGTAATGTATTATATTTTAATTAGGTTGATTTACAAAAGGAATCCTGAAAATCAAGTAAAAGAAGATACTGGAGGCAGCTCTGGCTCTGCGGCCTGGGCCCTTCTGTTCTGCAACCTGCTCAGGCTTCACCCACTGTGAGCCTGAGGTGGTGGCTTTCCACCTGCAACAATAGAGAGGAGCAGCAGCAGGAGCGGAACTCCAAGGACAGTATCCCAGAGGCTGGAGCAGGACTACCTTCAGATGAAGAAAGACCCGGTACCTTACATCTGCCTTACATCCTCAAATCTCACTGTGGTCTGCAGCCCTGAGGTGACCCCTTACAAAGGTGAGTGAGCGTGTTCTGAATAGACCTGCCCACCGAGAGCACTGTTTTCTGTAGAGGTCAGTCCTTCTAGTTTGTATGTACGATTGGTTAAAGCGCACCTACTTGGAAACACGTCCTGGTGTTCCTCCAAGCCCTACCAGTGTTGCTCAGTTTGGTTTGGCTGGTGTGTCTGAACCTCCAGGGACCGTCTGTATGCTTCGACCTTCTACCTAGCATAGCTGGAGCTGGGAAAAAGAGAGTGGAATAAACAGTAAAACATGCCATATTCTTCCTACGACTGGGGGAATATCTTCAAAGAGGCCTAGTCTGTGCTGGGCATTTCCAGTGTTTGTGATTTAAGAACAGTCTCTGAGCTAAGTGAGGCTTCTTCTTGTGGCTTAGGGAGGACATAGGACCTTCCCAGCTTCTCAGCTCTCCTACCTGCTGCCAAGCTGACCCACTGGCCTGACCCCTCAGGTCACCAGATTCCATTTAGGGTCCTTGGTGTTGTTTACAAAGTAGACCTCAGAGTTGTCAGCCAGAAAGTCTGTGGGAACCAGTGGGAAGAATGATGCCAACTTCTGGGTTTGGACCAGTTCAGGAACGTACCCAAGGACACTGTTCTACAGGCAAGCCCAGTTCAGCACTGGCCGGGTGGGTCCTTTCTGGGTTCCTCAGCCACCAGGCTGACTTCACATGGTCAAAGCTGCAGACTTTTGGAGGCTTTGCATAAGACTTCAAGAGTGGAGACGAGTTTGAGAAGCACTGCTTTATCAGGGATGTGGCTCAGTGATGGGGCCTTCAGTTGGATTCCCAGCACCAAAAGAAGAAAGAAAAGAAAACCACTGTTTTGGACAGTCAAGTGAGAATTGTGGGTAGTTAAGAATTGAAAAACACAGCTCTCTTGAAGGTAGCTAGGTGGATGTTTTGATGGCCTTGAGGTAGATTCTCCTGTGGTCCAGGAGTTGGGTTCTGGGATAATCATGGGAAGCACATCTGTAGAAGCATATCTACAGGGTGGGCATGTTGTGATGAGACTGTGTGTAGTGATATGCACTGGAGAACATGGTCCATGTGTCAGGAGAAGTCCCCTTGATGAGTCCCTAGTCATGTGGTGAAAGCCGGGCTTCAAAATACTTGGTCCAAATAAAAAGAAAATTCAGATTATGTGAGTATTCCTAACAAGCTTGGAAAACATAAACCAAAAATGAAGCAAGTGGGATTATGCTGGTGTGTATATTATTTTAATCTTTGTTTTTCTCATGTTTTCTGAATAGATAGCAAATATTTGTCAAAAAAAAAGAAAAATAAAGATACTGACAAAGAGTGTAAATGATAGTTTATCTTATAGAAGAGTAAATGGATGGGTCTACATGCTATTTCTTTAAATAATAGTTCAGTTTCATTTTCATCATTGACACTGTGGAGTTCTGGGTTGAAACAGCTTATTAAACTCATGAATCACTATCTTTGCCAACATTATAATAGAAATCCCAGCATTAATATAAAAATCCCAGTGTTAAAAAAGTAAATATTTGGTGATTATAACCAACTGACTTTTTCTATGTTTGGAATATGCAAAGGTTAAGACCCAGTGATGGATTATTTGTATTATTTATTCCAAAGAGTAGTCAAAATCTTGTCTTTTAAAAAAATGAACATAAATTATTTAATTTTTCAAACACAAAATATAAGGATCTTAAACACGAAGCCACAATAGTTTTCTTAAGTACCATCACAGTCTGTTAAATTTAAGTCTATAATTTCACAAATACTTGGGCCCCAATTCAAATGTGATGTCATTTTAAAATCCATTTGTTGAGAAATCCTACTGTATGTTATATAATTAACTTAAAATAGATTTAGCATTTTATGTTACTTGTTAAATAGTGAAAAGATGGATGTTTTCCCTGATTTATTATAAATTTTAAAGATTATAATAAAATAACCTTATTTTATACAACTTTAGTGTTATACTGATCTCAATGAAATATGTGCAATAAAGAAGGTGGTTGGCCTTAGTCCCTGGTTACTGGAAGTTAACCTCTAAACCCTTAAAATTTCCCTAGTGATAGGACTATCTTCACCATTCATGAAGGATCCCTCAGACCTTCATGCTAATAAGGTTTATGCTAATGAGATAACTCAGGGTGGGTCTAGCCATGCCAGAAACACCAGCCACATTATTAGAGAATTGGAGCTTTGAGCCCTTTGATATCAGCCCAAACTCCTTATCAGTGAAACCTCTGGGGTGTTCTGTGGGGGCTAGATATTGAGTCACATGGACAATGACCTAATCAATCACGCCCAGTGTTGGCAGTAGCCTTTGCATATTCTTGCTCTTTGAGACCAGAAGATCCTGCATCTCTGAGGATAACAGAAAGCTCCATATTTGGACCCTGCCAGACTGATTCCTGTGCATCTCTTCTTTTGGCTGATTCTCATTCATCTCCTTTAACTACAGTAAAACTACAATTATAGTACTTCTTAAGTTCTGTGGGTCATTTTAGTGAATTATCAAATCTAAGGGAATCTGGGCGTGCCTGGATATGTAACAAACTGACCTCAATGATGGTGGTCCTGGCCCTCCTTCCCCACATGAGGCCAGAGTCTTCAGTGAGGGGGATCTTATGTAGGACTATGTTCTCAGACTTTGCAGTATAGGAAATGCATTGTGAGTATTTTGACTTAAAATATTTCTTGTAAAGTACAAATATCATAAAATAACTTGTGGAAATTCATTGTGGGCAGGTCTGTGAGATAATATACTGGGTGAAGAATTTTAAAGTGGAAAATTTTATGGCAGTAGGCAGTGTAATCACCACGTGTGTGTGTGTGTGTGTGTGTGTGTGTGTGTGTGGTGGTGAAGGGGAGCAGATTCTCAGTTCTGTGACTCAAATGTGTTGCTGCATCCTTTGAATGACTTGCTTTCCTTAGGTATTCATATTATTTTATGACTGCGGTGGCCCTTTGCTATTGTAGCTTATTTTCCCTTTCTTTTTAGTACTAGACTCTGATTTCTGTTCAGAATTCACCCCTCCTCACTTGCCCAGCCTCCCTTCCCATACTTACCTCAATATGTGGTGCTGATGACCCCAACCAGGTGCAAATGCTAGACTGTGCCCCTTTTGGTTTAAACCAAATCAGCACATTCCCTTTTCTTGAACAGAGACTGACTCATGTGACCCATTTTGGTTCAAAGGACTGTGGAGAGACATTCTTTAGGGACTTCTAGAAAACAAATTTCTTGAAATTTCAAAAAGTCTAACAGCCAAGACACTGTCTACTTGGTGCTTGTTCAGGAGACCTCCACTATTCCAGGGTCCTTGGCAGCTACTTTGCAACCACAGGTTGAAGCCTTAGGATGAATTCTTGGTATTAGTGTTGAACTGTTCAGTCAAACCTCACCTGAAACTCACACCATTGTTAAAATGTTCAGCTACATGAACCAAGGGATTGGCTTCACTTTCCCAGTGAATTTGGATCAGTGTTTTCTGATATTTGTATCCAATCCTGTTCTGGGATGATAACTTGAATATAGAAGAAGATGATGGTTTTGAGATGGAACAAAAGTCACAATTAAAATAATATTCTTACAGGCACATTTGATCATCTCAGCCTCTTCTATAAATCCCTTCAAATGAAAGAAAAAAATGTCATATTTATTCAAAACTGCATTTTTACTACTTTCATGAAAACCAAGAAAGGGCATCATCAACATATGAGAAACAGGAATTTTCTGGACTATGTAAAGTAATGGGACAGACTTGATAAGGGTTGAGAAAACACAGAGAACTGCCAGGTAGATATGAGCAGTTTGAGAAATATCAAAGGAACAAAGAAAAGGAGGGGGCCACGAAACAATAGGTGGGTGACTGTTACTGAGCTGGCCAGATAGATCCATATACCCTCTAACACTGAGCCTCAGGTCCTGGGGTTGAGGGGTGGGTGAATAGGGAAAGGGCATGAACTCCTGGTTAAAACACCAAGATCTGCACCTAAGTGGGTTAACTGCTGCCTGGGCAGGGCTCAGAGTTTGCATCAGGGAGTCTTCCACAGAGCACCTGGTCAACTCTCCTAGTCAGACAAGTGGGTTGGAGGGGGGAAGACCCTTGCAACTGCAAAGCTTCTTAAATAAAGCTTCTCAGTCTTCATTCATACACACGAGTGGGAAATCCAGAAATACTAGACACCTTGTGCAAAACCAACAGCAAGAAAGATCAAGTGGAATGAACAACTAGTGGATCCTAGAAAAGACAGACTGTTCAGAGAAAAAAAAAACATCTTAAAAGAAATCTATTTTCTGTCTTTGGATAAAACCAACAATGGCAACATTTGAAGGGTATATTTACATTTGTAAAACAAGAATAGGCAACTGTAAGAAAGTAACAGAGAACAAGAGAGGGTTTTTGAAAATTGAAAATATGATTGACAAAGTAAAACTTTAATGGGAGAAACTCAAAACTGAATTAGTAACCGAGGGATGAGAATAGGATCAGGGAGGCAGAAAGGAGCATTTTTCTTTTTATTCTATGCATTTCTATATTATTTGAATTTTCTTTGTTGCTGAAGCAGTTTCTTTTTTCCATATATTTATTGGTGCACTATAGTTGTACATAGTGATGGGATTCATTGTTAAAATTCATCCATGCATGCAATGTAATGACATAATTTGGCCAATGTCACACCCCGGTATTTCCCCTTTCCCTCCTCTTCTCCTTCCCCCAGTTCCTTTCCTCTACTCTACTGATCTTCCTTTGATTTTCATGTGAAAATGAGCCCCTCCTTTCCTTTCTTCTTTCCTCCTTAGCTCCCATGTACAACAGAAATCATACAACTTTTTGAGTTGGTCTTATTTTGCTTAACATGAAGTTCTCAAGTTCCATCCACTTTCCTGCAAATAACATAATTTCATTCTTCTTTCTGGCTGAGTAAAACCCCATTGTGTATTATATCTACCACATTTTCTTTATCCATTCATCTAGGTTGGTTCCATAGTTGACAATAGTGCATTGTCCTACTATAAACATGTATATGCATGTATCCCTGTAGTATGCTGACCTTAATTCTTTAGGATAGATGCAAGGAGTGGTATAGCTGGGTCATAGGATGGTTCCATTCCTAGCCTTTTGAGGAACCTCCATGTTGATTTCCATAGTGGTTGTACTAATTTATGGTCCTGCCACATCCTCCTATCTGCTGTATTATTTGAATTTTTTAAAAAGAAAGTATTAATTGAGTAAAAAAAAAGAAGAAAAAATAAGAAATTGAAATCTGACCTCAAAATTCTACTTTTGGTAGTTATTTTTCATTTTTTGGTAAATACTAAAGAAATCAACCCAGATGCAGATAAACATGTATGGTATTTAACATATCTTTATATTTATAATAGGAAAATTTGGGATAACATTCTATTTAGCAATAGCAAAGTGACCTAATAAATTATTGAGCAACCATATAAGAATGTTATCATTAAAAAATCATGTTTTCAAAATATATCTAAATGTGGAAAAAACATACAGGATATGTATGTGATAAAAATAGAATTAAAACTATACATAGCATATTCAAAATCAAATATTTCAATCAAATATTCCCTGTAGTTGCCTCTGAATGATATTGATTTTTACTTCTGAATTTGCCAAAGTTTTCATATTTAAAATCCACCACTAATTTACTTTAGAGGAAAAAAAAAAAAGGAAAAGATGCGGATCAAGGAGGACATGGATTGAGTCCACACTGTCTCTCTCTCTCTGAGGTGTATGTTTCAGTGAATCTATTGCTGGTCTAAGGGAAAACCTACATCGGATTTTCTTTCTTATAAAATAGAAGGCATGCCCACTATTTTGTAGTTTCTTAAAATTTTTTTTGTTTTCATTCTAAACAATACTGATAGGCATCCATTCAAATGAATCATATTAATCAACCACCTCATGTAGCATGAACAAAATATTTATGGCATGATATGCACAACTCCTACGTATGCATATACACAGACACTGCTGCAAATCTATTCATGTGTTTTCCAGCCACCAAGTATTGAGAAGTGTTAAAATTTTATCCATGTATTAAAAACTTAAAGCCCATATCTGGCACATTGAAAAATATGAGTATGCTCGCTCCAGAGTACTTGTGAAATATGGTAATCTTTCATTAATCTAAATATTTATATAAAAATTTAACTAATTGGTGCTTTTTCATATTCTAGTTGTTTTCAAGAATTGAAGGAGATGGTTTACCCATTGATTAAAAGCATATTTTCTTTCTTTATGAACTGCCATTTGATATTTGAAATATCCTTGAATGCATAGGCATTATACTATTACCTCTCCTCAAAATTAATTGATTAGAATGCTACTCCTCAGAGGAACTCTCCCCTGTCATTAGTCTATATGATTGACAAAGATATCACAACAGTTTTGAGAAATCAGAACATCCATTTATTTGGAACAGGTTTTTAATGTGAGGATTTAGTGCCATTCAGCACACTCATGCAGTTTTGTTTGCTTTGTAAATTCATTTGATAAATCGCTACTTCATGCTTACACATAAAAGCTTTCATCCACGCTACCGTCTCTGATTTTCATAATCAGTTTAGTACTATAGAAGAAAAAACATGGGCTTTGGGAATAAACTGGCTTCAGTTGGAATTCTGATTCTCGTACGTTCAAACTGAATGATTTGAGGAAAGTTACCTCTTTGAGCCTCAGTTTATTTATCTGTAAAAAGACTAAAGACTAAAGAAAATTAGACAAAAGTAAAAGACAAACTAGTATAGAAGTTGGATCTGATTTGGATAAATGTCTCTAATTATGTATTCTATAATATAACTATTGTTATTTTTTAATATTAGGGTCTGGTATTCTATTCCACAGAGGTAGAGACCTGGAGGTTTATAATTCAGTCTAAATAATACCGATGACTTGAGTGATAGAGTCTGTTTCCTCACCTGTAATGTGGGTGGTGGGTGGAAGTAGGGGGCTGAAGGAGATTAGTAGAGCTTCTCCTAGCTGGTGTGAGAATTTTGAGCAAACATCTTACTTAGCACTGTTACCCATGTGACAGGCATATTGGCCACATCAGAGCTGAGACTGGCCAGAATTAGCCATGTCTTCCTTTAAAGAATCTTTGTGTCCAAGGCTGATTAGTTTTCTGTCTTAGAAAGAATGTGTTTGGGTGGGGCACTTTACATGTCTACTATCTTGGACTGTTTGGGGTACAGGTTTTAGCCATATTTTTTGCTTTGTTTGGAGCCCGAGTCTTGTGGGGAAAACATGTGAACTCTCCTCATTTGTGGACTACTGATCTTCCTGAGGTACTTTGTGAGGGGATCTAAAGGAAACCAGAACAAAGAGAGAGAAACAAAACCTTGAATTAAAACTTTGTATAAGGAAGGATTTTGGCAGGCTGGGCTGCTCTGGACAGCAAGCCCTAAATATTAGAGCTCAGATACGGGGTGAGACTGTTCCTCTCAACCCAGATATGGCTTTGCTCTCTAAATCTCCTCTCACTACCATCAGACCCCCTTTCAAGCCTGAGCTGCCTGTCCATCCTGTCCACTCAAAGGAGAGAGGGGCTCTGGTACAGAGGAGAGGACCCAAGGGAATCACAGGCTCTGTTGAGGGGATCTTCTGTAGAAGTCCTTATAAGAAGCTGTGGGATTTCCCAGCAGTTGGCAACAGTGAAGAGCAGCTGAGCTGGGTGGTTTCCAGGAGACCACTTGGCCTTGGGGGGCCAGTAGCCTGTAGGTGATGAAGTCAAAGTGGTCAACAGGGTAGGACAGCAGAGGGCAGGTGGTGATCATGATCACATATGTGACACCCCAGTCCTTTCATTAGGACTCCTAGGGGAATCAATCCAACTGGTGGACATTGGAGTTACAACCCTGGACATTCTTTGGACTGAATGGGAACAGGAAATTCAGAGAGGCCTGGACTTCTGTTCATTATGGTGTGTGTGCAGAGGGGTTGTTGTTGGTGGTGGTTCTATATTGAGTGCTGAGATCTTATTTGTGACCCCTGGACACACTGGTCTTATTTGAGATGTACTGGTTGTCCTTGATATTTAGACAGTATATGACTTGCTGTTGATAAACCCTATAGTTTATCTTGTCTTTGGCAAGGGCTTATTGCCTGCTGTGTTCAAAAACCTATTGTAAGGTCCTTGCTTAGCATTTGGACGGCCATCTTAAGTGACAGCTACCATTTTAAGAAAAATTTCACTTTCCCGCCCAAGGACGCTTTTGAGAAAGGCTCACCACTCCCTCATACCAGCCCAACCTTTCACTGCCTGCATTAGGACCACCCCTCCTCCAATCTCTTAGCCTGCCCCATAAAAGTCCCCAACCGCAAGCCTGTTTTGCCTCTCTCTGTCTATGGAGAGATGTGTCTCTATTTGCAGCTCTGACAAATAAACTCTCATGTGTATCTCTGCCTGGTCTCCATCTTTCATTTCTCGCTCGCCCATCTCCCAGTTCCTTGCTTTCCTTTCACCTATACTAAGTGCTGTGGAAGGTATGGTCTTGTCCTTGGCTGCCCATTGTCCACCCCCCTCTGGTCGTGATTCCCAGTGCAGGAATCATGCACTGGGAAGATTTTCTTTTCCCCACAAGGAAAGCTGAAAGGCGAGTGACTCACCCCAGAGGGAGATTCAACCAAGAGATTTTATTGGGGGGCTGCCCTAAGGAGAGGCAGAGAGCAAAGAGAGGAGAGGAGGAGGGCAAAGAGAGAGGGAGAGCAGAGAGAGGAGAGAAAGAAGAGGAAGAGGGCAGAGAGCGTCAGGTGGCAAGCTTCGGCTTAAGAAGGGTTGCATAGGCGACATGGTGGGTGCTGATTGGCAGGATGACTCAGGAACAGTGAGCAGACACTGTGTCCTATGGGATTGGCGCCCTTCAGAGACGAGGGGGAGGGGTAAGGGATTCCATGATGTTCTCGCGAGAAGAGGGAGTCTCTCTCTCTCTCTCTCTCTCTCTCTCTCTCTCTCTCTCTTCCCCCCCCCCCACAACAGTTTCCTTTGTTCTTGGATCATTTCTTAACAAATAACGTGAGAGATGGGTGAGGATATTTTGAAAATATCATTTTTAATTTGAGAAAAGTTAGATAAGTAAAAAGAAAGAAGAAAGAAAACCCGTTCAGAGATAACGACTGTTAGTTGGTGTAAATTCTCTTAGTTTCCTTTTGTGTCTGTTTATTCTTTTAACAAACATGGAGTCTACTGCCTTTACAAAAGTGTTTACACTGTTTGGCTACTTGCTATTTCACTCAACAGGACATTGTGAACCATTTTCCATGGGTAGTCTTAAAAATCAGTCCTCAGTTGGGTCCTGCAAATTGCCTGGCACTTTTTCTTTGGGATATTTTCTTTAATGAAAACTTAAGTTTTAAGTACAGATATTTTCCTTCCATCTCTAAATGTGCTTATTCCAAGAAGTCCATTTGTTAAAAATTATGAACAGAAGGACTGAAAGAAGAGAAATCTTTCTTTCCATTTAAGAACCACATAAAAATGCGCTGAATGTATATTTGATATTATCATCTGCTTCACAGATTTCTTTGGCTGGTATCCATTTTAATTGTTTCGCTCTCTGCCACGTGGCTCCATGAAGCTATCAGCTTGTCTTCACTGAGGAGATGTGGCAGAGGAGAGCTGAGAGGTAGTGGAAGGTGGGAGTTGGGGACAGAAGAGTTGAGAGTAACTGCCACTTGTTCCTGGTCCAGGGACTGGAGCTCATGTGAATGCCAGCATTACTCTAGTGAGGAGTCATGCACTGGGAAGATTTTCTTTGGAGGCAAATTTGCCTTTCTCTTCAAACCAGACGGTACTGTCTACAAAATAGCAATACATGTTATGTAGGAACAAAAATGGGTTCTGTGTTTAAGCAGATTTGGGAAATGCAGTATTTTATATGAACACCTTTTCCAACACAGGACTCTCAAAAACTTTAGCATTCCACTATGCACTGTGACACTCCAAGAGAAGGAAGCAGTCAGCTTTTCTGAAACTGACCCACCCTCCATTTTGACTTTATGTTCCTATACTAGCTTTGGAAAATGCCATTGCTAGAAATATACCTCTTACTAAATAGTGAAGGCAGGAAAAAACAAAGAGGGTTCCATTGTTCTACTTAGGACTGATTTGTAATCATGTAACTTGTCTTTCTAGTGGGTATGTTAGTCAAAGGCTCCCTTCATATTGGGAGGTGGGTGTGACAGAAGTCATTTTGGGGGATTTTAAGTGAGAAACTAAGGTGGCACATTTCGGAGTCGTCTTTGAGTACAGTTGGTTCTCTCCCTGCTTGCAAAGTTTGCAACATAACAGGTGCACACTGAGAGATGAAGTCTGTATTTATTGGTCTTGGTGTCCTCCCTCTTAAATTCCTCAAACCTTTCTTCTTTATAGGAGCAGTCCCTGGAGTGAGACCCAAAGAGCCTTCCTCTTAAAGCTAGCTCAAGGCTCTCTGGTTGCCCTCCACACCCCACCCACCCTCTGGAGCCAGTGATTTACTGCTGTAGTCTGAGAGTTGGGGAATGTCCTTAATGAGCCTTAGGGCCTGAGGCTGTGCTTGAAGCTGCTTCTAACCACAGCTATTATTAGAAAAAAAAAATTTACCAGAAAACTAAGACCCCAGAAGAGGCACTCTGAAGGAAGAATAGTGGGTGTTTAAACAAAGGGAGGCAGGGTAGCATTCCTGGTCATCTATAAATTAAAACAAACAAAGGAAAATCACATCCAACTGTAGTCAATTGCTCCTGTAAGAGAAGGAGTGTAATTCAAAGAGGTTTATGTATTTTGGCCAGCAACAGTGTTTGTGTGGGAGTTTAAGAGCATAGAATAACATGACCGGGAACCAGCTCCAGTGGCTGGGCAGCCATGCTTCCTCACTTCGTCCAGCTAATGTACCTTGAGCCAATTTTCTTTTTCCTTCCTTCTTTATCCCTATTTGATCTCTCCCATGTCTGAGGCACCAGGGGGTGCTGAAGGAAGGGCTGCATGTGTCCAAGATAACCTAGTGTATTTTCACAATTAGGAACCATTCCAAGGCACATTTTTATATTATATTTTGTCTTATTCTTATACCAAGACTGTGAATAAGCACATGATTTGTCCCCAATTTATAGGTGAGGAACTGAAACAGAACCATTAAGATATTATGCCTAAAATGATCAAGCAGGTTAAAGTCAGAGCCATGCAGGGACTATGATTTCCCAGTCAGGGCTCCAGGCTTTTCTAATTTAGAATCTTCTGGATTATTGCATGGGCCTTCTGGGCTTTGAACTCTCAAATGGTCTACCCACTGTAGGTTGAATGAAGATCATGAAGTGTGTTTATTAGAAAAATTTTCAGAGTCACCTCTCAACATCAGGACTGGAGTTGAGACTGTGAATATAAATGATGATTATCCAGAGGAGACAAGCAAAAGCTGCTGATTCAGAGCTGCTATCACGAGTCAGCCAGCCCCAGTTGCTTCGCCAGAGACTCGGAGGCAGGCAGAGGAGTGGGAGAGCTCTATGGTAGAAAAGAGGAAGGCTTTAGATGTGCCCTGAACGCAGGCTCTTGGCAAGGGAAGCTGTAAGGGTGATAGCAAGATTGGGGTCCCTGTGTGATCAGTGAGGGTGCTTATTTGGCTTTCTCCAGTTGATCCTAAATTTTGGAAATGAGTACGAAAGTTAGGGAAGCTATGTTATTAATCAAGTCCTGGCCCTTTGGGGCTGATTATCTTAGAGATTTTTTTTGACTTCTTCCTGGACTGGTTTTACTATGGAAGGCAGATTGGCTTCTTGGTGTTAATTTTTTTTTTTTTTTGTAGGAGGCCATGGGTTTGGACTGGTCATCTGCACCAGGCCCAATGACCAATACAGAGTTGAATCATACTAAAGAAGCTTTGGTTGGTTGAAGGAGACTCTGTGGTGGACTAACTAGCTAAGCTGTAACAATTGATTGTTGATGGACTAAGCTGTAGCCACCTAGGTTGTTTTCTATGTCTTGCTTTCAGTTTTTTTCTATAAAGACTGTCAGATAACTTTGTTAGTTGGAGTTCTTAGAACCTGATCTGGTTCTGGGAGCTGCCTGATTGGGAATCCTGTTTTGGTTGTTCTTCTTTGCTATTAGACATAATTGGCCTAAGGAATTTCCCCTTTTAACACTGGGCTGATTATTGTAAATAGTAGGTTGACTTCCTGGGCTGGTTGCTACAGGTTGTAGGTCTCAGCTCTATTTTTACATACTGTAAAATACTATTCTGGCAACTGTACATTCAGTTTCTCAAGATTGAGGAAAGTGAAGGAATAGGGAGCAGAACTGGGAAGCATATGCAAGTGAGGGCTTTTGCACCACCTGGGGGTCCTTCATGCTATGACCCTACATTTTTGGCCAGACATTCTTGGGTGTTACTAATCTTGTAGTATTAATGTTCTCTCTCTGGTCCAATTTCATTTCTTTTGATATTATTAGTTTCTGCTGTTTGAGAATAGCTTTAGTGCAGTAATGTTAATTATTTACCTTCTTGGTAAACTTTTAAACTTATTTGGTACTGGGAATTCAAATTAAATGTATGATCTCTGACCTAGTCCATGAATTAAAACTTACTAAAGCAATCAGATGCATTTTCAAAGAAATGTCCATGAAAATGTTTTTTACATTATTTATATTAATGAAAAATGAACACAACAAGAAGATAATTGCATTGTATTGTATTTAAACTGGCATATTATGCAGCCTTAAAAATGATGATCTAACTACATATTGACTTGGAAAGATATTCGTAGCATATTGTGAATTTTTGAAGCAAGGAAGTATCCAAACTATATAAAATATGTTCCCATTTTGGTGTTTTATGTATATAAATGTTCTTATGTATAAACATTTGGAGGGTTACATACCAAATGCTAGCAGTGATTTTATTTTGTCTAGGCATTTGATATGGGTTTATCTCCCATAGATTTTCTGATTTTTTTCCTCTGACAAAATTGAAATTTTTTATTTAAAAAGTTTAGCTTCTGTAAAAAGAAATGGACTTAAAGTATTTGCCTCGTATGCTCAAGGCCCTGGGTTCTATCCTCAGTAACACACATACATGTGCACATAGACACACACACAAAAACTGAAAAAAAAATTAAAATGGAATAATTTTATCATTTTGGAACTTCTTTGGAATGAAAAGAAATGATATTTACTCCCTTCTTGGTAAACACATATACATACTCATCAATATAATATATATATTATATTTATATATATTATAAATATAATATGAACACTGAAATTCATATATAAAAATATATATATTATGAACAGCTGTGAACACTGAAATTCATATATATAATATATATTATATAATTTATAAATATTTCTGTATGTGTGTTTGGAGTCCAGTAGCTAAATACATGCTTCTATTTATAGAAAGCCCATTTAGGGATAGCCTAGGAAACATCCTTTTCTGATGTGGTTAAATTTCCTTTTGTAAGAAGATTGAGTGACTGCATAATAATGTGTTTTTCCCCCTTAGGAATTATTATCCTTTCCAAGTGGAAAAAAAAATCACTGCTTTAGCCATGGATCTTTCAACCAAGCCTTGGAACGAGGTTGCATAGCAACTGCTATTGGTGTAAATGACTAGTCTTGGTTCTCTGGGGATGATATTGATTGGTACAATAAAATGGTGCATTCAGGTACTTTGCTGGTTCTAATAGTATAAAAGAGATTCATGAGTTGAGACCTTTTTGGAGCCCTTTGAAAAAAGATTCAGTGGGATAAGGAGCATTTCTAGAGATGGTGGATTGAATATAGGGCAGCTGTGAACACTGAAATTCAGTGATGCACATTCCTCAATAAATGGGTCATTTCCTTCCTTTTCATCAGTTCTCACTGAGTTTCTGGTAGGTCCTAGTCACTGAAGTAGTCACTAGGGATACAGTAAGGATAGTATGTGGTCTTTCATTTGGGAGCCTACATTCCAGTAGGAAAGAAAAACACAAAAACTAATAATTTCAGTACCTGATGATAAGAGACGGATGCATGTACAAAGGTGTTAAGGGACACAGAAAAAAGGGTATCTAATGCCACCTGGGGATTGTTTCATAATCCTTTCTTGAGCAGTGACTGTATGCCTTGGCATTGGGTATGCAAAGATGAATGAGACTTGGCTCCTGGCCATAAGGATATAAACAATTCAATCTAATATAGTGTGGTAAATAGTTGGCTAGTACAAAGATTGAAAAGTGTGAGAGCACAGAGGTGGAGATTAATGAATGATTTAATGCCTTCAATACTCTATTATTTACAAAACCCTTAAAACACACATTACTTCATTCCATGTTTATGAACAGGATTTATCTCTTACTGATGAGGAAACTGAGACTAGGGGGTCTTGTGATTTGTCTAAGGTTGTTGTTTTGGTCTTCTTGGATTGTAATAAAATACCCTAGAGTAGATGGTTTACATTTATTTTCTCACAGTTCTGGAGGCTTAAAGTCCCAGGTCAAGGTCTGGCAGAATTGGTTCCTGATGAGAACGTTCTTCTTGGCTTGAAGATGGCTGCCTTCTTGCCATGTCCGCAATGGCCAGAGTTTGGTAGGGAGGGAGAGTGGGTAATGAACTCTCTGATGTCTCCTATTAGGACACGGATCCTATCCAACTAGGGCCCCACCCTTATGACCTTATTTAACCTTGATCACTTCCTAAGAGAACCCAGGTCCAAATAGAGCCACATGGGAGGGTTAGGGCTTCAACGTATGAATTTTGGGTGGACACAAATATTCAGACCTTAAAAGTTGGGCTGTGAACCTGGGGGCAAATCAAACACAGATGTGCCTGTGTGTGTGTGTGTGTGTGTGTGAACGTGTGTGTGTGTGTGTTTCCTATGCCACATTAGATCTGAGAGGCATTTTTTTTTCCCCCAGTGACTCTGTCATAACAGAAAGGACATAAGTGGCTCTGACATTTGGGTCTCTGGTTATTCTCCCTCCTGCAGCTTGCCTTTAGGACTCACTGAAATGCATACCTTTTCATAATGCTTTGAATGGGCATCAGTATCGATTTGGGGTTTGTCACTTGGAATCTCCAGTTTTAAGGAGGAGAAGAGAGGATGGAGACAGCACAGTCCTTTGAGAAATGAGGCTAGTGAGCATAGAGCATGGGATGGAGGCTGGTTCTATTTTTAAGGAGTGGGATGCCTGGGGTTCCCATTGCCCTACCCAGGAGGAGACCACAGCCTGTTTTAGGACTATTTAGAGGAGAGGAGGGAGGCAGTGGAGCCCAGGCAGCAGCGAGGAGGCAGTGCTGGGAGGACACTGTGCCCAGAGGCAGTAGCTGCTCCTCCAGAGTGGGCTTTCTGCTTCTCACCCTCCCCTTGTAGGAGAGCAAGGTGCTTCTTCCCACTCTGTGGGGCCAGTGTACCGCCTTTCTGTTCTCCTCCAACCTCATGATCTTTAATCTTAGCTACATTTCAAATTATAAATAATCTGGCCCATCTAAATGCCCCAGAGATTTTGATTTAACTTGACTTCAGGTCTCTGTGTTTTGGAAACTGTCCAAGTGATTTCAACTTGTGGCCAGGGATGAAAATCTGATGCATTCTCTCTGGCCCATCTTCAAGGGCCCGGTGCATCCACTGTGACTCATAGGCTCTTGACCACCTCATCCAATTTGATCCTCTTAAGACCTTAGGGTAGACAGGCATCATGACTTACAGATGGAAACCAAGAAAGCATTTGACCTGTGAGTTAGGAGGCTTCAACCTGTAGGCAGGAGGCCCAGGTAAAAAGAAAGGGCAGGTTTGGTATGGGGAAGCCAGGAAGGGATGATTTTGTTCCCTTGATGTTTCAGGAAAACAAGTTTTCATTCATTTATTAATTGAACAAATGTATACTGAATAGTGCCAAGTGGTGTAGCAGGCTTGTGGGCTAAAAGCTGGCCCTTGGCATGAGGCAGGGACTGATGAGGGTGGCACAGGAGGAAGGCCATCCTGCTAGTGCTCAGCTTGGTTAGTGGTTGTTTGGAGAAGTGTGTATCAGAGAATCATGGGACTAGGAAAGGTATAGCCAACCACAATTTTCTTTGCCTACTTGACTCATGTACTGAAAGAATGAAGCTCATTTGTTTTTTCATTTAAAATTAATCCAAGTCAGAATTTGTAATCTTGTTGGGGTAAAGGCTTACAAACCGTAGAAAGGGGTAATTATGGCAGATAAAACTGTGGCTTGGTGACCAAGGAAGAAAGAACACATAGCTTTAGATTCAAAAATTCCACTCTGGAGAGATGGACCGCTCTGACACCCACTGATGTCCATCCATCTCTGCGTAGGGACATTCCACTAAATAAAGCCAGTTGAAATCTCACATTCTGGAGATTTTTCAAATATTATTACTAAGGCATTTTCCCATTGTTTTGTTTTAATTCAAGCGGGTTTTTATTTAAGACTTAGAGGTCATAAGTTTTATGGCCTCAGGCTTGATTTAAAATCTAGCCATGACAGATAGTAAACAGTGGTCTCATTTTCTTGTAACAATAGTTCACGACATTGTGGTAAGAAACTGAACTTGGCAGCTGAATGTAATGGAAAGCGCATGGTCTTTAGAGTTGAACAGGTCCAAATAAGAATTCTGGTTCTGTCATTTACTTAGCTGGAATCTAGGGCTAGTTTCTTAACCATTCTGGATCTCTATTGCTTCACCTTTAAAATTAGCTTAGCAATGTGAAAGAGTATATATATGCCTTAAGCAGTGCTTCATCTGTAATTAGCTTTTGATGAATAGCCCTTCCTCCTTTGAAATGACATGACAGATCCAGCCACAAACTAAGGATGTGTATAGCACTCCAAAGGTCTTAGTTGAAGTTAAAACTTGGAAAAGGAGATCTCATAGTTTCTATCATGAATTATAAATATCTAAGGAAGAGAAATAGCATGTTTCTTAGGTGTGTAAACTGCATTCTATTTTGTTTGTGAATAGTTGAATACTAGGCAGACAATGACTTTCATATGAAAGTAAGAAGAAAAGCAAGAATACCCATCAATAAATCCTGACCTATGTGCCAGGCACTTTTATGTGTTTTGTTTTTCCTTACAATAACTCTCAAAAAGACCAATAATTCTTAAAGTGTGTCATCATGTCTTTCTGTAAGTAAGGAGACTAAAGAATAGGCAGGTTAACTCTCTTTCCCAAAGTTACACAACTAGGAACAAAGTTGGGATTCCAGGTCAAGAGCTGTAAGTAAATCAGTGGAGATGGTGGGTGTTATATTAAGGATATTTTTTCTTGACTAAACTCAATCAGGAGATAGCATTCCAATACCATGTGCAGAAGACTCAAATTAATGAATAAATAGAATCTTTTCCTGCCAGGAGGCCCATGCTTAGCTGTCCAGGAAGATTATTTCCTGAACAGAGACTTGAGCCAATTTCATGGGATAATGTGCCCTAAAGAACTCGGGGTCCTTTGGATCGGTGACAGCCACAATGCAAGTACATGCTGATAATTTTAATGTTTGCCTTCTACTTCATTGAATGGATGGACATTTATTTTGTTAATTGTTTTGCCTTTCTTGGACTTTTTGAGTTGAGTACACTTTTTCCTTATCCCCTTCTGAATACATTCCTGAATATTTGTTTTGGTTTTCTTAACAGTCTTTGCTGGTTATCTTTTGGGTGATATGTGTAGGGTCTTACCATTTATGTTCTAATAACACATAAGGACTTCAGCCTTTGCAGTAAGGCTAGAATTCATCTTCAGTGAATACACTGAGCAAAAACAGACTGTGCACTTTATATAGTGATAAAAACTCTTTAATAACTTTTCTGCAATCAGCCTAACAATTTCAACAACTGATTTTTAATGTGTATGGGCTTGATTTCTGTTAAGAGCAGAAGGCTCGAATTCCTTTCAGGTCTCCTTTCACACTATCTTCAATAATTTAATCTTTTTTTATGAGCCCGAATCTGTAGTTGGTCATGTTTTCTCCATTTATATGCATTTATCCAGGTCAAAATGTGGTTAGAGCGATGACATACAAAGGAAATTCAGACCTCTTGACTCAGAGCCAGAGGCCTGTGTAAACATTCCTGTGTCTGAGATTTTGGGGTTGGAGAAGGTCTCTAGAACTGTCCCCTCAAAAACGTTAGGAGCTTACTGCATTTCCAAAAAGGATAGTGCTTAGAAAATGTAGTTTTTGGTGATAAAAAAATATGTAGGGATCATTACATTGACATTAGGAATATCTGGTTCTTTTAAAACCAGACAGATGATGTTAAAAGGTCATGGTGGTGTTGATGAAGGGAGAGTGGTTAGAGAACAGAATCTTGGAGGAAAGTTAGCAAAACCCAAAAATAATGTATGGAAAAATACTACTCAAAGTACAGCAGCACAAAACTCACAGGGCTCCCCAGAAACACAACCCAAACGCAACACCAGCCTTTCTGGCTTACAGAATTCCAGAAAAGACTCAGTTAGGTTTGAATAAAGGGTTCATGGCCAAGAGGAACTGACAAGGTCAAACCTCCAGGAGTCCTCACATTTCTGGTTTCCCTTTAGATTTTATCTCTCATCTCAAGCAGTAGGATCTGGCAAGAGGGATATGAAAAAAACTGCAATTCAATTTTCAGAAGAGCTGGGGGAAGAAGCAAGGCCTTTCCTCTCTGTTAATAATCCTCTGCTTTGGACCACAATGTGAGAATTCGGAGGCATGAGGGCAAAAGGCGGCCAAAGCAGGAATCTTGGCCTGGGATCAGTTTTAGGGAGTTTTGCATAAAGGTATTTACTTTTGGAAGATAGTGTTAGCTCAATTATTTCCTATGGAAACTGAAAAATAAACATCCACTTTAAACTAAACACAGGCACATACTTCATTTTTATTTGCGCGCTTTCCCTGACTGGTGGGTGAGAAAGGTCAATGTGTGTGTGTGTGTGTGTGTGTGTGTGTGTGTGTACGCTGGTGTGTATGCTCCTTTTTGGTTTGCTTCAATTTATTTCATGCTTGCTGCTTAGCAGAGATGGATGGATGGATTTTGATCAGGGGAAAGGCAGTTTGCCCATTAGCTGCCATGGCAAGACTATGCCTACCAGTGGGTAGGCCTCCCTGGAGCTCAGCTTGTCTCTTCAACATGCTGATGTAGCAGATTGATGTGTTTTGAACTAGAATTATTTTTCAAAGTCTTGTTTGGGCCGGCTCCTGGTCTAGTGCTATGTCTTACATAATGTATATCATGAACCTTCACTAAGAAAGAAATAAGCCCAAGTTTCTGAAGTTCCTCTGGGTTCGGCCAATGCTGTTTGCCTATCTATCTATCTATTACATGGACACAATGCCTTTGTTTTGTTTATTTATTTATTATTTTTTCTTTTTTTAATGTGGTACTGGGTATCAAACCCACTTCCTCATGTGTGCTTGGCAAGTGCTCTACCATTGAGCCACAACCCCAGCCCAGTAAAATTATTTTTGTAGTAGAATTTTAGAAAAATTCTTTTTCTCCCAGAGAGAGTCCAGGGTCCAGAAAAAGAGAAGTCTATTGTGCCTGTAGGTTTAACCATTTATTTGTCACCACTCCTGCAAAAGAGCCAGGCTGTCTCAGTGGGGATTAATACAATGCCCTTTTCCAGGATAATAGGAAGTCACTTAATGCACATGTTTTGTTAGTCTTAAAAGTAAAAGAAGGCGTGCTGATTTCTACCTGGGAGCAGTGAATCAAAGAGTGGAATGCTTCTGGGTTTATTTAAAAGGATGGTGGTGTTGCACCTTCTCTTTCCATTGACTTGGAACACTGATCCAAGTGTGGTAGTGTTGCAGGTGTGATTCCGTTATCCTCATTGCAGGTCAAATCTCCTCGTACTTTCTGTAGCTCAGAAATGTGGGAAGGGGTATGATGTGTGGTCCTGGAAGAAGGTTTCTCATGGGCTGTAGTCTGGAGTAGCAGGAGATTGGAACAGTGGGTGCTGGAAGAAGCTAAGGTCTGACTCTGACTGGGGAATCTTTCTCTCCACATAGTCACAGTGTTTTCCATTTGGTCTCTCCAGTTGGGATATTTGGTTTCTTCACAGTATAGTAGCTTCAGGGATTTGGACTGTGTACATAGTAGCTCAGGGCTCTCATGAGCTAAGCAGTCATTACTTTTTCTAACTTAGCCTTGGAAGTCATGCAGTGTCATTTCCACTGCATTTCTGTTGGTTTTAGAGAAGGTACAGACTTCACTTTTTGATGGGAGGAGTATCAAGTTCATGGTATGCTACCATCTTTGGAGAATGCAATTTATCTAAACACAGCATTGTTCAAGATGGAAAGATCTCCATAAGGACAGTCTTGCTGGGAATAGGCCTTACAGATGCCCTATTATCTCAAAATCTTACATGCTGGTTTGAATGATAAAAGTATACACTGGTTATTCTGTGAAATCAGTTTTAAAAAAAAAATTAAAATAAGATTTGCAGTACAATTTGCACTTAGTAAAATGTACACATTTAAAATATAGAGTTCAATAAATTTTGATAAATGTATATAATTGTGTGACAACCATTACAGTCAAGACAAAATATATTTATCATTCAAATAATATGTGTTCCTATGAAGTAAATCCCTGCCATCCGTGGCCCCCAGCAACCATACATTGCTTGCTCTCACAATTGCTTAGTTTTGCCTCTTCTAGATTTTCATGGAATCTTACAGCATATACTCCTTCATAGGCATAATATTTTTGAGATTTATTCATTTTGTTGTATCAATATTATTTATTTATTTATTCTAATTAGGCATTTTGTTATATCAGTATTATTGCTAACTAATTTTCTTTCATATGGACATATTATACTTTGTTTATTCATTCTCTACATGATACTCATTCTCCAGTTTACAATTGTAGAACATTACGAATAAGGCTGGTATACACATTCATGTAAAAATGTTTGTGTGGGCATCCATTTTCATTTATCTTAGATAAATTTTTTTAAAAGAGAGAGAGAGAGAATTTTTTAATATTTATTTTTTAGTTTTCAGTGGACACAACATCTCCTTATTTTATTTTTATGTGATGCTGAGGATGGAACCCAGCGCCCCGCGTATGCCAGGTGAGCATGCTACCGCTTGAGCCATATCCCCAGCCCAATCTTAGATAAGTTTTGAGGAGTGGGATTACTGAATCATACAGGAAATTTATGTTAAACTTTATATTATCATTCTGTTTTCAAAAGTGGTTGTTACTTTTTATATTCTCACTAAAAAAAAAAAATGTATGAAAGTTCCAGAAGCTCTATATCCTGCCCTTCCTTCACAGTGTCAGTCTTTCATTCTAAATAATTCCATGTGAGTATGGTTGGGCTGGGGTTGTGGCTCAACGGTAGAGTGCTCGCCTAGCATATGTGAGGCCCAGGGTTCAATCCTCAGTACCACATAAAAATAAATAAATAAAATAAATGTATTGTGTACAACTCCAGCTAAGAAATAAATAAAAAAATAATTCCATGTTAGTATGGTTGAAATATACATTTTCCTGATGACCAAGATGTTTCATGCACTTACTGGACATTTGTGTATCTTTTGTGAAGTGCCTGTTCAAATTTTCTGCCCGTTAAACATCCCTCCCCCCCACTTTCTATAGAATTGCAGGAGCTCTTTAAATATTCTTGATATAAGAATTTCATTAGGCATTGCACTGTGAATATTATCTCCCAGTCAGTGGATTGCCTTTTTATTCTGCAATGGTATCTTTGGACTAGTTAAGTCTTTAATTTTGATAATGTTTAATTTATAATTTTGTTCTTTTGTATATTGTGATTTTTATCTGTTCTATCTAAAAATTCTTTGCTTACCCCATGATCACAAAGATTTTTATCCTGTGCATTTTTCCCAGAAGTTTTATGTTCTATTTCTTTTTTTGGAGGGTGGGGTAGGGTGGGGTGGGGTAGCAGGGATTGAACTCAGGAGCACTTGACCACTGAGCCACATCCCCAGCCCAATTTTATATTTTACTTAGAGACAGGTCTCACTGAGTTGCTTAGCGCCTCGCTTTTGCTGAGGCTGGCTTTGAACTTATAATTCTCCTGCCTCAGCCTCCTGAGCTGCTGGGATTACAGGCGTGTGCCACCATGCCTGGCCTTAGGTTTTATTTCTATAATAATTTTGAGTAAGTTTTTGTCTTTGGTGTGAGGCAAAGGCCAAGGCTTATTTTTAAAAATATAGTATTTGGTTAAAAACATTCTTCTTTATTTATTGGATTATGGTCGAAATCAGTCCATCCTCATGTGGTTATATTTATGGACTCTCTATTGTTTTCTCTTTATTTATACATCTATCCTTATATAAATGCCACACTATCTCCATTTCAATAACTTTTAGAAGTGTACGTTTTTCAAATTTGTTATTCCTTTCCAAAACTGCTTGGTTATTCTTGGTTCTTTGTATATATCACTATAAAATTTTAAGCAGCCTGTCAATTTCTTTTAAAAGATCTTTCTGGTATTTTTATTGGAACTGCATTGTATTCAGATTTAAATTTGTTCGTATACTAGCTTTTATCTTTTCAAAAGATTTGCCATTTTTTTTAAAGAGAGAGGGAGAGAGAGAATTTTTTTTAATATTTATTTTTTAGTTTTTGGCAGACACAACATCTTTGTTTGTATGTGGTGCTGAGGATCAACCCGGGCTGCACGCATGCCAGACGAGCGTGCTACCGCTTGAGCCACATCCCCAGCCCAAGATTTGCCAATTTTAAGTTGTCAAATACCATACAGTAAGATATACTGAAATACAATATTCCTTTATTATCCCTTTAATGTCTGTGAGATCTGTAATGATATCTTATCATGTCTTATGTTGATAATTTGTATCTTTTCTCTTTTTTTTTTTAAGAGAGAGAGAGAGAGAGAGAGAGAATTTTTTGATATTTATTTTTCAGTTTTCGGCGGACACAACATCTTTGTTTGTATGTGGTGCTGAGGATCGAACCCGGCCGCACACATACCAGGCGAGCGCGCTACCGCTTGAGCCACATCCCCAGCCCCAATCTTTTCTCTTTTTATTTTGATCAATGTAGGTAGAAGTTTATAGATATTTTTAAAAATCTGCTACTGTTTCACTAATTTTTTTTTCTTTTTCTATTTTATTTTTTGTACTGGGGATTGAACCTAGGGCTGCTTAACTACTGAGCTACGGCCCCAACTCTTTTTATTTTTTATTTAGAGACATGGTCTCACTAAGTTGCTTATGGCCTTGCTAAGTTGCTGAAGCTGGCCTCAAACTTGCAATCCGTCTGCCTCAACCTCCCGAACCTCTGGAATTACAGGCGTGTGCCACCATACCCAGCTTTTCCCTATTTTTAAAAGGAGCTTAAAACAACAAACATTTATCATCACACACAATTACTCTGGTCAGGAATCTGGAAGTAGTTTAGCTGACAGATTTGATTCAGAGTCTATCGTGATGTGGCAGTAAAGAGCAGGGTAAGGCTGCAGTCATCCCCAGTCTTGCCTGGTAGAGGAGGATCAGCTTCCACACCCAGTCATATGAAAGTGGACAGAAGGCCTCAGCTCCTCACCAAATGGGTCCATTCTTTCAATGTGGTAGCTGAATTCTCCAGGAATGAGTAAAAGAAAAAGAGGGAGAGGGAGAGACTGAGAGAGACTTCTCTGTTGCTTTTCTGTTTTCTATTTCATTGATTTCTACTCTTTATTATTTCCTTCCTTCTATTCATTTAAAGTTTAACTTGTTTTAGCTTTTGAGCTTAGATCATTTATTTTGAAACATTCTTTCTCATGCATTCAAAGCTACTGTTAATTTCTCCTTAAGCACTCCTGTAATTACATCCTGTACATTTTTATATATTATTTGTTATAATTTGAAATATCTTCACATTTCTCGTGTGATATCTTCTTTGACCCATAGTTTATTTGGAAGCACTTTACTTAATTTCTAAAATAATGGGGATGCTGCAGTTTTACTTTTGTTATTAATTTCTAATTTATTTTTACTATTACCAGAGAATATACACTGTATGATTTTAATTTTTAAAAATGTATTGGGATTTCTTTTGTGACCTAACATGGATCTACCATGATGATTGTTCCATTTACAACTGACAGAGTATATATTCAGCCATGTTATGTGTAGTGTTTTTAAATATTTGATGTTGCTTGATTGAATTTTTCAAGTCTTTTAAATTCTTAATAATGTTTTAAAAAAGTACCTGTCAGTTTCCAAAAGAAGAGTGTTAAAAAAATAGATCTAAGCTTGGTGTGGTGGCACACACTTGTAATCCCAGTGGCTCAGAAGGTTGAGGCAGGAGGATCACAGGTTCAAAGCCAGCCTTCGCAACAGGAAGGTGCTAAGCAACTTAGTGAGACCCTGTCTCTAAATAAAAATACAAAATAGGCCTGGGGATGTGGCTCAGTGGTCGAGTGCCCCTGAGTTCAATCCCCAGTACACCCTCCCCACAAAAAATAGATCTACCATAAGTTACAGCTATACCACTCCTAGCTATTTATCCAAAAGAATTAAAGTCAGCATATCTTAGAGATATGCCCATATGTGGCAGCACAATTTACAATAAACAACTTATAGAATTAATCTAGGAGTTCATCAAAAGATGAATGGATAAAGAAAATGTGACACACACACAATGGAGTTTTATTCAGCTGTAAAGAAGAATGAAATTATGTCATTTGTAGGAAAATGGATGTAACTGAAGAACATAATTTTGAGTGAAATTATTCAGACTCAGAAAAGTCTCATATTTTCTCTCACATGTGGAAGCTAGAAGGAAAAAACAAATAAAAAAGGGACTCCATGAAATTGGAAGAGGAACAGAAGGAGGGAGGAGGGGAACACAGGGGAAATATTAAGGAGTGAAACTGTTCAAATTGTACTTTTCTGGATGCACAAATATGCCACAATGAAACCCACCATTCTATATAATTAATATGCACCAATAAAAGAAGAAAGAAAGAGCAGTGTTGAAAGTTACCTGTGTGTAAGCTCATTTCCCCCTGCTACTGTTGTAGTAGTGTTTCTTCAAGTATTTTGAAGCTCTGTTATTAGATGCACACATACTTAGGATTGTTATGTCTTCATGAAGACTGACCTTTTTATCAATGAAATTATGCATCTATTTCTTTTACTTTTTTCTTGTCCTGATGTCTGCTCTGTCTGAAATTAATATATTCTTTCTAGTTTTTTATAATTTGTATCTGCATGGCATATATCTTACATTCCTTTTTTATTGACTTCTTTGTTTCAATATATTTGAAGTGTTTTTCACTGAAAGCATATAATTAGGGCTTGTGTTTTAAAAAGCTCATCTGACAACCTCTGTTTTTTACTTTGTAGTATTTAGACCATTTATATTTAAAGTAATGCCATATACTTAGATTTAAGTTTATCAGCTTGCTACTTGTTTTCTATTTGTCCCATACTCACCCCCACCCCGAATTTTTTCTTTTCCTTACTATCTTTGTATCCAGTAATTAAGCATTTTATTTTATCTCTAATATTGGCTATTTTTAATTCTTTTTATTGGTGGTCATTACAGCACTTAAGATATACATCTATATGTTATCATGGTTTACCTACAAGCAATGTGCTACCACTTCACATTTGTAAAGTAAGAACATCAAAATTACATACTCCGATTTCTCCACTTTCATTCTTTGTGCTATTGATTATCATACCAATCTCTTTAATACATTTTTATCATTTTTGTTTTAAACTATGTTTAAAGAAATTTTAAAATTAAAAAGCTTTTGATATTTTCTCACATACTTACCATTTTTGGAGGTCTTTCGTTCCTTTCATGGGTGAGGTTCTGATAGTTAGCATTTTCCTTCAGGCTAAATAACTTCCTTGTACATTTATTGTACAAATCTGAGGATCATAAATTGTCTCAGTTTTTGTCTAAAAAATCTTCATTTTTCTCAAATATTTTTTGCTGTATATAGTAGTCTGGGTTTACTTTTGTCACCTTTCAGTAGTTTAAAAATGCCATTTGATTTTCTCTGGCTCATTTGTGTTTTTGATATGAAATCAGTGGTTTTCTTACCTTAATTCTTTTGTATTAAGTGACTTTTTCCTCCTTTGGCTTTTTCTTTCCACTTCTGGTTTCCAACAATTTTAAGATGATACTTTCTAACGTGTTTTTCTTTATGCTTATACTGTTGGAGCTGTATTGTATTCCTGGGTCTATAGGCTTATGCTTTTTATTAAGTTTTGAAAAAAAATGAGCCATTTTCCCATGCATTTTCTATTTCTCTATCTTCAAGTTCACTGTTCCCCCCCCCCGCCCCCCCCCCCAGTATATGATTTGGTATTAATCTCATTCAGCCAAATTTTCATCAGGTAATGTATTTTTTAGCTTTTGAAATTTTATTTGGTTATCTTTTCATCTTCAATTTCTTTTGTTTATGTTTTCCTTTAAATTTCTAAATATGTATATAATATTAATCTTAAGGTATGTGTCATCTGTCATTTCTGTGTATGTCTCTACTAACTGATATTTTCCCCCTTACTTTAGTTCCCCTTTTACTATTTTTGGTCAGGATTAGTTTAAAAAGAAAAAAAAAATTTATAGGCGACTTGACATTGTGAATACCACTTTGTTGAGTGGCTTTTGGAATTTTCTTTGAAAGATAGGTAGACTTTATTTTGTCAGACAGTTAAATTTCTTGCAGACCAACTTGATCCTTTTGAGGTTTGTTTTTAGTGCAGGTCTTTAGTAACCTCCGTCTAATATAGCTTAGCCCTAATACTTCTGGGGTCTCTTCTGAATGCCTTTCTTGTTCAGTGAGATTCCTGGAAGACTCCCAGGCCTGTATGAGTTCTGGGAATTGTTCAGCTTAATAGTAGTTTTTTTTTTTTTTTTTTTACTCATACTTATTCTTTGCCTGGTTTCATGGTATCTTACCACACGTATGCAGAACTACCTATTCTGCCAAAGATTCAAGGGGCCACTTATGCTGATTTCTGAGAATTTTTTTCTTGTGCAACTCTACCTTTTCTGATGCTTGGCTTTGCAAATTAAATCCACCCTACCTTTCCAAACTTTCCAAGATCCTGCTATCTACTTGGGTTCCATATTCATTTGTTCTAGTCCTCAGATATAAGCTGAGGACATTTGTAGAACCTTGTTTATTTCCTTTCTTTCAGGATCAAATCCTGTACAATTTTGAAGCCCATGTTTCAAAAGAATAGATTCACATATTTTTAATCCTTAAAAAAAATTAGTTCATAGACAAAGTGGAATAAGCTTTTCCCATTACTCTTTGTAGGCATATGGAGTTTTATCTGATGTCTGATTAACTAAACACAAAACAAAACAAAACAAAAACAAAACGCAAAAAAACCTCTGTTAGGTCAATATTGAGGAATTAAGAATTTCCAAAAATAGAACCAGACTCTTAGAGATAATTTCATGTGTCTTTTGCTTATTGTAGACAGGGCTCCAACATGATTTGGGGGGAAACTTGGCTCTAGTCTTTCTTAATATCAAAGTATCCTTCATTTTCTCACTCACTCTGGTTCTTGTCTTAAAAAAATGAATTTAAAACAGCTGGAAGAGAAACACATCAGGTCAGAAAGGACTGTGCTGCTCTGAACTGCCAGTTACAGTGCACAGAAGTATGTCACATACTGTTTTGTAGAGCCATTAGTGTGGCATACAAAGAAAAGTCTCTTATTGCTATCTTGGCTAGGGTTGTGGTTTTATGTTCCCATGGTTTGGAAGCTATGACTTAGAAAAAGCCCTGGTACCTGGCTGACAAACCAGTTGACATAAATGTGCTAACCATATCCTGGCAGGTGGCCTGTTCTGCTAGCTGGCTTCTGAGAAATGATACACATGGAAGCCTCACAGACAGATCACCACTATCTCCAGTCTCTGAAAGTTCTGGAATCTGAATCTGGAGCAAGTTCATTGCTTTCATTGGAAATGTACCAAAGAGATTGCTAAAGGCTCTTACTGTGACTAACTCCCACCATAAAATGCAACACTGTTGAGGTGTTAGGTTCTTCATCAGGGTGGGTTTAGGAAGTGAATCAATCAATCAAACTATCAATCTCTCTCTCTATCTATCTGCTATAGAGGTATATATTATAGTTTAGATAATGCTTTAATGAGACTTGTACAGGCTAGTTTTACACTTCATCATCTGTAATCTAGGGATAATTTTAATTCCTACTTCATAGGGTAGGAGGATACAATGAATTAATATATGTAAATGGCTTGGTGCCTGGTACCTAATGTTTTAGCTTGATACATTTTTTATTTTTATTTTTTTTACTGCTGTTACTATTACGATGACAATGACCACTACCACCACCACCACCACCACTACTACTACTACTACTACTACTGCTGCTACTACTACTGCTACTTTGTAGATTGCATGGTAGTGCTTATTGGTTATTCCAAGGCATTCTATTGAGTATGCTATGAGCTTGTCTCCTCTTAGACTTTGTTTTAGCTTTTTGGTCATATTTATCTTTATACTCTACTTAGCATGTACTTTGGAAATGCATTTTGATGGTCAAAGTAAATGTTCTACAATAGTGTTCAGGTCTATCTGCCAAAACCAAGAAAATAACCAAGGTAAGAAAACTTGAGTAGAGTGTAGGCATTCATAGATGTGTGGAGAAGGAGATTTCTTACTTGTAAGAGTGATTTTCCTGTCTGAGTCTTGGGTCTGGGTGTGACAAGCAAGAATGTGACTGTAAAATGTTAACAGTGGGAATATAAAATGTTGAAAGGCATCTCAGAATCTAATAGGCCCATTCTAAAAAGAAGGACTCTGAGAAGCATACCGTGATCATGCTCATTTACACCTTGACTCTCAGCCTGAAACCCACAAGTCTACACTCTGCTCTGTGGTTCGGGGTTTACAGCTCTGGCAATCACATACTTCAGCCTCTCTTGCCTGCTGACTTTTGATTGGGTTCTGATAATTTCCATCACCAGAGGGAGACTGGAAGGTAGAGCTGGAGAATGAAGACTTTCTTCCTATTTCTTATTGGTCTTGTCAGTGTCGCTTTGACATTGGAAGTTTACTCTTGTCTTTTTCTTTTCTTTGTATTACCAGAACCAGCTTCGTTTTACCTCTGAGAGGTATCACCTGTAGCCAAGGGTCACCTCTTTCCCAGAGACCTGAGCCCCAGCTCAGAGGGGCTCCTTCTTTGAGATTTTGAGATTCTACAAGCAGCTGAGAAGTACATTTCCTCAGACTAAACCCTATGTAATGCGTGTTCCTTTTCTGAATTTATAGGTTGTAGCTCAGTGGTAGAGCGCTTGCCTAGTGTGTGTGAGGTACTGGGTTCAATCCTCACATATAAATAATGCATATTAATAAATAAAATAAAGGTTCATCAACAACTAAAAACAGTTTAAAATATATAGGATTCTTAAAATAGTTAAAATTCTTTTAAAGAAGAGAGAGAGCCAGAGGACTTCTATGATCCCCTTATAGAAGATCATTATATCTCTCAGAGATGTAGAACAAACAAACAAACAAACAAACATAATTGAAAGCCAAGCCCCAAATGTAATTGTATGGACAACAGAACTACAATCGAAATTGGAAAAATAGACTTATCAAATTCCTAAGTGTAAATTCAAGAATTGATTGTGAAGGAGTGAGACTCTGAGCTTTGGAATGGGAAATTTTGAGTGGTTCACAAAATGTTGAAAAATTTGAGTTTACTTCTCCCTTAACCTTTCTTGCTAGAAGAACAAACTCCTTCTTTCAAGTCTCATATTGTTTCTCTTGGTGAAATTTTTATCATACCTGATGATATTGTCATATGAGAGTAATTTATTTTCCCACCTTCCCATTAAGACCCACTCTTACTGGGTGAGATGGTGTATACTTATAATTTCAGCAACATGGGAGGCTGAGGCAAGAGGTTTGTAAGTTCAAAGCCAGCCTCAGAAACTTAATGAGGCCCTAAGCAACTTAGTGATAACTTGTCTCAAAAACAAGAAAATAAATAAATAAAAATAAATAAATAAATAAACAAGGCGGTGATAGTCAATTGCCCCTGGATTCAATCCCTTGTACCAAAAAGAAACAAACAAAACAAAACAAACAACAAAATCCAAAAAACGCACTCTTTATTGTCTCTAGACTATTGCTAAAGTCATATCTTCTTAGGTAAAGGAGTATAAGTTCAAATCTGACTTTAAAAGAGATAGCATAGACTTCAAGAGAATTGCATGATTTAGTTAATTTACATTAGCGGAAACCCAGAGAGTATGAAGTATGGTGAGAATAAATTCTACGTGTATTAGACCAAGGACAATAGAATATAATATGGGGTCAACCTGAATTTATTGATATAAATGCACTTAGGATTCTGGATATAACGTGTTAGCCTAATTACTGGAAGTGGCTCTGACAGTGTGCTTGGTTGGTTGACTTAACTTTGGACTACACAGTGGCCTACATTCTATGAGGCTGAGATATCAGAATTTCAGTGGCATAACATAGAGCAGGGGTAAACAAGGAATGGTACATGGATCAAATCTAGGAGTTGTTTTTACAACTGGAGGAGGAGAGGAGGAAGAGGAGGTGAGTGTGGGTGAGAAGGAGAATAAGGGAAGAGAAAGGGGGAGGGAGCATATGTGGCCTGCAGTCTAAATATATACTGTCTGAACTTGTGCAGAAAGTTCAAGTACTCTGACATATAGAAAGGTATCCAAAGGTTTAGTAGGGTAAGGATAGTGGAATAGCATTATCAAGTGCAAACTCTCATGTTCTCCACATCTTGCAAGTGTGTTTACAGCTGTGACTTAGGCTCCTGGGCTCAGACTGAGCATCACTGGGGAGGAGATGCCTCCTCTCATCCCTCACTGTTTGCTTTGAATAGAGGAAAAACTATATCCAAAGACTCCTCCTTGTCTACATCTTTTTACCCCTTTAGTACCTGGGTGGGAGATGGGGGACATGGGATTTAAAAAAAAAAAAGAAAAGTGTGCCTTTGGGTCTTTGTTCCTTGAGAGGAGGTTTGGTCTTCTGGAGAGCCGGGAAGACACAGATCTAGACATTATTAGAAAACATGCTGCAAAACACCTTTTTTCAGGCTGAGATAAACTTCCCCTAAGATAATAAGGCAGTTGTGCAAAGCCCCACATCCCTCTTTAATCAATACTGGGACTGATAAAATAGCTGCTGATTGGGTGTTTAGTTTCCATAGTTACTACAATTCCTTTTTTTTTTTTTTTTTTAGAAATCTTGTTTCTTTTCCAACTTACCTTTTCTAATTCACATACTTAGAAAAAAATGTTTTTAGTTCCTGCCACTCTGGTGTCAATGAGAGAAATTATTTTATTATGTGTACTAACTGGCAGATTCTCAGAAAAAAAAAAAAAGCATTGTTGTTGGAATGAAGTCATCTGTTTGGAGAACTAAGCCCCAAGGATCACTCAAAGAGCGGGAACCCAGTGCCCTCTGCGTGCTCAGCCCTTTGGCACACACAACCATTGTCGAAAACCTGTTTCCAGAGCAACTGAATTCTCTCCTGAAATTACTTGGCAGTTGACAAGCTTCTCTTTCTCAAGGTCTGGAATAACTCTTTTCAAGGGCCTTGTTTTAAGGCAGCTTGTTCCTGATGGAAACCAAAATCATTGCCAGCCAAAGAATGTAGCACTACCCTAAGGTGGGTTCACCTAATAACTTTTTATAGTGTATAGGTCAAGTTGTATTTGAGGGTTGGGTTCCCTTTGATGGCCCCATCCTCCTAGAAACATGTAGACACTAAAGTCAAAACACTATCTGGGCTTTTGGGTTACTTTCAGGACATTATTACATCTGGATATATGCAATGCCTACAAGACAGATTTTGAAGGATATTCCTCTGCATGCATTTGTCCAAATTGAGTTTGGGGTGAATAGCTGTGGGGAGGAGGTGGTAGGTTCTGTGGAAAGGAGATGATTAGTCCCTCTTTGACTTTTTAAGTCCTTACTTTAAAACAAGTCTTTAAAAACAAAACAATCAAAGCTTAATTTCGAAACGGATGTACAGGATAAATTGCTAGGTCAAAACTAACAAAAGTGGAATTTAATATAAGTGTAAGAATCCTATGATTAGGTTAAAAAATCAGTTTCCTAAATAACTACCAGGTGGGGAAGCTCTTGATTTTTACAGTCACAAGAATCTTTTTCTACTAAGGAAAATCAACTTGTACCACTTCAACAACTGCCCCCCTCAAGCCCCCAAGAAAAGCCTCTCTTGGGCCATGTGCAAACAGAATAATTTAAATCTCATTAAAGAAAAAAAGATTAAACAGAATCCTTCATTGTTGAGTGGTATTCATTAATTTAAGGGTAAAAGAGTGAAAGCATTTTAACTATGCAGCTGAACCAACAAAATTTGATATTTAGGCTATTAAAACCTAAAATCCAGGTCAATCATTGAAAATAGAATTGGACACATATAGAAAGTAAAAACATAACAGAAAATACAAGTGGATACACAGAGAAAAGGAGAAGGCCTTGGGGTCCCATGGACATCTTCTGTGAGATAAATACGTTGGGTACACTTGGGTCTCCTGATTAAGCCTAGGTTGGTTTTGGCATTTGTGGGGGACTAAAGAGAAAACAGGGCTCCATTGGGTTACAAGATGATGACTGCAAAAGACCCATCCATCAGTCAAAAGACCCACCCATCAGAAAGGCTGTGCATAGATAGTTATATATAGTAGGCCCTTCTTGTGCCATGGTGCATTGTACTTTCAAATCTCCTTTACCTGCATTATCTCCTTTGCTCTTCTGATGTGGTCATTGAAGGACTGAGAAGAAATTCCTTCAGTTAGTAGCAAGGCCAGGCCTGGTCTGCGAGACTTCTGCTCTTTTGGAATATCTTCCCAAGAAGAATTGATCTTTCAAAAGTTTACTACCTTGCCTTGGAAATAGCTCTAATTCCTACCTTGAATTAAAATTGGTGGTGGTCATGGTGGGAAACGTGGGTTAAAATACCTGCTTTTGTAGTCTTTCTTCTTCTCTGGGATGGTCTATGAGCTTCTTCCTGTCATCTGGATCCATCATTCTCATTTCCTCTCAGTAGAGTCTCCAGCGAGACTAAGAGTCGAATCCTCTGGCTCTTTGGTTTTGAGGATGCTTTGTTGCCCCGACTTGAGCCTCCAGAACCTGGGATATCCTTTACATGAAGCAGAGATCCATGGAGACTCCCACTCCTGTACTGTGCTTGTCTTTCCAGAAAGCAGAAATTTCTGGTCCTGACTGAGCTGGGGAAATCTTTCCCTTCAACTCCCCTGCTCCCTGTACTTTCCTCTCATATTTGCCCTCTTTCTCCCTTCACTGCTCATACTTTTCTGGCTTATCCAGAATATTCTGTTTGTACACAGGGCAACACTGGCTCATTGTACACCCATACTTTAACATTTTAGGTGGGTTTGGGGGTTCTCAGCCACATTAACCTCATGGCTGGTCTTGACTTGGATTCCCATGATGTCATCCCTGGGCCCTGTGGGAGGAAAATCTCAACCTGCCAAACTAGTCCTGCTGGGTTGAAGGCTCATTTATTTAATTAGTCACTTCAACACCCTCTTTTCGGCTCCTACCTCTCCCCACTTTGGCCATATGTCATTCCACATCTCTGAGTTTCAGAAACATAATTGCATGGATTCAATTTACTCAATCATTATAATTCTAAAAAACATTTATTAAGTGCTTAGTTGTGCGTGGTGGTATATAAAAGGGGCTTACTTAATGATGTGAAAATAATAATTCCTTACATTTTATGACAGGGAATGCTATTATACCCCTATCTCCTTTAATACACCAACTCCAGCTATTTATATCTTAATTAATTTGTTTTAGGAGATGTGGGAAACTTTTGATAGACCCAAGAACCCACTTGTCCAGAGGACCCCTAAGTCTTACAGTCAAAAGGACTATGAAAAGGACCTCAAGACCAATTTAAAGCCTCTTAATATTTCTCTGCCTCTTATTTTGAGTCAAAACACCCATTGTGGGAGAAACAGTTGTTGGGAGGGAGGGACCACAGGCATCTCCCCAGTTTAGAACCATGAGAAGATGAAGTGGGGGGCGGAGAATAAGTGTGGTCATGTTTAACAGGTATATTGTTCTGGGTTGGGTCCTAGTCAATAGCCATCTGTTTAGACTCCTGCTAAACTCAAAAAAGGAAACATTTAAAACCTTCTGTAATCCAGAGTTTCCTGAAAGTATTGGACCGTGGGACTGTTTGGAAAGAAACACCTGTGGATATCTGAATCATCCTTGTAGGTGTCTCTCAAACTCATTCTAGGATATACTCAATTTGACTGAGTTTTGTCAGAAAAGGGAGGTAATAATGAAAGAAACAGTCTCATAGAGAGCTAAGGAGGAAACAACCTTGTGAGCAGGAGGCAGGAGGCCCTGCATAGAGGTTGAACTTCAGGCCAGGGCTGCTGTTGGGGAAGGACTTAGTGTATTGAGATCTTCAGCCCTTGTGGCCTCACTGTGAATTGTCTGTTGGGAAGGGTGGATTGCTTTTTTTTTTTTTTTTTTTTTTTTGGCTTTTTGTCATGTCAAAGCACACCTTCAATTTTGGGAGAAAGAAATGTCTAGAGTTTGTCTTGGTACAACTTGAATCTAGGATGAATGGATTCAAACTTGAACTCTTGATTTCTTAGCTGCCTGTGTGGTCAAGAAGCAAGGTATTCACTAGAAATGACATTGTTGGCCCTTCACCTCCTTTTAGGAAACCTTTTCAGCTTTGCATGCTGTTCCCTGGAGGTTTGCTAACAGGCTGCTGCCAACCTACCCCATAACATTCACCCAGAGCTGCTATTTCTGGACGCTCTTGACCATGTACAAATAGCTAAAATGCTTCTTTCCTTGTCAAAATATAAGAACTGGTCTAAGTGAGATTTTAATCATAAATCAGTTTTGCTTGGAAAGGCCCCAATATCTGATCTGTTTTTTGGGATGGACTTTGAGGTTCAATTCCAGGGTTTAGTATGTGTTCTTTAACAAATAACTTGATGTATTTAAATGGTGCTCCTACATTTCTGAAACAGCACTAAAGGATGTTATTTTTTGGTGTGGCTGGGAATAAAAATACCCTGGTAAACTTTTGAACCATATGTCCCTGTGTCTTGATAGCTAGATAGATGGGGAGAGAGACTGCCTGCTTTTTTTTTTTTCTTGTAAGGGGATGGGTATCAAGTAAAATTCTCTCCTAACATGGTTTTGCTTTATTTGAAGAAGTTTATTAGACAAAATTAGTCCTTAGGCAATAATAGAGATTCTTTGGGAACCAAATATTTACATTTTGAACTAGCTATAGAAATATTTACTGACTACTGTGATTTCAGCTTAGACACTGTTATTCATTTTATTGAATTCATGCTTTTGCTCTTGGGGATGAAGTTTGAGGTAATATACAAACTATATAAGTCATTGATGTGATCAGAGATATTTTTAAGCTTAAAAATTATGGGCTAAGTTTTCCACTGAGAAAGGTTTAGAAATGATTTAAAAGAAACATGAAGTTGGTTTTAAACTTTAGAATAAAATTTTAAAGTAAGATGGATGTGTTTTGTTTTAGTAAATATGCTTTAACAGAACTATCTCTGAGATTCTTAGTATGAAGGCTAGGACTTCCAGGAAAGGGGCTGAAGCTTTTCAAAGCCAAGCTTTATTCTGACTGTCTTTGATTTGAATTCCTTGCTTTTAGTTTGTCATTTTGATTTTTATTATTTTCACATGGTTAACTGGAGGGTATTCTGGCCATCAATGTCCTGATTTTTTGAAGATAAACTTAAAAACTTTATTCATGCCAATTCCATATCCTCTGGAGCTTTAAATGAAAGCGTCTGCTATATCCCAGTCATGTGACAACTCAAGAAGAACTCATCCTGAAATAGTTTCATTTCATTGGATTATGTTTGGCTAACAAATTGCAGTTCTAAAAACTTGTGCAGACAAGCATTTTGTAAAGATTATTCCACCAATTTAAATGTGATTATGTAACTTCTATGAATTCAGTGTACATTTCAAGAGAAATGCTGTTGGTCTTGTCTTCCTCCTCAAGTTATGCATTAAACAATGAGGTCCAGAGATGTCCTTCTGAGCTGTCATTAATTCTTCAAGTGTCTTTTCTTTCTTTCATGTTTCATGGTAATGGCATATGAATGAAATTAGAATTTCATATAGTATATGCTTTAATGAAAAAATATAATAAAATTCTTCCACTCTCTGCAATAGTTGATATCATAACTGAGACAGCTGCTTAAGTGACTAATGGGCAGGTAGTGTATACAGGATGGACATGCAGACATAGGGATGATTCACATCCCAGATAGGACAGGGCCATTTAAAACTTATGAATAGTTTATTTGTGGTATTTTTCACTTAGTATTTTGGGATGGTGGTTGACTGTGAGTAACTGAAATAGCAGAAAGTGAAATAATACTTAATGAATCTACTGGTTATAAATTTGTAAAGTGCTGTTGAATTTTCAGGTACAATAACCTACTGTCCTTAAACCATTCCTGCTACTTTCAAGTTAATCCAAACCCTCATCACTTTATATCAAAGCTTATATAACAATTTTCTTGCTGGTTGTCTGCCTCTAGCCTCTTGTATCTTCCAGTTTACAGTGGGTTTGGGTGGCTCAGATATCTTTCTAAACATCTTATTCATCCTGTAAATCCTTTGCAAGGGTCTGCAGTGGCTCCTCAATATTGACTTTTTCGACATAGTGATATGGGCATGCTTACTCTGCTTCAGTCCAATGAATGTGGCCTGTGCTTGTATTCATGCTCTCTGTGCTCTTTTTATTTATTCATTTTTTGGTCAAATTTTTACCCATCAAGCAATTGGACAATTTGTTCTGGGTCTTAAAATGTTTCCTATTCTTAAGGAAATAATGCTTGATATAGCAGAAAGTTTAATGTCCAAAATGGTCATTGTAGTTATTTACATAATTTTTTTGTTGATTTTATTTTTTAAATACACGATAGTAGAATGCATTACAATTCTTATTACACACATAGAGCACAATTTTGCATATCTCTGTTTGTATACAAGTATGTTTATTTACATAATTATAGGTAACAAACACCCTACATGTTTAGCAAAGGAGACTTATGTATAGTACATCTATAAAATCTATCAAACATAGACATTAAAAATCATCATACAATATTTGTTAACATAGACAATTATGTATGTTCCAAGAAGTGAGAAACAAATACCAAATTCTATATACAGTTTGAGTTCAATCATTCCCCCCCACCAAAAAACAAAACAAAACAAAACAGTAAAAACACCTTTAGAAATTCCTATTCCAAAACTGAGAGATTATTCATAATTGGTGGCATTATGGCTTACTTTTGGGAAAGTTTTTTAAAAACAAAAAATATTTTTATACTTTCAGTGTTATCAATATTTTTTATGCGATTTTTTTAAATTAGTAGGATTTATTCAAGTGTGAAGAATAGAAACAGAACTTTTACAAGGGCAAGGCCCTGATGATGTCTTTATTTTCAGGAAAACTTTTTTTTCCTCTTTTTATATTCTTATTGCTTTTCCTCATGACAAAAGTAATCTTTGCCCATGGTTAACTTTTTTGGACTATAGAAATGCACAATTTTTTTAAAGTAAAAATTACTTATAAATTCCATTTTAAAAATTGCCCAGTGATAGTTACTGTATTTTTTTCTAGTTTTTATAACAAATGACACACAATTATCATGGCTTACAGTAGGAAACAGGTATCTTTCCCTCAAGTACTAGAGAGACTGACTGCAGATAAGGTCCAGGCTCTGGGATCTGCTCCACGCATCTTTTCCCTCTGGATCTCAGCAAACGAGGAGCTCTGCTCTGGGACATGCCCCTGCTCTCAGAGAGGGCAAGAAGAGAGGCTGAACAAAATCACATGATCAACTTTAAAGCACTGGTGTGGTCTAGAAAACTTTCTTTGTCTGTTCATACAGCATTGGTCAGAGCAAGTCCAATCTATGGCAGCATTGCTGTGTTAAGGAAGTGTATGTATCCCACCCACAGCAGGAGGGGATGATGAACCTGCCATAACCACCATCAGTATTTGTATGTCTATATCCTTACAAACTTTTCAACATGCAAGAATAAGTGTACACACACACCACCCATACTTTTAAAAATGGGATGACACGTGCTATAAATTATTTCCTTAAAAATCAATAGGTCAATGTATATATTCTTATATATTTGTTTTGACTGTTTACATTTTAATTTGAATACATGATATTCCACTTTATAGATATATTGTAATTTTTTCCTTATGTATATCTAGATTTTATTACCCCCCTTTTTTAATTTTATTTTTTTTAAATTTTTTATTATTGGTTGCTCAAAACATTACATAGTTCTTGACATATCATATTTCATACATTTGATTCAAGTGGGTTATGAACTCCCATTTTTACCTGTTATACAGATTGCAGAATCACATCAGTTACACATCCACTGTTTTACATATTGCCACACTAGTGTCTGGTGTATTCTGTTGCCTTTCCTATCCTCTACTATCCCCCCTCCCCTCCCCTCCCCTCCCATCTTCTCTCTACCCCATCTACTGTAATTCATTTCTCCCCCTTGTTTTTTTTTCTAGTACAAACAGTGCTGCTATAAACATCTTTGTTCAACTATCATTGAACCTATCAGTAAGATATATTACTAGACACAGAATCACCATGGCATTCAAGTAAATGTTGCAAATTGCCTTTTGGAAATGTAGTTTACAATCTTGCCCAAAGTGACAATGTCTACCTAAAAATAAAAATGTATTTATTTATTCTGTAAGACAAACTTCAATTCAACTTTTAATGACTCGTTTTCTTGTTACTCCAGCTGGAATTGATTCTGAACATGATGCTTTGTGTTCCACGTTTTTCATGGACATTCTTGTGTGTATGTGTTGTCCTCTGCATTTTAGAAGTTTTTATAGGACCATTCCTAAACTCCTTTATTTTCTCAAAAGTGATTTGGGAAATCACTTTTCTGGTATATATATCTAGATAACTGAGAAATTAACTGTGTTTTTTTTTTTTTGCCTTCTAGTATTTTCTCTGTCCTATCCCAACATTGTGGGTCCCTGCACCTCCATTTTCTGATCCCCCATCAGGTGGGCAGTATAATTCACATTGCTTTGAGGAGGTATCTGGGGAGGAGACAGTAATGCACATGCAGAATGTATCTTTCTGGGTTTTATTTATTTATTTACTTTTTACATACATGACAATAGTGGAATATATTACACTCATTATTACCCATTTATAGCACAAGCTTTCATAACTCTGTATATAAAGTATGTTCACGCCAAATTATGCCATTATACATGTGAATTCCCAGGCATAAAAACAGCCAGGGAGAGGGTGGGACTTTTTTCCAGTTTTAGGAAATGATTCCCTGGGAGTGGGGCAGGAAGGCAGGGGGCCATGTGAGAATTGCACCCTGTTTCCTGCCCCCCCAAAGACTGTGAGAGCAGAAAGCAGTGCTGGCAGAGAGGATAGGCCTCTTCCTCATTCTAGCAGCCATGGCAGCAATGGCATATACACACTTTGTTTCCTGTATTGCTTTCCCTCCTCTAAAACATGTCTGTCATTCAAAATTCAAAGATTTCACATGAAAATCTAAAATCTTATTTTCTCTTGAAAATACCTGAAAGATCTGGTATTGCAGGGCCACATTCCTGCGTGGAAACCCCCCACAGAGGTGGGATGGCTGCTGCTCTGTATACCTGGTGGGGCATGTTGATGGGGCATGAGCATGCACAGTCACATGCCCTCACACTGCCTGGCCTTCCCAGGTTTGTAGCTTTTACACCTGTTCTAAGTGGCCTCTCAGAATCCTCCTATGACCCAGGCATGCATCAAAGAGGCAGAACTACAACCTTAAGTAGCCTGTGTGGACAGTTGTGGGGGAATCAGAGGTACTCAGGATGCACAAACACCTTGACGTCCTTGATGCAACTCTGGAGTAGAGGAGGGGTCCTGAAAATGACTGAGGTTGAGCTTCCTGTCATCTCTTTGGGGTGAGGCTCAAGACAAGTGAAATCACCTATAGAAAGAAGAGTTCTTCCATTTCTTGCAGGTTTGAACTTCTGAAGATTTCACATCCTGTTCACACTGTAAAGCTTCATTTAATACTTGGTGCTGACTATCATCAGCCATTCTTCTAGGCACTTGGAAATGGCTATGGAGAAGACAAAGCTCCTCTCCTTAAGGAGCTTGCACCCCACTGGGAAGACAGCTCTTGTCTTACTTCTCAGGAGGCATGTGACTCCGTTAACCCCTCCCTCTTTGTTAGGGCACTTTTAAAATTTGGTTTCCAGAGCATGAACATCCCCAGGCTTTCCTCCTCCCCACTGGCTGCTGCTTCCTGTCTTCTTTGCCTGTTCTTCCTGTTCTTCTGACCCCTTAATGTTGGGGGCTCCGGGACTCTGACCCAAGTGTCTCTCTTCTCTTCCCCTACTACACTCACTCTCTTTGGGCTCTTATTTGATCTCCTAACTTTAATAGCACCTTTGTGATTAATGATGTTCAGCCCAGACTACTCCACGGAAGCCAGGACTCCAACTGCTTACTCTGCCTCCTTGCTGGATGTCTAGTGGGATGTGACCCTCATTTTCTCTAGAAGGCTTGCTCACCTGTAGCCCTTTCCATCTCAGCTGGTGGCATTCCACCTTACAGTTGCTCAGGCCAAACTTGGAGTCATTCTTGAAGACTCTTTTACACACACCACCTCCAACCTGTCCACGTTTTTTTTTTCCCTCTTTTTTCTCTATCTTTAAGATATGTCCAGAATCCGATCACATCTCAACACAGCTCTTGCTACCTATCGGGTCCAAGGTGCTGTCACTTGCCTGTAGATTACTTCCAACACACTCCTCCTTTGCATTCCTGTTTTGCCATTCTTCTTCAATAGCCTGTTATTCATATAGCACTTGGAGTGATGCTGTTAATATGTCTAAACTCTAAGAGCCCCAATGGCTTCTACTTCCCTGAGAGTAAGAGCTGGTGATGACCCATGAGGCCCTGAACCCTCATTACTTCCCTTATCTTGTGCTTGATTGCTCTCCCTTTCCTTCAACCTGCTCTAGCCATATGACTCCTTTGTCTTCCCAGGGACCTCACATTTGTTGGTCCTCTGCCTGAGATCCTCTTTGCTATGAGTGAGGCCTTTCCTGACTCTATTTATATAATCACAGAAACTCACTCCACAAAACTATCTATCTCCCTTGATTGATTAATCCCCCCAATAGGACTTATCAATACTTATCATATTGTGCATTTTCTTATGTTTTATGGCTTCACTCCCCCTCATTAAAATGTAAGCTTCCCAAGGGAAGGATTGTTGTTACTGCTGCATCCCTGTCTTAGTTTTTTTTTTTTTTTTCCTGCTTTAACCGAATGTCACAGATGGGGTAAATTATAAACAATTGAAGTTTAGTTGACATACAGTTCTGGAGGTGGGAAGTCCAAGATCAAGGGGATGTATCTGGTGAGAACCTGCTCACTGTGTTATGATATGGTGGAAAGCATCATATGGTGAGAGAGCACACACTTGAGATAGAAGGAAGGGGACTGAACTGCCGCCCCCATGACTAAACCACTCCTATGATAACTAACTTGCTCCCAAGATGATGGCTTAATCCATTCATGAGGGTGATGCCCTGTGACCTAATCCCTTCTTCAATGGCCCACTTAGTATTGATACAATGGAAATTAAATTTCCCCAGGAGTTTTAGAGAACACATTCAAACCATAGCAATTCCCAGTGCCCATGTTGTTGCTGAATAAATATATGTTGAATGGATAAATAAATGGATGAGTCTCAGAAGACAGTCCATCTGAATTGATTGGTGGATTACAGAGGGGAGATTTGTCTATTTCATACTTATTTATTGAGAACTTTTTATGTGTTGAGCAATGTGGTCATGACTGAGCAAACAAGAAAAAATAAGACACTCTCTTATGCATTTCAGGTTCTCGTGGTGACACCACCCTGCTTACTCAGAACCTGCCCTGGCGGTCAGTCTGGTTTACCCAGGCAGCACTACTGAGGGGACTCTGGGCCTTTTTGTTTTTCCCTTTGACAATCTAAGGAATTATGCTGGGTGCTTCTGGAAACTCTTTGTAGAAAGCAAGTCTCATTAAAATTTTCTACATAACTAATGGAGCCAGAGGGGATCAGAAATAGGAAAGAGATAAACGTTAATTAATCCAGTTTTACTTTAGAATATCATTTAATATTGGTGACTAGATTTAAGAAAATATAGTTTTAGGATTACCTTTTTTAAAAAAATATTTATTTATTTTTAATTGTAGTTGGATACAATACCTTTATTTCACTTATTTATTTTTATGTGTTGCTGAGGATCGAACCCAGTGTCTTGCACATTCGAGCTGAGTGTTCTACCACTGAGCCACAACCCCAGACCTTAGGATTACCTTTTAATTTACATGAGTCTTTATGACCTAATTTCTCTGCCTCTAGGATTACAGAGATGGGGCTGAATGCTATTTTTTTTTGAAAGGGGCAGGCCAGTGTGTATTTGAATTTGAATTTTAAAAGGAAGCTCTTACTGACCCTGGCAGCTATGAGTCCAGTGCTGTGTTGAGTGGCAGAGTTTGATGAGAGATCTAAATATGTTTTTTTTTTTTCAATGATATCTTAAAGAAAACTAAGAAAAGCCTACAACTTGGCAGGAGCAATAGAACACGTGTCCAGTATTCACATGGGACTCTATAAGGTAGACAGTTTTTCAGGCAGACAAAAATTGTGAACATAAAAGGTCATAATGTCTATTAAAAATGGCACAGGGTCCTGAATGCCCTTCTTGGCCATAATTGCAGAGTTCTGTATATATTGCCAAGTAGAAGGGGTACAAATGGAGACATGCACTCTGTTTCTGGAGAAGCAGTAGGAGAAATTGGAGTTTTGTACACCTATGCTAAGGTAATTCCAGATACTAATATTTTTGCATAAATATAACAAATCAGAAACAAAAAGATTAAGCTTTCTCTTCCCTGGGAAAGCCATTACTTAGCCTTTTCCCTCTGTTTTTCTGTATTTTATATCAAAGATTTCCTGACATTTAACAGAAAAATAGAAAACTTCTGAAGAACCAGGTAGAGTTTTGGTGGAAAACTACAGTTTTAATCTCAGACCCTGGGAGGTGTCTCGTCTCTGTAAGTAGAAGCAGATTTGATATCATTCCTTTAATTAAAACCATCTGATGCACAAAATCCCTTCTCAGTTGCCCTAAATAACTTATTTTCCAACTCCATCTTCAAACAGTTTGTCTTCCAATAAAGCATGTTATCATTTCTTCAGAAGACCCATAACCCAAGAGTCGTGAATAATGGAAAAATGACAAACTTGCTGTACATAATCAGTTGGCAAAGGAAGGAGAAATAACAGCTGCTTAACTGTTGTAACATATATTTTTAAACTGAGCTTGTCAGTCAGTATGGCTGCCAAGTCACAGATTTTCTTCAACAATCTCAAGATGGCTTAACGCCATATAGATTTGAGTTTGTTGGTGGCTTTCTTCTCCCTCTGAGCCCTTGACTCTAGAAGAATATTGAAGGATGCTTTTAGAGTCATAGTAGTTGCTTGGGGTTCAGATCTTCCAATGCGAGTGCCAACTGGAGTTAGACAGTGACGTTATTATAGATACATTTTTTTTCAGCTGATCAGCAGGTGGACACTGGTTTATGGAAAAAAAATGTTATCCTAAAAAGTATATTGGCAGTCAAATTAAGATAAATCAAAATAAATATTCAATGTAATAGTGGAATTAATTCTTGTAGGATTCTGTGGATAATCATTTTGCAAAGTAAGGATTATTATTGTGTTTTTTTTTTTTTTTTGAGACGCATCTTGATTCAAGTGTGTTAGGATGGAATCCCAGTTTCACCCTTTACTGGCTTTGTGGTGGTTACAAAAGAGTTGACTATGAGGAATATATTTTTTCATCTGTAACTTCATAAAATCAGTAAGAAAAATACACAGGACTATAATAATAAAATGTGCAAAAGTTATGGAAGGCAATTCATACAGGAGAAAACTGAAACACCTAAAACTTCTCAGTCACTAACTTTAAGGAAATGCTGATTAATGTGAGATACTACTTCAGAAAAAAGATATCTAAATACTGTTGATTAGGATATGGAGAAACTGGATTTCTCCTATATGGCCGATACAAATACACTTGTCAATACTCTAGTGGAGAAAATGGGTAATAACAGTCATATTTGTCTTCAACCTTAAATAAATTGCTTGTGATATTTCACTATTAAGTATGATGTTTATTTCATCAATACCAGCGGCGACAGAAACAGTTGGTCTCCTGGTAGGGGGGGTGAGGCACAGACACCCGAGTCTCCTCAATTTGTCGTCGAGCCAGAGGGGAGGAGCCGGGCAGCCGCCAGCGCCCGGAGCAGGCCCAGCGGCTCGCCAGCGTGGTGACCGCGTGACCCCAATTGGAGAGGGGGCGGAGCGGAGCCGCCACCCGCACCCGCAAGGTGGGCAGACCCGCGACCCAGTGGTACATGGGCGTGGTAGGAGGGGCAGGGCAGAGCCGCCGTTCGCGCTAGCAAGGTAAACAGACCTGTGACAGCCTGGCGGGTCAGGCCCAGTGGCCTGCCAGTGTGGTACACACGTCACCCCAACTGGAGTAGGGGCAGAGCAGATCCTTCTCCCACGCCCGGATCAGGCCCTGCCGGTGTGGTGGCCACGTGACCCCAATTGGAGTGGGGGTGGAGCGGAACCGCCACCCGTGCCCGCAGGGTGAGCAGACCTGTGACCAACCTGCAGATCAGGCCCAGGGGTCCGCAGGCGTGGTAGGAGGGGCAGGGCAGATCCGCCGCCCGCGCCTCCAAGGTAGGCAGACCTGCAACAGACCGGCGGATCAGGCCCAGGAGCCTGCCGGCGTGGTACACACACCACCCTAATTGGAGTAGGGGCAGAGCAGAGTCGCCGCCCGTGCCAGGAACAGGCCCAGCATCCTGCAGGCGGGGTAGTCACAACACCCCAATTGGAGTAGGGGCAGAGCAGAGCCTCCACCCGTGCCCGAAAGGTGGGCAGATCTGCGACCGACCAGCGGGACAGGCCCAATGGCCTGCCGGTACGACAGACACGTCACCCCATTTGGAGTAGGGGCAGAGTAGAGCCGCCGCCCGCGCCTGCAGGGTAGGCAAACCTGCAACCGACCGGCGGATCAGGCCCGGTGGCCTGCCGGCGTGGTACACTCGTCACCCCAATTGGAGTAGGGGCAGAACAGAGCCGCCGCCAGCACCCAGAACAGGCCCAGTGACCTGCCAGCGTGGTAGCCACGACACCCCAATTGGAATAAGGAGAGAGAAGAGCCGCCGCCCGCACCTGCAGGAAAGATACGCAAGCAGTATGAAAAGACAAGGAAAGAAAGGACCACAAGCAATGCAGGTCAACGCAACTTTAGAAGAGGTAACAGCTGCAGCAGATGGAATGTCAGATAAAGAATTCAGGATATACATGCTTCAGATGATCTGGAGTATCAAGGAAGACATTAGACAGCAAAATCAGACAATGAAAGATCACTTCGACAATGAATTACGCAAACAAATCCAGGAAGCAAAGGATCAACTATACAGGGAGATAGAGGTTATAAAAAACAAACAAACAGAAATCCTAGAAATGCAGGAAGCAATAAACCAACTTAAAAACTCAATGGAGAATACTACCAGCAGAGTAGAACACTTAGAAGATAGAACATCAGACAATGAAGACAAAGTATTTCAACTGGAAAAGAACATAGACAGCTCAGCAAGACTGTTAAGAAACCATGAGCAGAACATCCAAGAAATATGGGATAACATTAAGAGACCAAACTTAAGAGTCATTGGGATACAGGAAGGTACAGAGCTCCAAACCAAAGGAATGAGCAGTCTATTCAATGAAATAATACGAGAAAACTTCCCAGACTTGAAGAATGAGACAGAATCCCAAATCCTAGAAGCCTACAGGACGCCGAATGTGCAAAATCATAAGAGATCCACACCTAGACACATTATAATGAAGATGCCCAACATACAGAATAAGGAGAGAATTTTAAAAGCTACAAGAGAAAGGAAGCAGATTACATTTAGGGGTAAGCCAATCAGGATAACAGCTGATCTTTCAACACAGACTCTGAAAGCTAGAAGATCCTGGAATAACATATTTCAAACACTGAAAGAAAATGGGTTCCAACCAAGAATTGTGTATGCAGCGAAATTAAGCTTCAGGATGGAAGATGAAATTAAAACCTTCCACGATAAACAAAAGTTTAAAGAATTCGCAGCTAGAAAACCATCTCTTCAAAACATCCTCGCCAAAACATTACAGGAAGAGGAAATGGAAAATAACAATGAAAACCAACAGTGGGAGGTAGGACAGTAAAGGGGGGAAAATAATCAAAGAGGAAAACAAACCATGTTTAGTAACAGAAATAAAAAAATATGGCTGGAAGAACAACCCATATCTCAATAATAACCCTAAATGTTAATGGCTTAAACTCACCAATTAAGAGACACAGGCTAGTAGAATGGATCACAAAACAAGACCCAACAATATGCTGCCTACAGGAGACGCATTTGATAGGAAAAGACATACATAGGCTGAAGGTGAAAGGTTGGGAAAAATCATATCACTCATATGGACTTCGGAAACAAGCAGGCGTGTCCATACTCATATCAAATAAAATAGATTTCAAGCCAAAGTTAATCAAACAGGATAAAGAGGGACACTACATACTGCTTAAGGGAACCATACACCAACAAGACATAACAATCATAAATATTTATGCCCCAAACAATGGTGCAGCTATGTTCGTCAAACAAACTCTTCTCAAGTTCAAGAGTCTAATAGACCACCATACCATAATCATGGGAGACTTCAACACACCTCTCTCGCCACTGGACAGATCTTCCAAACAAAAGTTGAATAAGGAAACTATAGAACTCAATAACACAATTAATAACCTAGACCTAATTGACATGTATAGAGTATACCACCCAACATCAAGCAGTTACACTTTTTTCTCAGCAGCACATGGATCCTTCTCAAAAATAGATCATATATTATGTCACAGGGCAACTCTTAGACAATATAAAGGAGTAGAGATAATACCATGCATCTTATCTGATCATAATGGAATGAAACTGAAAATCAACGATAAAAGAAGGAAGGAAAAAGCATACATCACTTGGAGAATGAACAATAGGTTACTGAATGATCAATGGGTTATAGAAGACATCAAGGAGGAAATTAAAAGATTCTTAGAGATAAATGAAAACACAGACACAACATATCGGAATCTATGGGACACATTGAAAGCAGTTCTAAGAGGAAAATTCATTGCTTGGAGTTCATTCCTTAAAAAAAGAAAAAACCAACAAATAAATGATCTCATACTTCATCTCAAAATCCTTGAAAAAGAAGAGCAAAACAACAGCAAAAGAAGTAGAAGGCAAGAAATAATGAAAATCAGAGCTGAAATTAATGAAATCGAAACAAAAGAAACAATTGAAAAAATTGACAAAACTAAAAGTTGGTTCTTTGAAAAAATAAACAAAATCGACAGACCCTTAGCCATGCTAGCGAAGAGAAGAAGAGAGAGAACTCAAATTACTAGCATACGGGATGAAAAAGGCAATATCACAACAGACACTTCAGAAATACAGAAGATAATCAAAAACTATTTTGAATCCTTATACTCCAATAAATTAGAAGATAGTGAAGGCATAGATAAATTTCTTAAGTCATATGATCTGCCCAGATTGAGTCAGGAGGATATAGAAAACCTAAACAGACCAATATCAATTGAGGAAATAGAAGAAACCATCAAAAGACTACCAACTAAGAAAAGCCCAGGACCGGATGGGTATACAGCAGAATTTTACAAAACCTTTAAAGAAGAACTAATACCAATACTTTTCAAGCTACTTCAGGAAATAGAAAAGGAGGGAGAACTTCCAAATTCATTCTATGTGGCCAACATCACCCTGATACCTAAACCAGACAAAGACACTTCAAAGAAAGAAAACTACAGACCAATATCTCTAATGAACCTAGTTGCAAAAATCCTCAACAAAATTCTGGCGAATCGGATACAAAAACATATCAAAAAAATTGTACACCATGATCAAGTAGGATTCATCCCTGGGATGCAAGGCTGGTTCAATATACGGAAATCAATAAATGTTATTCACCACATCAATAGACTTAAAAATAAGAACTATATGATCATCTCGATAGATGCGGAAAAAGCATTCGACAAAGTACAGCATCCCTTTATGTTCAAAACTCTAGAAAAACTAGGGATAACAGGAACATACCTCAATATTGTAAAAGCAATCTATGCTAAGCCTCAGGCTAGCATCATTCTGAATGGAGAAAAACTGAAGGCATTCCCTCTAAAATCTGGAACAAGACAGGGATGCCCTCTCTCTCCACTTCTGTTCAACATAGTTCTCGAAACACTGGCCAGAGCAATTAGACAGACGAAAGAAATTAAAGGCATCAAAATAGGAAAAGAAGAACTTAAATTATCACTATTTGCAGATGACATGATTCTATATCTAGCAGACCCAAAAGGCTCTACAAAGAAACTATTAGAGCTAATAAATGAATTCAGCAAAGTGGCAGGATATAAAATCAACACGCATAAATCAAAGGCATTCCTGTATATCAGCGACAAATCCTCTGAAATGGAAATGAGGACAACCACTCTATTCACAATATCTTCAAAAAAAGTAAAATACTTGGGAATCAACCTAACAAAAGAGGTGAAAGACTTATACAATGAAAACTACAGAACCCTAAAGAGAGTAATAGAAGAAGATCTTAGAAGATGGAAAAATATACCCTGTTCATGGATAGGCAGAACTAACATCATCAAAATGGCGATATTACCAAAAGTTCTCTATAGGTTTAATGCAATGCCAATCAAAATCCCAATGGCATTTCTTGTAGAAATAGAGAAAGCAATCATGAAATTCATATGGAAAAATAAAAGACCCAGAATAGCAAAAACAATGCTAAGCAAGAAGTGTGAATCAGGCGGTATAGCGATACCAGACTTCAAACTATACTACAGAGCAATAGTAACAAAAACAGCATGGTACTGGTACCAAAACAGGCGGGTGGACCAATGGTACAGAATAGAGGACACAGAAACCAATCCACAAAACTACAACTATCTTATATTTGATAAAGGGGCTAAAAGCATGCAATGGAGGAAGGATAGCATCTTCAACAAATGGTGCTGGGAAAACTGGAAATCCATATGCAACAAAATGAAACTGAATCCCTTTCTCTCGCCATGCACAAAAGTGAATTCAAAATGGATCAAGGAACTTGATATCAAATCAGAGACGCGCCGTCTGATAGAAGAAAAAGTTGGCTACGATCTACAGTCGGTGGGGTCGGGCTCCAAATTCCTCAATAGGACACCCATAGCACAAAAGTTAATAACTAGAATCAACAAATGGGACTTACTCAAACTAAAAAGTTTTTTCTCAGCAAAAGAAACAATAAGAGAGGTAAATAGGGAGCCTACACCCTTGGAACAAATCTTTACTCCTCACACTTCAGATAGAGCCCTAATATCCAGAGTATACAAAGAACTCAAAAAATTAGACAATAAGAGAACAAACAACCCAATCAACAAATGGGCCAAGGACCTGAACAGACACTTCTCAGAGGAGGACATACAGTCAATCAACAAGTACATGAAAAAATGCTCACCATCTGTAGCTGTCAGAGAAATGCAAATCAAAACCACCCTAAGATACCATCTCACTCCAGTAACTTTGGCAGCCATTATGAAGTCAAACAACAACAAGTGCTGGCGAGGATGTGGGGAAAAGGGTCCACTTGTACATTGCTGGTGGGACTGCAGATTGGTGCAGCCAATTTGGAAAGCAGTATGGAGATTTCTTGGAAAGCTGGGAATGGAGCCACCATTTGACCCAGCTATTCCCCTTCTCGGTCTATTCCCTAAAGACCTAAAAAGAGCATGCTACAGGGACACTGCTACATCGATGTTCATAGCAGCACAGTTCACAATAGCAAGATTGTGGAACCAACCTAGATGCCGTTCAATAGACGAATGGATAAAAAAATGTGGCATTTATACACAATGGAGTATTACTCTGCATTAAAAAATGACAAAATCATAGAATTTACAGGGAAATGGATGGCATTAGAGCAGATATGCTAAATGAAGCTAGCCAATCCCTAAAAAACAAATGCCAAATGTCTTCTTTGATATAAGGAGAGTAACTAAGATCAGAGTAGGGACGAAGAGCATGAGAAGAAGATTAACATTTAACAGGGATGAGAGGTGGGAGGGAAAGGGAGAGAGAAGGGAAATTGCATGGTAATGGAAGGAGACCCTCAGGGTTATACAGTGGAGGAGGTAGAGAGAGAGGAGGGGAGGGGAGGGGAGCGGTGGGGAGGGGGGATGGTGGAGGATGGGAAAGGCAGCGGAGCACAACAGACACTAGTATGGCAATATGTAAATCAATGGATGTGTAACTGATGTGATTCTGCAATCTGTGTATGGGGTGAAGGTGGGAGTTCATAACCCACTTGAATCAAAGTGTGGAATATGATATGTCAAGAAATTTGTAATGTTTTGAACAACCCAGAATAAAAAATTTAAAAAAAGTATGATGTTTATTATGACTTATCACTATTAGTTAGATTAAGGTATTTTCTTCTATTTCTAGTTTGCTAAGAGTATGTTTTTTTAAATCACGACCTAATGTCAAAATTTAATGGATGACTTTTGGGAGCCTGTATTGAGATGTTTTTGTGATTTTTTTCCTTAATCTATTAACATGGATGAATTACATTAATAGACTACAAATAACTGAATTAATCTTGCATATTTGGGTTAAACACTATTTGTTCATAGCTTCAACACATATACACAACTCATCTATTACAGATAGATGACACCTCCCAGGGTCTGAGATTAAAACTGTAGTCTTTTCCACCAAAACTCTACCTGGTTCTTCAGAAGTTTTCTATTTTTCTGTTAAATTTCAGGAAATCTTTCATATAAAATTTATTCACATTTTATGTAGAATTTTTATATACATCATTAGTGATAACAGTTAGTGATTTGTTTTTCCATATAGTATTTACCTAGTTTTAATATAAAGTTTATACTAACCTTTTAAATTAGTAATGGGCCTCTTTATTTTTTTTTAAAAAAAACTCTGAACTAGATTTATAAGATTCAGATTTTCTGCTATTTCAAGATTTGGCAAAAATTGTTTTAAAATTTGTGGCTAGATCTTTATTGTCCAGTTTTTAGCTTTATGTGGGGTTATACATATTTTCTAACTTTTTATTAGTCAATGTTGGCAATTTATATTTTTCTATAATTTTCATTTGAAGAGACTGACATAAAGTTTTACATAATATTCTCTTGTACAAAATTCCATCCCGTTTACAATTATATCCATTCTCTTTTCTTGATATTATTTGTTTCCTTCTTTTCTCCTTAATTGATCTTCCAGAGATTTGTAATTTCTTTGTGTTTTTCCCACCAAAGAATCATTTTTTGTTTTCCTAATCAATTCTAGTATTTCTTTATTTTCTCTTCTATTTGATCTGCTTTTGTACCTAATATTTCCTTTAGGTTTGTTCTGTTCTTTTAACTTCTTGAGTTGCTGGGCTCCTTACTTTTTGTTTTTCCTTTCCTAACATATGCATTTGAAGGTATATGGATTTCCTCCTAAAATATCTGCATCAGTGCCTAATATACATATACATATATATGTTACTTGCCTTACAGTTCTTAGCTCTGGTTGTTAGTCAGGTCCAAGTATTAAACATTTCCATTTCGATTTCTTCATTGACAATGACCATTTGTCTGTTTCCAACTGCATGTTTTGACCTGTATTTTAGCTGTCAGTTTCTAATATTACAATCATTCTAGTGCAGTTAATTGTTCTTTCTTCTATTGTCTGGCTCTAGTTCCTAACTGACCCTGTTTGTGACCTTGGTTTTTCCTCATTGCAAGAGATTCCCAAAGATTTCTTTCTTTCTTCTTTTCTTTTTCTTCTTCTTCTTTTTTTTTACATTGTGAGCATTTTTGCATGAGCTTCCTGACCCTTAGTTGTGGATATTTCCATACAGGATATTTCATATTTTGTTTCTATTGGGAGTCCCAGGTTTTCATAGTCTACGACTTTTTTTTTTAACTGTTCAAGGTTTATTTGATATTTCAGTTGGTATGACACTTGCATAGCTGGTTGCATTGTTCATTTGTAGATCTTTCTTTTTACATAATATAGAAACGGGCACTACGGATACATATACTACACAGAATAAAATCCTTTAGAATAGTTTACATAAGACATGCAATATTGGATTTAACATTGGTTCCCAAGATGTGACTGAATGAAAAAAACAAAACAAAAACAACAAAACAGTTGGACTAGGGCATGTTTGATGAGGTTATATATCACACATCTGGTTTGAAGGGCAACTGGAGCTGTGCAATATTGGGAATGGTATCCCAGAGATGGTAGAACTATTTTACACTAACAATTTTAGGATTACATAAGTTAAGTACCATCCAGCATCAGGATATCAATAGGGTTTTATAAGCCATTCCTATTTCTAATTTTAGGAAATTGATGTTTTCCCCAGGCCATCTGCTTTAATCACAGATCAGATAAAAAGGACATATGCACAACCTCTAACTAAAATCCTGTTGTATCTTGGAAAGTAAAGTGATATGACATTAGAAATCTTTAAATTTTCAGCTCCAAAGTGTATCTGCATGATTCTTCAAACCCGCCTCTTCCTCAGATTCACTTTCACAACATCTGAGATTCCATTTTGTCCCAAGACACAAGGCACACTTAGAAAAACACCATACTTTGTTCCATAGAGACCCTTAATCCTGGTGAAAATTGGGTGCACCTGCCTAAGATTCTTCATTATACTTTTTGCAAAATCTGCCACAGACAGTCCAATGACCCAGGATGTATAGCCTTTTAGTCTGATCACCTCATAAGCAGTGTCAACCATCTGCTTGTGAACCTCTTTCCAAGGTTCTTTATCTGCATCAGTGCCTAAATCTGGGTGCATATTCTTCAAGAAGACACCAGCAACACTCACTAAACTGTACAGGTACACTAGAGTCTCCATGCTCCCTGAGGACCCACCCATGACAGTTTAATTTTTGAACTCCCAGCCTTTCCTCCACCAGGTAATGGAACTGGGCCGAATCCAGACTGCTACCACTTCTAATAACACGGTTTTTGGAAAAACCACTTATCTTCCAAGCCACATAGGTCAAGATATCTACTGGATTGGAAACAACAAACTTGCAGTGTGGGCTGTATTTTACAACATTGGCAATGATGACCTTTAAGATGTTCACATTACACTGGACCAAAGTAAGACCACTTTCTCCCTTTTCCTGTCGTGCCCTAGCTGTGATAATAACGAACTTGGAGTTTGAAGTCACAGTATAGTCCTTGCCAGAGACAACTTTGGTGTTCTAAGGAAAAGGCTGCAATGCTGGAGATCCATTATCTCTCCCTTCAGTTTATCCTCCATGACATCAACAAGAGCAAGGGCATCTGTCAAGTCCTTCATTAAGATACTGATGGGGCTGGGGATGTGGCTCAAGCGGTAACACGCTCACCTGGCGTGCTCGGGGTGCTGGGTCCGATCCTCAGCACCACATAAAAATAAAATAAAGATGTTGTGTCCACCAAAAACTGAAAAATAAATATTAAAAAATTCTCTCTCTCTCTTAAAAAAAAAGATACTGATGGCACAGGCTATACTAACAGCACCAACCCCAACAACTGTAATCTTATTCTGGGGGACCTGCTCTTCCTTGAGAAGATTCACAATCAGCTGATCCTTGAGACTTGCCATTTTGAACTTGGAACCAAAAGGAATCGGGAATGCACGTTGAGAAGGCATCACAGGCACACAGCAATGGAATCTGCACTCAGCAGCAGAGTCTCCAGCCTAGCATCTGTTTATGTTAAGTTCTCGGCTTGCCATTTCTCTATCACAGGTGGTGTAAGTTTGACTTCCCCACCTCTACATATGTCACAGGTTTGGAATTTTTTCTTTATTTTTTCATGAGCTGGCTCCCCTTCCCAGAACCTCTGTAGAAAACAAGCTGTTTTACTGCTGCCCTGGGCTGTTGAGAAGCTGCCCTTCTGAAGTTCTTGTTTTGTAGGAGACTTAGTTCTAGCTTCTACCCTCTCATGGGATCAAAAACATGTCTTATGTTTCTGGGTGGATATCCAGCTCTGGCCAGGATACCCCCTGGGTTGCTGAGCCTCAGTTTGCATGCTTACCAATCTAGCTTTGAGTAGCCATTCATTTTTGTAATTCCCTTTGGAGACCAGTGATCTTCTAACAGTTTTGCTTATATTTTAGAACGTCTAATTTTCTAAAAGTAGTAGGGGTTGTATTGTCAGATCAGGCAAATTTGCTGTAACCTATGTAAAAATTTTTAAGTTCAAATTATTTCTTAACTTGTTCAAGTTATTTCTAACTTGAGGAGTAATAGCTTGTACTGCAAACTATTACTCCTCAAGTGAGTTATTCTTGTGCATATTCTTATTTTTAAACACTAAGTTTTCTTAATAACATGCTAAACATTGTTTTAAATAAAATTCACTTAAAGAGGGAAAAATCTAAGTATGAATTGCAGTTCTATTCTAAGGTTGTCCTAGAGCCTTGGAAGAAAAGAGTAGGTCCTGGCTTCAGGGAGATGATATAATTCCATTTGCTGCTCATTTATTGTATAATCTAGATTTGCATCTGTGTGAATTGGATGCTGTTCAATCAGATGCTGTCGGGCAATATAAAGTCAAGAATCTCAAAGCAATGTGTGCAGGTTTCTATGTCTAAAATGGTGGGTTTTGGTATTTTGATAGACTGACAGACTTTGCGCTCATCTGCATTTTCACTGAGTTCTTAACATAGAAATGGGCTGCTTTCCCTATGTGGAGAAGAATAAGAGTATTTTTTGCTAAAGAACAATTTTTCCTCCCACCCTAAGCCTGATTCTCTTTGACAGGATGAAGTTTTTGTAGAAAATAGAGTGTTTATCTATAAGAGTCCTGGGATAGTAACTGTTACATTCAAGTCAACATAAATCCCCTCTCCTTTTAAAATGTTTATTATTCATAGATTTTCATTTTGCATTGATGCAGAAACTAATTTTTAAAAGCAGAAGGAGAGTTTTACTAAACTCAGATATTTTTGCTTCAGCACATTTTATTGTTTTGTTGTGAAAGAATTTGTCAGTTTGGGAAAAATTAGTAACTCAAAATTATGACTGGATATTTGAAGATGTTACCTGAATTTAGGAACCTCCTAACAAGTAGAATTAATGCATGCTAGTGTATTTAAAATATAGAGTTTGTTAAAATAATTGATGAAAGAAATAATAAACAGGATTCTAACTAATAAGTATCTAATTGTTCTTCTGAGCTTTCGACATTGAGTCACTAAAAAAAGAGGTGTGGTCATGGGGTTTACCTTCTGTTAAAACATCTTTGATTGAACCAAGGACTTTGGAGGAGAAGAGGGTAAAGTTGGAGAGAAGGTAAGTCAATCATTGCTGTGACTAAGCTGTGCTCCCATTTCCTGTTTGGTCTTCATGAGGCCAACCCTAAAGTATCATCAGACAATTTAAAAATAAACTTTTGAGGTATGTGGACAATGATCATTCAGACGATGGACAATTTAATAATTGGTCATACTGAGAAGTGCTTGACATTCCTGTTTATTTCAACTCTTTAGAATAGCTACATTGAATTCATAGTGCACAACTAGTCAGGTACTTTTTGATGTTCTTCTTGCCAGTTGATATAGGTAATCTCTTCTTATGAGCTAGCATTATGTAGAAACTATTTTGAAACACCCTTTCAAAGGCATCTAATACAGTAATTATGGATAGAACTAGACTTGGTTCAAACCTCATCTCTGTCCCATTGAATGGTTCCTTGACAAAGTTGCTTTGGTGTCTCATTTTGTGAGATGAAGATGGTCATAGTACCTTATAGGTGCCTGGGAGTCTGAACCGTGAAGAGAACATGCACCTTCTGTGTGGTGAACATTGCTGTTAACCATTGTAAGTGAATATGCATATGTTCTGCATGGAAACACACCCAAAGTCCCTAAACTATAATTATTACCAACATATTAATGATAGAGGTGGTGTCAACCATCTTTATGGAAAATTCAATTAGTCTTTCTTTCTTTTTTTTTAAAGCAAGCAATCTAAGTCTGTGATTCTTTGGAATTTTCTTCTCAGATATTTCAGCTTCATTAGGAGTGAACCCTAGAGAACAAAATTCAAATTGTAGGTCTTACTGTGCTTTGTTGATTACTCATCTTCTTAATCCAAAATTTAATGAAAAAAAGATCTGATTTTCATGTCTGGGCGAGGGAAACTTAAATATGATTTTTTCCACACTGTCTTGTCTATTCCTTTAATTGTCTTTGCAATGTCATTTACTGTCTTCCCCCAACTCCACTTTTGCTATTCAGAGCTAAGGCTGTTCCACTTGGAACTATCTACCCTGGCTTTTGAAATGCTAGCTTTCCAGCTGGGACTGGAGTGTGTGTAAATCAGAAAGTTGTGCTGGTGAATTTCTGGTTTGCATTAGACCATCATGGCTTCTTGTTCTGAAGGCTCTGAAAGGGCTCAGTCCCAAGGTGCCATGCAGCCTCTCCAGGACGAGCTATTTCTTTAAAACAGCTGTTTGCTTGACATTTTTTAGTCTAGAAAACCCCTGGGTAAATCTTTAGATACAGTTTGTCACCATTATGTATCAAAGGAGGATAATCTGAATCCCTTGAAAGCATGCATAAAATATATAATTGCCCTTGAAAATGAGCACAAATAATTTACTGGTAAATATTTGTTTTACTAGACCACATCCCATTTCCCCAGGCTGCAATCTGTACTGCACAGATGCTGGAAACAACCCTACTTTTTTGTTTGTTTGTTTGTTTGTTGTTGTTCAGTGTGGTCCAAAGTCAGTGGTTATTTCTAAAGCTTTTTTTTTTTTTTTTCCCTGAGTCAAAAAGTAATGAGAGACAAAATCAAGGATCTTTTATTGATTCCACTGTCGACTTCCTTGACAGCAATTTCCATAACTCCCTGGGCTGGTGTGCAGTTGCTCATTAGAGCTCATTTAAACACTTGGCAATCAAGACCCTCCATCTCCGAGTGTTTTATACTTACCTCCCTGATCCTCCTGGCAATGCTATTTTTCTGTAGCCAGGTGTGTAGGGTCCAGCCCTGGTGTCTCTTCTGACCTGGTCTAAAACTCCCTTAGGTTTGACCAGTCATTCTCCCCGGCCTCCCCCACTCCTACCCCAAGCCATCAAATCTAGTTCCACTGACTTAGACCTTTTTGCATTTAGAAATCAATCTTGTACACAATGAAGAATGGTCTCCTATAGCCTTAGGTTTCTGGCAATCTCAGTGTGACTACTAATTGTCCTCCCTCCCCAACCCAGTTGAGTTATAAAGACAAAGATAGCTTTTTATTTCTTTGGCAGTGCATGTTGAAAAAGTACTCCACCATCCATGTCTGTACATGTGCTTTGTTCATTGCCTTGTTTATGTCTGGTTTGTCTCTGTTTTCTAATGACTGTTAGAGTTCATACTAAGCATTTCATTATTAAAGGCCAAGGCCAAAATAAAGTCATCATATGTATTCTTTTAAATATACCCAACACTGGGAAAAAATCTATCTATCTATCTATCTATCTATCTATCTATCTATCTATCTATCATCTATCCATCTATCTATTGATATATCTTGCTTCCTATTATTTGAAACCAGAGAGGGCAACCTTGGAAATCCAGAAAGCCTGTCTTGAGAAAGTCAAGGATGAGCTGGGTGGAGTAGGTAGAAGACATCAGAAGGAAAAAAGATTTTTCCAATGACATGATACAATCATATTTGCTTGTTCATTTATTTTTCATAGTATCTTGTCCTCATCAAACTAAATTGTCAGAAGAAAGAGACAGTCAGTGGTATTTTGTTTAGGAAGGAACCTTATGGAGTTTTTTTGATTTACTCTTACCGATATATTCTTTCAGTTTTCCTGGGATCAGAGTTTTGAAAGGGTTAATGAATTAAGTTTGACTGCAGTATGCCTGCTCATTCTGTTATAGTATAGTAATTTATGAATACCCTAATTATTCATAGCTGTTTAAGATGGAGAATATTCCAAGCATGCTTAGCAAATCCATTATCCGTGAAACTGTATGTATTTAGATGATTCTCGGGGTAATAGCATTCTTCATTCCACATTAAGATCTTTTCTTGAGAGCTTCAATCTGTCATTGAGTCTCTGGTCTCTGACCCCAGTGATGTCTGTTTACTATTGGAAGGAGGTTTCTTGTAACTAAAGTGACCCTCCTTAACTTTATTATCTTTGGAATTATGAAAAAAAGGAAAAAGAAAACTAGAACATATTTAATTGCAGGCTGAGAACAGTTCATGGGACTCTTTGTTTGAAACTTCCAGAAAGATCTTTTATATGATGCTCCTTGTAAGAAGTTGAGTTAAACTTAGAAGGCCAGTAAGAGCTACCACTGATTTTCTGTGGCTATTTTAACTTTTGAAAGTCTGTAAATAGGCTATGATCATAAAACCTTAATATATTTAAAAAAATATTCTGAGTGCCTATATGTGCAGAATAAGTGATGAGAAGACCAGTTTAACCTCATGGGACTTACTTTCAGTGGGCGAAGACATTGTAGTGAAACAGTTTTATGCTCCTACTCGCAGTATGAGTCCCTGACTCTGAGAAGGGCTGAGAAGCAAAGTTCAGAGTGCTCAAAGGGTAAGATGAAGTCAGAGAAGTCACCCCCGGGGGCCTGAGGTTTGAGGTGAAACATAAAGGAAGCATCAAGTCCCATGGAGGTGGGTAGGTGGGGACACAGGAGAAGGTTTGACAGTTCATTTTATGTGTCAACTTGGCTAGCTGTGATGCCTAGTTATTCAAACACCAGTCCAAATTTTCCACACATTCATTTTTTAATTTTTATTTTTGATACTGAACACAAGGGTGCATTATCACTGAGCTACATCCCAACCCATCTTATTATTTATTTGTAACAGAGTCTCGCTAAATTGCCCAGGCTGGCCTTGAAGCTGCTATCCTTCTTCCTCAGTCTCCCATGTAGCTGGGATTATAGGTGTGCACCATCATGCCTGGCCAAAAATATTTTTTTAAAAAAATTATTTGAACACTAAATCAGTAGACTTTGAGTAATTCAGATTACCTTCTCTAATGTGGGTATGCTTCACCTAATCAAGTGACAGTCTAAAGAACAAAGATTGAGGTTCCCTCTCATATCCTGCAAGAGGAAGGAATTTGAATTCTCCTCAAGAACGCAACATAGAAATTATGTCCAAGCTTCCAGTCTTTGGACTCAAGACTGCAAAATCACCTCTCACTGGTTATTAGCCCTCCAGCCTACCCTGTAAATGTTGTGAACTATATATATGTTCTGTTTTTCTGAAGAACTCTAATATAGGAGGTGAGGAAGACTTTAAGAGAAGGAACCATGCAGGAACAAAAGTACAAAGGTCTTAGGGTTGGAGGAATCTGGTGTTTGAGGGAAAAAATGTGGGGCATTGTTGAAGCCTAGAAAACTAGTGGCTGGGAGAATAGCCAGGTCAGATTTTGTGTTGTGAAACCATTTTGGCGAGCTAGGACTTTAAATGTTGCTGAAAATATTAATTCTATGAATTTGTTTAGGACCTTGAAATCCAATTAAAATTCATTTTTTTATTATCAAGTGTTTGCCTATTATGCATTATGCTTTTACACCATGTGAAATCTCCATAAATCACTTACCTATAGAGTCATGCCTTAAGGATGGTGACATGTTCTGAGAAATGTGCGGTTGAGTAATTTTGTCATTGTGCAACATAAGGATACACTTACACAAACACAAGATGCATTCTTTTATATTAAATCCATTTTATAAGTAGAATATGTACATTATAATGATTAAATAGTATGTTGTATACATAAACCAGTAACAATTTTGTATTATCATCAAGTATTATATACTGAACATAACTGTGTGTGCTATACTTTTACCTTCCTGGAGGTTAGTTTACACTCAGCATCACCACAAGCACGTACGTGGGAATGTGTTGCTCTATGGTGTTAGGAAGGCTACAAGGTTGCTATGTGATAGGAATTTTTCAGCTCCATCATAATCTTAAAGAACCGTGCTCATATATCTAGTCTGTTGTGGACAGAAATGTCATTATGCTGCGTGTGACTGTATAAAAACTTTCACCCTTTTCTTCTCATTTCTCACTGCCCTTTCTATACAGTGTGGTACCTCCTAGATGGTTCCTCTTGTTTTGGGGGGTGGCGGGTACCAGGGATTGAACTCAGGGGCATGCAACCACTCAGCTGCATCCCCAGCCCTATTTTGTATTTTATTAGAGACAAGGTCTCATTGAGTTGCTTTGGGCCTCATTAAATTGCTGAGACTGGCTTTGAACTTGAGATCCTCCTGTCTCAGCCTCCAGGCCTGCTGGGATTACAGGTATATGCCAATGTGCCCGGCCTAGAAGTTTTCTCTTTTGACCTTCAATTTACTCATGCACTTGATTAATCTTCAAATTACTTGTGCATTTAAATGCTTCTGCTGTGTGTGTCTTCAGGTCCAACTTTGTTCTTCGGTTCCACACCACTTTCCATCAGTTGGCTCCCTTCAACCACCACTGTGATAGTTCTAGCACACCGATTTTCCTTTAAGGAATGGTCCCTCTATTATTCTGTACCAGATTGTGGTTCTGCCAGTAAAGGTACCCTGCCTTCCTTGGCCCAAAGTGTGGGTTGTAGGAATTTGAAGCTTGGCAGGATAGAACACTATAGGAGCTGATTCATCCCGGTGGTGACTTTCTGAAGATATGCCCAACTGTTTCTGCTACCTGGGTCCTCAGCCTAGCCCCAGTTTCTGTCTTTTCTGAAACCTGCTTTTACAGTTTTGCCCTCGATGTGGAAATCTATTCTGTATACTCCTTATAAATCCTTTCTCTGCTGAACTTAGCCAGAGCCGGTTCTATGACTTAAAGACTAATAGTCTATGGATCCAGCAAAGAGGAAGAAAAGTGGGGAGTTTGGTGTGGCCAGGGAGAATGGTATGTGCGGAAAGCAGTGGAGATAAGGCAAGTTGAGGCTAGGTTTTAAAGAGCAACAGGAAGAGAGACCTCTAAGAACTGGAAAATAAAGATGTCTTCTGAGAGGGCATAGATGGAAAGTGTTCCATTAATGAGAGTGAAGCAAGAACCAGTTAGTTTACTTCATCAGTGAGTTGGTTACTGCAGAGTTGAGGGATGCCCAGAATTCCAAGGGACATGCCCTCTCAGAGAGTAGGCACAAATTTTGTACAGAATATGGGAACCTAATTTACTGTTTTGTGCCAACAGAAAAGGGGTAGTTGAAGGGCTTGGAGTATTGAGGTGTAGCTCTGTTGTAGAGTGTATGCTGAGCATGTGTGAGGTCCTAAGTCCACTCACCAAAAAGAAAAAAGAGAAAAGAAAAGGAGGGAGGAGGTCTGGTCAGCCTGGATTGAAGCCCAATGAAGTGATATCATGTTATAAAAGAGAGCTTCCTGTATCTGCTGCATGTGTCTACAGTGAGATAGATGGGCCTGATGACCAGAGCCAGAACCATCATTCCCTTAAGGGTCCAAATGCTGAACAACTAGCTCTCCTTGAGCCATAAATAATCTTATTATAAAATGACTGCTCATGTAACTGCTTCTGGGGGAGGAATATACAACTCAGGCCAAAATGAGGATTAGGAATTGTCTAGCAAATATGCTTCAATGAAAATTAATACACTGGCAATTTTTGTTCTTACATGACTCTTGTAGGCTTAGTTAACATGGGTCTACTGCCAAGATACTTGACCACAATTCTGAGCTTATGAACCTGAGGACAAAGCTGTAGACTGTGGTGATTCATAAATTCAGGTAGCCGTACAAAGCCAGAGCTTCTTTGTACTTTCGTAAAGCCACATTTTTTTTTCTGTTTTATCTTATAGGTGCCTACCCAAAAAGGTTAGTTAGGTAGGAAGGTCATGATCAGATTAGAGAGAAACCTGCTTCAAAACAGAGACTCTGGCATAGGGGCAAGCAGGAAGGAGATGATCATAGAGCACCAAGAAGAGCTAAAGAGATGTGAATGGAGAATCGGCAGTTGAGCCAGGGTGGAGATGCCAACTACTTGGTTCAAGCAGGATCTCTAGCTGTCTGTGATTTTGGGGAGAATGTCATATTTGTCTTATGTTTTCTTTCACTAAATAACCTTATATGATTCCCCCCAAACAATGCTACAATAGTGAACATCTTAACGGTATGAAACACAGAATTTGGATTAAATTAGTGCTATGTCAGCCCATTGCACTAAACCACAGAATTTCCCAAGAGGTTTAGCAACATATTGGATAAAGTGAAATGAATCTGTTAGAGCCACAAGTTGACATATGCATATGTGATGAATCTATAAACTAAACTGTGAGCATTAGAAAAGGAAGCTAAGAAGTATATGCAAACACATCTGTCTTCTGTTCAGCAAATAAAGCCTAGTTCATAATGTCATTTTCTTTTGCAGTGTTGAACAAGGAGGAGTCTCTGAAATGTTATCGTTGAAATGTTATCGCTATTGACCTTTATAGTCTGATGTGTTGTTGATTGCACCTCCCAGACAAACTTGATGAAGTTTTGCAATCAGGTCACTATTTAATACTTATGATTCATTATCCTAAATTTAGAAAAGACTGATTCTAATAGCAAGTGACAAAACCCAGAGAACGTAAAGTTCCTTTTGGCTGCTCTGGGTTATATTCCCCTCTAGGCAAAGTCAGAGCTGCCAGCCAATTTAATGAAAATTACGAGCCTGTTAGGGGATGAAGAACCAGGAGGTGCTGCCGATAAGAAGTCCCGGAGGATTAAAACTCCCCTCCACTTTTGGCTCTGTGGTTAGAAAGGTTCTTTTTGTTTTAATTTTTTTTTAAAAGAAAGACCTGTAAGTGAGCTCTGTGACTTTTCACTAGCTTGTATGAAATAAAGGGTTGTGTGGTGATGTGATGAGTTCAGCATTGTCACCGCACCCAGTTGTGATGTTGGAGGACAGATTTTCTCCTTCAGTGTGTGTAAATCAGTTTCAGATTTGTCCCTAACTTATAAAGTTCAGCAGTTCATATTTGATTCTAGAGCGCCAGTCATGGAGGTTTTGAAAACGGAACCTCACTGAAACCTCAACTAACCAGAAATCTTTCTCATCCAGTGACTCCTCTGAGCTTATCAATACCTCATTCCAGGTGCACAAAGAAGGCTTAGTGCTGCTGAGCTGATAGGTGCTGCTGGATGAGGGAGTTTGACAGAAAACGTACCATAGATTTCTAGAGAAAAGAAAAATAAAATGGCTGTGTGCACACGGTCAAAATGAAGTGCCGTGTTTTCATTGTTTCTATGGGCTACATCTTTATGCTGAGTGGGTCAGGGACATCAAAATACTGGCCTTGTTTCTGAAGTGAATGTGCCCCACTCCCCTCCTTGTTATATAGTCTTCTATTAACAATTTCTACATTTAATGTAGTTCCAAAGGTAACACGTTTAATTTTATTACAGAACAGCGCAGGCTTCTCAATTTGAGATATTAGAGATTTTAGCTATTCTCTATTTTAGTGAAATTGGGTGTAGATAGAATTCACGGGAGGACCAGATTCCCTGAATTCTAATCTCTCAAATTTTTTTGTATTCGATGCAAATTTTCAAATACTAGAAAATTGGATAGCAACCCTCCAAACAAACTGAACAGCAAAAATATTAACGTAACTATTCCTACTGTAAAACCATGTCTGCAAGCATCTCTTAAAACGTGTACAATTATTGCAATAGTGACTGCCACCCTTCAGGATAATGTTGCCGCTCAGTAGATTTACTGTCCTGTCCATCTTCTTGTATGCTCATGAGAAGAACAAATCTCATTTCCAGTAAACATGCTTTCTTTGAATTCTCTGCTTCTTTACACTTGTTCTAAATTTGTTATTCCCTGTGTTGTACTCAACCCCACAAACCCACGAATCTTAGCATTCCATCTGGTGCATGTTATTGGAAGGGTGTGTTTTACTCTGTTGTAGTAAAAATAAATTTTAGACATAAATGAAAACTTGGCAGCATTTTCACATGGTTCTTGAGCATGCCTTGGCACACTGCCTATGCCCAGCAATGATACCTTGGATGATTCCAAGAAAGTCACAGGAATTTTGTGCCTCAATTTCCCATTTTGCAAATATGAATTATTTGGTTTCCAAAGAAATACCCATGCAAAGCATTGTGAGCTCTTCAGAGGTGATGGGCTATGTGGTGTTGTTGCAGGACAGATTCTTTAGGAAGTTGACTCTGAGATGTAGATCAGCTCACAGAAAGCATACTAGGGAGTATTCTTGGGATCAATAAGTAGGGAAGAAATAGAAAAAGGAAGACCTGGAAGAGGGAGAGACTGGCTGTGTTTTCATTCGACAAGGGCTGTGCCATGCCACAGGAGGCTCTGAGGCTGCATCTTCCTTTGTGAGTTGTGCCATACTCTAAAGTGAGGGGCAAGATCCTTATCAGGCAGATCAGTCATTGAATACAAGCTGCCATGGGGATGTGACTTTGGTTGAGATCATTGTTTTCAGCTGAGGCAACTCCCAGAAAAGGCTCTTGGTAGACAGCTGTCATCTAGCAATCTTCCCAGTGAAGAGCCAATCCTTAACTCCTAGATTGAGGATCTAAACAGCAGAGCAGGACATCCACAACCAAAGCCAAGCTGGGAACAGCATATGTGAACTACTTTGTGGTGATTGGTGTCTTCCAATGAAGACAGAATTATGGCATGGATGGTTATAATGGGAATTTTTATTCTGAACATCCAGCACTGTTACACGAAGTTCCAGGACACTCTGATGCTGAAGATATGGCTTGAGGGGTTCTAGCAGGGAAAGTGCCAAATGGTTCTTTCTAGATTCTGGTTGATCTGTTTGCCTTTAATGAGCCTTTTCTTCTTTGTACATTCAGTACCTTATCATCGAGTTAGGTTTCATGTCTAGTGGTGAACTATAATAATCAAAGTGTAGCATTAATATCACTGTGTCTCTCAGGGCTTGGCTGTCTATACAAAAATAATTAGCTGCTTAAAAGATGAGAGCATTGCATTTAGTTGAAATATTTCTTCAGTCTTAAAAGGTGAAAGAATGCTCCCCTTTCTATGACACTGATATTTTGAAGATAACAATCCAGTTATCTTGTTGACTAAACTTTATTCTGAATATGCCTGATTGTTTCCTCATAATGTTGTTTAACTTGTTCCTCTTCAGGGTAGAAAACTAGGTAGTTCTAAAGGCTTGATAAAATTCATGTTAAACATTTGTGCAAGAATACTTGATTATATCGCTTTTGAATAGTTGATTCTAAACCCATGGTTGGGGATTTAAAAAAACATCTTTTTTCAAGTGAATATGGTATGGTCACCAAAATAGACCATGTTCTGAGCCAAATACAAACCTCAATAATTAAAAAAAAAAAGATTGAAATTATACAGAGCATTTTCTATATTCACTTGTGGCATTTAATTATGAATCAATAACAATAAGGTATCCAGGAAACCCCCAACATATTGGAAATTAAACACTTCTAAATAATTTATTAATGAAATAAATCATAAAAGAATCAGATGCTATTTTAAACTAAAATAAAAAGGGAACAATATATCAAAATTTGTAGGGAACAGCTAACATAATACTTAGAAATTTATAACTTTAAAATGTTTATAATTTTTTAAAAGGCCAAAAGTCAAGAGTTGAGGATACACTTTAAGAAACTTAAAAAAAAGAAGAGAAGTAAACCCAAAGTAAATAGAAGAAAGGAATTTAAAAAGATATGAGCAGAAACAAAAAAGAAAGAAAATAGCAATAGGAAATCTCATTTATTGTTGGTGAGACTGCAAATGTTAGATTCACTTTGGAAAATGAAAGTTTCTTGTAAAATTAAATGTGACAATATGGATGATTCTCAAAAGCATTCCCTCAGTGGCAGACACTAACCTCCAAAGAGTATTTATGAAATAATTCTATTTTTTTTGAAGTTCTAGAACAGGCAAAATTAATCCATGGTGAAAAGAATCAGAATAGTGTTTGCCTTTGAGAATGAGATTTGGGAGGGAGGATTGAGTGGAAAAGATTACAAAAGAACTTCCTGGGAATGAATGTTCTCTTTCTTGATATGTACTTGGGTTAAACAAATGTATGTATTTGTTAAAGCTCAGCAAATATAACAAGATATGTGCATTTCATTGTGCATAACTGTCCCATCAAAAGATAAAATTATAAACAAATATTGAACTCTACTTACTGATCTGCCTGAAGAAAACTGAAGTGAAACTGTGCCAATGCACTTTACTTTGAAATATGTCAAAAAGTAAAATGATTTAATGGACTAAAAAAACATATATGGAAAGATGTAAAGGCATGTAGTAAAAAAACTAATGGTACCATCTGGGTGGTGGCTATATGAATGTAAACTATAAAAAATCTTTCAACTTTACTTTTTGCAAATTGTCAAAATAAAATGTTGTGGAAAGACATTTTTGGAGACCATTGGGAGAAATTCAATAAAGGTTGGGTATTAGCAGATATTTAGAAATTTTTTGGTGTTTTTATAGTTTTGTGGTTATGTATAGAATCTTATTCTTAGGAGAAATGAGCTAAAACATTAGTAGTGAGGGGTCAAGATGTTTTCAATTCACTTTGGAATGGTTCAACAAAAAATTTATCTAAATAGAACAAATAAGGCAAAATGTTAAAAAAAATATTGAGTCTAGACCCTGACTACTGGGATGTTATTGTCCATATCTTTCATTATAAAATATTTAAAAAGTAAGCCGTAGAAATCATAAGATATTCAAAGATTAGAGAATATAAAGAATGGAAACTCTACATCTGAGAGTTTTATAATTCCTAGTGTTCCTTGAAAGGGCTCAACTCTGGTTTCATAGCTATATAGACTGTTGCTAGACCTGGCTCAGAAGGTGTCTTAGTCCATTTTGTGTTGCTACAGCAGGACACTGGGACTGAGAAATATATAACAAACAGAGATTTGTTTCTTACAGTTCTGGAGGCTGGGAAGTCCAAGGTCAAGTATCCTGCATCAGCTGAGGCCTTCTTGCTTCTTCCATCATCCCAAGGTGCAAGGTTGAAGGGCAAGATAGCATGAGAGAACGAGAAAGCAAAAGGAGGCCAAAATCACTTTCATGAGAAGTCTGCTCTCATGACAAGTCTGCATCACTAACTCACTCTCATGATAACAACATTAACCAGTGCCCTCATGACTGAATCCCTTCCAAATGTGTTGGGGACACATTTCATACTGCAGCAGAAGGCCAGATCTTCAGCATTCTCTATTTGCCTCTGTCTTCTTTCACTTCTGCAGACAGTTTCTATTTCAGAGTTTGTGAACTTCCGGGTTCACAATCTTGACTTTTTGTCCTGATTCTGAATTACATTGTTCACCAACTTGATGCTACATCTTTCCCATCACAAAGGAAGGCTTTTCGTGTCGTTGTAATTATTGAGAGCTAGCGCCTGAACTTCACTGCACTGGAGATCCATTAGATGTTTAACAACAAATTTGTGGCCAAAAAGAAAAGTATGTAAAAGAGTGGCTATAATAAAGCAAGGTGTCTGTCATCATTCAGCCATTAGCTTTTGTTGTGCCTGAGAAATGACATAGAAACAGACTGTTCAAGTCTCTGGAGATGAGGTTGGGAGTGGGTAGAGGTACTAACGAAGACCAAGTAAGCACTGTTACACTGCTGTGAATATACTGGAAAGCAGCATTTGGCCACCTTCTTGGTCTCCTCTCATTGCGGTGTCTGTGTCTGGGTGTACTATGTTTGTTTGCTCCAGGAACTGGAAGTCCTTCTTCGGAAAAATTATGCTTTCCTTCGTTTCATTGGAAATTCCTCAACTAACATATTTTCCTAGTATGGAATCTACCTCTCAAAGGATTTTTGAGGCTTACAAAAGAGATTTCTTGATTAAAAATGTAAATATAGTGAATTTCAGAGTATTTCAAACTGCCTTCATTTCAACCCCTTATATGATTTCTTATGAAAACTTGAGTATATTTTATATTGGATACTCTGGACAACTGGGCTCCCAACCGGGCCTTCCCAAGTATTTCATGAAGAAATGGTTTAAGAAGTAAACTTCTGGGTCCACCCAAATTTATAGAATCAGTGTCTTTGGAGCACAGGGTCTTGGAGTCTCTATTTTTTTTTAAACAAAACTACTCAATTTACTCAGATGATAAGTAATTTATAGACTGATAGACAAATGCTTCTTAAATTTTAACATGTATATGAAGTACCAAGGTATCTTATTCATATGCAGATTTGGATCCGGCAGTTCTGAGGTAAGTTCTATATTTTGTATTTTTAATAAGCTCCCTGATGCTGCTGGTGGTCAGTAGACTACACTGTGAGGACTGAGGATCTTGATTAGGACTTGAAACGTTTTCTTTAAAATCAGGGTCGTGTCTTTCTTTTGGCTAGTATTCATCCTGTGACTGTATTCTCACTTTTCTCTGTCTTTTTGCTTTGAAATATTGCTTGAACAGTTGATGACTCAGACTAGAATGACGGTTCACCTTGGTTTGCTCATCAGGGTCCTAGGTTACAACTATTGTCCTGCATAATTGTTAAAAGTTCTTCTACTAACTTTATTCTTAGAAAGGCCTAGGTTGGAAGATAAATGATAAGTTCACCTTTTCTAAGCTTATAAACACTGAGCGGTGACATGGTATGCTGTACAAAACATAGGTTGCTTACCGCATATCCCATGTATGTTTGAATCCTAATTTTAACATTCCATACTACACATACAACCTTAAGCACGTCACACCTCATAACCTCATATGCAAAGCAGAAATGGTTTATTATGAAGACTTTTGGAAAGTATATTGAAGCTTCTAGTATAGAGGCTAGCACATAATAGGTACTCCTTTATTTAGCTCCTGTGTCTTTATGGTCAATGAAATGATGTCTAGCTTGCTTTGAAATAATAGAAATAGAGTGCTGCTCTCAACTCAGGATCAGAAGCAGCTGTAGTACTAAAACGATGTATCTGCTATGCTTGTATTTTGGTTCAAACCTCATGAGCCTCATATGGAATCTATCTTTGAATCCAATAGTCCCATGTGATTTCTTGGTTATCATGTGTGCTGCAGCTATGTTAATAGACCTAAATCTTGAACTAGGGAAACAAAGGTATTAACATTTATTGAGTTCTAACCACACCAGATGGAGATAGTTTCAAATTGGAACAGACCACTAACAAAATCAGAAGAAAAGGCATAGACAAGTTTAATCCGTTTAAAAAAAAGAAATAGTTAACAGATTTCTTGGGTGAACCTTTATGTCCCTTATTTTAGATCTAAGAGCCTCATAAAAAGATTTTGATATGACTACAAAGCAAGAAGAGGATGTGGGTAGAAATAGAAAAAACTTGCTTATAATCTTACTGCAGTAAAATCCCCATGAAAGCACATTCAAGAATTATGCAAATTTGAATAAACCGTGATCAATGATTGGCTCCTATTGTGTTTTTCAACTAGTTATTCAAACTTGCCTGGGTGATTTCATTAACTTTTTAAAGAATTAAAAATGTTGGGATAACATTTGAATGTCATGGTAGTGTTTTAACTTATTAAGAAAGCTATTTGGGTCCTTGTGTTCTGCATATGATCTTATTAAATATCCAAAACAACTTTATGGTATAAGTAATGTTAATATTACTATTTTGCAGGTGAAGAAACTGAGACGCAAAAAATTTAGTTTCATGCAGGTTCACTTCAAAAGTAGGAGAGGACAGAGATTGGAACTTCAGTACCTATAACTCTCAGATCCCTATTGGTAACTGTGACATATGGCTTCTCTGTGTTAATTAGTGCTTCCAGTCTTTCCACATTTCCAAAACAACAATTTATTACTCTGTGGTAAAACTCGAGAATTTAGTTTGGAAGAATGGATTATGTGAGATACATTTACATGTGGAGTGAAGGCAGCAATGACTTGGAGCTGGGGCAAAGAGACAAAATATATTAATTTATTTTACAACTTTACTGAGGTGTAATTGAAGTATAACAAACCGAAGATGCTTAAAATGTACAATTTTATCAGTTTTGACAAATGTACATAACCATAAAACCATCACCATAATCAAGTTAACAGTCATTTCCCTCTCCCTAAATTCTCCACCCCCAGCATCCATCCCTCTCTCTGCCAAGATCCACATGCAACTGCTAATCTGCTTTCTGTCACTTCAGATTAGTTTACACTTTTTAGAGTTTCACATAAATAGAATCATAGAGTGTATACTCCTTTTTGCCACATTTCTTTCATTCAGCATAATGATTTTGAGATTCATCTGAAGTCTCAATTTGTTGGGCATAGCAATAATTTGTTCCTTTTAAAATGATATTTCAGAGACATTTTTCATAATACTCTTTGACATGAACTATCATGTTAAAGCCCTATTCTTCTAAGGAGGTGGAACAGGTTCACAGATACAGAGATTGCCTCTGTGCTGGCATAATTATTAAAGGAATGTCTTCATAGCAGGTGGAGGTTTAAAATGGACTGCTTAAGGTACAAGTCTTCTTTAAAGGTTAGTTCTCTCAACTGAGCTTTGACAGTTACTAAGGGACAATATATCTGCCCTATGGCCCCTCAACTAGTAGCTCTTTAGTGTTTTTATTTATAATCCAATCCCTATGCTTTGACACTAGAGCTAGAGGTTTTTAAATTGGTGCATTATAATTATACAAAATAGTTGGATTCATTAAGCCAAGTTTGTGCATTCACATAACATAACTTATCAATCTCATTTCTTTTATTTATTTATTTTTATTATTAGTTGTTCAAAACATTACAAAGCTCTTGACATATCATATTTCATACATTTGATTCAAGTGGATTATGTACTCCCATTTTTACCCCGTATATAGATTGCAGAATCACATCAGTTACACATCCACGTTTTTACATACTGCCACACTAGTGTCTGTTGTATTCTGCTGCCTTTCCTATCCTCTACTATCCCCCCTCCCCCCTCCCCTCCCATCTTCTCTCTCTACTCCATCTACTGTAATTCGTTTCTCTCTCTCATTTCTTTACCCTTTCCTTCACCTCTCCTTTGCTCCCCTTGATCTGCTCGCTATCCTTTACTGATCTTTCACTATTAGTAGTATTTTGATTTGTGCATTATAATTATATTTAAAAGTGAGATTTATTGTGGCATATTCTTACATGCACATAGCATATTTTGGCAGATTTTGTTCCCCAGAACTTCCCTGTGTCTTCCCTTCCTCCCTCTCAATCCCCTGCCTCTAGTCTGTTGAATGATCTCCCTTCTGTTTTCATGAGCTCCCTCTATTTAGCTCACTAAATATAAATATAAATAATACGATTTATATAAAATAAATACATATATATAAATAAACCTCCCTCTTTATTCTATTCTTCCCCCCCCTTTTTATAACTTCTACATATAAGAGAAAATATTCAACCTTTGACTTTCTTAGTCTAGCTTATTTCACGATGTTCTCAGGTTCTATCCATTTACCAGCAAATGACATAATTTCATTCTTCTTTATGGCTGAGTAAAACTCTATTGTGAGTGTGTGTGTGTGTGTGTGTGTGACATTTTCTTTACATTCATCTGTTGAAACACACAGGCCAGTTTTGTAACTTGGCTACTGTGAGTTGTGCTGTTATAAACATTGGTATGTAGTATCACTGGAGGAGGCTTATTTTAGATCTTTTGAATAAATACCTAGGAGTGGGATAGCTGGGTTCCTTTTTATTGCTGGAATCATTTTGCATTATATGGATACACCACAAATTGTTCATTCATTTACCTGTTGATGGACATTTAAGCCGTTTTTCAGATTATTACTGTTAAACAAAGTTTCTATGAACATTTGTGTACAAGTCTTACTATGGATATATGTTTTCACTTCTTTTGTCTAAAAACTTAGAAGTGGACCAGCTATGGGTTACAGTATGTTCATGCTGAAGTTTTTGAAAAACTGCTGAACTGTTTTCAACATACTCACTAACATATCTATACTAAAACTTGGTATTGTCCATTGAAAAATATACATTATCCAATCTAATGAACTAACAGTGGTATCTCATTTTTAATTTGCATTTCCCTGATTATTAATGTTTTGAGCATCTCTTCATATGCTTGTGTGCCAATTGTAGTTCCTTCCAGGTGAAGTGTCTATTTAAATTTTTAAATTTGTTTTGAAAATTAGATCATTTGTCTTCTTACTATCGACTGTTGGGTTTTTAAAAATATATTCTGTACACAAGTCTTTTCTGATATATATTTAGCAAATATTTTCTCTAGTCCTGTGGCCTGCTGCTTTTATTTTGTGTCTTTCAAGTAGTAAACACTTAAATTTCATCAGAGACTAATTTTTAAATTTCTTTCCTTTATGGTTTTTGTTCTCTATACAAGAAACTTTGCCACAAGGTCATAATCACTTCTTGTAAAAAACTTTAGAGGTCTATGTTTCAAATTTAGGTTTGTGATCATTTCAAGTTGGTTTCTATATATGGTATGAGGTAAGGATTCATGTTAACTTTTTTTTCCTGAGCAGTATATTCAGCATTATGTGTAAGAAAGACTTCCCTTTCCCCATTGAATTGCCTCAATACCTTTGTTAAACATCATTTGATCATATGTGTATGAGTTTATTTCTACATTCTCTATAATTTTCCATGGATTTGTATATCTATCTTTAGCTTTTGATAGGTTTTATTTTATTCAGTGGGAGGGATGCTCTGGAGTGGGCCTTTGATGCTGCATTGTGGAAGCAAAATATGTAATTTAAAAAATATTTTCAGATTCTTCTATAGGTAAACGTGGGTTGCTGATTAGTAAAAGTTTCCAGCTAATCCTGTCAAATATTGTTAAGAAATAAACTCCTTATAAATGCAATATAAAAATGTTGATATACATATAGTAGGATGCCAGTGGAATCATTTACTCTCCTTTATGAGTGTTTAGAGCAAAAGACTTGTGCATTCAGATTGTAACATGCTGTAGGGAGTTGGACCTTTTTTTTATTAATTCATTGTTTTATTATTAATCCAAGTGAAATACATAAGTTGTTTAACTTCACAGTTCTAGACTTTCCTCTTATGAGGCCTCAATTCCATATTAGCACAGAAACTTAATTTGGCAAAGAGAACTTGCTAAGCAAGTGGAACCTCGCTGAGTGCTAGTGTGCTTGTGGAATCATGAACTACGGCATTGTGTTGCTCCTGAAGGCAAGGGAGACTGCCTGTGCAGATTTTACAGAAGTTAAGACTATTTTTTTCATAGGACAGTATTTAAAATATTGAAATAGTATATTCATCATTTTTTGAAAAGTACTTTTTTTAAAAGCCAGATTCTCACACATAATTTTTCTTCCTCTTTATATAATCATCGAAGCAGAGTTTTTCATTTCTTTCTCTCCAGGCTAAGCTCCGTAAGACAGCAAACTTGTCTATCTGGATCATGGATATAGTCCCAGATATTAGCATAGAAATTGGTATAGAGTAAGTGATAATATTTATTTCCTAAATAAGTGAATAGATGCTGTTTGAAAGTCATTCCTCTGTGACTGTTGGTCTCTGGAAAGCTTCTTAATTGCCTGTTTTTCCTCAAGAGAGGCCAAGATACCAGATGCATTCCAATGAGCAGAGGCTACAAAAGCAAAAAAAAACAAAAAAACAAAAAAAAAAAAACACACAGATGTCCAGAGGCAGTGCAATTCATTCTTCTTCATTCCAAAAAATAACTCCCTAAATAGAATATATATTTTTTTCTGATAGGGATTTTTGCTTGTGGGTGGCTAATAGTTAAACCAAAAAAAAAAGGTCTTGGTTATGAATGTTGTGGCCATGAGTTTTTATAAGCTTATTTACTTTGACCAGGGATTTCCTCCTTTTCTGCTGTAAGTTTGTTCAGATTAGTGACTGTTTAGTTTTGTAAAAAAACACCTGATGTCTAATTCAACCAAAGCTAACACTTTTTCTTCTGCAAAGCCAAGAGCTATTGAGATTCTGACTATTGAAAATATTCATAAGAGACTTTGAATGACCACACACAAGTTAGGGACACAGGAATACAGGATTGTTTATGTACAGTGACTGAAATGACGGAAATCCAGAAGGGTCCTTTCCAAGGTACATGGGATTATGATGAGAGATCAGTGTAGGTGACTGCCTTCTTATCCGGGATGTCAAACCTACTGTTGATCAATGACACATCACATCTGAGAGCTTTCCCTCCATTTTTTTTTTTTAGAAAATCTATATTTAAGAAAGATAAGAAGAAAGTCTGGGTGAGGGTGAGAAAAGAAAGGCAGCCCATGCTATTGTTTTATTCATGATTTGTTCTTAAACTTTTCATTTTAGAAAATAAATGCAAGAACGTGGGATTTAGAGACTGTGTGTTTCTTTTTCCAGGAAGATTTGAACCAGGTTTGAGATAATTTTAAGTTTAATGGACAGCTCTTAAGCAGAAAGCCTAAATCTTCAAATCCTCAGTCCTCTCTACACGTGGAGTTTTTCTTTGAGATTGTCAAATAAATATGTTTGGGGAAGATGGTAATTAAGTGTGAACAGATGGCCATTGTTAGTTGAGATATTAAGTCTCAATGTTTATGTTTAACAGGATGATCTGCCTGTTGGAATCAGGGGGGGTGATGGAGTATACGGGTTGGCAAGAAGTCAAGTTTGTCAAAGCTAATTGGGAACTGTGATAGAGATGCAAATTCCTTATAAGGCTTTAGGCCTGGGGAAGTGTTAGAGGAAGATTACAACACTGGGCTGCATTCTGCCAGAACTTTACACGTGGCTCTGCAGATTTAAGGTTACCTCCCAAACAGAAATAAAGTGTTTCCAACAAACAACATTGTGGTGGAGTGGAAAGGGCACTGGACTTGTTTCAATTGCTGCTTTGCCCTTCCCTGACTTTGTGACCTGGGGCGAGTCCCCGATTCCTTCTGAGCTCCAGTGTCCTCTTTTTTCAAATAAACGAGGGTTTGAACTAAAACACAATTCTGTGATTTTCCAAGGCATTGTCCAGCTGGCAAAGTGGTAGCACATGTCCACTGCAAGAGCCTCCTTGATCTCATTAGATGGAGGGACATGTCCAAGTCTTTGTGCCAGGCAGGGCTGGTGGGCTGTGGATACTTCCATTGTGAACAACTTCTGGTTATTGGGTGAAGAGCACCATTTGAAGTTTCCAAGCACCAGGGTTTCCATTATGCTTCCTCCTCCTTCATGCACTATATATTTCAGGGCTTATAGTTCAATGATTTTATAGATTAGGGAAATATGAGCTACCGATTTCAGAAAAAAACAGAAGCTGAGCTCATAGTTAAGAATATGTCAGGATTTGGTAAGCAGCTCTGAGGGCTTTTAAGAAAGGTCAAAAGATGGCTTGAAGGCTGTAGATAGGACACTCTGTACCCCTCCAGCCCATATGCGGGAGGTGAAGAAAAGACAGACATTTGGACATTTGGGAAGTACTGGGAGATTTTTCAGGTTTCATATACCATCTTCGAATGCTGCATTCACACACACATACACATTTAAATAAAGGTTGGCTTGAAAAACTTGTTGTCAGAATGTGCCTACAAGATTTTCAGGTAGACCAAGGGATGGGAGTTATTGTGAGAGGAGTTTTACAGCCATAATACTATTTAATGAAACTCTACATGCAGAGCTCATAGAAGGAATGGGATACAACCCAGTGGCACACCGATATCAAACTGTACTATTCAGAAACAAATGTGATTCAAAAGCAGTAATAGATACAATTTCACTAAAGGAGAAGAAAAGTCATGTCTTCACAAGTCGAGTGTTTGCCAAGTACATAAATCACCTAGCAAGAAAGCGTTGAGGATTATTATTATCCCCAGTGTCGGAGCCTTATTATTGTGAAGTCTCCATTCCCTGCAATCATGGTTTAATTAATGGGCACTTCTGGACTTAGAGGCAGATGACAGCTTCCCTGAGGGGTAGCAGGAGACTGGGGACAAGGTGGCAGCACTGGTCGTCTCACTGTTCCTTATTTCAGTGGAGAGAAATTAGGGACACAAGGGATTAGGGGTGGGCATTGAACCCCTTTGCCCAGAATCTTTGGGTGCTTCTGTTTGAACCTGAACAATGGACTACAGATCTGCCTCAAGTGGTATTTTTTTTTGTTCTTTTCAGATATACATGACTGTACTATGTATTTTGACATTATACATACATGGAGCATAACTTCCCATTCTTGTGGTTGTACGTGATATAGAGTTACACTGGTCATGTATTCATACATGAATATAGGAAAGTTATGTCCAATCATTCTACTGTCTTTCCCATTCCCATCCTCTCCCTTCCCTTCATTCCCCTTTGTCTAATCCATTGAACTTCTATTCTTCCCATCCACCCCCCTTATTGTGTGTTAGCACCCGCATATCAGAGAGAACATTCAGCCTTTGGGTTTTGGGATTTGGCTCATTTCACTTAGCATGATAGTCTCCAGTTCCATCCATTTACTGGCAAATGCCATAATTTCATTCTTCTTTATTGCTGAGTTCTTATGGATTTATTAGACTTGAATTTATCAAATGCATGGCAAGCTCTTAGAACAGGGCAAGAATGAGATGACTTTCTGGCAAACCTTTTCTTCCCTCATAATCAATGTCAAAACTTCTTGCGTTGTATACAATCCACCTGACTAATGAGTGAGTCTAAAATTGATTAGTTCTTCCCATTTTACTTTTGAACAGATTTCTCCATCCATTATCTCTTACTCTCTCCATGGAGCTTCCCAGTAGCTTAATTTATAGAAGGGGTTACAAAGGGTGAGGAGAAGATGGTAATTGCTGTTTGGAAATTTTATATGATTACACTAACAAATGGAAAGACAAGCTTTCAGAATTTAGTTTCTACCAAACAATCATCTATATAAGTCCTTTACTGTGGCTGTGTATCAAATATATAAAAAACATCCAGGTATAGTGTATAAACAGAATTGAGAATTTACCAATTATAAATTGTACATATAAATTGTACATATATACACACACACAAAGATGTGCTTTTTAATTTAGCTTATCTTAATCACATATTATGATTAAAAAATGAATTCATAGTTTAATTTGAAACATATACATGTGTCCATTCATCTTAACTGTGATTGCTGATTTTTTAATTCCATTACATGACTGCCTCCTTCATGTCATTGAGCTCTCATATCAAATGTCACCTCCTCAAAGTTCTTCCCTGACATGTTTACCTAATGAAAACTCCCATGTGAAAAAGCTCTCATCTCTGTAGCCCAGGATAATAGGACAATTATGGCAGAGATTACAACTACTGTGGTTTTCCCCTTTACTGTTAAAATAACAGAAACGCCCAACTTTTAGCTGGGCTCTGATGACCCCAAAAGATACTATTTTTCCCAGATGTTTTTGTAGTTAGTTATAGCCAGGTGACTAAGTTTGGGCCAATAGGAAGTGAGAGGAATGAAGACATGTCACTCATTAGATCATCTGCTTAGTGATGAGCCATTTGCTCTGGATAAACTCTTTTTTTGTTCCAACTGATTAGAAAGCAACCATGGTGCTGGTGAACTGCTCAGACCACATGGTTGTGGATACCCCCCAGGGGGTGGACAGGGACACCAAAGGAACCTTGGTTCTTGGAGACTCTGGTAGATGGCTCTACCTTCCATCCCTCGACAGGTGAACTCTGGGAACAAAAAAATACAGATGTCTTTCATGAACACTTGTATTTCCAATCTGTTACTGAAATTCAATGGTACTCTAAATAATACACACTGTATCCCATATCTGCATTTTATTGTCTTCCTAACAGTTAACACTATCTCTACCTTTGTCATTTGTCTGTTTTACTGTTCAATGTGTATCTCCCTTTTAACTGGAATACAATTTCCATGAAAGCAGAAGTCTTACATTAACTTCTGCACCCCAGTGGCTAGGACAATACCTAGTATAGTAGGTTTTTAATAAATAATTGAGAATTAATGAATGACTTAATAAGTAGGTAAGTTATAATTAGTGAGTTAACTGAGTACATTTTAATGGATGTTTTATGGCAACAGAGGAAAAGGATAACTGGATATCTATAAGAAAATGGCTCTGATTTGAGTCACCACCATCATCTTTCCTAATAAATCTCATGGTTCTGCCTTGTGTCACATCCAAGTTTCACTGGTAAAAGGCCAAGGCCTATGGCTAGTTTTGAAGTGGCAATTATTTAGTCCTTCTGTTGTTTCCAATGGGATAGTTTGGTGGTATAGGATGATATGTGAAGAAAGGTGGGACAGGGGAAGGGGAGCAAAAGTAGTATTCTGTCTAAAACTCGAGGGTCACGATAGGATGATCAGATACTCCAATGGCCAAACTACACACATTGGCAGGGCTATTAGTAATGATCCTGTGACCACAGGTGCAATCAGGGACTATTTCAAGCAAACCTGAGCCACAGCCTAGTGAAGTATCAAAGGACATCGAAAATTTGCACATTTTCTCTGAGAGTTAGGCACTGCACTTGAAAAATGGCATTCTTAAGCATTTAACAAGTGACAATCTCACCAGGACTCACAGAGATGGCCCTACGTTTTCTCTTGTGATGGATGTTTTACTGAGATGTGAATAAGTCGTTCAATGTATCAGCTCCCAGAGTATTTAACCTCTCTGTTAATTCCCTGTTAATTCATTTATGAACATGAAGGAAAAGTTGACTAGTCAGCAGCACTACAAAAGAAAAGGGATTTGGAACAGCAGACTTGCTTAAGAAAATTTGCTTTTAGCAACAATCTGGAGGCAAAAAATACATTTTAGGACATCCATAGCTGAGAGGATCAGCTGCCAACTCTTGGGAGAAATTCTAATCAGATAATCATACAAATGGGCAAGAATGAACACACATTGTGGGGGGGAGAGGGAAGGAGAGAGAGGGGGTTGGGGGAGAGACAGAGAGGGAGGGGAAGAGGGAAAGGGAGAAGAAGAGGGAGAGGGAGGGGGAGAGGGAGAGGGGAGAAGTAAACAAATTGCAAAATCATAAACATCAAAACCACAGGGACCTATTATGGGTTATGGTGGATCCCATGGGATTTTATGAGTGGAACCTTAACAGGTTTGTGATATATGTGTTTGGTGACAGAGCAGTAGAACTCATCTGGCTATTCATTCCAGGCATTCAGGGGCTACTATCCACCAGGTGATGAACTGGTATGGGAAGGGGGAAGGTGTATCCTTTTTTCCTAGTGCACAGAGAATGCTCACATATATTCACGCTTGATAGACCTCAAAGAGTCGTGCAAACATGGAGCTTAGCCCAAGAATGATGTTTACAATTGATTCTGTAACAAGGGAAGCTACAGAGGAGCATGATGCCATGGTAACGCTTATTTACCCATCACGCCTGTTCTAGGAGCTTTGTACAGTTTAAGAAGAGACACAGTCTAACTCCTAGAAGGGCTATATTCCTAAAGCACTGAGGTGTTTTGTATTTGACCTTTACCACCTAGTGAAACAGTGAAATCATTCACATTGAGTTTTACTATAATTGATATGGGGAGCAATTAAGAAGATGAGAGTTTATTCAATTTTGAATGAAAAAATATTTTGGGGAGAAAATTAGAACAAGCAGTCCAAGGTTTCTGGGGGAGAAAAATAACACTTGCTTTCAGGGGGAAATGGTCATTTTAGAGTAGGCACCAGATTATCATGGTTCTTAAACTTTGCCTTGCAGAAAAGTAGGCCTAACATGGATATTTCTGGGTCTATCCCCAGAGATTTAGATTTAGTGAGTCTGGGGTGGGGTACAGAGAAACTTCATTTTCAGTATGTTTCCTAGATGATTTCTGGGTCAAGTTACTCATGCACTACTACCTGAAAAGCACCACCATCCTAGAAGAACCACACCATGATCTGGAAGCTTCTAAGAGGACTCCAGAGGCCTGAGGCAGGGTTTTGAATGCAACCTGGCACAGACTTTAGGGGACAAGCTGCTGGTTCAGTTTTCCATCCCTAATTAATAGAATCTGGAGCCTACAGTAGCTGGCATATGATGTAGAGCTATTTTAAACAAGACAAAACAAATGATGTGCAGCTGGTAACCGCTACCTTGAAATATAAATTCAGCTGCAATTTGTATTCAATTTCTTACAGATGTTGCGCAGCAATGTGATAGCGCTTTCTAAAAGCCCATGGTGCTAGAGCAATGAATACAAGAATCTGACAAGGACAGCCTGACCGGAGGCATATGTGACCACTATTTTTTCTTAAAGTTATGTCCATGTAAATATACAAGGTGACTAAGATGAAGTGCCTTAGTGTTTCACTTTAGCAGAGCCCTTATGTTCCCTTGACTTCAGCACAGAATCACCCAGGAATACATCATCAATGTATTTTAATTTCATGGGCAATATTATAGCTGCCACGTTGTATGAAAATGACATCACAGAGGCGGGTGCAGTGGCTGTAATCCCTGTGACTTGGAGGCTGAGACAGAACGATTGCAAACGTGAGGCCAGCTTCAGTAAGACCCTGTCTCAAAAAAAAAAAAAGTGGGGGGAGGGCTGGGGATGTAGTTCAGTGGTAAAGCACCCTTTGGTTCAATCCCCAATATATTTAAAAAAAATATGCCATTACAACAGCAAGCTTACTTTTTCTGACATTCATTTACTATTGACACAAGCTATTGCAGAAATTTGCAGAGAATGGCTGTGGTGGTGGATTTATAATTCCTTTGGTGTGCTCATCTTTGCCTTTGCCTCACTGTGGTGCTGCCGAAAACACCTGTGGACATATTTACAGACTGTATTATCAAATGTTATGTGTTTGAGTGTGTTATAATTCCTTGGGTTGTGCTGTGGTCTGAATATCTTGTGTCTCCAAAATTCATGTTGAGGTCTAATCCCTATGGTGGTAGTGTGAAGGTAGTGTAAGCTACTTTTGTGATCTACAATTAGATCACAAGGGCTCTGCATTTCTGGATGAGGTTAGTCTCTTTATACAAGAGGCTTGAAGGAGCCTGGGTGCCTCTTCCAACCTAGAAAGCAGTATTTATGAGAAATGGGTTCTCACTAGACATTGAATCTGCCATCTCTGCGATCTTGGACTTGCCAGTGTCCAGAACTGTAAGCAATAGATTTATTTCTATTGTTTGTAAACTACCCAGTTTTAAAGTATTTTTGTTATACAGTTTAACTGTACCTTATCCAAAATGCTCGAGATTGAAAATGTTTTCGATTGTGGAACTTTTCAGATTTTGAATATTTGCATAGACTTTACTGATTGAGCATCCTTAATTAAAAAAAAACTACTATCTGAAATGCTCCAAAATCTGAAACTTTCTGAGCATTATGTTAACACTTAAAAATTTTGGGAATTTTCAGATTATATATGCTCAAACAGAAGCAGCCCAAATGAACTAAGACAGGTGGTGTTTGTTTAACGTATGGCTTTCTAGGCCTTGTACACAGACATTTTGATTCACGTGTTCAGGGAGAGTAAAGAATGTACATTTTTTACAAAGTCCATAGACAATTCTGTGGTAGGTGAATACAGATCCCATTTTCAGTAGAATATTCAATTAGCACAATAAGGAAATGCAATGTCATCAAAGGGTTGACTCAGGCAGGAGGAGCCACTTGCAAGATGGCTCACTTATATACTATGAACAGGTGTGTTAGCCCGCTTTTCATCACTGTAACAAAATACCTGAGTTAATTTTCTTACAAAGAGAAAAGGATTACTTTGGTTCTCTGGTTCAGAGGTTTTAGCCCATGATTGATTGACCCCATCGTTTTGGGTCTGTGGGGAGGGAGCACATTAGCACATTATGGCGGGAATGTGTGGTAGAACAAAGCTGCTTACTTCATTAGTCAGGAAGCAAAAGGGAAAGACTGGACACATTGAAGTTCCAAAATCTCCATTGGGGACGTGTCCCTAATGACTTAAGAACCTTCTGCAAGTCCCCACCTCCTAAACTTTCCATTACCTCCCAATAGCATCACCCTGGGGACTAACCCTTTTACACATCCAAACTGTGTCAGTAGAAGACCTTGTTCTTTTCCACATAGACCTGCCATGCAGATATCTGAGAATCATGGTATGATGGTTGGCCTTTCCAGGGTGAGCAATTGAAGGAAGAGGGTAAGGAACAGCAATGCTTGTTCTGACTAATCTCAGAAGTCACACCAATAACTTCCATCACATTCTATTTGCTAGAAGTAAATCAGTCAGTCAGGCAACGCTCAATGGGAGGGGAGTTGGACTCTGTCCTTTGAAGAGAGTAGTGTTAAAAAATTCGTAGTTTTATTTTACTACTACCTCTATGTGTGTGTCTTGTTGAGCAAGGAATAGACAAGCTTGTGTGTTGTAGGACACACATAGTGAGACTTGTGGCATGGGCTATGAAGGAATCATGTACACTTAAACCACTTACTATTTTCAAAAATTTGAAAACTTGAAAAAGTGGTCTCTTTTAAAAAATAGGTTTAGAAGCTTCTTGTCTCCTTAAAATCTTCAAAGAGTTTTACTCACATATAATCCCAAGAGAGTTTTGAAAGTCTAGGTACACTTCCTTACATGTTTATAGTTAATGCCAAACAATTTTATCATTAGTTTAAAACATTTTAAAGAATGTAATTTTTGATGTGACATAAAGGTTGACATTTCAAAGGAAACAATTGCATTTCTCTTTTAAAGGTATTCAATGGAATCTAAAAAATAATGATTTGCTGTTTTACCATTTCTAGCTAAGAGAAAAAACACACACACATGAAGGAGCCTTTTTAACATTTAGAAATTGTGTATCTTTTCTTTTTTTTCTTTTAACTCATTTTCCCATTTCACTTCATGCAGAAAAATATCTTAGTGAAAACTATTTTTGTTAAAAACTTTGCATTGACCAGACTATTGTAGTTCTCTGCTAGAAAAATATGTATATAAACTGAAACAAAAACATTCAGTTTATTTTTTATAATTTAAGCTCTCAGTGATAAAATATTTTAATCTGAATTATCATCACAAGTATAACATGCAGTTAGTCAATATAAGATATAAAAATATTGAGAAATGAAAAGCAAAATTTTATTGGAATTACAGTTCTAAATGAGATGTTTAAAAGTTTACTTTTAAATTTTTATTATTATTTTGTGATTCCATAGGAGTGAAAATGATTTCTTTCCAGAATGAAAAAGAGCTCAGCATTACTTTATATCTATTTTTTGGATGTCTTTGTTAAGAAATCTTGTTCTTATACAGGTAGATGTTACTAATTTTGTTATTGTAATGAAACTTTTGCCTACTTCTGGCTTATCTGTCAAAAAATTACATGGAATCTATTCTCATGTATCTATAAAGTAAAAAAAATGTAATGTTCTCTCAGCTTCTAATTCAATTAGGTTCTACTTCAATTTTGGTGAAAGCAATGAATTCAAAACAATAGTAACTGTGAGAAGTGTGCATGATTCCTTCATAGCCCATGCCACGACTGTCAAAAGGATGTCATCAGAATTATTCATTTCTCAGCGTCTGGGAAAATTTAAAAAAATTCTTATCTTTGAAAAGTCTCCACTCAATCTTCTGAAACAACTATTAATTTTATGTGGTATGATTTCATTTATAGGCACTGCTTTTAATCCAATATGTTTAGAAAGGATTAGAAAATAAAAATATTGTTAACCTTGTTTTGCCAATTAGCATTTTTTTTCAAATGCTTTTAACTTTTCACATACTTTAGAAATATATATTTCTAAATATATATTAGAAATATATGGATTAGAGCATGGTCCATGTTAATTTGTACATCTCAATTTGCAAAATTGAGAGGAGAACTTTTAGCTCATTTAGTTTACCAAAAAATGTCTGCTATATAACTGAATTGTCAAAGCCAGCCCCCTTTGTTAAAAACAAAAAAATTACCCATATAAAATTTATTTTATGTTAGAAAAGGCCAAATTTCATTTCTTATAAAAGTAAATTAAATATAATACGTTTATTATATTTTTTCTAGCTTTACAAAATCCACTGAAAATTATGGCTCTAATAGATGACAATTACATTAAGATTAAATTGATGTAGATTACTATATTTAGTTTTTATGTTATAAGAAAAAGGTAAATCAATATTTTGTCACATTTCTTAATTTATTATTTGGCAATGTAAAATATAGCTAAATTTATTATATTTTTAAGGAAGTGATGTAAAGTAATTTTTAAGTAATTTTAAAATTTTTTAAGTAATAAAAAACATGCCATTCTTTATGTGTATGGAAGCTTGTTCCTTGATTATACTTCCTTCTATTTTTTAAAATACCCAGTGAACTTATGTTATATTCTGTATCATAATTCCACTATCTCATGGATTTGCACATCTTGTTCTATGTTTTATTTTTGTCTGGCTCTCACTCATGATGTCTTGCTTCCGTTTGTATTTTGTGATTTTTTTTTTATTGTGCACATATATTGGTTATAATTCTAATAGTAGGAAGTTTTAGAGAATGAGCTTGAGCTTGCATTCTCCTAGGGCGGAGTTTGGCGGCTTCTACCGGGTACTCATGGGTATGAACTTTGAGATCACTTTAATTAGGTATTAGAGCATGGTCCATGTTAATTTGTACATCTTAATTTGCAATTTTTAGAATCATGTGAACAATACAGATCTAGTTCCAAAATGTACATGAAGAAGGATGGCCCAAGGTCATTATTCTCAGGGAATAAAAAAAAGAAAAAATTGCCCCTACCTCCAGGTTCCAGGCAATATTCCCTACTATCTGCTTGTGCATGGAGTATTCCCCATGTTCTTCCTTTCCCTGAATATATATCCCTTCCTGATTCCCATCTTTTTTTTTTTTTTTTGGTGTGGAAATCTTACCTCTCCTTTCCCTGCCTTGTTCCAAGGCTGTTTAATGCCCTCTAGAGACCGAATCCCTAGATCACCTGGATTCACACATGTACCCAGAGTACTCAAATGTTTCAGTTCTGGCTTACCTATTTGCTCTCATGTTCCTGGTTTTTGTGTGTTTCCCCATTATTTCCTGATATATATAAACACATATTTATATTTAAATAATATTTATATATAAATAAATATACAAAAATATATTTATATATAATCGAATGTACTTGTGTGTGTATTAGTGTGCCCTATTGCCCCAAACAGTATTCTAGAATTAAATTTTGTCAAGTTTTAGACAACAGCAAATGTTACCATGAGTAGTTTGACTCATGAATTATATTTTATAGGTTTTTAAAATTTGATGTCCATTTTTTTCTCAACAGCCTGGTCTAAATATACTTGAGAAGAAAATAGAAGAATTAAAACATTCCTGGGGGCACAAAATGATGAGTTTAAAACTTTCCTATTTGAAACTGCTTCATCATTAACCCTGACTTCTTGGGTGAAGTGATTGGTCCACGTGACTTAAATAGGCCAACTGGAGTCCTTCCCTGGGATTTTATATAGAACACTGGCTAACACTTTGGAAAGCACTATGGAGATTCCTCAAAAGATAATGAATGGAAACACCACATGAGCCAGCTATCCCATTACTTGGTATTTATCCAAAAGATCTAAAATCATCATACTATAGTGATTTATGCATACCAATGTTTATAGCAGCACAATTCACAATGATCAAGTTATGGAACCAGATTAGGTGTCTGTCAACAGAAAAACAGATAAAGAAAATATGTTAAATATACACAATAGAGTTTTACTCATCTATAAAGAAAAATGAAATTATGTCATTTGCTGATAAATGGGTAAAAATGGAGAACACCAGGCTAAAAGAAAAAAACAGACTCAGAAAGTCAAGGGTTGAATGTTTTCTCTTATGTGGAGGCTGGGAGGATGGCAGTAATTAAATCAAAGTGGGGATCTCATGCAAATAGAGGGGAGATCAGTAGAGTAGAGGAAGGGGATCCAGAGGGAGAAAGGAGGAGGGCATTGGGGGGAAGTACCAGGGAATGAAATCTACCAAATTATACTTTGTTCATGTATAAATTGACTGTAATTATATATATATATATATATATATATATATATATATAATGTAATAATAATAAAGACATCAGTAGATAGAGCAAGAAGGTTGGGGGAGAGAGAAGGAAAGAGAGATGCAATGGTAGGCTAAGTGCTAAGAGAGGCAGGTGGAAACAACTAACCAGATGAGAGATGGGGACAGGAGGTGCCAGAGAAATCTCACTTGATGTAGGCTTGTAGGAAGGCTAGGAGAGTACCATACAGAAGGCAAGGGCAGAGGCTTTCAGGGAAACAGTTGGAGCAAAGGTGTGGAGGTATAAAATGGTATATAAAGTTAGCATTAATGGAATGTGAAATATTTAGATTAGTTGAGCAATCAGAATTTTTGACATTAAACAGTGGTTACTAGGAAAACCCGAAGTTCCTTTGAAGTATGGAGTTTTCTTCATTCTGCTTCATGTTCATTAAGAGAAATGGTTTTTTGGCAACAAAGCAAAAATAAAGTTGGTTCATATAGCGGTAAAGATGCTATTCCAAACTGTAGATGTTTGGGGTCTTGTTTTATAGTATCTTAGAACACAGTAGAAATCTAGTTAATTTCAAGGATTGAATAGGGGAAAGAGATTATCTTGTAACTGGAGCTGGTCCTAATCACTCTTAGTATTTTTTTTCTAGATTGGATTTGAAATATCAAACAAAACAGGAAGGTATAACTTTAATATTACTGGTTTATTGAGAGATTGTCCCTGGTGGGGTATAAATACAAAATTGCTTTATTTTCTTCTTATAGAGAATTCATGTTCAATGAGTTTCTTTCCCCAGCACCCAGTGCTGTCTTAGATTCTATAGCCTTCCGGCCACCTTTCCTAATTAAAACCTTCAACTTCAATTCTGTTTAAATCTCCTCCCACCTACTCCTAGGGCAGGCTTTCCCCAGGACGCTGAGGGCTGTGGTGGGCTGCGGGGGGGGGGGGGGGGGGGAACGCCCACTCTGCTGTCACTCTTAGCGATCTAGCGCCCGATTGGCGGATAGAAGTGCGTGCTCTTGTCAGGCTCACCTCTTGTGCTGCCCTCCACTTCAGCTCAACTAGGAGGTGAGGGAGAAGAACAGAAAAGAGGGAAAATGTCTTTTTGCTTGGCTAATGAATATGCTACCTTCTCCCTGTTGCTTTTACCACATGTAGGTGAAATTTGTTTAAAAAAGCTGCTTTTCTTAGAGGGCCACGTGTGGGCCCCTCGCAATCACAATTTTTTGATAAGGGCGATCCTGCTCGTATTTGAACCTTTTAATTCTTCCTCGGTCCATCTAGTTTTGTTTCTCCAACCCCCATTGTGGCCTCTTTGTCTCTCTGAAGTCCCTGAGAAGAATCCATGAGGAAGACTTGGTGTTGCACATTTAGTTTTGGTCACTCAAGAATGTGGGACACTTCACGTCTCTTGTTTTCAGTGGTGAGTTGTAGTCACCAACCTCTTTTCACAGTGTTTTGTTTCAGAGAATATTGTCTTTGGGTAACATGGATGGGCCTCTCCAATTCAACTGGGTTCTTGTAGTTAGTTATGGTACTGCATTTTTTAAAAAAAAAAAATTTTTTTTGTTTTAATTAGTTACACATGACAGTACAGTGACCTTGGCAGATCATACATTTGAATCAGATGGGATATAATTTCTCATTTTAAAGGAGATATTGAAAAATTCTCACTCCACAGCTGCTAATACCTCTGACCCATTCAAATTAGAGAAATGAGTTAGGGTTGCTAGATAAACTAGTGGTGGGAACATTAGAGGCCTCATCATGAATGAGACATTCAGTGGAGTATTGGATATGCTTAGCCTGGAGAATAAGATTCAGGGATTGTGTGATAACTATTTTAAAATATGTAATGGACTTTAAGGTAGCAGAGGAGTTAGGATTTCTCCATCTGGGAAGGTACAGGGAGATTCGTTTCATTCCATATAAGAATTTCTAAAAATCAGAGCTTTCTAAAGATGAAATCTATGATCTCAGGAGGTCATGAGTTCCCTAATATTGATATTAAGCATAATCTTGAACATCATTTGGCAGGGATGTTGTCAAGGAGCTTAGATAATAGGGTGGATTGTAAGTCGTGAGTTAATTTTCAATACTCCTCAATACTCCTTTCAATCTTTTGGTTCTTTTAGGTAAGACAGTGACACAGATAGCTGACCATATTAGTCTGTACTTAGGAGGATTCGTAATGTTGGTGGGATCCTCACTGATCTAGGTTCTGATTTCTAGCTTTTTAGCTTTCTAGTTATAAAACACAATACTGCGTACATTCTTTGTTATCTTTTAAAAAGATTCATAGTATTGTGATTACATGTAATGTTTGCCTATTTATTTTTAACAGGTAATGAATGTTTTTAGGAAGAGTACATATCTATATTTTTGTATAACTTTACTAACATCAAGGCATTTTGGTAACTAACTCATAAACAAAGTTTTTTTTTTTTTTTCCATTGGACAAAGCCTCAAAATCAAGTCAACTGATGGTTTCAGGGAGGCCCAAATAATTATTGCTCTTTGCATGTGCTCTTTGCAATTCCTGAAATATGGGATTTCATTACTGATTCTTAGGAAGCAGATTACAATTAAAACTCCCTCCAGGTGCAGTGGTGTATGCCTGTAATGCCAGTGACTTAGGAGGCTGAGGCAGGAGGATCACAAGTTCAAAGTCAGCCTCAGCAATTTAGTGAGGTTCTAAGCAACTTAGTGAGATACTGTCTCAAAATAAGAAATAAAAAGGGCTGGGACTGTTGCTCAGTGGTTAAGCACCCCTGGTTGCAATCTCTGGTACCAAAACAAAACAAAAAACCAAACCAAAACAAAAACGTCAACGGTACCGGGGGAGGAGATCAATCAAATTATGTTGTGTCCATGTAGAAATATGACATAATGAACTCACTATAATGTATGACTATAATACACCAATAAATAATTTCAAAAAGCTCTTCTGATCTTTTTTTAACTTGGAAAAAGTTATTTTAAGAGTTAATTAGAACAACTGGAGAAAACAGACAATAACTTTGAAAATGGAGTTTATAGCATTACTTACATTTTATTAAAATGTTCCAATAATGAAAACAATGTAATACTGGTATAAAATAGATTTATAGTCTTATGAGAAAAGCAGCTAGCCTCCAAGTAGACTCTGTTGTCTAAAATAAAGAATTAAATATATTTTTAAGGAAGCATCATAAATCAGAAAGGCAAGGACTTACTCAGTAAATGTTAGTGGCTGAGATGTAGTATCAGTACAAGAAGGTAAAAAAAAAGGTTTATATTCACATAAAATATATTCTATGTTTATTATTGTTAAATATTATTTTAAAAAGCCATAATAAAATCTACACTAAAATAAAAGAATATTTTAAATCTGAGGATTGGGAATACTTTTGTTTGTTTGTTTTTGCTTTTTCTTTTATTGGTGCATTATAGTTACACATAATAGTTGGGTTCATTTTGATGAAATCTTATATGCATGGAATTTAATTTACTCCATTTTCAGTCCCTGGTGGCCTACCCTTATCCCTCCTGTCTTCTCTCATCATATTTTACTTCTTCTAATGATCTTCCTTTCATTTATTTATTTATTGCTTTTTTGATATTTTTATTTATTTGTTTTAATTAGTTATACATGACAGCAGAATGCACTTCAATTCATAGTACACAAGTAGAGTCACACCATTCATGCAATTCTGCATGTACCTAAGATAATGATGTTTGTGTCATTTTACCATCTTTCCAACCCCCATGTTCTTTCACCCTATTCCCTCCCCTTTGACCAGTCCATAGTTCATCCATTCTATGCTCCCCCAACCCCCATTATGAATCAGCATCCACTTATCACAGAAAAACGTTTGGCCTTCGGTTTTTTGGGGATTGGCTTACTTAGCTTAGCATGATATTCTCCAGATCCATCCATTTACCTGCAAATGCCATGATTTATTCTCTTTTAATGCTGGGTAATAATCCATTGTGAATATATACCATAGTTTCTTTATCCATTCATCTATTGAAGGGCATCTAGGTTGGTTCCCAGTTTGGCTATTGTGAATTGTGCTGCTATAAACACTGATGTGACTGTATCACTATAATATACTGATTTTAGTTCTTTTGGATAAATATCGTATCATGGTTCCATTCCTAATTTTTAAAAAAATATCCCATACTGCATTACAGAGTGGTTGTACTAATTTACAGTCCAACCAACAACGTATCTTTTCTCCCACATCCACACCATAATTTATTATTTTTCTTGTTAATTGTGATATTGACAATTGTGATTCAGAGTGAGATAAAGTATTAGTGTATTTTTGATTTTCATTTTCTGTATTGCTAGAGATGTTGAACACTTATTTCACATATTTGTTGGCCATTTGGGTTTCTGCTTCTGAGAAATAAATGTCTATTTAGTTCTTTTGCCCATTTATGATTGGGTAATTTATTTATTTTTTTGGTGTTAAGCTTTTTGAGTTATTTATATATTCTGAATATAAATCCTCTTTCAGAAGAGTAGCTGGCAAATGTTTTCTCCCATTCTGTAGGCTCTTTTTTATATATAGTCTTAATCATTTCCTTTGCTGTACAAAGTTTTTAATTTGATGCCATCACACTTGTTGATTTTTTATTTTATTTCTTGAGCTTTAGGGATCTTGTTAAGGAAGTCAGTGCCTGCACCAATATGTTGGGAGTGTTTAACCTAGAGTTTCTTCTAGCAGTTGCAAAGTTTCTGGTCTAATTCCCAAGTATTTGATCTACTTTGACCTGACTTTTGTACATGGTGAAGTAGGGATCTAATTTCATTCTTCTACATATGTACATCCAATTTTTCCCGGCACCATTTGTTCCAAGGACTTTTCCTCTAACATGTATTATTTAAGTATCAGATGATTGTGAGTGTGTGGGTTTGTCTCTGCACCTTCTATTCTGTTTCATTGGTCTTCATGTCTGTTTTGACATAAAACCCATGAAATAGTACGAGCATGCTCTGAACCATATTCATACTACTGACGCTCTGTAGTATGAGATCAAATGTTATGATTCCTCCAGCATAGCTCTTCTTGCTCAAGATTGCTTTGGCTATTCTGGGTTTCTTCGTATTCCAAATAAATTTTTGAACTGTTTCTTTTTTTCTAGTTCTGTGAAGAAAATCATTGGTATTTTGATGGAGATTGCATTGAATCTGTATAGTGATTTTGGTAATATGGCCATTTCTGACAATATTAATTCTTCCTATCCAAGAACATGGGAGGTCTTTCCATCTTCTAAGGTCTTCTTCAATCTCTTCAGTGTTCTATAACTTTCATTACAGAGATCTTTTACCTCCTTGGTTAGATTAATTCCCAAGTACTTCATTTTTTTTTTTTAGGTCATTATAAATGGAATAGTTTTCCTGATTTCTTTTTCAGCAGACTCACTGTCAGAGTAAATGGAAACTATTAATTTATGAATGTTGATCTTATATCCTGCCATTTTGCTGAATTCATTTACAGCTCTAGAAGTCTTCTGGTAATGTATTTTGGGTCTTCTAGATATAAGATCCGTTCCATCAGCAAACAGATAATTTGATTTTTTCCTTTTCCTATTTGTATCTATTTAATTTCCTCTCTTGCTTGTTTGTTCTGGCTAGAGTTCAAGAACAATATTGAGCAGGAGTAGTGAGAGTGGACATCCTTGTCTTGTACTTGATTTTAGAGGAAATGATTTTAGTTTTTCTCTATTCACTATGATGTTGGCTTTGGGTTTGTCATATAACCTTTAAAATGTAGAAGTAAGTTCCTTCTCTCCCTATTTCTCCAAGCATTTGTAACATGAACAGATGCTGGATTTCATAAAAGATATTTTTTTTTTGCATCCATTGAGATAATCATGTGATTCTTTTCCTTAATTTTTTTTGTGATGAGTTATAGTTATTGACTTGCTTATATTGAACCAAACTTGTGTCCCTGATAATGGTATATTATCTTCTTTATGTGTTTTTGAATAAAATTTTCTAGTATTTTATTAAGTATTTTTGCATCCATGTTCTTTAGGGATATTGTTCTTTTGTTTTCTTTCCTTGATGTGTCTTTATCTGGTTTTGGTATCAGAGTTATACTGGCTTCATAGAATGTATTTGGGAGTGTTCTCTCCCTTTCAATTTCATGAAATAATTTGATAAATACTGGAGTTAGTTCTTCTTGAATGGTCCAGTAGAACTCAGCCAAGAATCCATCTGATCCTGGATTTTTCTTTGTTGGAAGATTTTAATTTCTGTTTCAATTTAATTACTTGATATTGCTCTACTTAAGTTTTCTGTATCTTCCTGGTTCAATTTGGGCAGGTCATATATTTCTAGAACTTTATCAAAGTCTTTTATATTTTCCAGTGTATTAGAGCATAAATTTTCAGAATATTTCTAATGATCCTCTGGATTTCAGAAGTGTCTATAGTGATATTTCCCTTTTCATCTCTAATTTTGTTTCTTTGGGTCTTTTCTTTCTTTTGGTTAGTTTGGCTAAGGGTTTATCAATCTTTTCTTTTCAAAGAACCCACTATTTTTCGTATTCCTGTTTTGTGTTTTTTACTCTCAATTTCATTAATTTCAGCTCTAATATTAATTATTTCCTGTCTTCTGCTGATTTTGGAGTTAATTTGTTCTTCCTTTTCTATGGCCTTGATGTGGAGCATTAGATTATTTCTTTGGAATTTTTCTATTTTTTAAGTGTAGGCATTCAATGTTATAAAATTTATATAAAAGTCTATTTACTCTTAGAACAGACTTCATACTTTCTCCCAGAAATTCTGATATGCTGTATCTCTGTTATCATTTGCTTCTAAGAACTTCTTTTTTTTTTTCTTGGTTGAAGAAATTTTATTAACATCTTGTGGTCAAGATAAAGACATATGGGTTGGGTGCTAGGATGCTGTGGAAGATTTAAAATTGTTTTCTTTTTTTTGTTTTTTTTTATTGGTTGTTCAAAACATTACAAAGCTCTTGACATATCATATTTCATACATTAGATTCAAGTTGGTTATGAACTCCCAATTTTACCCCAAATACAGATTGCAGCATCACATCGGTTACACATCTACATTTTTACATAATGCCCTATTAGTAACTGTTGTATTCTGCTACCTTTCCTATCCTCTACTATCCCCCCTCCCCTCCCCTCCCATCTTCTCTCTCTACCCCATCTACTGTAATTCATTTCTCTCCTTGTTTATTTTCCCATTCCCCTCACAACCTCTTATATGTAATTTTGTATAACAATGAGGGTCTCCCTCCATTACCATGCAATTTCCCTTTTCTCTCCCTTTCCCTCACACCTCATGTAACTGTTTAATGTTAATCTTTTCTTCCTGCTCTTCCTCCCTGCTTTGTTCTTAGTTGCTCTCATTATATCAAAGAAGACATTTGGTATTTGTTTTTTAGGGATTGGCTAGCTTCACTAAGCATAATCTGCTCTAGTGCCATCCATTTCCCTGCAAATTCCATGATTTTGTCATTTTTTAGTGCTGCGTAATACTCCATGGTGTATAAATGCCACATTTTTTTAATCCATTCGTCTATTGAAGGGCATCTGGGTGGTTCCACAGTCTAGCAATTGTGAATTGTGCTGCTATGAACATCGATGTAGCAGTATCCCTGTAGTACGCTCTTTTAAGGTCTTCAGGGAATAGTCCGAGAAGGGCAATAGCTGGGTCAAATGGGGGTTCCATTCCCAGCTTTCCAAGAAATCTCCATACTGCTTTCCAAATTGGCTGCACCAATTTGCAGTCCCACCAGCAATGTACAAGTGTACCCTTTTCCCCACATCCTCGCCAGCACTTGTTGTTGTTTGACTTCATAATGGCTGCCAATCTTACTGGAGTGAGATGGTATCTTAGGGTGGTTTTGATTTGCATTTCTCTGACTGCTAGAGATGGTGAGCATTTTTTCATGTACTTGTTGATTGATTGTATGTCCTCCTCTGAGAAGTGTCTGTTCAGGTCTTTGGCCCATTTGTTGATTGGGTTATTTGTTTTCTTATTGTTTAATTTTTTGAGTTCTTTGTATACTCTGGATATTAGGGCTCTATCTGAAGTGTGAGGAGTAAAAATTTGTTCCCATGATGTAGGCTCCCTATTTACCTCTCTTATTGTTTCTCTTGCTGAGAAAAAACTTTTCAGTTTAAGTAAGTCCCATTTGTTGATTCTTGTTATTAACTTTTGTGCTATGGGTGTCCTATTAAGGAAATTGGAGCCCGACCCCACAATATGTAGATCGGAGCCAAATTTTTCTTCTATCAAACGCAGAGTCTCTGATTTGATATCTAGCTCCTTGATCCACTTTGAATTAATTTTGTGCATGGCAAGAGGAGGGGATTCAGTTTCATTTTGTTGCATATGGATTTCCAGTTTTCCCAACACCATTTGTTGAAGATGCTATCCTTCCTCCATTGCATGCTTTTAGCTACTTTATCAAATATAAGATAGTTGTAGCTTTGTGGATTAGTCTCTGTGACCTCTATTCTGTACCATTGGTCCAACCGCCTGTTTTGGTACCAGTACCATGCTGTTTTTATTACTATTGCTCTGTAATATAGTTTGAAATCTGGTATCGCTATACCGCCTGATTCACACTTCCTGCTTAGAATTGCTTTTGCTAATAGTGGGGTGCTCCGGAACCTGGAGGAAGGATTTCCTTCGCACGAGGATCGGCTACGGGGACTCAAACGCGAGAGATTTGTTGCACGGAGGGTAACACTGCTTATTCAGCAAATCGCCCCGCGGCTAGAGTCTGCAGCGCGCGCTGGGAAACGAGGAGATAGAGGCGCAGGGATACAGCGCTGCAGTTTCTGCCAGCCGTGCAAGCGCCGTACTCAGTGCTGAATTCTGGGTTCGAGAAGGGGGAAGGAAGTGGTCCATCTCGGTTCTCCATACTGGTCAGACCACAGAGGAGGCCAGCGGCCACCATATTGGAGAGCTGACGTCACCATCCCTGTTTTCAACTGACCGCAGCTCATTCAGCCATAGAACAGGTAATTTCAGGCTGCCATTCGCCTGCGGCTTGCAGACAGATTACTCAGGCTCAGTGCCTGAGTGCTTCTTGGAGCCTGCTCTTATCAGAGCATACACCGAGCACGGAGCGGCTGAGTTCCGGCTCCCAGAGCTGCCCTGGCCCAGGGCTAAGGAGCCCGCAGAAACTGCTTCTCGGTCTGGGTCCTGCTGAGGATCGGTCAGGAATCACTCGTTGCTTTGGTTACCCGGCAAAGGGAACGAAATGCTGCCATTCGCATAGGATACCATCATGGCAGAGATCTGATGTCATCAGAAAGCGGCGGAGGAGAGAACTTCATCAATACCAGCGGCGACAGAAACAGTTGGTCTCCTGGTAGGGAGGGTGAGGCACAGACACCCGAATCTCTCTCGATTTGTCGTCGAGCCAGAGGGGAGGAGCCGGGACGCCGCCCGCGCCTGGAGCAGGCTCAGCGGCTCGCCGGTGTGGTGGTCTCGGGACCCCAATTGGAGAAGGGGCGGAGCGGAGCTGCCACCCGCGCCCGCAAGGTGGGCAGACCCGTGACCCAGTGGTACACGGGCGTGGTAGGAGGGGCAGGGCAGAGCCGTTGCCCGTGCCTGCAAGGTAAGCAGACCTGCGACAGACTGGCGGGTCAGGCCCAGCGGCCTGCCAGCATGGTACACACGTCACCCCAACTGGAGTAGGGGCAGAGCAGAGCCTTCGCCCGCACCCGGATCAGGCCCCGCTGGTGTGGTGGTCACGTGACCCCAATTGGAGTGGGGGCGGAGCGGAACCGCCACCTGTGCCCGCAGGGTGAGCAGACCTGCGACCAACCTGCAGATCAGGCCCAGCAGTCCGCAGGCGTGGTAGGAGGGGCAGGGCAGAGCCGCCCCCCGCAGCTGCCGCCCGCGCCTGCAAGGTAGGCAGACCTGCGACAAACCAGCAGATCAGGCCCAGGAGCCTGCCGGCGTGGTACACATGTCACCCCAATTGGAGTAGGGGCAGAGCAGAGCCGCCACCCGTGCCCGAAAGGTGGGCAGACCTGCGACCGACCAGCGGGACAGGCCCAGTGGCCTGCCGGTGCGACAGACACATCACCCCATTTGGAGTAGGGGCAGAGCAGAGCCGCCGCCCGTGCCCGCAAGGTAGGCAAACCTGCGACCGACCGGTGGAACAGACCCAGCGGCCGGCAGGGGTGGTAGGCACGTCACCCCAATTGGAGTAGGAACAGAACAGAGCCTTCGCCCACGCCCAGAACAGGCACAGCGGTCCGCGGGTGTGGTAGACAAGTCACACCAATTGGAGGGGGGGCAGATCGGAGCCGCCGTACGCGCCTGCAGGGTAGGCAGACCTGCAACCGACCGGCGGATCAGGCCCGGTGGCCTGCCGGCGTGGGACACTCGTCACCCCAATTGGAGTAGGGGCAGAACAGAGCCGCCGCCAGCGCCCAGAACAGGCCCAGTGACCTGCCGGCGTGGTAGTCACGACACTCCAATTGGAGTAAGGAGAGAGCAGAGCCGCCGCCCGCGCATGCAAGGTAGGCAGACCGCCGCCCGACCCTGCAAGGGAGACTTTTCAACTATACAAGAGCAATATAAATATATAGGGGAAAAAAAAACATTTCAAAAACACAACAGTTTCACCAAGCAGAAAGAAACGCAAGCAGTATGAAAAGACAAGGAAAGAAAGGACCACAAGCAATGCAGGTCAACTCAACTTTAGAAGAGGTAACAGCTGCAGCAGATGGAATGTCAGATAAAGAATTCAGGATATACATGCTTCAGATGATCTGGAGTATCAAGGAAGACATTAGACAGCAAAATCATACTACTAAAGATCACTTCGACAAGGAATTACACAAACAAATCCAGGAAGCAAAGGATCAACTATACAGGGAGATAGAGGTTATAAAAAACAAACAAACAGAAATCCTAGAAATGCAGGAAGCAATAAACCAACTTAAAAACTCAATGGAGAATACTACCAGCAGAGTAGAACACTTAGAAGATAGAACATCAGACAATGAAGACAAAGTATTTCAACTTGTAAAGAACATAGACAGCTCAGCAAGACTGTTAAGAAACCATGAGCAGAACATCCAAGAAATATGGGATAACATCAAGAGACCAAACTTAAGAGTCATTGGGATACAGGAAGGTACAGAACTCCAAACCAAAGGAATGAGCAATCTATTCAATGAAATAATATGAGAAAACTTCCCAGACTTGAAGAATGAGACAGAATCCCAAATCCTAGAAGCCTACAGGACGCCGAATGTGCAAAATCATAAGAGATCCACACCTAGACACATTATAATGAAGATGCCCAACATACAGAATAAGGAGAGAATTTTAAAAGCTACAAGAGAAAGGAAGCAGATTACATTTAGGGGTAAGCCAATCAGGATAACAGCTGATCTTTCAACACAGACTCTGAAAGCTAGAAGATCCTGGAATAACATATTTCAAACACTGAAAGAAAATGGGTTCCAACCAAGAATTGTGTATCCAGCGAAATTAAGCTTCAGGATGGAAGATGAAATTAAAACCTTCCATGATAAACAAAAGTTAAAAGAATTTGCAGCTAGAAAACCATCTCTTCAAAACATCCTTGCCAAAACATTACAGGAAGAGGAAATGGAAAATAACAATGAAAACCAACAGTGGGAGGTAGGACAGTAAAGGGGGCGAAAATAATCAAAGAGGAAAACAAACCATGTTTAGTAACAGAAATAAACAAATATGGCTGGAAGAACAACCCATATCTCAATAATAACCCTAAATGTTAATGGCTTAAACTCACCAATTAAGAGACACAGGCTAGTAGAATGGATCACAAAACAAGACCCAACAATATGCTGCCTACAGGAGACGCATTTGATAGGAAAAGACATACATAGGCTGAAGGTGAAAGGTTGGGAAAAATCATATCACTCATATGGACTTCGGAAACAAGCAGGAGTGTCCATACTCATATCAAATAAAATAGATTTCAAGCCAAAGTTAATCAAAAGGGATAAAGAGGGACACTACATACTGCTTAAGGGAACCATACACCAACAAGACATAACAATCATAAATATATATGCCCCAAACAATGGTGCAGCTATGTTCATCAAACAAACTCTTCTCAAGTTCAAGAGTCTAATAGACCACCATACAATAATCATGGGAGACTTCAACACACCTCTCTCGCCACTGGACAGATCTTCCAAACAAAAGTTGAATAAGGAAACTATAGAACTCAATAACACAATTAATAACCTAGACTTAATTGACATATATAGAATATACCATCCAACATCAAGCAGTTACACTTTTTTCTCAGCAGCACATGGATCCTTCTCAAAAATAGATCATATATTATGTGACAGGGAAACTCTTAGACAATATAAAGGAGTAGAGATAATACCATGCATCTTATCTGATCATAATGGAATGAAACTGAAATTCAACGATAAAAGAAGGAAGGAAAAAGCATACATCACTTGGAGAATGAACAATAGGTTACTGAATGATCAATGGGTTATAGAAGACATCAAGGAGGAAATTAAAAAATTCTTAGAGATAAATGAAAACACAGACACAACATATCGGAATCTATGGGACACATTGAAAGCAGTTCTAAGAGGAAAATTCATTGCTTGGAGTTCATTCCTTAAAAAAAGAAAAAACCAACAAATAAATGATCTCATACTTCATCTCAAAATCCTTGAAAAAGAAGAGCAAAACAACAGCAAAAGAAGTAGAAGGCAAGAAATAATGAAAATCAGAGCTGAAATTAATGAAATCGAAACAAAAGAAACAATTGAAAAAATTGACAAAACTAAAAGTTGGTTCTTTGAAAAAATAAACAAAATCGACAGACCCTTAGCCATGCTAGTGAAGAGAAGAAGAGAGAGAACTCAAATTACTAGCATACAGGATGAAAAAGGCAATATCACAACAGACACTTCACAAAAACAGAAGATAATCAAAAATTATTTTGAATCCTTATACTCCAATAAATTAGAAGATAGTGAAGGCATAGATAAATTTCTTAAGTCATATGATCTGCCCAGATTGAGTCAGGAGGATATAGACAACCTAAACAGACCAATATCAATTGAGGAAATAGAAGAAACCATCAAAAGACTACCAACTAAGAAAAGCCCAGGACCAGATGGGTATACAGCAGAGTTTTACAAAACCTTTAAAGAGGAAATAATACCAATACTTTTCAAGCTACTCCAGGAAATAGAAAAAGAGGGAGAACTTCCAAATTCATTCTATGAGGCCAATATCACCCTGATACCTAAACCAGACAAAGACACTTCAAAGAAAGAAAACTACAGACCAATATCTCTAATGAACCTAGATGCAAAAATCCTCAATAAAATTCTGGCGAATCGGATACAAAAACATATCAAAAAAATTGTGCACCATGATCAAGTAGGATTCATCCCTGGGATGCAAGGCTGGTTCAATATACGGAAATCAATAAATGTTATTCACCACATCAATAGACTTAAACATAAGAACAAGATGATCATCTCAATAGATGCGGAAAAAGCATTCAACAAAGTACAGCATCCCTTTATGTTCAAAACTTTAGAACAACTAGGGATAACAGGAACATACCTCAATAATGTAAAAGCAATCTATGCTAAGCCTCAGGCTAGCATCATTCTGAATGGAGAAAAATTGAAGGCATTCCCTCTAAAATCTGGAACAAGACAGGGATGCCCTCTCTCACCACTTCTGTTCAACATAGTTCTCGAAACACTGGCCAGAGCAATTACACAGATGAAAGAAATTAAGGCATAAAAATAGGGAAAGAAGAACTTAAATTATCACTATTTGCAGGTGACATGATTCTATACCTAGCAGACCCAAAAGGGTCTACAAAGAAACTATTAGAGCTAATAAATGAATTCAGCAAAGTGGCAGGATATAAAATCAACACGCATAAATCAAAGGCATTCCTGTATATCAGCGACAAATCCTCTGAAATGGAAATGAGGACAACCACTCCATTCACAATATCTTCAAAAAAATAAAGTACTTGGGAATCAACCTAACAAAAGAGGTGAAAGACTTATACAATGAAAACTACAGAACCCTAAAGAGAGAAATAGAAGAAGATCTTAGAAGATGGAAAAATATACCCTGATCATGGATAGGCAGAACTAACATCATCAAAATGGCGATATTACCAAAAGTTCTCTATAGGTTTAATGCAATGCCAATCAAAATCCCAACGGCATTTCTTGTAGAAATAGAGAAAGCAATCATGAAACTCATATGGAAAAATAAAAGACCCAGAATAGCAAAAACAATGCTAAGCAGGAAGTGTGAATCAGGCGGTATAGCGATACCAGACTTCAAACTATACTACAGAGCAATAGTAACAAAAACAGCATGGTACTGGTACCAAAACAGGCGGGTGGACCAATGGTACAGAATAGAGGACACAGAAACCAATCCACAAAACTACAACTACCTTATATTTGATAAAGGGGCTAAAAGCATGCAATGGAGGAAGGATAGCATCTTCAACAAATGGTGCTGGGAAAACTGGAAATCCATATGCAACAAAATGAAACTGAATCCCTTTCTCTCACCATGCACAAAAGTTAATTCAAAATGGATCAAGGAGCTTGATATCAAATCAGAGACACGCCATCTGATAGAAGAAAAAGTTGGCTACGATCTACATATTGTGGGGTCGGGCTCCAAATTCCTCAATAGGACACCCATAGCACAAAAGTTAATAACTAGAATCAACAAATGGGACTTACTCAAACTGAAAAGTTTTTTCTCAGCAAAAGAAACAATAAGAGAGGTAAATAGGGAGCCTACACCCTGGGAACAAATCTTTACTCCTCACACTTCAGATAGAGCCCTAATATCCACAGTATACAAAGAACTCAAAAAATTAGACAATAAGAGAACAAGCAACCCAATCAACAAATGGGCCAAGGACCTGAACAGACACTTCTCAGAGGAGGACATACAGTCAATCAACAAGTACATGAAAAAATGCTCACCATCTCTAGCTGTCAGAGAAATGCAAATCAAAGCCACCCTAAGATACCATCTCACTCCAGTAAGATTGGCAGCCATTATGAAGTCAAACAACAACAAGTGCTGGCGAGGATGTGGGGAAAAGGGTACACTTGTACATTGCTGGTGGGACTGCAAATTGGTGCAGCCAATTTGGAAAGCAGTATGGAGATTTCTTGGAAAGCTGGGAATGGAGCCACCATTTGACCCAGCTATTCCCCTTCTCGGTCTATTCCCTAAAGACCTAAAAAGAGCATGCTACAGGGACACTGCTACATCGATGTTCATAGCAGCACAATTCACAATAGCAAGACTGTGGAACCAACCTAGATGCCCTTCCATAGACGAATGGATTAAAAAAATGTGGCATTTATACACAATGGAGTATTACTCTGCATTAAAAAATGACAAAATCATAGAATTTACAGGGAAATGGATGGCATTAGAGCAGATTATGCTAAGTGAAACTAGCCAATCCCTAAAAAACAAATGCCTAATGTCTTCTTTGATATAAGGAGAGTAACTAAGAACAGAGTAGGGACGAAGAGCAGGAGAAGAAGATTAACATTAAACAGGGATGAGAGGTGGGAGGGAAAGGGAGAGAGAAGGGAAATTGCATGGAAATGGAAGGAGACCCTCAGGGTTATACAAAAGTACATACAAGAGGAAGTGAGGGGAAAGGGAAAAATAATACAAGGGGGAGAAATGAATGACAGTAGAGGGGGCAGAGAGAGAAGAGGGGAGGGGAGGGGAGGGGAGGGGAGGGGAGGGGGGATAGTATAGGATAGGAAAGGCAGCAGAACACAACAGACGCTAGTATGGCAATATGTAAATCAATGGATGTGTAACTGATGTAATTCTGCAATCTGTATATGGGGTAAAAATGGGAGTTCATAACCCACTTGAATCAAAGTGTGAAATATGATATATCAAGAAATTTGTAATGTTTTGAACAACCAACAATAAAAAAAATTGCTTTTGCTATTCTGGGTCTTTTATTTTTCCATATGAATTTCATGATTGCTTTATCTATTTCTACAAGAAATGCCATTGGGATTTTGATTGGTATTGCATTAAACCTATAGAGAACTTTTGGTAATATCGCCATTTTGATGATGTTAGTTCTGCCTATCCATGAACAGGGTATATTTTTCCATCTTCTAAGATCTTCTTCTACTTCTCTTTTTTGGGTTTTGTAGTTTTCATTGTATCAATCTTTCACCTCTTTTGTTAGGCTGATTCCCAAGTATTTTATTTTTTTGAGGATATTATGAATGGAGTGTTTTTCCTCATTTCTGTTTCAGAAGTTTTGTCGCTGATATACAGAAATGTCTTTGATTTATGCGTGTTGATTTTATATCCTGCCACTTTGCTGAATTCATTTATTAGTTCCAGTAGTTTTTTTGTACACCCTTTTGGGTCTTCTAGTTATAGAATCATGTCACCTGCAAATAGTGATAATTTAAGTTCTTCCTTTCCTATTTTGATGCCTTTAATTTCTTTCGTCTGTCTAATTGCTCTGGCCAATAATAAATGTAGTCATAGAGTTCGATTAACTTCTCTTTCAGTAGGTGGAGCTGTGCCCACTGGTTCAAGCTTCTCCTCTCATTAGGTGGGAACCAATCACTGTGCAGCAGCTCTTCCTCACAGACTGGGCGGGTCTCCAATCCTGAGTGCTGAGGGCCTTCTCTTGTGTTTCCTCAAGCCAGGCCTCGCTCACCTGTTTCAATTTCATTGATTTCCGCTCTGATTTTAATTATTTCTTGCCTTCTGCTACATTTGCTGTTGTTTCATCCCTGGGATGCAAGGATGGTTCAATATACGGAAATCAATAAATGTTATTTTTAGGTTTAGTCTCTTGATGTTGTCCCAGACTTCTTGTGTATTTTGTTCCTGGTTTTATTATTTTTCCTTTATTGCATACTGAGTATTCATACTTCACATGCTCTGTCTTCAAGATCTGATGTTCTGTTTTCTATATAATCTAACTTCTTTGTGATGCTTTCAAGTGAATTTTTAATCTGATTCATTGTATCTTTTATTTTCAGGAGTTCTGATTGGTTTCTTTTCAATACCTCTCTTTCTTTATTAAAATGGTCTTTCATTCTTTAGATCGTCTTTTAGTTCGTTGAACATTTTAATAATCAGCTTATTATAGTCTTTCTCTACAGTTTAATCCATTTCCATATCTGTAGTTCATTTGTTGGGGGATTGTAAATTTTGATGCGAGCTGTGTTTGCCTGTTTCCTCATGTTTTCAGAGGTCTTGGATTTATGCATCAATTGAGATGGATTCCTCTTCCTGTTTTACATGCATTCCCTTTTGTGTGTATTTATCTTTTTTGTTCTAGGGACTTCTCTATTTTTGATGTATGAGTAGATATCCAGGAATAGAACTTGAAGTCCCCTCTAGTTGTTCCTACTTGGGGCCTGGTTATTGTTTTGGAATTTTTGTCTCACCTATTTTATGTGTTGAAGTATTGTTGAGGCTCAAGTGAGGTTAGTTTGTATGTAGAGTGAGGTTTACTGTTATCTTGCTCAGTTGTGAGTATTGCTCAGCCTCAGGATCTCTACTCTGTGAACTTGATGTTTTTCGGTCATTTTCTAGCCCCTCTTAGAGAAAGGAAGAAACCAGGAATAGCAATAATGGTAGTAACAGATATATAGTCCTAAAATAAATGTCTGGTGTCTACTTTGACATCTGTAACCCTAATTTCTATCTGTATAGGAATGGTGGAGTCAGCATTTAATATCAGTACCAACAATAAACAACAAAGATCTAGATCAGATATTAAACAATTTCATCCACTGTGTTAATATTCACAAGAACATGGATAGGGTAGAAATTACAAAAACTTTAAAATTCTATTAGAGCTGGGGTTGTGGCTCAGAGGCAGAGTGTTTGCCAAGCATGCATGAGGCACTGGGTTCGATCCTTGGCACCACATAAAAAAATAATAATAAATAAAATTCTATGAGATAGTGGAATTACAGTTTACTAAATGAAGAGAAAATAGCATAGGAAGGCAAGAGAAAGTTTGAAATATTTTAAAAAGTGAACAGAGGAGAGGCAGGAGATATGTAGCAGATAACTATAAATAAATAAGGCTATAAATAAGGAGGAGTAAAAAATAATTTAAAAAAATAAAATAATGAAAGAAAAAGTGGAAACAGGAAAGTTTGGCTATTATTGGGTGAAGAGAGAAAAGTGGGGTAATAAGAGGAACAAAAAGCAAGTTACAAACAATGTAAAATTAAAATAGCTCAAATTCATGTATAATTTTATCTCTAATATTATTTCTCATATTATGTTCAAAGTTTCTGACTTTCTCTGTCTCTGTGGTTTCCTTTACTGTCCAATGTGGAATTTCGGTGAATTCTCTTAGTTACCCACCTCATGGAGGGGCAGTCTTCTCACTTTTTAATCTTGAGCTACAGAATTCCTGGGAGGTGCATCCTTCCACTAATCTTCCAAATTCTCTTCTAGGATAACTTTTAACTTAGGGGAATAAAGAGGGCTGGGGTTGCAGCTCAGTGGTAAAATGCTTGCCTAGCACGTGTGAAACACTGGGTTCAATCCTCAGTACCACATAAAAATAAATAAATGAAATAAAGGTATTGTGTCTGTCTACAACTAAAAAAAATTTTAAAGGGATGATGAAAGATATAACAAAGAAAAATGTTTTAATTATGCATAAATATAAAATATTTAGGAACAACTTACACAGTTAAGAGGAAAAATTGGTAAAAATATCTGGCAATACATATGATAAGTATTTGGTTTATTTATCTATTAGAGATCATTAAGTTCATAAGAAATATTACAAAAACTAAGTAGACAGAAGGCATGAACACAATTCACAGAAGAGAAAAATCAAATGGCAAAACACATATGGAAAAACATTCAGCTTCATTAAAAATGCAAATTAAAATGAGGTATAATTTTACCTTCTAAATTATCAAAGATTTGATTGTTTTGAAGAATGATCATACTGATGAAAGAGCAGAGTAAAGCAATTTAGTAATATGTGTCAAGAGCTTTAAAATGTCAACATTCATTGGCCCTGTAATTCTGTTTCCAGAATCTATCCTGATAAAATAATCCAAAGCAGAGCAAAAGTTTTTCATTTTTTTTTGCAGAATACTGGTAATTATGAAAAATTAAGAACAACTGAGAAGGCAATAGTTAAGCAATTTATTGTATTTCCATATGAAGGAATATTGTGATGACAATAAGATTACATTTATGAGCAGTTTTTAATAACATGGGAAAATACTTATATTATAACACCATGCAAAAATTAAAAGATGTAATTTTTTACAAACAAAACTGGAAGAACATTAGCAAAATATTAACAAAAAGTTGTCATGAGTGTCAGAGACAATATCCCCCTACACTGGACCACGTAAGATTAACCCAGCCAAATTCTTATTCTTTGGCTCTGTTTTCTTTCAGCACCATGTGTCTGGCCACCCTTCTGTTAACTCTTAATTTCCTCAGTCAGAGGATAATAAATTTAATTTGATTACCTCTTTCTTTTCAATTAGTGATACCAGCAGGTAACCTTGATTATGCATGCAACGTTCTGGCTTCTTAATCAGATTTGGATTTAGATCAGATTTAGATTTTTGAGAAACACATTTGCAAATATTATTTAGCTGAAATTTTCTGCAGATGACATTTATGTTGATTTTACTAGTTTTAGTTTTGTAGAACATCACTCTCCAAACTGGTGCACAAATTCTGGGGCTTTATGGTTTTGCAGCCTATAGCCTGCATTATGCTGACCATATCCCCTGTTATCTTTTGTGTTCCTCTACTCACCCACCTGACTTTGACTTTTCCTTTTTTTGGCTGCAGTGTTTGGCTGTTTGCAAGGCTACATGTGTGGGAGGAAATTCTCCAGCAGTCTGACCCAGTTTAGAAATCCTGGCTTTCCAATTAGCAATGCAGATGGCTAGGTCTCCTTGCTCACTGTGCACCATGGGATTCATACTTGCCTTTTTTGAGCCATTTTCTCTCCTCAGTGCCATAGATAGAAATCATGGCTGTATAAGACTTGCTACCTGTTTCCTGTTTGCTTGATGCTACCTGGGAATGAGGTTAGTTTGGCATCTCTTTTTCCTAGGAAACTCATGCTGACTTTTGGCAACCATTAGGCCCTTTCCAAGTGCTCATGAACTTGTTTACGAATCCTTCTGTTTACTCACATTTGCCAGGGATATGAGCAAGAGTTATTTTTCTTCATTTTTGAAAATCAGGGCATCTGCTCATCTCCAATTTTGTTCTTCATGCCTTGCTCTTCAGGATTTCTCAGAGGTTTTTTATAATCACACCTGCATGTTATTTTAGCCTGAATTAATTTGGGTGTAAAGACCTGAATTCATCTAGTGTGATTAGGTGCTCTCTTTCAAACTTGCCTTGTATGTAGGTGTTCAATTCCCAATGAATGATGTTTGTGTTATCCTTTTTTAGGTGTTGATCATTCTTAATGGAAAAGATAAAAGCCAGATTGAATGAAGTCATTGTTTTCTACTTAATTTGTTTACTTTAGAACATTATCTTCAATAGATTAAAGACCTATCCTGTTCTTTTTTTTTTCTTTTTCCTTATTCTGTTCTTTTCTTTAAACATATTTTGTTGAGTTAAGCATTTTTTGTCTCAGTTACTTAATTAATGCTCCTGGGAGATCTGTGGCTGCCTTTTGCTGTGACCTTATTTATATTGCTTAAACTTGATTTTCTCATGTGTAAAAGGGTAATAATAATAGTATTTCTATCATCCTCAAGTTATTGTGAAGATTAAGTGAGTCAAAATTTCTGAGGGTTTAGAGTAATATTTGTTTTTTAAATAAATTTTCTTAAAAACCAATCTGTATTTTCTAGAGAATTCCCTCCCATTTTTTTTGTATTTTATCTCTTTTTTTTCAGTCATTGGGATTGTCATAATTGAGTGGTTAGAATTTATTTCTTCATTAGTGATAAATGGAGAGTAGCCTCAGCTATTTATGAAGCATATAATGTATATTTGATCATTTGGTTCATTCCTCATTAGTAACTTTAAATTGCTTTATCCTTTTGATCTTAGCTCACTAAACCTTTGAAATACTATTTATGAATGAAAACTTTTGAAAATGTTCTTTTGTACTCTATGTGTTCTGGCATTCAAATATGTTTCCTTTGCTAGTTTTTTAAAAAATGAATAACTGATACCATTTCTCATTCTTAGAACAATAATAATTTAGTACAACCTTTTTTTTATTCCCCACTGATATATGTTTGAATGATAATAAAATGATTCCAGTCTCATTCACTAAGTTATATATGATTTATATAACACTTATCTACAAAGTGACTAGCAAGTCTATAAGCTAGAAAGTTCTGATGTTTTTGATTATTTGCTACAAATCAATTTTTTTAGTATACATGGAATATACTTTTTATCTGACTTTGAAAAACTTTCCCATATTCTAAATTCCCATGGTTTTTGCTAATTTTTCAATGGATGAAATAATTTTCTTTTATAAACAGTTTCTTATCAGCTTAGGGAGAGAAGCTGAGATGTATATATTTCACATTTACATATCTATGGTGTAATATCCAAATGTCTAAATGCATAAATATGTATTTTATCTCTTTTTCTCTTAGAGGATATTTAAACTCAATGTTTATTGAAGTTTCTAAAGTATTTTTTTAATAGTAATAGGGAAGCTGCATAGAAGAATGTGTAGCATTTTAAGTGATTTAGAAATTGTATAGTTCCCTGAAGCCCTCCAGGCAGGATTTGGGCTAAATAAAGAATAGAATATCACATAACTACTTAGGAAATGAATCATCCCCTCTATGAAAGCAGGCAAGATATCTCCAGCTTCCAGCCAGGAAGACAATGTGGGGTGAAGTGTGCCTGTTTCTGCTTCTATTACATATCCGAAAGGAAGGACCAAAAGCGTTTTGTATTTAGTGCTTATTGTACATTCATTGCCTCTGTGAAATTTGTATAAAAGTGACCCAGGAGTCCATTTAAGTTCTTTTCTTGCACTAGCCTATCTTACTAGCCTTATATTTTTTCTGAGATCTCCTGCAGGGTCCTGACATTCTGGCTTAATTGAAATATCTGCTACTTCCTAAATCTACTCATGCTCCCTGCTATCTATAGCTTAATCAACAACGGAAGCTTTGCTAATGAGAACGCTGACATCAAAAAACCACTTTTTTAGTTGGTGAAACTTGTGACTTGTTCCTTAGTATGATAAGTGCTGGAAAAGGGACCTCATTGGTGAAATTAAAGGTATTCAATTTATGTTAATTTGTTAAGATACGTTAATGACCTTGTCTCCACCCTTTCAGAATCTGCCAAAATTTGTATCCTGTTTCCCTTGAGATGGTGCCAGAGACTTGTCCCTAGCTGCTTCTATGTCTAGCCAGTTGGTTAGGGACAGTGTTTCTCAACTCAGCATTATAGACCTTTTGGGCTGGATAATTCTTTATTGCAGAGGGCTGTCCTATGCATTGTAGGTTGTTTAACAGTATCCCTGGCCTCCACTCTCTAGATACCAGAAATATACTGCCCTCCTGGTGACAATGACAAATGTTTTCAGATGTTTCCAAATGCCCCCTAGGGGGCAAAATCACCCCAGTTGAGAACCAGTTGTTTAGGAGGATTTCTGACAGCCTGATTCTGAATAGAGGGAGTGGGCATTTGCCTGCCGGGAACATGTCACACAAAGATGGAGAACCTAAAGGTTGGCTGTGATTTGTTGGATTTACAGAGTAGATTGTTTGTGTCCCTCATGACTTCTATGCTGATGGGTGTTTGTCCAATATGTCTCTGTCTGTGTCTGAGCCTTGATTCCATTATAACTTAATAGAGAAATTGATGGAAGCTAATTAACATTGTTCACTGCAAACTTCTTTGATTGCTTCTGTAATTTACCAAAAAGAACCAGAGTTGTGATGGAATTGACTTTGGCCAGTTCACAGAAGGCTGTCTTGTAGTGCCACAACTTGCACATTTTAAATACAACCCATTATAGACAAGCAAGATTTTGATGGAATTAAGTCTTCGTGGAGGCACTCTGGGCCCTGGAGAGCTAATCAAATATGTTGAGGATAGGCAGACCTCACTTTCACCCAGGAAAGGTAAAGGTGAATTTCAAAGGACTTTCAGTGGTCAAACTAGGGATGGATCAACCTAAACTTTAAAGGATTCTGTAGCCTTTGTGACTTCCAAATGCTAGTTAGTGGCCTGAGCTTCTTACTTGTCTTTGAATAAGCTGAAGGGTCCTGAAAAGCATCATCATATGCCTTTTTTAAAAAAATATACATTTTTTAGTTGTCAGTGAACCTTTATTTTATTTATTTATATGTGGTGCTGAGAATCAAATCCAGTGTTTCACACATGCTAGGAAAGTGCTCTACCACCGAGCTACAACCCCAGCCCATCATATGCCTTTTCCCAAAGGCAATTGCTATCATGACATTGGTCTGTATTCTTCATATTTTTTGACTATACATCATGAACCAACAAGCAATTTATATCATTTATTTCTATAAATTATTTACCATGTATATTGTTCTACAAATTACTTTTTACTCAACACTATGCTTTTGAGATCTTTGTTAATAAAACTCTTCATTTGTTTTAACTTCTATTTAGTAATCTATTTTATTAATATTTCATATTTTGCTTAACTATACCTTAATGATTGATATTTATATTACTTGCAGTTATTATTATTGTAAGCAAAAGCACAATGAAGATATTTACCTGTATCTCCTGTGCAGGTATGTAAGATTTTCTCTAGGGTATATAGCTAAAAATAAAACTATTGGATTACGTTTTCAAAGTCACATATATGGCTACACTGCTTTCTCTATTTCAGTATGCAAATTCATCTTGAGTGGGAGGTGTGTGTGTGTGTGTGTGTGTGTGTGTGTGTCTTGTTTCTTGGAGCTTGCCTCCTGTGAAGAGGTGTAGTAGTCTCCACATGACTCACTTTGGTCTGGAATGGTCAAGCATGTTTCCCATTGGGGACTTGAGTGTTCCTGGAGATTACATTTGTGAACCAGTGGACATCTCAGCTCAGTTCGTGGTGGTCTAACTGTCCATGCTTCTTCCTGTCACTCTGGACAGCAGCTGGGGCTAGATGATTTCATAGTGGAGGTCGCAGCTCTACCTTGATCTCTTTTCATCACCAGAGGACCCCTTCTCACCCCATTTCACACAGTGACCCTGGCTCCCTTCCCTTCCATGGCCCATTACCCTGCCTGACTTGAATTCCTGGCTGCTTCTGTGATTTCCTGTTGGAAAGCCCAGTAAGCCTGAGCTTCTCACTTGCCTGTACTTTAATCTTTTTTTTAGATCACAGAAAAGCTTATCCTGTTTTTGAGCATAGCTGTATCTTTTTAGTGAATTAAAATGTTTACCTATTAGTGTTATGTTTTTTTTTTTTGAGGTGGTGAGCAATGTATGTAGCTTATAGAGCTATTTGGTTAGAAGTTTAACAGAACCATGTTCAGAATTTTAGAGTCTCTTTCTAGATCTGAGCCTATACATTTATACACACAGACACAAATCATGCACATACCACATGTGGGTAGATATGTATGTGTGTCTTGAGGTAAATGGAATCTACATGTTCTTATTTACATTTTTGTAATAGTACATCATAAGCATACATTCATTCAACACATCTTTCTTCCTCGCTTTTCTTCCTTTCCCTCTTTCTTTCATTTCTTACACAGTATTACTTGATATTTATAAAACACAGTTACTTTGTGGTGCTAGGGACTAATTAATTATTGCTTTACTATTGACATTTATGTTCTATCTAATGTTTCACAATTAAAACTATGCTATAGTGAACATACATTTTTGTGTGTGTACATGTACATATAAAATATTTTTTCTCATTATCTGCACATTTCTTCAGAGGGAAACTCTTGATACATAGGTCATGGTAATTTTTAATGTGAGATTCTTCTAAATTGTCCCTCAGGAGGACCAGACCAAACATGTCTTATTTTCTTAAACCCCAGACCAGCCCCACCCAGACTGAATCAGAGTGTAAAGTTCATATAAAGGATCATGTTTGTACTAAACCCTGGTGTAATGATAGAAGCTTCTGCACCAAGAAGCAACTGGTTGGGTGTTCTCTGGCCTGCAGGCTCCTTGGCATCACCCTGTGAGTGAAGGAAGTCTCTCGGTACCTGCAGCCCATTCCCAGCACACACAGGGCCAAATGCTGTGGCCTAGACAACATCATACTATTCATCTTTCAAAGTTTGTCCATTTGATAGTGAAATGATGTGACATTGTCATTTTCATTACCAGTGAGACTGGGAGTTTTTTTCATATCTCTTTTTTTTAATATTTTATTTTTTAGTTGTAGATGGACACAATATCTTTATTTTATTTTTATGTGGTGCTGAGGATCGAACCCAGGGCCTCGCACGTGCTGTGCGAGCGATTTACCGCTGAGCCACAACCCCAGCCCCAGTTTTTTCATATCTCTTTTGGCCATTTGTATTCTTTCTCCATGAACTCCCTTTGCCTATTTTATTTCTTATTGATTTGTAGTAATGCATTTTCATTTAATAACTATAACAGCAACACACACACACACATACACACGATCAAACCTGATTTCTTGGCATCATGTTCTTATTCTGGCTCATAGAAAAGGACAAGAAAAGAATGAAGGGCAAAAGCTTTCTAGAAAAATGAGGTATGACACTTGCCCATATCACTTCTGCTTATATTCTGATGAAAATTTGTCACATGGCCACCTCTTTAGGTAAGGGATACTGGGAAATGTATATTTAACTGGGTAGCCACTGTCCTGCTAAAATTTTCAAGGGGGGATGTTCTGTTATTAAAATGAAATAAGGGATAATTTAGCAATCTCTGTCTAATCCAGTCCTCATTTTTTAAAAAAAATATCTATTTTTTAGTTGTAGTTGGACATGATACCTTTATCTTATTTATTTATTTTTATGTGTTTCTGAGGATCAAACCCAGGGCCCTGCACATGATAGGCTAGTGCTCTACCACTGAGCCACAATCCCAACCCCAGTCCTCAATTTTGATATCTGAACAGGTTTAAAAAAGAAAAATCCAGGCCCATGATAGAAAGTCAAAATACAACATATCCATATAGTTAGGTCTATCTATCTAGAACTATCTATTATTCCATCAAGTCTAAGCCACATGTTTTACACCTCTAGCAGGTCCAACATTGAAATGTGTCTAAATGATTGATGGTTTCCTACACTTTCTACCAGTAAGAAGCAGAGATGGTAAGGAAAAAATATTTAAAGACCATTTAAGGAAGGAATATGATTATTCATTTTTGCCTTGTAATTGTTTATGACACCTGAAAAAATCAAGAATATTTCAGCATCAAAAATTATGGAATAGGGGCTGGGGCTGGGCCTGGGGCTGGGGCTGAGGCTCAGTGATAGAGCGCTTGCTTAGTATGCATGAGGCACTGGGTTTGATCCTTGGCACCACATAAAAATAAACAAAATAAAGGCATTTGCCCATCTACAACTACAAAAACATTTTTTAAAAATGTGGGTAGATGCTTGCTTCTTAGAAGAAAATTCCAGAGAAAAAAGAGGAATGCTCTGAAGAAATGCTGTATGCCGACACTCTTGATGAAATGAGGAACAATAATGCATAGAAAAATATTAACTTTGATGACGGTGAGTTGGAAAATCAGTGATAAGAATTTACTTTGAATGTGAATCCATAGACTTCTATAATTAATTTACTATGTTTCTTTTTGTATGTACAAGACGGATACATGAAAATGTTCTATTCTAAATAAGTCCAAGAATGCTATGAAAGCATCAAGACTGTCAAATACATTATCCCAAACTCTGGAAGCAGGCAGAAGAGATGATTAGATGTTCTTTCAGTGCAGTGCAGGGTTTGATTTTCTATTTATTCAGCTATTTTACAACTCTACAGGGACAGAGTTTAGTTTGTACGTTTATATCCAATAGAAATGCAAATAATTTCTGTCAAGTAGAATGAATAAATCCAATGATTATGTCTCTAGCCTTGCCTAACATTAGCCAGTATTTTGTTTTGTTTATTTAAATCTAACCCAGCAATCCATTTAATTGCCCCTATGCACATAGCTTCTCAAATGTTCTTTTGGCTGGTTTTAACCTTGTACTTGTTCCCACAATAATTAACAAGTTGAATAAAATCTTTAACATGTGCTTGTTTAAAACTTATGTGACAATTTTGTTCTTTACACTTTTGAAAACTATCCTTTAACAAGTCATAGGTCACTTGGCAGCATGTGTGTGTGTGTGTGTGTGTGTGTGTGTCTGGAGATTGAACTCAGGGTGCTTTAACATTGAGCACCCCAGCCCTTTCTATTTTTTATTTTGAGATAAGGTCTCACTAAGTTTCCCAGGTTGGCCTGGAATTTGTGATCCACCTGCTTCAGTCTCCTGAGTCACTGAGATGACAGGTGTGCCCTACTATACCCAGTTTGGCAGCATTTCTTTAGTGGTACATAAAATAATGCTATGACACATGTCTTACATGCTAGATTGCATGGATTATGGCGTCACTGAAGCATCGACTTGTGTCTCATCAGTGAGCCATGGAAAAACATTGTGACCAAATCACAGGCACTGTGGGTGTGCCCATTTCAAAATATTTTGACTAAGAATTAATCTTGAAATGCTCTGTAGTAGGCATTTGTCATTACTGAGCCTGCTCAACCTCAGATTAGTGTCCTAACCATGGCTGACACTTGGTTCCCTAGCCTCCTTTGAAACTGGAGAATGCAGGTATGTGACACACTGTCCTGCTCTGTCAATTAGGAATGGGTGCCTCAGGAGGCACTATCTTCAGGGAATCCTCTAGGGTGGCACTAGCTGTCATGGGATGGACTTCTCAGGGTGGCCATGGCTAAGAAGAGAGGAAGGGGCAAGCACCTGGGGTGAGGCAGTGAGGAAGCATCATTGTGTGGCCTGATTTGAGAACCAGGATCCTCTGTAGGGTTGCATCCTGCCTGCCTCTCCAGCTACCCTGGAAACTCTGTGATCCCCCCAGTAGCCTTTTAATAATTTCCCCATCTTCTTTCATCTGCAGGACAGTGAATGATGACTGGAACAGACATGGGGACTGGGAATGTCTGCAGGCACCAGGACTTGAGGAGTAAATTTGGTTTTCTACCTATCTGGGTATGTTGATGACCCAAACTAATTATATTTGAGCTGACAGGCATTTTTACATTTAGTGTTGACGAAGGAACTCAAAGACGTAGGGAGATAGGAATGTGGCAGAGGAGCTACCCTGGCAGCCTGTTTTACCACTCTCCAGCTATGGTCCTGCAAGACCCCCTCTTTACCAGATGTCCAGGACAGGCTCAGACCTTTGCAATGCACTGTAATGGGAGGATCAAGGATAGCTATGGTGGCCTGGTTGAGGCCAATAGCAGTGAAACGTCACCAGTGTTCTAAGTTTTCTCCTGGTTCTCTATTTCTTCTTAGTATCCTTGATAGTTGCTCTCTGGAGGCTGGTGATATAGGTAAAAGACTGCATTTTGGGGCTTCTGGGTTTCAATGAGGATATAAGCATCTCCAAATTTCCAAGAATCTCCCTGCGCTAGGCATCACTGCCTCATCAATTTCTTGGGGAACTGAAATGACACTGTAGTCCTCTAGTCAAGGGCCAAGGATTTATTTGGTCATGGAATAAATAGAATTTTAAACCAAGCTCTCCTCTTAGTAGACCTAGGGGAGGTGAGCAGGGCAGGGTCCAGTTCTTTACGTCTAATTGGAATAAATATAGTCAGTATCTGGCAGAATTCCTTTGACCTATGGGTAAGAAGAGCTACCACAGTGGGAAGGGCCAATGAAAAACCTGTAGGAAAATCGTAAATCAAAAGAGATATTGCACCCCTGGGGAAATTGCATGAGTTTACTTGGTTCTAAAGCCTTTCTAATGATTCTCAGGCTACCCAATATCCTTTTTTTTAAACAAAAAATCTTGTTCTGCTTAAATCAGCTGGGGCTAGTTTCATATGAAGTGGTTTGATATAACCATAACCATCTTTCCTATGAGTTACACAATTAAAGCTAAACAAAAGAAAAGATTGCTTATGTCTTTACCAGTTGTGTATATGTCAAAGGCAGGTAGTTAATTTTTGAACAGGGAAAACCAGATCTTGTGATAAAATCATGTTGAGCTTCTGCAGACTCTCAGCAGTTTACCAAGCAGTCTGGAAACTGGCATTGGACACCATCAGAATTTTGCTGATTTAAACAATGTGGGCACATCCATTTATTGGATAAGAGGTGAAAGTCCTGAGGTTTGGTGAAAATCAGAATGCTGTATTATAATGTAACAGGAATCTAGGGAAGCATAAACCCAAAATCTGTAGGGTTGCTTTACTACAAACAATTGAGCTTTACATTGCCATTCCTGGAAAAACAATAACTGGCTTCTAATAGAAAAATAGTTCTAGGAAGAACAGATATTTGGAAAATACAATTTGCAGAGAGAATAGCAAGCCTACATTTGGAGGACCGTAAAACCCTCTGTATAATAAATGCAGTTTAATAATAAAAGAGGCAAAATTAAATTACACTAAAAGAATTAAGATAAAGTCTCTTGCTGCAGAAATCACAAAGCCGTTACTTATAAAGACACTGTTTACCTTTGTTTATAATATATGTATTTTTCCCCTGGGCAAAAGCAAAAGATAAATTGTAGAGTTTTATTTATTTAGTTTTTGGTTTGTGTATTTGTTTTAAACCAGGAACACCAGCAACTATAGATGTCTTTCATGCTCAATCATTTGTTCATCTAAGATAGTTTTTTCAACACCTCTTTGTTTTAGGCCCAGGGGAAACTTTGCAAGGTCTGAAATATGAAAGAAATATGGTGCATTTGGGCAACTGAAAGCAACTGTTGGAGCATAGAGAACATAAAGGGCTACTACTAAGAAAGGGCCGGGTGACAAGGTCCTTTTAGATTGCATTAAAGAAATCTGACATTACGCTATGTACAATGGGGAGACAACTGAAATGGCTTTAAGTAAGAAATGAGCATAATCAAGGCTGTGTTTTTAGAAAGATCACAGCTGCCATTAGGAGAATGGATTGGAGGGGTCAAGAGGAGGTATATTCATATTAAGTAGGCAGTATGGCAGGAGCTTGGGGGGAGGAGAAGAGGCAATAATTGTAAGGATTCAAGATAAATTTAGGCAGTGAAGTTAACAGGAATTGATTAAGTGTGTGCATATGGGAAGGGGAGGTCTGATATGACCAGCAAGGTGACTGGTGGAACCAATTTCAATTACGCATTATACAATCTGGATTGGGTTGGTGTAAATGATGAATTCAGTAATAGGTGTATTCAGTTCCAAGTGCTTGGAACACATGCAAGTTAAGATGCTTAAAAGGTGACATGAATCACAGAACAGAGCCCTAGGCTGAAGACATGGACATCGTCAACGTTGTCCTATGGATGGCTGAAACCAAGGATTGATGAAAACACAAGAAAAGCACATAGAAGAGAAGGTGGGGGACCAACCAGCATAATGGCTGTGGATAGGGATAGGAATCTACGAAGACAGAATCAGCAGATAAATCAGGGGCAGAAGTGTGCTGTGGGTAGAGGAAAGAGTTTTAGGAAGTTCAGATCACTGAGACATAGAAAATGAAATAATTTGTGAGGCTGGGGTTGTGGCTCAGTGGTAGAGCGCTCGCCTAGCATGCACGAGGCACTGGGTTCGATCCTGAGCACCACATAAATGTAAAATAAAGATATTATGCCCACATAAAACTTAAGAATGTTAAAAAAAGAAAATGAAATAATTTGTCACTTTTCTGCAAGTTATTTCTAGGGAGAAGCATTGTAGCATTGAAGCATTACAAGGCGAATCTTCTTCTCCTATTCCTTTTCTTTCTCTTCCCCATCTTTTTTTCTTCATCCTTTTCCTTTCCCTCTCCCCCCTCCTCCTCATCCCTCTTCTCAGACCTTTTACATAATAATAATAATAATAATAATAATAATAATAATAAAACAATAATAATAGATGTTTAAAAATTCAACTACATTCTTCACATCATATACTTGCGTTTTTGCGGAGACACTATCTAAGATAGTTTATCATCCACGTTCAAGTGTCCCTGTCTTCTGCAGATGACGGTTCCAGGACATACTTGGGGAGGGGATATAAGAGTTCCTGAATAATGGGAGAATTGATAGAGAGAAAGCTAGAGTCTGCTGCAGGTGTCTAAATGTGGAACTGGGTGGGGGGATTCAAACATTAAGTTGCGGGGGGAGGATATTTGAGGGTTGATCAGAGAAAAAAGAGGTCAGGGGAACAGAAGAGAAAGTAGGTCAGATTAAAAGCCAGAAAACCAACATATGCCAAAGGAAGACAAATGTTCAGAAGTGTAGATTGTGGGAGCAGGGGAGAAAGTGAAGTTTTGAGGTTGCTAAAGCAGAAAAGTTTGAGCAAAAGATGTCAGGCTGGCACCCATCCTGAGTAGAAACCAAGGACCCATGGACTTCTGCTCCCTGAGGGCACTGCCTGAAACCTCTCTCCTCTCACTTATTTTTCTCTTTGATCTTTTCAATTTGGCTAATTCTCTACCTCATTGTGTATTTATTAAATTATTTATTCAACAAGTAGTTTTTGAAAGTTCACTGTGCTCCAGGTAGTAGACACACATAGTGGAAGGACAGCAGCCCTGGCCTCAAGCTATTTGAAGTAGGAATTGGAGGACTCATGCTCAGGCCTTTTGGTCCCTGTTAGGAGTGTGAGACGTCAATCAGGTGTCAGTTCTGCTGAGCTCCTGGAGAAGACTCGAATATCTTCCTGGGTCAGCAGGGACCCTACAGAGAAGAACAAACTTCTCCCAATCCTTGATAGTTTCAGATAACCCTTATTTTGAGTAGGCCCCTACCCAAGGAATAATCTCTCCTTTCTGCTGTGCTTTCTCTCACTGAGTCTGTGGGGATAATTGTCTCGGGATTTTTATGGTGCTTTCTTGGACTCTCCTTCAGAATCTCTGTTTGGTATTTCATCCCAGTTCTTTATTAATAGGTTGTAAGTTCTGGGCTTGATGGTCTCCTCTGTCTATTTACTTCCTTGGCGAATTCACTCATACACTCATTGACATGTAACTGGGCACTGATCAGTTCATCTCTATGTCTATTTCTTATTCACAGAAAAAAATAAAATAAAATAAAAGGAATTCTAACTTTCTTGCCTCTGGCCAAACCTAGTGAAACTGATGATAAAGTACTTGGGAATGATAAATGAAATATTGCTACTTTATAAACCAAGATAACAGTCTCACAGGACTATCTTTCTACAATTGCAGACAACAAGAATCCGGCTCTTAGAACTTCAAATTTAAACATCCAAGTCTGCTGGTAATGTGGCATTTTAAGTTAGTGGAAATAGCATTCTAAAAACAAACCAGTGTAGTTAGAAATCCAAATAGTTTTATTAAGTGTTTAAAGGGATATACTACAGGCATTTATCATTCTGATAAATGAGCTCAGACAAATACAACATATGGGTTGTATGCCACTCCACACTATCCCTTTGTTTTTCTGAAGGAGATTGTTATAGAATCTGTTTAGTGGAAACAATACGAAAAAGAAAAGAAGATGATGTGCTCATCTCAGAATCAAGCTTAAAATGAGACTAATCTAGTAAACAGAAAGGACACATCTGTGCATTTTAAATGGATTGTCCGTGATCAGTTTACAACTATGATTTTTAAAAATTAATTTATTTATTTTAATTAGGTATATATGACAGCACAATGCATTTTGATTCATTGTACCCAATTGCAGCACACCTTTACATTTCTATGGTTGTACACGATGTAGCATCACATCACATGTGCAGTCATACATGTACCTAGGGTAAGGATGTCCATCTCATTCCACCATCTTTTCTGCCCCCATGCCCGCTCCCTTTCCTCACTCCCCTTTGTCCAATCGAAGTTCCTCCATTTTCCTATTTCCCAGCTCCCCATTATGGATCAACATCCACTTATCAGAGAGAACATACAGCTATGATTTTATTGAGAAAAATGGTTTGGTATTAGTGAAGTGGGTGCCTATGCATTTTTTCCCCCAGAGAACATGGAATTGGATGATCAAAGTGTAAATAGTATAAAATTAGTGAGAAAAAAAGTGAGGGCACTTTTAATCATCAAAGGAGGATGATTGTAAATGTGTAGAGACACAGAATGATAGATATTGACACTAAAATGGGTGCGAAGCAGATTGTCACATGCAGACTCTATAAAAGCCATGTTCAAGAAGCAGTGCCACGATTTTGAAACTTTTGAGTACCCTAAATCACTTTGAGACTATAAAATGGCAGAGAGAGAGAGAGAGAGAGAGAGAGAGAGAGAGAAAAGAAGAAGAAGAAGAAGAAGAAGAAGAAGAAGAAGAAGAAGAGGAGGAGGAGGAGGAGGAGGAGGAGGAGGAGAAAAAGACAGGAGGGAGGGTTGTCATTGGATCTTCTTGGGAGAGACTTATTGCTCTTTGTGAGTTCCCACCCTTCCTCTTCACAGGGAAAAGTGTTTGTGGAGGACCTGTCTTCTAATATCAGGTCTTTCTAGAGGGGAAGCTTCAGAAGGCCATTTGGTGCATAGGCTTGAGGGGAACTGCAGTTGGAAGGGTCAGGGACTGGTACCTGACTTATGCCCAGGAAAGCTAAGGAGTGTAGAGGCAGATGGGAAGAGGTGGACACTCTGTTCCAGCATCTATTAGGGAGAGGGTGCCTGGGTGTTTCCTGTGGACCATAGATGGGTTGGGCAGGGAGCGATGAGCTAAAACTTTATGACTGTGTTAGACATTTTGAAAAAAATGGCTTTCAGTGGTTCCTGCCTCCTGATATCCATGAACTTATATAATTTCCTCTCCATGAGAGGGGCTAGACCTATAGTGACTTATTTTTAATGAGTGGAATAAGAAAAAAGTGATAGGATGTCTCTTTCATGATTAGGTTACATAATACTGTGACTTCTATGTTGCTAGACTCTCTATTGCCTTCTCAGCTTGTGTGCTGTATGAAACAAGCTCCTACATTGGAGGGGCTCACTTTACAGGAAGCTGAGGCTGACCTTCAGGCAAAAGCCAGAGAGCAGCTAAGGCTCTCTGTGCAATAGTCCATGAGGAGCTGACTCTTGATAACAGCTGTGTGAGTGAATTAGGAAGCAGCTCTTACTCAGCTAGTCATTGAGATGACTGTAGCACCAACCTTGTGAGAGACCCTGAAGCAGAAGACTCAACTAAGCCAAGCCTGGATTCTTGATCGCAGGAATTCTAAGATAATGAATGTGTGGTATTTTAAACTATGAAGACTTAGGGTGCCTTGTTACACAGCAATAGGTAGCTAGCATAAATTCCTACACAAAAGTATAGCTTGGGGGATTGAAGAAGCTCCAACAGTAAGAGTTTGTGCTCCAACAGTGAGATAACCAGGGCAGAGCAGGGAACAGCAGCCAGAGAGACAGAAAGCATCACTTATGTCAAGGAGGTCCTGCAGAGGAGCCTCCAGTGAGTCTTTAGGAGTGTCCATGGGAGAAATGATGGATATGACATATACTGGGCTCAGAGAGCAAAACCGTGAATGAGGAAGAAACTTCTCTTAGCTCTCCTTATTGTTCTTGTTTCATTCTGTACCAGTCACAGGGGCTGAGACTCCAGTTACCAAAGGAGAAAAAACACAGAGGAAGAGAGTATATGGTAACCACAGCCCACCCCCACAGTAGTCTAACTTGAAGCATGTTCTGGATGAGGAAGGGAAGATTGTTTTCTAACTTGATCTTAGATAATAATTAACATTTTGGCTGGGGCTATTTCTATTTATTAATTGAGACTGTGTTTTAGGTCTTAAAGTGGCCAGGAAAGTCAGCATTTTTCTTGGGGACTAGGGGTGAGTACCCTTAACTAAGCACATATTTAAAATGAAATTGAGTTTTGATTTGTCACTAATTGTGTTTGTTTGACATGCTGGTTACAAATAGTTATAGATATATTTTAAATATTTAAAATTTGGTAAATTAGTTATGTTGTCTATAACAATACACTTAACTATATCATTACTTTTCCCCCCAATTTACTGTATATTATTTTTGTTTTGTTTGTGTATCAGGAACATAACCATATATTTTGAAATTCTGAATACAATCTCTTGAGACTTTTTACCACAATGTCTAAAACTTAAAATCTGGATGAATAGGCAGAACACAGAACTGAGTTTAGGGCAGTGAAACTGCTCTGTATGATACAGTGGAGGAGACATGTCATTATACACTCATCAAAACCCACAGAACATACAGTACCAAGAGTGAACCCTAACGGAAATCATGGACTCTGGGTGATAATGATGTGTCAATGTAGTTTCATTAGTTCTAAAAAATGTTATCACTCAGGTACAGGGTTTGGATAGTGGGGGCTATACCTGTGTGAGAACCAATGGGATGTGAGAAGTCTCTGCGCCTTCTGCTCAATTTTGCTATGAACCTAAAGTTTCTCTGAAAAATAATCTGTTTAGAAATGAAAATAAGTTAAGATCTCTTCCTTCTTGTATATGTGATGAGATCCTGAATCTACAACAAGCTTGTGATATCCTCAGATAACAAACAGAGAAGCATTTGCTTATTTACATTTTAATTTATAAATTGGCTTCTAGGAGCTGTCTCAGATTCAAAAGTGAAAGTAAGGAGAATTGAACTTAACTAGTCTGCCAAATTAAGGAAAAAAGCATAAAACATTTGCACACGGTTACACACAGCATCTTTTAATTAGGCAAGGAGATAAGCCAGCCAAATACGTTCTCTGCCCTTCTCTGGTCTGTACCTCAAGAGACCAGCCTTGATGGTCTCTTTTGTCCAGAGTCATTTGCCCTCTGGTTTGATGCTGAGTTTGACCAGTGAGACAAAGGTCATGTGGCTACTTGTTGCCACCCCCCTCTGCCTTGGCCATGTTCCTCCAGGGTCACGGTTCCTGTTGGGCTTCCCCCCTTCTAAGCCTGCTGCTCTCACCAAGCTCTGGTGATAGAATTTCCGGGTCCTGCCTCTTCAGGTCTAGTGGTGGTAATGGCTTCCTGCTGTTGCTAGTCATTGGGTTCCCCAACGTCTGTTGAGGTTTCCTTAATCCTGATCATCCCTCTGTGAACAATCCTACCACTAAAAATCTCCTTTAAAATCCAAGCTGAATGTACTGTTTGTTTCTTGCAGGATCCTAACACTGGTTCCTACCTGAAGGATTCAGAAACCCCAATGAAATCATTGAATCTGGTTAACAGGTAAAGGTTTTGCATTCTGTGCTAGCCACATCTTAGAATTATATGACCTGCTTAATTTTGCTTTTAGTATCACTTAACAGCAAGTGCTCTTATGAGTTTCTTTGAATACCTTTTCGTTGGAGGAGCCAAAGTGGACTGTGAACCATTCTCGTCTTGGTGAACTCTTGTTGAGCTGACACTAAGGCCTTGAACCTGGCCTCTGACCTCCTGAGAATTTTTGGCAATGGCTCTTTTTTTTCCACCTGCACCTAACCCCGCCAGGTTAGGGAATTTTATGTTTTGAAGCCTGGATTCAGCAACTCTAAGCTGGGTGTTAAAAATTAATAACACAGAAATAAAGTTGAAACCACAAAATCACCTGCTAACCAAAATTTGCTAAAATTAAGTTTCCTCACAACACCAGTGTTAGTTCAGATGAATGCCAGGTGTGACAAATGAACCCTCTGTGCTGTGGAGGTTGACAGATTCAGGACTTATGGAAAAAGGAACTATGGCCAATACCAAATCTCAGCCCTTTCCAAAAGAAAACTGTGTCTTCTGGCTCAGAATCAAATTACCCAACTTAGGATCTGCTTGTGGGACTTAGTCTTATTAATTTCTATGGCATCTTGCCTGAAATAAGGGCACACACACAAATCTGTATTTGGTTAATGTTTCAGATGCCTTGAAATTTAAATTGATAGATCAAAATATATCCCTATTCTAATGCCATAGACATGTTGCTAGTAAATAACTAGATCAATATAGATAAAAGAATAAAACTTGTGTAAAAACAGGAGCCTTGCCAAATGTGGTGACTCATACCTATAGTCCCAGCTGCTGGGGAGACCAAGGCAGGAGGATTGCAAGTTCAAAGCCAGCCTCAGCAAATTTAGGGTCCTAAGCAACTTAGAGGGACCCTGTCTCAAAATAAGAAATAAAAATGAGGCTTAGTGATTAAGTGGCTTCAATTCCTACTACTAAACAAAATCATTAATAACAAAAACCAGGAGTCTCCACTTTCCAAACAAATTTTGGTAGCCACTAGGGTTAGTCATAAATATCCACTCTCCCCTTCAGATTGCACTTCCTGCCTCTTTGAGATTAGGCATGGTCATGTGGCTTGCTTTGACCAAAATGAAATGTAAGAGAAAGTGGCAGAAGGCACTCTTGGGTGAGCACTTTATGTATGCATGTGTGATGTGCCACACTTTCTTTCTTTCTTCTGTGACACCTAGCAAGGCCTTTATTTGTGGCTATTCCATTGGCCTGTACTAAATGAGGACTAAGGGAGCAAGGCCCCTACCAACCCAAGGTGATCATGTTGCATGAAGCCAACACAACTTTCTTGTTTTAAACTAGGGAAATTCTGGGGTTATTTGTCCACCATATAACTGAGCCTACACAGAAAATAATAGATTTCTCAAAATTCTACCCTAAATCACAAACAGTCCCACCAAAACATTGGTTGAAGAATATTATAATTGGGAGTTGCACTTCTAATGAAGGAATATACAGAAAACAAAGCTAACAGTAATAGATATAACTAGTTTATGGATGTGAACAATTTTATATGAGAATAGATATATTTATAAAACCAAAATCTAAGAACTATAAAATTTTATTATAATTTAAAATGTTCATTCTTATACAGTGTACACTGATTTCTGTAAGAAACCCCAACTATTCTGTGTTCTTAGTTTTGCCTATCATGAGTGATAGAATTTTAGGAATTCTATTTTTCTGTTTTTTCGGTGTTTACTTGTTCTTTTAGGCTTTGAAGTGCTCTGGTGGAGAGCTGGGATTAAAGGCGGGGGTGATAGAAATGACTTGGATGGTCCATATCTCTTTAAACATTGAATGCCTTCTTTATTTTATGATAGATATTCCTGCTTGGTTCTAAAATCATTCCAGCATTCTTAAAATTGCATTTGTCTGTTTCAAAACATGATCATGGCAAGTAGTTGAAGGCTTCATGGAGTGTTTTCATGCTGTATGCTTATTGGGCAGGAGTTCCTGACACAAATTTTCCTGGTCCACTTGCACATCAGGTTTGTTTGCATCCTCTTCTCATTAAGTCACACTGGGGTGCATTTAAAGCGAAGAAAATTTGACCTTGGAACATCTAAGGGCTGTGTGGAGGAAGGATAATGGCCATTTATCCAATTTTAGAGAATGGTGGTGGGTACCTGTTAATTGATAAACAGTTCTGGTCATTTTTTTAAAAATTTCTTCTAATTTGTTATACACGATGGCAGAATGCAATTTATTTCATATTACACATATAGAGCACAATTTTTCAAGTCACTGATTGTACACAAAGTATTTTCATACCATTTGTGTCTTCATATGTGTACTTAGGGTAATGATGTCTAACTTTAAACACCAGATAATAAAGACTTCACTCCCACAAGACTCCGTGAGTCAGTTCTAAGTTCCAGCAGCAGGATCTGTCAGAAAGTTACAAGAAACTTCAAAATAGCCCAGTGAGAGATCTTGAGTATTTTTTCAGTAAAGTCCTAGGTTCAACTTTCTGTGGATTGTCTATTTTAAAACTCTGTTGGAACAAAGATTAACTTGTGGGGATCTTTTCCAAAAGAGAGACACAAAATCCTGTCTAATGGAAGAGTTATCCCCAAAAGGTTTATTGTCCTGTAAGACATCAATCAGTGTTTTACACCTCACATGTTCTTTTGAACCATGCTAATGTCTTTGTGTTTATTTCATTAATTACCGAGTTACATAAAATATTTGATAGGTGTTCATTTTGTATTTGGCTAAGCATCAAGATTCTACCTTACTGAAAGTTATATTTTAACAGGTCTTATTTCTGTTACAAGTATGGGGAAGCATCAATAGTGGTCTGGCAATAGAAAGGTAGTGTGAACACAGACAGCTCTTACTTAAATCTTATTCTTCTGACAGGACCATGACTACTGTTAAGAAAGTAGAAACTCTTTAAAGTTTGCAGCTTAATTGTAAAAGCTGTATTTGGGAAAGGCAATGCCAGTGGATATTGATTTTATATTCAGAGTAGCGATTATGGTCAGCATCCTGCTCAGCCCCAGCTGCTGTGGCCATATGTGATAGCAGCTGAGTAGCTGACTGCACCCAGGTAAAATAAGGATACCAAGGCTTTGAACATCCTGCCATGTATCTATACCTCCTGTACCACAGTGGACATGTAAGGTGCATGTAAGGTGTATTTATATTTGTTTATCTATGTTAGAAGTCTATAACTAATCAATAAAGTTTTCTTGGTCTACCTCAAGAGACCAATGGCTTTAGAGTCTAAAGAAGATAAACTCGGGAGATGAACTTGTGGGATATAAATAAGGCAGAAAACAGACGTAAAAGTTCTGCAATATTTGGATATGCAAAGGGCCTGAAGTTCAGAGTCAGAGGTAAGTAGGTCCTAGAGACAATTAGGCTATCGGGTTAGTCAGTTTTTGGTTGCTGTGAACAAAATATCTGACAAGAACAACTTAGGGGAGGAAAGTTTATTTTGACACATGGTTTCAGAGATTTAGTCCATTGTTGGCTGACTCCAATTCTTTAAATCCAAGGTTAGACAGAACAATATGGCAGAAGGTGAGATAGAGGAGTGCTGCTCTAATCATGGTGGCCAGGGAAAAGAGAGAGAAAAAGTGGCTACAGAGAAGATGAACCCTTCCAGGGCATGCCCCCAGTGGCCCAACTTCTCCAGTCATGCCCCACTTGCTTACAGTGACCACCCAATCAGTCCATTCAACCTAGGATGGACTGATTAGATCACATCTCTCATAATCCAACCACAACTTTCTGCTCCTTGCCTCCAAAAGCTCATGTCTATCTCACAATGAAAAATGCATTTAGTCCATCTCCAAGTGTCCCCACAATTTTAACAGTTCCAGCATGCTCAAAAGTCCAAGTCCAAAGTCTCATCTGAGACTCAAGGCAAACTCTTGGCTGCAAACCACTGTAAAAATCAGAACCAAATAAATGTATTCAGTATACAATGATACAGAGTAAATATTCACATTCCAAAAAGAAGGAATAGGGCCATGGAAAGAAGGGATGGGTCAAAAACGAGACTGAAACCCAGATGGTCAAACAAGTCCTCTAGTTCCATATTCAGCATCTGGACTCCATGATGAATAGATGTATTCTCCAAAGGGCTTTGGAAACCCTACCCCTTTGGCTTTGTGGGTTGTAGCACTCATGGCCTCTTTCTTAGCCTTGGTCTACCTCAAGAGACCAATAGCTTTAGAGTCCAAAGAAGACTTGGACTTGGGAGATGAACTTGTGAGACATAAATAAGGCAGAAAATAGACCTAAAGTTTCTGTAATATCTGGATATGCAAAGGGTCTGATCTTCTCAGACATCATCTTTTCTCAGCAGACAATCCACAAATCTGGTATATCTTAAATTCCTAGGGTCTCCATTCCAGTTTTGGCTTTGCCTCCCAACCTCATGCATTGCCCTTTCAGACCCTGTTAACACTTTGCCTGGCCTCCTATTCATGTACAGTTGCCACCCAGTTAGCTCATTCAAACTAGGATGGACTGATGAAGTTACAACTCTCAAAATCCTATTATCTCACCTCCCCAAATTCCTGAATTTTCACAGGAGCATATGGGGGACACCTTGTATTCAAACCATAACAGTTATCTATGATCATCTTTAAGGATGAGAGACCTGACTTTATTATTATTTCTGTATCAGCCTAGCACAGTATTCGGTACCTACTAGAAGCTTAACCAATCTCTTAAAAATCAATGCTGCTCATTGGCTCAGGTGACTATGTGAAAGAAAAGGCTACAAATGAGAAACAGCATAACTTTTAGAAGGAGAAAAATTGTAGGTAAGGAACATTTTGGGAATCTGAGCAGAGGAACAGAGAAGTGCTGGACCAACAGTGGTCAGGAAGATTTGTCTTCTGACTCAAGCTAAACCCAACATCCTCTCTTTGCTCTGGAAAGACCACTAAGCTGAGAATGCACAGGATTATACTCTATTGGGGATGACTCTGGTGATATTGAGTATGTCTCTGAACTTCTCTCTAGGTGAAAACTAAAAATAATTCCATCAGTTCTTCTTCCATCATAGGGAGGTTGAGGCTAGGAGGAAAACCGTATGAACATGCCCATCAAATTCCAAGTCTACTCCTGTGTAAGTAATTTTATGATCTGGGGTTACAGCAATGGGAAACTGCATCCACCTTCTTTATTTTGGTCCATGGCAGAAATTTAAATCTCAAATCTTAAAGTCGTCAGCCTTTTAAACCATAAATAGTTTTAAAATAATCAAAACCATCTTAATAACAGGAAAATGAAATTGCTTGAGATCCATGTCTGAGGATAGCAGCTTCACCCGTTGGTTTCTGATGGTCATTGGATTAAGAAAGGTGTTTGTGATCCTTTGTCCCCATAAATGTCATCAGGGTTCTCCCTCACATGGGGGCTGTATTCAACCAAGGGGTTCTGTTTTAATTGGGCTGAGTTAGCTGATGTTTTGTGACAACCAGTTCCGGATGTTTTATAAACAATTAGCCTGACAGTTTGATGGAGAAGGATAACATTTGGGTATCATCTGCACTACAATGAAAGACAGATGATTGTTTTTGACAGAAACAAGCACTGGCATTGTGGAAATGGAGAAGCCAGAGCCCTGAGGCTAACACAGTCCAAAGAGGTAGGACCAGATCAAAACCCACTTGAGATAAGCCCAACAGCTCGGTGACAGGTGACAGTCCTGATCCAAACATTGGGTGGGAGGTGCAGGGCACCCAGTGATGAAAAGCTTCAGTCTGCTGTGCAGAATCTGAGTGAAACCCAGAAAGGAGGGAGGCAAGCCCGGCTGTGGCAGTAGTAAAATCAACAAGCTACAGTTAACCCTTAATTTGACACCACAGTCTCTTATTGTCATTGTAGTTTAAGTTTCATGTTCTATTTTATTCCCTAATCAACTAAAAAATTCATATATAATTCACATGTCATAAACCACACCCATTAAAATGTGCAATATTGGCATATTCATAGATGTGTACAACCATCACCACTATTTCAAGAATATCTTCATCACCCCAAAAGGAAATCTGTATTCATTTATAGTCACTCCATATTCCTTTCCCTCTCCCAGCCTCTGTCAGCCACTAATTGCTTCTACCTCTGTGGACATGCCTGTTCTGAATATTTCATATAAATGGTATAATTTCATGTATCTGACTTAATTCACTTTGTGAATTTTTGAAGTGTTTTGCTTTTTGAGCTTATCCATGTTTTAGGATGTATTAGCATTTTGTTACTTTTTATGGCCAAATAAAGAGCGTACTACAGGGATACTGCTACATCGATGTTCATAGCAGCACAATTCACAATTGCTAGACTGTGGAACCAACCCAGATGCCCTTCAATAGATGAATGGATAAAAAAAATGTGGCATTTATACACCATGGAGTATTACGCAGCACTAAAAAATGACAAAATCATAGAATTTGCAGGGAAATGGATGGCACTAGAGCAGATTATGCTTAGTGAAGCTAGCCAATCCCTAAAAAACAAATACCAAATGTCTTTTTTGATATAATGAGAGCAACTAAGAACAGAGCAGGGAGGAAGAGCAGGAAGAAAAGATTAACATTAAACAGATACATGAGGTGGGATGGAAAGGGAGAGAAAAGGGAAATTGCATGGTAATGGAGGGAGACCCTCATTGTTATACAAAATTACATATAAGAGGTTGTGAGGGGAATGGGAAAATAAACAAGGAGAGATATGAATTACATTGGATGGGGTAGAGAGAGAAGATGGGAGGGGAGGGAGGGGGGATGGTAGAGGATAGGAAAGGTAGCAGAATACAACAGTTACTAATAGGGCATTATGTAAAAATGTGGATGTGTAACCGATGTGATTCTGCAATCTGTATTTGGGGTAAAATTGGGAGTTCATAACCAACTTGAATCTAATGTATGAAATATGATATGTCAAGAGCTTTATAATGTTTTGAACAACCAATAAAAAAAAATTAAAAACAAAAAAAACAAATAAGATTGTATGGATAGACCATATTTTATTCCATTCATCAGTTGATGGACTTTTGGGTTATTTTCACTTTTTGGCTATTATAAGTAATGCTGCTATGAATACCCATATATAAGTTTTTGTGTGGACATATATTTTCCATTCTCTTTGGTATATACCTGGAGGAAGAATTATAGTGTAAATAGATAAATAGTAATTTTCTGTTTAACTTTTTTTTTTTACTGTGTTGGTAACTGAACCCAGGGCCCCACACACACTAGGCAAGCACTTTACCACTGAAGGAAACTGCCAGCCCTATGTTTAACTTTTTAAGGAATATATTTTAGATTTTTAAATGAGCTAGTTGTTAGTAAGTCTCTGAATTCTTTGAGAAGAGGGTGGTTCCAGAACAGAAATGTGTGAGCCAGGTGGGTTGTGGGATAGTGTGAGTGGGAACTGCCCCTTTCAGGTGTCTGAGTCATGACAGCAGAGAAACATTGGTTCCTTTTCAGGAGGGCAGCCTATCCAGGTATCCATGCTATAGTGGAGGAGCCAGCATTTCTGCCACTAGCCAGAGGGAAGGGAGCCAATTGTTTGACAGAGCAGGTACATGATTTCCCTGTTTTTAAATTTTTTTTTTTAATTTGGGCACCTATAGGGACAAACTTCACACCTACTTACTACCCAGCATATTCTGAGACTGCTCTGAAGGGAACAAGAGGTCTCAGACATGGCCTGGCTCTCTAGGCCTTGACAACTTAGCCCAAGGAACAAGATGCACACATTGTGCAAAAAATGTTTTAACCAAGTACCAAATTGCATGGTGTAAATGATAGGTTTTCTAGGGAACAGAGCATTCAGTCTACCTAGGAGGGAGTGATATGAGGCTACGTTGGCTCTAGATGTACATATGGAATTCATCTTAGGATGAAAGAAGTATCTACTTTGCCTCCATTTCCTCCTCCAGACATTGTCTGCCACAAAGTCATAAGACAGATGGACCCTGCTGGGGCAATGATAGGATTTGTTTGGTCACATGGTAGTTCTGAGCACAAGGGCCTCGAAGGCATGGGGACCTTGTTCTAATGTTCTGCAAAGGGCAATGAGTTACCTGGGAAGGTCACCCAATCTTCTAGATTCTGGCTGTAGAAAAGAGCGAGCCTTTCTGGATACCACATGCCTCTGTGATTTGATTCCTTTCTGGTAACTGACTCACGTGGCATGATTTATAAAATGAATGTGGAATTAACAGTCTTTCTGTTCTTTCCTGCAGCTGAATCTGGATACAGGAAGATGAAGGTGAATCAGTGTTTTTTTCCACCCTTAATTCAATTCAGCTCAGCAGGATCTGGATGAAGCAGGAAATCAGGAAGCAAAGGAACCCAGGGTAAATATGAGAAAGGAAAGTTCTGGTTCAGCTTAAACCTAAACCAGTACCAGGGTTAGAGGAGGCATTATGCATATCAGCATTTCTTTCTGAGTCAGAAAGCATAGACATATTGGGTAACAGAAATAGGAGGCATTTGAGATGCTTAGGGGAGTTTGTTCAAAGGGTCATATTTGAATTTCCTGGAAATCAGTGTTCCTCTGTTTTCCCCAAAGAACTGAAAGAGTGGGTGAGGATTTGGTCTCCTCATCACTACTCATCAGTTTAATACTATGTTAACAGTAGTACAGCAATTTTGTAAAAAAACAAAAAAACAAAGTTCTTTTGATTTAATAACAGAGTAATTTAGAGCAGATACACTCAGTACCAGTGTTAGAAGTTAGCTACACATAGAAAACATTTTTACATTGGTCAAATCCAACACATTTGAAAATAAATGAATTAGGCATAAATCTTTGAGCAGGACAGAGCCAAAGGAGTAGACCCTACAGCATGTTGGAGAGTCTGTGTTGGGTAGTTCCTAATGACTAGTGTTTGAGATCACTTTTTAATATCTGGAAAGACCTTTGAAAATCAAGCACAATAGTTAATGTTTTTTGAGGCTTTACTGTGTATGCCAGGCAGTATTTTGAGTATTTCACATGTATCAATTCCTTTAATTATCTTGATGATCTTCTGGGGCATGATGGATGCATGTTAATCTCAAATAAGTCAGAAAAGAAAAAGGTAGAGGGGGTTAAGAAGAGAATGATGAAGCAAGTGGGAAAAGAAGAAATCTGAAAAAAAAGTAAGAATTCTTTATACTTATCTAGCAACTTTTCTCTAAATCTGAAGTTATATCAGTATAAACATTTACCAAAAGTACTGCTAAGACCTTATCATAATTACTTTCATTTTAGAGGTGAGTAAACTGAGGCACAGAAAGATTAAATAAATTTGGTTTTGATCCCTTGATACCAAAAGTGGTAGGGCAAGAATTCCAGACTGTAGATTGACAGGTAGAGGGAGATACAGATACAGAAATACTTTTAGTTGTTCAAGCGAATATTTCAATATTTCTTGCTTTTTCCATACTGCAGACTATTTGTCCCCCACCCTCAATTTAATAAATTGATATTCTAACCTTCAATATGATGGTATTTGGTTGGGGGCCTTAAAGACGTGATTGGGGCACCGGGATACAGTCCTCATGAACGGGGTTAATGTCTTTATACAAGAAGCACAATAGCTATCCCTCATCCCTGAGGTCTCCACAGTGAGAAGATAGCTAACTATGAACCAGGAAATAAGCCCTCACCAGACAGCGAAATCATGGGTCTTTTGATCTTGGATTTCCCATCATCCAGATCTATGAAAAATAAATTTCTGTTGTTTATCAGCCACCTAGTTTATGATATTTTGCCATAGAAGTCCCAACAGATTAAGGCGTTCCAGAAATGTAATCTTGACCTTGCCACCACGCTGAGCATTTGGGTGCTTGGGCAAACCTAGTGGAGGTGCAGGCTGGTTATGGGAAGTGGAAACTGTGAGGATTGGGAAGAACCTAAGGTATTGTTTAGTTCACTACTCCTCAAGGTGTTGGCCATGGGCCACCACTGGTCCGTACGTTTTAACCAATTCATGGTGAAATAAATGTAGAAAGCGAGGGTAAGCATTTAGAAACTTATTTATTGTACTTCCCTAAAGATCAGTCAACAATGGGTGTGTGTGGGGGGGGTTATCTTCATCACAGTTGGAGAAGCACTGGTCTAGTTGTGCGTACATTTGCTCTTTGCAGATGAGAAAACCAAGACTCAGAGTAGTGAAGGTGTCTTTCAGAGTCTCCCAATTGTCGGAAGGAAGGCAGGAACTACAAATGGGTCTTTTTGGTTCCAGTTGTGGTGACCTGCATAACTCTAATGGAAGTGTACCTTTGTGCTTCCACACATCCTAGGCAGCTGTAAGGACAGCCTAGGGTGCCTCTCTCCTGTATCTTCAAGTTGCCCCACTATACCAGAATAGGAGCCAGAGCTCTGAATGAAGCCTGCCCAAATCGATTTTCATTGAGTTCAGGCTCTGGAGAGGGGGGGGGGGTTGGGGGGGGGCTGGAGGAATAGAGAGAGGCAGGGAAAGAGAGAGATGGGGGTGGGGAGGGAGGAGGAAGAGAAAGAAAAAGAGAGAGAGGGCAATTTCTCTGGAAACAGGGTGCTGACATCTTACTGTTCCCTGCCTCCACTACTCACTTGCTTATTGATACTTGGAAAATATAGATCACTGGAGAGAATAAATAGGAATTCAGGTTATTAGGAATGTTTCCCAAGGATATGGCACCTTTTTAATCCCATAGAAGTTCATAAATTGTCCAGCTGTGCCAGAGGCACATGTTTGCAGGATGTGGAAGCCAACTGGCATCCTGAGTGGAACAAATGGAAAATTCTGGCTGTGGAAGCCAAAGGGAATTCTTCACTTTAATTAAGAAAGAGCTCTGCAATATTGAAAGTCTAGGTAGGAAAGGCAAGACCTGGCTTCTGACTTCATTAAAACAAACCTTGCTTAATTAGAAGTTAGTTAACACAAATTGGAAAAGATCAGGGCTAAAGCTTATTGAATTGGATCCAGTTTAGGAATTAAAACCTCATAGTTCAACTCCTGCCCTTGAGAGCAATCATACACCTTCTTGGTTTTATAGGTAACAAACTTGGTCAGCTTCCTAAGGGAAGGTGCATAAGCTATTGGCTTCTCTAGAGGGCATGGACTCCGGTGATTTTGGGATATTACATTTAAAGGACCATTTTCACTTTAAGTTCTCTGAATTCAATAAATAGGGAGCCTTATTCACATCAACAAGAGCTTGTTTAGGATCAGTCTTGCTGTCTGGCTGCTTATAAAAGTCAAGTGAGTAAACTATGTAGGAAAAAAAATGTTTCTCAGGTTGAATAGCTTCATATTAATGAAATTTAAATAAAGCCAGAGAAAGGGAAATTTTAGAAATCCAAATAAACACCCTTAATGTGATTTGTCTTTCCAAATAGTTCCTTGAATTCTCCTTTCTCTGTGGTCTCGTCTCAAATGCCTTTCAGTGATAACCCTGGATACTACACATTTCAGCAAGATACAAACATTTCTCTCTTGTGCTCTTGCTTGCTATTTCTATTAGAAACGTGAATGCTGCATCAGCTAGCTGGAAATCCTGGAGGCATTTGGGAAGAAAGTACCAATTGTTTGACAATAAATATGGTAAATCCCATGTGATTAAATAAATGCGCTTACTTGAACACAAGAAGATTGTGTTTTGAATGTTTGACTATAAAGTTGGGACCAAAAGTGACTGGACAGGCAACCTGTTATGAGGTTGGGGGTGGTATTATATCAACACAAAATTTGAAAAGTCTCAGGTGACAAGGCAGAGATTAAGGGACACATGAGAGCTGATATTTCCTATTACTGAGGTTGCTTTGCTCTTGGCTTAAGGAAATGGAGCTGGAATAATCTAGTTTTTATAGACTCCTGCAAATGAAGTGGCTTCAGTTCTGTTGCAGTTGTTGAAAAGGACTGACTCTTTTCTGCAGCCTTGATGTACAGTGTGAATTTGGAAAATGGATCTTAGTTTATCTTTCAGTGCTCACTGGCCAAAGGCCTCCTTATCCAGGCCCATGTGTCTGTCAGAAAAATCAGTTCTCCCTTTCGAAAGCCCTCTCTGTCTCAAGATCACATGAGATTCACCACACAACTCTCAGAAAGCATGAGATCATCTTTACATAATGAGGGAATTAGAGCTGGGACCTAATTTCATATTTTCTTCCCACAGATTTTGTTTTTCACTCTTGTCAGTCATATCTGAAAGGCTGACAGTTACCAGGGGCTGTGGCCAGCACTAGGGAGAATGTGTCATTACTGGCTATGTTGGCCATAGCAACATGTCTGTCTTGGAACAGATCCAGCGTGGATGAACAAACAGAAGAATGTTTAAGAAGCCTTGTTACTGAAAGAGACCAAAGGTGAGTTCTGGGCCTGTCCACCAGAAACTTGAATGACCAATAACAGGATATTCACACAGTCATTTTATTTCTCAACAAATTGTCAATTTGACCAAGCAGATAATGAATGGTGACTTATTACTAGTTGGCAACTTCTCAAAAAGTCTGTGGTTGAGAAAGACCCTCATTTCTCATAACTCCAGCCAATACTGAATTACCCTGTCAATCAGCACATGTAGCTGGTTCCATGAGTGTTGTTGTTAGTGGCAGCTGAGGCATCTAATACGAATAAGACATATTTCTTATTCACAAGAGAAGCTCAGAGTCAGTGGGAGAAAAAGATGTGCATTCTCACATGCAATGAGAGCTATAATAAATGTATGGAGAAGGTGCTACCAGAACACAGAGGGTTGGTTGATTGATTGAAAAAGTATGAGGAAGAGGGGGAAGGATCAGTAGAATTTACCAAAAGGAAGGATGATTTAAGCAAAGAAGTGTATCAGGTATAAACACATGAAGTCAGAGTATTGGGCCTTTTCAGGGTATAAGTGTACAAGGTACAGGGTACCTCAAGAGTCATAATCTCTGAGTGTTCAAGAGGTATATTTTTCCCAATAAATCCTATTTTCGAGACTCGTGTCTTACTTTGAGCTCAAAATCTAATTTGAAACACACATCTTAGCAATAACCTCTTTGTCCCAACTGTCTCAGACTGACCCTCCAAATGATGAATGCATTGACCCCAGAAGTGGAATTATTGCTGGCGAGATGGACAAACCTTACCCAGCAACTCTCACACTGTCACATCCAGCCTGGAGTAGGAGCAGAGAAAAGCAGCTGTTCTGGGGTGGCCTTGGGTACAGAGAAAGGTCAGCCAGGCTTCAGGTCCACAGAAGGAGGGGACCTCTAGACTGAAGGCTGACACAGGATCCATGGTCATCAGCTATAGGGACTAGCACAGAAGACCAGAGGGACTTCACTCCTCTAGATCCTAGAAGAAGATTCCCTCTATGGACCTCAGATTCTCTTTATAAAATGACTGACTCTGACAGGGATCCGCCATTGGAAGGCTGTGTCTTAGGGTTCCATGCAGATACCTCAGTGGCTGGAGATGAGAAAAAGTGAGACCAAGTTGGGAAGGCTAAACCTCCCCACCCTCACTCCAACCAAAGTATTCTGATTCCATCAGAAACCCACATAAGATAAAGTTTGAAAACAGTTTGTTTTCTAGTTATGAACGTGGAAATCTTGGAAGAGAGAATCAAGTGCTGACTCTCTCTGATTCTAAGCCTCCTTTACTTCCTAGGCAATCCCATAGTACTTGATTTATGTATCTCTAGAATATACAATTTGACCTTGTATGTTAGTCCATTTTGCATTATTAAACCAACATACCTGACACTGGAAAATTTTATAAAGAAGTTCATATAGCTCATATTTTGGGAAACTAAAAGTCCACACAATCTGGAAGAGCAGGAGCTCTATAGTGGGTAATGAAGCACATGCAGGAGAAAGGAATCACATCTCCATATGGGAAACCCAAGGGAGACTCAGGACTCCACCCTGGAGACCAGGCTTCCAACACATGAACCTCTAGAAAAACAAGAATATACAAATTATAGCACCTTGTATTATTCTTTCTTTCAAATATTTGTACCTATGTTTTCTCTTCTGATTCTTTTCCATTCTCTGCAAAAGCAAGTATATGGCTGTTCAATATTTCTAGACCTACTGGCCTCCTTCCTGTTCTTCAGATCCACCACGCTCATACCTTAGGGCCTTTGCATTTGAAGTTTCCTCTATGTAGAGTACCTTCTCCCTGATGTCCATAAAACTTGCTCCTTTACTTTTTTTAGGTACCTTATCAAATGTGGCCTTATATGATGACCTTTCCTGAACACCTTAGATATATCAGAACTCACATTCCTCTTATACTCTCTCTCTCTCTCTCCAAAGTCCCCTTATTTTGCTTTAATTTTCCCATAGCACCACTTGCCATATTTTACATTTCATTTTTTGCTTCCCATCTTACAAGAATGTAAACTATGGAGGGCAGGGACAGGGACTTTTCCACTGGGAAATAGGACGCTGGAACAAAGAGTAGCACAGAATTATTACCCAATCACCAGAAGCTCTTGAGACTCATTGCCTGTCCATCCAAGACTTCCTGTTACATAAAGGTAGGATCCTACCTGCAGCAACTCACAGTTTAGCGAAGTTTTCTTTTTGTCTATAATATTCCAAACCAGTGGGCCAACAAAACTCAATCCCAGTACTGACAACACCTGGACAGAGTGATAAAGAGTATAGAATTTGGAGGCAGAGAATTTGAAGTTTAGTCATAACCATGTTATGAACTGGGAAATGGGGAATTAGGCAAGTTACTTCATGTCTCCAAGCTTCAGTTGACCTATCTGTAAAATGAGGTAATTATTGACCTATTATGTGTGAGGATATATAAAGCAGCATGTGAAAAGTAGTATGCAATCTGTAAGGAACCATATTAGATGTGGCTTCTGGAGATGAGGAAGTAGGAAATGTAGGCTTTAAGTTGCCCTTCAGCCCATATAGGAACTTCTGTTCCTCACCTGATTTCTTTGGCAATGGAGATAAGAATACCTGTCTCTACAAGAGGAAGTGAGGGGAAAGGGAAAAATAATACAAGGGGGAGAAATGAATGACAGTAGAGGGGGTAGAGAGAGAAGAGGGGAGGGGAGGGGAGGGGAGGGGAGGGGGGATAGTAGAGGATAGGAAAGGCAGCAGAACACAACAGACACTAGTATGGCAATATGTAAATCAATGGATGTGTAACTGATGTGATTCTGCAATCTGTATATGGGGTAAAAATGGAAGTTCATAACCCACTTGAATCAAAGTGTAAAATATGATATATCAAGAAATTTGTAATGTTTTGAACAACCAACAATAAAAAATTTAAAAAAAAAAAAGAATACCTGTCTCTATTTGAAGGTAGAAAAGTGAATCAGTTTACCTGCTTAAAACCCCCTTCGACTTTATGATCCATGATTTTATGTTTCTGATGAAACTAGTAAAATAAAAAATACTGAGTGAAGAAAGTTATTGAAGTTATAAGGTTTTCAAATTAATAGTCCCTTTGAACAGTCCCCTGCAGCCCTGTAGAATCATCTGTCACCACATGGAAGGGTTCTTTTGCTTTATTTTGGAATGTATACCAATTTGTTTTCACACATTTATACCATGTGCTTTAGCCCCCAAGATTCAGAAAAAAATATCCATGTAGCTATGGAAAGCATTTGGCACTTAGCTTGAATTTCTTCCCCTAAAAATCTACTTTATATTTATTACTGTTGATATAAAATGCTTGAACACTCTGGGGGCAGTATGTTAGGAGGTAATGAATACTGAAGAAAAAATTAAGAATTTGAGTTCTTGTTCTGAGTCTATCACCAATTAATTAAGAGACCTTGGGCAAATTCCCATCTCTCTGGACCTCATTTTCTCTCTGTGTGTGTGTGTGTGTGTGTGTGTGCATGCGCATACACACACAAATTACATATCTATTACATAGGTAATAGGGAGGAGGAAAAATCACATGAAGTGCAGACTACAGACTCAGGGAGAGAACTTTTTTTGCTTCAGAACACACCTTATATGGGTATGTTTGGTTATGAAAATGAGGCCCACTGGGCATAGCTTGGCTGGACCAGGAATAAAACAAAAAGAACCATATGTCTCTATATTGTAGAAGAAAAAAGTACTAGTAAGGTGACCCAGGAAGAGAGAAGTGCTGGGAAAGGGGCTGTGAGCAGGAGGGAGAACCAGAAGGGGGAAGCACGGGCCAGCAACATGGCCAGAGCCCAGGGCTTGGCGGAAGAAATGGGAAGCTCTTGTGAGGGAAAGACCAACAGATTTTTAGAAGAGAGATTGCTGAGAGCATCTTCTAGACTTACAGACACATTGTTCTGGGGCGGTACCCATAGTCTACCTCTTCTAGATCCCCACTCTCTGGTAGATCTCCTCTTTCCTTGGCATTCTTGACCCCCTGGTTACAATACATTTTTAAGGACACCTCCTCTCAGGGGGAGTAGAAGACAATATTGAGGCTCCCACTCAGATCCCACAAGTACACACTCCCTCACTGCTTTGCTGTGCATCTAATTCTGATTCACAGCATTTGAAGCTCTTGGGGGTAACTGATTTTAGGATCCCAGAGGCCATGCAGAGATCTTCTCTTCTCAATAGTGCTTGGGAGTTCATCTCTACACCCCTTTCCTGGTCCTTGATTGATGGCTTAAAAGTAAGAAAGTGTGGAAGCCCATCCCTCTTGCCTGTACTGCCTTGGGCACAGGGTGGATGTGACTTGCCAGCCAGGTGCCTTGCAAGATCAGGCAAGGCTACCCTCTGTTGGACTTGACCTGTGACCTTACCCTTGCTCAACTTCCTCCTCTTCCTGGCAGTCTTGCCCACTCATGCTAATCTCCTTGATGAGCATTTTCTTAATAAATCACTTGCGCACAAATCATTCTCTCAGGGAGCCCAAACTAAAAACACCCCTCTATCTCCTAAAGCAGGAGTTTTGAACTCTTTTCAGGTCATAGATACCTTTACGAATCTGATGAAAATTCTATGCAATTCCTCCACCACGCCCCCAAAGTAAGTAAATAAAGTACCTATGCATGCAATTGGTTTGCATTTGCTCCATAATCTTGGACATGTAAGAAATGTTTCATCCTTCATTTTTCCAAATCATATCTGACTCAGCCTTCCACCCTCCAGGTAGCTGAGAGATCCAAGGACAGCCTTTCTTATTCATCATTCTTCACACAAGATCAGAGAGGAAACCTGGCCTACAGATACTGGGAAGGGCCTCAGGAATTCAGTCTGACACTCTGGAGGTTTCTGTTCTTTACACAGAGGTGCAGTTATTATGTGTGTTTCATGGGGGGTGGGGGCGGGGGACTGAGGCTCCCACACTGCGTTGCTGGTGCTCAGACCTCTGAAGGCCTCTGCTGGAAGCTCACAGCTCACACCTAGCACTTGCATGTGGGCTCCACACCTACATGCTACTCTGCTACGCACTGGTAGCACCTCTCCCCTCACTTCTTTTCTCCAGCTCCTGCCTTAAGGGAAGTATGAAAGCAAGTGATCACCCACCATACCTCTACCAGCCAGTGATGAGGATACCTGACTCCAGAATGAAAACAGTTCTCAGCTTGTTCTAGAATCTCTATCCTATGCCTCATTCAATACCAAAGCTGCCTCCCACCAGCTGCTGCCAGAGCATATTGATCCCACCTGCCATATCTGGAGTTACTCAATTGTTTTTGATCCTTTGTCAGGATAAGAACTTAGAGGCACTCCTTGGGGCTGGAGGACTTCATAACCACTGCTCAAAACAGTTGTCCTATGTCAGAATTTCCCCACATGCTCACAATAGGGAAGCTACTTGAATTCACCCCTTGGGTTGCTATAACAAGATACTAATGCTAGGATGTTTATAAACAACGAAGCTTCATTTCTCACAATTCCAGAGGCTGAGAAAAACAAGATCAAGGTACCAGCAGGTTCAGTATCTGGTGAGGGTCTATTTTCCATACACAATGTCTTGTTGCTGCATCTCCAAATGACAGATGGGACAAAATAGCTCCCTTAGTGCTTTCTTTTTTTTAAAAAAAGAAATTTTATTAGTTGCTCAAAACATTACAATGATCCTGACATATCATACATTTGATTCAAATGGAGTACGTAATCTTATTTTTCCACACGTACAGATTGCAGGATCACATTGGTTATACAGTCACATTTATACATAGGGCCATACTAGTGTCTATTGTATTCTGCTACCCTTCCTATCCCCCCTCCCCTCCCCTCCCCTCCTTAGTGCTTTCTTAAAAGAGCACTAATCCCATTTATGAGGGCTTCACCCTCATGACCCAGTCAGTTCCCAACAGTCCGCCTTTTGATAATTACACTGAGGATTTGACTTCAACATGAATTTTGGAGGTTCATGAACACTTAGACTATAGCAACCCATTGCTCACTTATGTCAGTTCAGCCCAGTGCCAGGAGGCTGGTCAGAGGAGGTACAGAATTTTACATGAACCTTCCAAGGTCCTCACACTGCCCAACTGTGTGACACCATGCAGAGAGAATAGATCATGACTCACATCTGTCTGGAATTTGCTATGTTCCCCTATTTCCAGCACTAGTGTCATAATTAAACTGCCAATATTAGACAACAAATAATGCTAATATGACCCTTTATTCCATAGCACCTTATGTTCGGATAGTGTTCACACATCTACTGTCTTATTTGACCATTTTTCATCACAGTGGCCCTCTGATGTATAGGAACAAGTTTTTATAATTACCCCTACTTTATACCTAGAAAAGTGAGGGTAGACTGGGGTAACTGACTTGTGAGTCATTTAAGTGGCCTAAGTAGTTTGAAACCTAGCCATGTGACCACTGTACTTTTTAAGGGGTTTTAAATGTTTTTGGCATCAGAATCTTCCTTTAAGGAGAAATTTGAAGCATAGATTGAACAGATGAGTCTGGAGCTCTTATCATTGGGGATCCCAATCCTGCTCCCCAGCAGCCCCACTAAAGACTTCGGAGAACTTCTATAGCTCATTTTGCAAGCCTGTGTGGAAGCTAGCCTCTAAAGCCATTGCAAATCTACAGAAAAAAAAAATCTGTGATCTTAACTAATCCCATGTGTACACTAATTTTGTATTTGATTATCTCCATTTTACAGAGGGAAAAAACCTATGGTTTAGAGGTGTTAAATGCCTTTGTTTACTTTAGCTCTTCGTCTGCCTGGTTGACATTTAAAAATAAAACATGGCCTTGGCATACAGAAAGAAGGGAGTGCAGTGTGTTCCTGCTGGGGTGTACACATTTATGACTCCTTCCAGATTGTGAAACCAGTGCCTGCCAGGTCAGGGGACCAAGGCTACATTCTGTTGCCATTATGTGTTTGTGAGGTAGATGGTTCATTGGAACCATTCTCCAGCAGGTGGAAGGGGCACCTGCTATAAAACAGCTTTTATTCATCTGGTCACCAGAAAGGAAGACTGTTATATAATATAATATGTATAATATGATTGCATGATTGCTGCAAAGAAAAGTCTTGGTGAGCTTGACATCAAGTTTACAATCATGGAGGATTCTTTAGCCTTTGGTAGAAAAAAATTAGAGTGCTTGAACTGAATTCTCTTTTTAAAAATCTGATTCTGTTTTTTACAAAATGGACATTCTTTTGTCACCCATGTCTTTCATGTGTTTGGACCATAGAAGGAAACAGTTCCTTATAAATAGGTTGGTATTCCTTAATATTGGTCACGCACTCTGTCATCAACTGAAGCACACAGATCATTTTTGAATTTCTCTGAGATAAGCAGCTGTTCTTGTAAACCTTAGTGCTGCACCAAACATCTCCATAGAATTGTGATGTGACATCCACTTAAAGAGACACATTGAAGGGCCAGAGTTGTGGCTCAGGGGAGGAGCGCTTGCTTAGCATACATGAGGCGTTAGGTTCAATCCCTGGCACCACACAAAAATAAAAAGATAAAATAAAGGTACTGTGTCCATCTACAAATAAAAAAAATATTTTTTTAAAAAGAGGGAGACATATTTATGGGTAACTTAACATCACACAAACTAAATGTTATTTTAAAGAAAGTTCCTGATTTTTTTTTTTACTTTGTCAGTGTCGCTTTTCTTGAAAGATTTGTTTCTTTACACCACATTTTTTCAAAATAGATCAAGTTGTTCAATTAATTTAAAAAATCAAAGTATTAAGAAAGACATCAAACTCATGTAAAAGAATCAGCAAGAAATATGTTAGCTTAGAGGGAAAAACCAATTATTCTGATTAAACATTTAGTTTTTTCCTAAGATTTCTGGTATCTAGGGCAAAAAGGATGCTGTGATAGGTAGCATAAGCCTTGTGTGTTTGGATAAAGAATGCCAATTCTTCGTGAATGAAAACCTTTTTCTAGGAATGCATTTAAAAAGGAATCTATGGTATTGGGAAGACTCAGGCTAAAATTAGCCCTTTAAACATGATGTAAAATTTATTGAAATAAAAATTAAATAACTTTAAAAAGTCCATGTCTTCTGCATCCGTAAAAATAATCTGTCTTGTTGTGGTAATGAATAATCCCTTAAATCTCAGTGATTTAACCCAGGAAAATTTTATTTTTTATTCAGGGCACAGTGTGATGGCTTTCTTGGGTCACTTTTACTGAAATAGAAGCTCAGGTATCTAGTCTACCTTATCTTGTGAGTTCATATCTTCCAGTATGTGTATAAGAAAGAGAAAAAAATGGATATTGCATGAGACACTTTAGAGACCAGGTCTGGAAGAGATACATATTATTTCCATCGATCTTTCTTTGGCCAGTCCCCTGCTCCCAATTGACCTGTAGGGGCAGCTAGAGTATGTGGCAGTTCTGTGTTTTCAGGAGGAGAAGGAGGATGGGCATTCAGTTTTCATCTTAAGACATTTCCTCTTCTGGACCTTAAGTCTGTTTAGAAACACTCTAGTTCTTGGGGTTCCCTGGGATAAGGAAGTATGTCCATCATCTATACACATGTAGAGTTATGATATTAATATAATGTATAACAACAAAAAATCTATTCTCTGAACTGATCAACTAAATACTAAGCACAGGGGCAGTTTTGAAATGTGTTCTCATAAATGATGATAGTTTTGTACACTTAAGTATAAACCCTAACATGGTCAATAAGGTGAGTGATTCTGGTCTTTTCTTCATCACTATTCGGAGCAGCTCTGATTTTAATTGATTCCGTATTGAGATTCCAAAGATTATTTTTCATACAAGAATTTCCCTTCCAGAAAAAACATCTGAAAAGCACTAAATTTAGGCAGGATGCTTAAGGAACCCTGGGCTCCCTTAGGCAAAAGTACACTCAAGGGTCAGAACTATCTTTCACTAAATCCAGGGGCTAGAAGAACTTTCTCACAAGATCCAAAGAACAGGCAGCCAGTGACCTAGGGTGGGGGTGGGGGTGAACCTACTTAATAAAAGGGAAGGTTTTCATAATATCCATATGGTTTGAGCCCTTAGTCTGCACCAATTCAAATTTTAGCTGACCTGAAAAACTGAGCTCTGTGGAGTTTTGGAAAATTAATCAGTACATGCTCAAGAACACTTGCATCCCCACACATTCCTTTATGAAGTTTCATGCCCATACCTTTGGCTTTGAGGTTTGTTTGCTTCATTCAGCTGCGAGTTGGAAAGGCCTGAATTCCTATCACAGCCAGGATTTTCTTCGGCTCCAAGGATTTGTTTGGTTTTGTGCCATTCTATCCCAAGTTTTATTCCTTCCATCTGATTCATATGTTTCATTACCCACTTCAGGACAGAAAGAAAGAAAGAAAAGGCAAAACTGTACCTCTCTTAAAACGGGAAAAGGTTCTGGTTTGAATTTCCTGTCTGATTTTGGGTAGGTTCATTGGCAATTGATGATTTGGATTCGGTTCAGATTGCTGTGTAAATTTCACAAAGCTCATTGCCTCCCTCTGGACCTGGATGGAGAACAGTGAGCTGTGAGACTCTGCTTAAAATCACCACTTTACGTTAGTCAGTTAGCAAGTCCAAAGTGCTTTGTCTTCACCATCTTGCGGCTTTTTACTCCTTTTGCGTGATTGCCAAAGAGACTGATTCATCACCAGCATCTCACATTGGAGGAAATGGGGCTTAGGTAGAAATAGCCACTGTCACCACAGTCCCTCCAGTTTTTGCTGCTGCCTTTTTGGTGGTGTTGTCTTAATAAACCTAAAAAAATATATCTTTTAGATATGCAAAATATGCACAAATAGGATAGAGAGTTCTTATCTATATAACCACACCTCATTTCCTCTGTTATTAATATCATACATGTCTACGGAACATTTTTCATTCTAATGAACCAATATTGATACATTACTATCGTGTTCATACTCTTCTGAGTTCCTTAGGTATAACCTGTTTTCTTTATGTTCCAGGATATCTTGTCCTGGATACTGGTTTATATTTAGTTGTCATGTCTTCTTTCCTTAGTCTGCTCTTTGATTGACTATTTGTTTTGGTGTGTGTGTGTGTGTGTGTGTGTATACTAAGTTGTGAAATTATATACTTGTCATGACCCCCAGATTAAAGGCCAGTGGTTTGGAGAAAATTATAGTTAAGTACTCCTGGGCTCTTAATTGCAAAATTGTTAAGGAACATGCCAAATAATAGAAGTAGTCTGATGCTAGTTTACTATAATAAAAATGGAGAAGAGATAGTTTTGTTTACAGGAAATTGAACAGAAAATAGAAGGTATCCTAGAGATGTAGAGAATTCAGGCCTAAATACCATTCAGGTCTACAGGGACCTACAGGATTTTCAAAGTAAGCACGAACATGTTTCTGCTAGCTGTGTTCATTTCTTTCCGGAATACTGTCTGTCCTTAGTGACTCACAACAGCCACTTTGATACTTTGATGGATTTTTTTTTTAATGTCAGATGTGGTGAGCTGCCTGGGTCTAGAAAGAGTTTGGTACATAGGTTTGAACTTCATTGGTTATTTCCCATGGGAAAGTGAGTTGATTTGATTAAAGATGAAAGACCGTCTCAGTCAGCTGTTTAGGCCATATGCAGATGGAAGGAAGCAGGGAGGGCTGGGTGTATACATTTGTTACAATACTTGGTCCAGATAATTTAGTACAGATTCCCCACCTTTTTATTGGTGAAGGGTAGGGATCGGTAGGTCGAAGGTGATGAAAAACCTTAAAGAATTGCTAGTGCTGATAGTGTAACCCCCAACCCACCCAATCACTGCCCCTAAGTGTGTTTTTGTGGGCTTTGGAAAAATAGTGCTAGAGAAAGTAGAGGGAGGAGAGAAAGTGGAAGGGAATGAAAGAGAGAAAGAGAGAGACAGACAGACAGACAGACACTCAGGGGAAGGAATTGAATGGACTCAGTGTTTCTGCTTCCCTGAGAATGAAATCTCTATGGAGTAGACAAATAGGATTTGGTGGGGTAACTCATCTTAAAAGCTTCAAGCCAAAGTGAACAGAATTCATATACCTAGTACATGTAAAAAGATGGGATTAGGTTTGTGTTTCAATTAAAAAATAATAATTTCTGAACTTAGAATCCATTGGCGCAAGAAATTCTCAGAAACTTTCCATCTTTCTGCTTGCCTCCAGGTGGGCAACTTGGTCACAACCAGCTGTTTACTTTTTACTTGCTGTCTTATGTGATTTCCTAGGTTCTTCTCATTTAAGCAATTAAAATGAAGTGCAAAACTATAGCAAACTTGGATAGATTACTTGGAAAACTTAAAACAGGACAATTATTTTAAATTGTAGCAACCTCTTGATCAAACATTGATTGAAGGGTTGGTGACTTATTCAACTCATTCATATTTATTTCCCCAGAACCGTCTATCCTCTGCCACCGACTTTGACTATTTAACTGATTTGTGAAGCTAGAGAGGGAAACAGAACAAGTCAATCAGTTCTGCTACTTGTTAAGTGCTCTGGCAATGTAGGGGTAGGGAAGGGAATTGAAATGATGCATTTCTATTAATTTTTATTAAAATTAGAAGGAGTATGATATTTTTAATTTTGAGATGTTTGCTGTTTCCTCCTCCCAGTGAGAATAAACACACACACACACACACACACACACACACACACACACCTCTCAAATCTCCAGTTGGGGTGGACTTTGCCCTAATATCTCAGCACCTCCTTGGCTTTTCATATTTACTTTCGATTCATTAAAGATACATTTGCATTTCCAGTCTGCTTAGGCTTGGTGTTTCTGTTGGGAAAGTAAATGGCAAAAGACCACATGACTGCCATGGGTAAACACTGCCAAGGCCACAGCTGCTGCTTAAGGGGAGAGCCTGGGCAGTTTGGAAAGATGAGGCAGTGTGCAGAGAAGACCTTAGTCATGGGATAAAGGAAAATAAAACAAAGGGTTGTCCTTCCTTATTGCCTCTGTTTAGGTCCTCTAGCAAGCAGACTCTGAGATGGAATTAGAAGTGCAAGCTGTCTACTAGGGACTGGCACTTGTGAAGGATAGAGGGGAGAGGGTCAGATATAGGTGAGAAGAGCCTCAGACCTTGTTGCAGATCTAGCATTCATGAAGGGAGAGTAGGAAGGAAAAAGAGTTGAACAGGTGGATCTCAGGGCAGCTCTGAAAAGTCTTGGCTAGGTGGATGGGGAGCCCAGAGCAACTATTTTCCAATTGAGGAATTCCTCCATTGGGCAGACCATCTAGCTTTAGTAGGCTCTCTATCCCTGCCTACTAACCTGTGCTCAGTCATTAGCTGGAAGTAGCTCAGAGAAGCATAGCCTTGGTAGAAATGCAGCAACAGACCCCAAACTGTGGCAGCTGTAGACTAGCAGATAACTGTACTTCCCACTATAGATTCTCTTTCTTATTATTTATATATTGCACATACTTAAGGTATACAATATGATGTTTTATATACATTGTTATGGTTTAAATTCTTTTTGAGAATTTTAATATTTATTTATTTTTTTTTAGTTTTCGGCAGACACAACATCTTTGTTTGTATGTGGTGCTGAGGATCGAACCCAGGCCGCACGCATGCCAGGCGAGCACGCTACCGCTTGAGCCACATCCCCAGCCCAAAACTTTCCTTCTTTACACTTGTTCTGGTCAGGTCCTTTAGTCACAGCACTGAAAAATCTAAAACATATGCATACAAAATGGAATGATCACCACAGTTAAGCAAATATTTTTTCATGGGGAGATCTGAACAGTGCCTTCCCATGGCTGTTATAGAAGTTAAGAAAGGCAAGAAATGGTGAATTCTATCTTGGATATCTGTGGTAGTTTTCCTTCACATCATAGATGAACACGAAGGCTATAAGACTTACAGTGAGTGCTATGAGTTTTCCTTTATCTCTTGAAATCCCAAGGCACCTTGCAAAAGTTAGCCTGACCCAGTTCATTTTCTTCCAGGTACCACATGTGGTTCAAAAACTATCGAGAACAATTTTCAGCATGCTGATTCAACTTGTCAGAGCCAGAAGTCCCTTGGCAGACATGAGAACTATCTCACCTTCAGATCTATGCAGAAAGGGAAATTGATTCGCTGGTGTTTTCATTCTTTTTTTTTTCTTTTTTTTTTGGTGCTGCTTCTAAGTACTGGAGGGTGTTGGCTTTTCTATGACTCAAAAACCATAAATCCTTCCTAAGGTGAAGGATTAATTTTTAAAAATGGAAGAAGGTTAGCTTTTTTTAGTTTTATACTTTAAGTGTGAGAATTGGTTACACAGAAGCAGTGGATCCAAAATGTTACAGCAGGAGAGGGAGATGGGAGCCTAGTTAAACTATAAGCCAAAAGGTAGTTTCCGAATACCACCCTGTAGATAAATTCAGTTTTGTGAAGACCTTTTCAAAATCATTCGGCCACTAATATTCCATTTAGCTTGTCAAAAAATGAGCCTGTCTGTTTACTTTGATCCAAATGTTCATACTCCCCTCCTGATACCTTGCATTTCTGGGTCCAGAGAATGAAATTATTTTCACGTGAGCAATAAACTGGAATCTGAAAAATCAGAGACAAAGGGACAGGAAATTCTACTCCAAAATTCATTGGATTAATAATGACCTCTCTCAAAGTTTCATCTTTTCCAGATGCAAATTCTAGAGTGGGATGACATATTCCATGGTTATCTCTGGAAAAGTAAGTAGTACATGTAGGTACTCCAAGAATTCATGGGATAAAATCAATGCAACCCAGCCTATCTCATGTAAGTGAAGCAGGTGGCTATGCTTATGTAGGAAAAGGGGAAATGAGGTTAGAGAAGATTTGTAAACTGATTTTGCTGTGGACCAATTCTGTATGTTAAGACCTTCCTACTATCCCTCTAAACTGAGTTTCCTGGAGGAAATCTTATCCATTTGCCTGGTTTATCTCAAACCCACTGCTTCACTTCTCATAGCTTTTCTTTTCTTTCTTTCTTTTTTTTTTTTTTCATTTCTTAAAGATCTAGGTATGTGGCCCTGATCTTGGCTTGCTATTGATTTCATTCCTAATGACAGCATGGTGGGAATCATGTTTTTGTTGTTGTTGTTGTTGTTCGTTTTTTAAAATGGTGCAGCTCCTGCTTCAAAAGAAATATAAACTATGAGAAAGCGAGGATAGAAGGTGCTCTGATTTGGATATGTTGAAAACTTAACCTCCAAATTCCTATGTTTATGGTGTTTGGAGGTGGGACCTTTGAGAAGTGATTGGGTCATGAGGGTAGAGCCGTCCCTACTGGATTAATTCATTAATGGATTCATGGATTCATGGATTAATGAGTTAAGGGGTTATCATTGCAGTGGCTTTGTTATAAAAGTGAGCATGCTCTGGAATGCTTGCCTCTCCATGTGATGTCCTCCCAGGTCGTGTTGCCACACTCACCAGAGTCAAGCAGAGGCCTCCACTGTGGTCTTGAACTTCCCAGCTTCCAGAACTGTGAGCTAAATTAACCTCTGTTCTTTATAAACTATCCAGTCTCAAGTGTTTGGTTAGCAACAGAAAACAGACTAAACTAGCAGGTCTGAAGCTGTCTGCCCAGCTTCCCCTCAAATCTTTATTAGAAATAGTTTGACAGTCACTGTTAAAATGGAGAGAGGTTTTTAAAGGGTGTTTAGGTCTACAGCCCAGAGTCTAGTGCTCGTCCAATTAATAGTTTATGTGAACTTTAGTAAATAACATCAACAATAACAGTAGTAATTTAGTGCTTTAAAAATGCTTATGGAGGGCTGGGGCCGGGGCTCAGTGACAGAGTGCTTGCCTAGTATGTGTGAGACACCGGGTTTGATCCTCAGTAACATAAAAACAAATAAATAAGATAAAGGTATGTGTCCATCTACAACTAAAAAAAATTTAAAATAATGTTATGGATAATGAGAAATGTTGGTTAAAATTAATAATATTATAAAGATCATCTACAGGACACATGCATGTACCAAGCACTGAGCTGTTACCTCGCATGCATTATTTTATTTAAATACAACAAAACGAAGAGCAGTGGGGAAACTGACCTTCTTTCTGGTATGCAATTTCCTCTAAAATAGAGTTGGCCAAATCCAGTCCACCTCCTGTTTCCTATTCCACCCATGAGTCAAGAATGGATTTTGGCTTTTTAAGTGGTTAGATGACATTAGAAGAAGGGCATGCCACGACACGTGAAAACTGTATCAGGGTCAGTTTTCAGTGTCCATAGTTCTCATGAGACAGAGCTGTGCTCATTCACTTGGCTAGGGCTGTTTGTGTATGATGACGGCAGGCTGAGTGGCTGTGATAAGGACCTTATGAACCTCCAAGCCTGAAATATGTGCCCTCTGACCTTTAATAAAAAATGTTTGTTGACCCCCACTCAAAACCCAAAACAACTTCTCTCCTTTCACTCCCCAAGTGATGTTTTGGGGCTGGGTTCCACTTTGATCTCTAGGTCTTGGTAACATTTGATATTTTCTCTTAGATCTAGAAAGTTATATCTTATTTATCCTAAAACAATTGCATGGGTTTATATACAGAACATCAGAGGATGTGTTTCTAAAGATATTTCCTATTTGGACATGTGTCACATGACAAAATTTAGGAACATAACTACTAGGTTTCCCTGCAAGTTATTTATCCCAATATTGGGTTGTTAAAGAAAAGGCTCTTCTGATTTCTCAGGTTAATACCTGAGTTTGAAACTTGTTCAGATGTGTATGAATTTTTCTCTGCATAAGGCTTCTTTTTGATTTCATTTTTTTTTTTTTTTTTGGAAAGGAATGAAGGGGAAGAAATTAAAAGCAAAGCAGTTCCCACTTTAAAAATGAGATGCTGGGGCACTGGAATGAGAAGAGATTCAGTTGCACGGTTGGAGGATCAGAGAAAGAGAGAAGGCAACTAGGAAAAGTACTGTCATCTAATGAGAAGACAGGCGTGTGAGGAGTCCGATTTAGGAAGCCGGGAGCCCAGGGAGATGAAAAACCATATACCTCAGGGGTAGGCAGGCTCCACCAGGAAGAGGCCCAAGGACATTTTTGTGGTAGTTAAATTGCTTCCTGCAGAATCTCTGTAACTGTTGGGCATCTGAGACTTGCCTCTTGGGTGTCCCTGTCTGGGTGGTATAGCTGTGATTGCATGTGAAGGAGAAAACATGAAACGCCCCATCTATGCAGAGGAACGCGGTGTACCACCTCCCAGAGAAGAAGCAGGGCTGCTTGACTCTAAGCTGCATTCCTGAGCTCTTCTAAGGATGTGGTAAACAAACTCTCAGGATCCAGAGATTCCTGATGTGAAGCACTTTTGACGTCTTAGTTGCTCTCTTGGCACTGCACTGTACTTTGCAAGAAAATAATTATTTTGACGATTTTATTGACTGGTCTAGCCACCAAACAGACCAGCTATTTTCTTCTCTGCCTTCTAAAACTGTTCCAACAAAATACAAAACATTAACTAATCAAATTTCCAAAATGATGGAAAACCAAATACCAAGGTGAGGGGAGATAAAGTATGGTGTAAATAAAGTAGAGATGAGAGCTTTACAACTTAAACCTGTAAACTGAAGATATGCTACTCTAAGTTGGTGTGTGAAATTACACACACTTACAGGAGCCAACATCTGACACTAAGTATTTTTAAAACATTCTTAATTGACTCATCAATTGTACATATTCATGGGGTACAGTATGGCATTTCAATATATGTATACAATATATGATCAGGTCAGGGTACCTGGCAGATTTATTACCTTAGATGTTTATTATTTCTTTTTGTTGGAAACATTCAAATCCCTCTCTATGAGCATATTGAAATATTCAATTAATTGCCATCATCCATAATTATCTTACTGTGCCTTAGAACAGTTAAAATGGGTTTTCCCTTTAACTCTTAAATCTGAGAGCTTTTATTTAATTTTGAGAGCTCACTTAACTCATCTTGGATACGTCTATTATTCTTCCCACACTTTTTTTTTGTTCAATGCTTTTTAAGAGAAATTCACATTATATTAACTACAAAAACATACTTAAGTTTCATCTGTGATTGGTACTCCTTTTTGCACAGACTATGGTAAATTTTTGATGCCTATAAATGTTTTCTTTTTAGGGGAAGGGACTGGGTTCATGAGGGGGCAAAGTATTTGGAAGTGCTTATTATGTAGTGTACCTGTTCAGTGAAAGAATTTATTCCCTTTATGTGCCCAATTACAATTTAGTTTATAATACAATGATGTTCTTTCAGACATCAGTGATATAAACCCATTTTTTTCTTTCTGCTAATGTAAGCAAGGTGGCATGTCCTCAACTGATTGTTAGTAATTTACAGAGGTTGCTTCTTTTTCCTACTATATGAATCCCTATGTCAACTACGGCTGGACAATTTTTTTTTCCTATCAAATCCCACAAAACAATAGAGAAATATCAAATAAGAAATTTCCCACCAAACCAAAACAATGAAAAAGAAAACTAGAAAGTAGTTTAACAATGTATTTTTTAATTTAAATAATACAGGAATGTATAAAAATAAAAATTATTTGTTTTTACATTCTGATAGTAAATATTTATCATATGGGTATATTTTTATGCTTTAAAAATAGTGTTACTTTTTGTACACACTATAATAAACTTAAAAAAAGAGGAAAGTATAAATAAGATGAAAAAATTCACCCCAAATCTTTTTTTTTTTTTTGTGGTGCTGGGGATTGAACCCAGGGCCTTGTGCATGCGAGGCAAGTACTCTACCAACCGAGCTATATCCTCAGCTACCCCAAATCTTAATCACCCAGAAAAGAAACCATTGTTAATATCATATCATGATATCACGAATAGCATATTAGAGTCCATCATTTTATGTATGTGTATATATATATATATATATATATATATATATATATATACAGATCAATTAAAAATACTTTTATTAAGATGAACCTTATTATAGAAGACACTTTAATGAAAAAAGTATGATTGTACTTAAAATTAATAATAGAAAAAGAATCTAAGACTTGCTGAACTTCAAATAAATGTCCTTTTGAACAAGATATATTGTTTACTAAGTTTCCTGTCAGAATAAAAAATGTTTCAAAAGCAATAATCAGAAAAATTTTAAGCTATAAATATCCATCTTACATAGCATTCTTAAACTTTCTCTCATTCCTTCTTCCCCATATTTGGTTAGTACATTTTTAGAAATATGCCATTTACATTTTTCTACAACCATAATTCTCTTTGTTCAATTATTTAATTATTTAGCTCAATGTTTAAGTGGATTTAATTGTTATCAGATTTTAGAGCTTGGATTTTTTTTTTAACTTCCATGTTCTTTGTTTTGATTCGTATTTTAATGTTTCCCAGCCAAGCAGTGATCATGGATATTATACTTCTTGGATTCTATCAGGTTTAAGGAAGCCTATTTGCTGTTTGTCTAGTCAAATGGCATCTTGGCTGGGTGCTTTGTTCTTGGACCACACCTTCTTTTCTTCAGACATTGTGAGTGTTGCTCCATTGTCTTTGGAATTTACTATTGTTATGAACAAGTCAAACATTTCTCCCCACTGTACATGATTTCTTACTTTCTGATTGCTTACTTGAAGGCTTATTTATCTTTGAATTTTAGTGCATTTGAATTATGCTCAGTGTAGTATTTGGTATTAAACTTTTCTGGAAAACAGAAAAAAAGAGCTTCATATTCAGAGTATTTTTCCCAACAGTTTCAGGGAAGGTCTCTTGTATTTATATGTTTGGAGTCATGTTTTCTTGTTGGGTTTGTTACTTTGAGGACAACAATTATTCTTTTGTTAGGTCATGTTGGTCTTTCTTCCATATCTATTAGTTTATCTCTAAATGCTTTGATGTCTCTTTTTAAACTTTACCGATCATGGATTAGTTAAGGTCCTTCTTCTATGTCAGTAATTTGTGTTTCTTATTGTTTCTAAAATATTAATTTTTAGTGATATTGTTTGGGGCTTCAGTTACTTTTCCTATCTTGGAATGTTGTTATCATCAGGACTTTAGATCTTGTTTTATCCAGACCATGTGCTTATTAACCTTTTCTATATAACAAAACAATTTTCTTTTGACTCTTAGTGTTTTCTTGTTATTTAGTTCTTTATCTTTCCTTTGCTTTTTTCCTCCTTTATCACATAAAATTTATATAACTGCCATACCATTTTTTTTCTCATGTGTGTTTATCTGGTTCTGTCCAGACCTTCTCTTTGCTCTGATGAACTGAGGGTTACTTTTTATTCACATTATTTGTAATCGTCTGTGCCCTAAAAGATGGAGATCTATGAGTGACTATCCTTTTGTTCTATCCACTGCTTCTATAAATCAAGAGCATGACAACAGAAGGAGAGAGCCCAGCTTGGCTACTTTGTCTTTGTAAAATAACATGGGTGCTGCTTATTGTTCCAGTCCTATGTCCTATGTCCAGACCTGCTTGAGAGATGTTCTCCTCAACTGTGGGAAGGCAGCCTGGGCCCTTGGATGGTACAGCTGTGGAGCTTTCTTTTTTGTAGAGCTAGTCCCTGTTTCACTACCTTTCCCCTCCAGCATCTCCTCCACCAACATGTTATTTGAAAAGGAAAAGATGATGACTAAGTTGGCTTCTCTCCAGACTTGATTTCCTCAAATCAGTGCCATCTCTGGGGGGCGGGGGCATGGATAAAACTGTGCAACTTCTCTGTTTCATTTCACAATCTTCTAGTCAGATTTTGAAGTTTTTTGTTTTTTGTTTTGTTTTGTTTGTATTAACATACCCTATTTGTTTGTTTTGCAGCTATCAATAATTTCTCCTCTAGATTTTAGGCTTTCTATTTCCCCCATTATTTTGTTAGATACTAGAAAAGGAATTACAGTGGTTTGGTTTTAGTCTGAAGTCTTAAAACTTAGACAAGATAATGCAAAAATTACATTCAAGAAATATGTAACTGATGATAGAGTTGCAAATTCCATATCATAACCACTCAAAAGGGAGGTCATTGGGAAGAGGTATATGGTGACAAGTCCAGAAACTGCAAAATGCAAGAAAATGCAAGAGAATAAAAGCATAATAGAAAAGAGGAGGATTTTTTTTTAAAAGGGAAATTTTATTGTTTCTGATGATACTGCTTTGATAAATTGCTTTGGTAATTGCCTATTTGGACTGAGGGCCTTGGTATTGGGAATGCATTATTACTGTGCTTTGAAATTCTGGTACACTTTTTAACTTTTGAAAAATGGTTCTTCCTGTTCTAAGAAATAGCTTGGCTGTTTTTATTCTAAAACTCTAGAGTTTATGTTTGAAATAAAGTCTTATTTTCTTATGCAACCTTGAAATCTTAACAGATGTTTGAAGCAATGACTTAGATTTTAATATTTATTTTGTAATCTGAGACATGTTGGCTAAAGGGCCAATAATCCTGAAAGTTTCTGTCATCTTACATCACAGACTGTAGCATTGGAGGGTACTAAGAAAGCAGAAACCAACTGAACACTGGGCAAGAGGAAATGTTTAGGATGGTAATGGGATCAGAATTAGGCAGAGAAGTGGGAACAATGCTGGGTACAAGCCAAGAGTCAGGATAGGGACCCAAGGTCTTTGCAAATATTTACTAAGGGTGCCATAGGAATTGCATTAAACAAAAAGGCAAGTGTCCAGCTAAAAGCCACCAACCAGGAGAGCCATAGGGATCAGGACCAAGGTGGGCAGGAAGCAGTGTTCTAACAAGGAGTGGAGCTGGAAGTTGCTTGTTTTCTGTCATCTTTATTTTAATCTTGACCGTGGGAAGAGTAAACTGAGATGGAAACCTGCAATGATGAGAACCGATCATTCTGACTGAGTGGGGCAAGAGAGAAAGAAAGAAAGAGCATCTTATCCCTTTGATATCCTCCAGCTGTCTAATTGACATATTTCTCTCCTCTGTCATGGTAGGCCTGCTTCAAGATTGAATTAATTCTGAATCAATATTTACAAGTATTTGATTTCTGATTTTTCTCTTTCAAATTCAGTTTTTAAAATTGAGTTCAAAACTTGATTGAGGAAACATATAATAAATGGTACTTAGTTCAAATACACTATTTGAGTTTTGACAGAAGCATGTATCCGTGAAACCACCAATACAATCAAGATAGCATACATTGCCATCAAAATGTGGAACATTTTCCCTAACTTGCAATTCCTCACTTCTTTCACATCTTTCTCAATTCATTTTTTTTTAAATTTCTGTTTTCATTGTGATGAAATATACAGGGATTTTTAAAAATTAGAGAAATGTTTATCATTTAAACATATTAATAAAAGTCATTTTAAAGTCTATCCATGTGAACTCTAAAATCTGAATTCCTTTTGTCTTTTTCCCTCTGGTTTTTTAGTCATTAGTCTGATCTTATAATCTATCTTGTAAGTTTTGATTAAACGCTAGGCATGATTTATGAAAAGATTACAGCAAAAATTGGAGGCTCTAGATAGTGTTTTCTTCCTTGGAGAGAGTTTAGAGCAGAGAAAGAGACATCCCCTTAATCCAGTCTGGGGACTGTTCTAATTTGAAGCAGAGTTTGGTCTTGGTAAGGATGAGTCTATCTCTGGTTCACCTTTATTCCTAAGGTGAAGCCCTTTAGAAGTTTTATCTGAAGCCTGGATTTATTGGCATATCAGCAATCCTCCTCCTTGGTGAGCTCTGAAGTTCTATTGAAAGTGCATTTTTATCTTTTCAGCTTCTCAACCAATGCTTACAACTTGACAAATGTCTTAGGGGAGAAGAACACTGCTTGGCTCAGAGCAATGCTTGTCTCTTCCTGTAATCTTGGCTTCAAGTCTTGGCTGGCAGCTGTGTGATACCTTCAAACACACACACACACACACACACACATACACACACACACATACACACACACACATACACACACACACACACTGAGCTATGCATTATCTTGTGTGCTCTTGGTTTGTGGCTTCTTTGCCTCATTATTAAGGCAGTCATCCAAACCAGTAATCTGGGTGTCATCTTTAATTTTTCTTTTATTGCCTGAATCTAAGCATTCACCAAATCCTGTTTTATCTTGTAAAAATTCCTCTCATCTCTCCTTTCCCTTATAATAAGGTTACTGTTTTAATTTGGAACTCATAATTTTCTTTCTTTGAGCAACAATATTCTAAGCAGATTTACAGAGAAGTGCACACAAGTGTACAAAAGTCAATCTGTTTGAAGTCTATCACAGCCATGTCCACGTTCTGAGGCTCCTGGTCTCTGGGTTCTGTGATCTAAGTTTAGAGCTCGGCCTCCAGCCCAAACTTAAACACTAGGAGCGCACTTGTCGAGGGATAAGAAAGAAGAGGTAGAAACTTCACACAAACCCCAGCAATGTGAGAAAAGCTGCCTGAGGAGGGGGGGGGGAAAGTGCCGCTGTCCCCTATTAAATTTTCTCCCAACTAATCTGTTACAGGTTTATGCTAGGAAAGAAAAAAAAATCATTGTGAGTTCAAAAAATATGCAAGTCAATCACTACTAGCAGAATATGATGAGTGAAATTCATTTTATTGTTTTGAGAACTTTTCATGAAGACTAATGAAGAATAACTTGGAAGAGGAGCAACCATTCTTTGAATTTTTCCTCTTCATTCTAACGCTGTCTGTTTTGGTAACGGAGGACTGGTTGAATAACTCAGTGATGGCTGGAAGTTTTATCTCTCACTACAGCTTTATGGAAAGTGGTATTAACAAAGTCAGAGGAGAAGTGATGATCAAATCTTAGAGTGAGAATAAACCAATGTACTAGCTGCTTCTGCCAATGTCAGGGGCTGCACAAGCTGTCATCACAGCCTAGACCTTAATTTATGAGTTAGTGCAAATCAGATATCATTTTTAAGTACACTTTCAAGAAAACTTGCCAGGAATTCCTTTGGGCAACAGAGGATCCTCTTGTAATACAAACCATTCCAAATTTGGGAGAATACAATGAGAGAGAAATTTCAACAGTCTGCCAAAATCAAGTTATTATGTGAGTCAGGAATAATGCACTTGCCCTTTAGTTGGGGGACTAACTTGATTAAAGAAAAAGTAAGCTGAAACATTTACTAGAAAGCAAATGATCTTGTAGCAACAGCTAATCTCTGACCTGGGTGAATTTTTTATCATCATGCTTTAGAGAGAACACAGAAGACCCCTGAGGACCAAAGTGCCATCATCAACTGATCACCAATTCCTGATCAGAAAATTCATGGGTCCTGTAAGGGAAAAGAATGTACAGTAGTGATCTTCACACTGTCGCTGCGCATTGCAGAACCTTTAAAAACCTGATGCTCAGAGACTTTCAAAGACTGTACTAATTAAATGAGAATATCCAAGGCTGGGCCCTCAGGCATGATTAGTTTAGAAAATTCTCCAGATGATTCAGAAATACAGTGAAGATAGAGAACCAACCAGTGTTTCCAAGCAGAGAAAGGATTCTCATCCTAGTTGCACATTACAATCACCTGGAGAAAATCTGAAAAACTACCAATGTCAGGTTTCACTAAGAATTTAAGCAAAGTGTGCAAGGGATAGGGCCCAGAAGGTTTTCACCTCATGGCCTGAGTGGTTCCAGACCCAGCACATCAGCATCATATGGTAACTTTTTAGCAATGCAAATTCTTGAACCCCCAACCCACACCAATGGAACCAGAATCTCCAGAGATGGGGCCCAGTGTTTTGCATTTTAACAAGCTCTCCAAGGGATTTTGATATATACTGACATTTAAGAACCACTAGTTATAGTGAATAAGAGCTGCTCTCTGGGACTAAACTGTCTAGGTTCAAAGCTTGCCACTTACCTATGGAGTAAGTTAACTTTTTTGTGCCTCAATTTCCTCTTCTGCCAAATGGAAATAAGAATAGGGTCTCCTAAGAGCATTGCTAAAATGTGCACCATGAATAACTTTTAAGCAGGGACTGACATGATAAACTCTAGGGATTGCTTGCTAAATAAGCATGTATATATGCTATTCTAAAGAGATGTGACTCTGCTGATATTTAGTAGGCATCATCTGTCACCGCTGCAGAAATGTAAGTGGGCTTGCTCCTGTGATTTCCTATCTGATACCTGGAAGCCTTAAGTCTGTGGACCAGTCTCCTGGCAGGCAAATTCCTGGGAAGATGATCTTTCATGGGGAAAATATTAAAAACTGTAGGTAATTTTCCAGTCTGTAGAACTTGTCACCTATTTGTAAGTGATTTTTGAATTATTACTCATGTGGAAAAGTGGGGGTTTGAAGTTGGGTTACAGGAAAAATTGGGTCAGCTTTCAGAGACTTCTCACTCTCTTCACAGCAGCTGAATCCCACAGAGTGAAGATGAAGGCAGCCTTCGTGAGAGAGCATTCCCCAGGATTCCCTTGAAGAATGTAAGACCAGCTGGAATGAAACTTGTTGAGGTCCTGAGGGAAGCGTAAAATCCAACAGTTATTATGGAATGGATTTTTCTAAAGAAAGAGTGCATTTGCTTTGATGACATCTTTGTAGCATTCGGTTGCCTTCTAGAAAGCCCACTGAGAATTGGGGCTCTTCCGGGAAGCACTCCATTCATCTGTTGAAAGAATGGCTTGTTATGGCACCCCCTCACCTTACAAACTGGATTTCCCTCCAAAGCCTGTTTGAAATATTTTCCCTAATCTTGGATGTGTTTCCCCACAAGCACTGCTGTCTCTTTTTCTGTTGCTTGATATGGGATGTCTCCTGCAGATCCAAACCTACACCTGTAGCATGCAGCACAGCACCTGTACCGTCGCTCGCCATAGCCCTTGCCTCAGCCTCTGAAAGTTTTCTTTATGAAAATTAATCCTTCCTGAAGGATGATCACAGATTTGAAGCCAGCCTCAGCAATTTAGCAAGGTCGTAAGCAAGTGTCTCAAAAAAGGGCCGGGGATGTGGCTCAGTGGTTAAGCATTCTTGGGTTTGATCTTTGGCACCAAACCAAAAAAAAAAAAAATTCCTTCTTAAGGAGAAGAATCATGTTTTATACATCTTTTGTATCCTTTATGGTTCTGAATACATAGTTCTTAATAATTGGATGTTTTTTTCTATGTTTTTCTTTTTATCTTGACTGCCTAGAAGCTCTGCCTTAAATATAAAAATTAAATTACAGAAGGAATTTCATTGCTGATTCACTTAATTCTTTATATTTTTATGTGGTTTCAGTTGGCTTTATTCAACTTTTCAAAGAATGTAGAATATCACTTTATTAAAGATATATTTTAGTTCAATTAAACCTTTTGTACCAAATTATATTTAATATCCTACACACTTCAAAAACTCTGATTTAAAGAAGTTCTTATTTCATACTGCTTAAGGGAAACATACATCAACAAGACATAACAGTTATAAATATATATGCCCCAAACAATGGAGCATCTACATTCATCAATCAAACTCTTCTCAAGTTCTAGAGTGGAATAGCCCACAACACAATAAAAAAAAAAAAGAAGTTCTTATTCTGGGATATATATGTGTGTTTGTGTGTGTGTGTGTATGTGTGTGTGTGAGAGAGAGAGATTGTGTATATATATAAACACACACACATATATACTTAAGTGTGTATATATGTATATGTACATGCTTACATGAAGTGTGTATATACATATATACATATCTAGACACCCACATATATACACACTTCATGTAAGTATATATATGTATGTGTGTATATGTATGTAGTACACAGATATACATATGTATGTGTGTATATGTATATATATATATATATATACTTACATGAAGTGTATATATAAGTACAATTCATGTAAGTATATGTGTGTGTATGTATATGTACATATATACACACTTCAAAGGAGTTTTTATACTATATAGTATACTATATAACAGTGTATATATAATGTATATAGATAACATACTATATATATTCCTATACATTACACATATAATGTATAAATACATAAGTACTTATATAAAATAGTATATATACATATATACACCTACACACATGTATTTATACATTGTGCATGCATGAGCACACATTTTTAGAGAGAGAGTGCCTCTAACTTTCATTAGTTTATCCAAAAATTTTATGATTGTCTTCTTGCCTTCCCATGCAACCAAAAGTTAAAAATCACTGAGTGAGTAGGACCTGGAAGTAGTATCCAATAATATGAATTCACACAACTCTGTCCTCAATTCCCCCTCCCAGTCAGTAAACATCATCATTCATTTTTTGCCTTGCCAGCAATTGTTCTTCTGGCCAAGCAAGCAGATGAATGACTATTAATGGAGCCAGTTCAAAGCAAGGCACAGTTGGCTGGCTTTGGATCCCCAAGGACACCCTCAATTAGACTTTGGCTAGAGGGAGGTCAGAGCTCAGTAGGTGAACCCTGCCTCTGAAGAGGGAGCAGGCTGTCTCTCCCAGAGAGGGCTGGTGACCGGCAGCGCACAGGCGCCAGGCACAGAGATGCCTGCTGGTTATGCTGTGCTGTGCTGTGCTGTGCCCAGAGCCGGAGGCAGCAATGGCACCTATAAAACAGAGAGCTGGGTGTCAAACCACAGAAATGAAATCTACCAAAGTGTTGATGAGTCATAGCAGTAGCACGTTTTGAGTCCATGCGAGGAGCGCTTCCCAGGAGACCCAAGACAGTATTTTCCAGAGATGTTTGGTTCGGATCCCCTGAGCTGGCTCAGGATTTTGTGCTGCTGCTGAGGGGTGTGGAGTGCTTGAATCCTCACTTCCCCATCCTCTTCAGCCAGAGAAGCAAGGCCCTGAGCTGTTTAAGGGTAAAGTGCGCACTAAGTCACTTACTCCTTTTGTTTCCCTGTAGAAGAGCTTGGCGGTGTTAGGGCTTCTGCCTCCTCACTCTGTCCTCTCTAGAGGAAGAGGAGTGCTGTATCTGATGAGGGATCTTGGGGGGAGCACCTGAGAATCACAGCCTCAGCCCCACAGCTCCCCTCTGGCTTAGGGTCAGCCTGCCTCAGAGGGCATGTGCTTTCTCCTTGGTTGTTCCGTGCTATGTTTTTCCAGGGCAGACTCCTTGATGGAAGACTTGGGGATTGTCCAGCGCCGCCATGGATACACTGTTTGGGGTGTGATGCTGGCATACTCATTTGATCATCACATCTAAGGCACAGTCTCCAGGGGCTTTATCAGTAATAAAAGCAATATTTTTATCTGTTTATTTATTTCTATTGGTTCTGAAAATGAGATAGTAGCACAGGGATGCTTTGTATTGGTTCTTTAAATTCTTCTAGTTTATAAAGCTTGAAACCTTCTGATCTCAGGCTCTGAGGGTGGTTTGAAATGCAGAGGATCAACTGGACTGGCTGCCATCAGTAGGCAGGAGATCTTGGAGAAATGAGGGGATGGAGGACAAGCTGGCAAATAAGGGGTCACCCCTCCCCACCAATCTCAGAAGCCACCAAACTTTGTAAGCTGATTTGGCTTAAGCTGACTTCACATTCCAGTCTCCTCCAGTCTGATTCTGAGTGATGCTAACCAGAATCCCTAACCAGTATTATTGAACAAGGCGCATTTGATCTGGTGAGATCACAATGTCATTTTTTTTTATGACTTATCTAGCAAAACCTAGCTTGGCTTCTCTCTCTGGACCACCTTTGGATGAAATTTCATGTAGATATCATCCTCTTTTTTGTATTCTTATACAATAATGAAAAAGTACTCTGGTTACATTTGGCCAATACATACATCTTATTTATAAAAATAGTCCCAAGTAGAGCAAAGTTCCTGCTATCTGCTCAGGCTGTCTGTAGCGTGGAGACTTGTGTGAAGTGGGGAGGGAGGGCATGTCTGTCACCGTCTGTGTTTCTTATAGAGCATTTTTATGATTCTCCTTTAGCTCATTGGGCTGCCTTAGGTGCCCCAGGACTGGGGCAGAGGGAGAGGAAGAGAAGGAACCAGTAAAGTTCTTAGTTGGTGGTCCCCAAGTGATATGGCACTGGTGTCCTCTGACCTTGATTCCTCAAGAGACGCTTTGGCTGGGTACCTCTGAGTACACTTCTGTCCTTTTCTGGTGTGGTCTTTTTACCCTTTCCAGAAAGCTGTCCTGAATGGGGCCACTTTTTAAAGGACTTAAGCTGCCATTCCTACTATGAGTTCTCCATCTGGGAGTCATATATTGATGGCTGGTATTTAAATGAGAGGGACGGCATCAGATAACATCCTCTGATGAGTAGCAGAGGGTTGTTGGCCACCCTATGAGTGCCAGAGGGTGGAGCTGGCAGAGACTTCACTGGGTGAGATGCTGCCAGGGGCTTGGAAGAAAAGCTGAGCTGAAAGGTAGGCCCCTCTCTCTCCTGCTCCTGTCCCTTGCCATTGGCTGGCCACTCTCTTCCCTTGCTTCTCTTAGGCCTTTGCTCTCTTCTTTGCATGGTTACATCATCTTTTCCTTTTTCATAGAGTCTCAACTTCTTGATGACACTGGCCTTTCTGTCACTCTTGTCCTGACCCAGCCCCATCTCTCCCTTTTGCTTGCTAGATTGTTTGGGAAGCTCCGTGAATTACACAGAAGTTCCCTTGGCAGTCTAGGCATTCAAGGAAATTGGGTCTTCAGGAAGTTCACAGGAGCTGGTATGTAGACATCAGAAGGGGTCTGCTGGGAAGCAGGAGCCAGGGCAGGGCAGCAGCCACGGGGTGGGGAGCGGGGAAGGAGGAGGGCGGGTCTGTCTCCAGGAGTTCACAGGCCCAGCAACTGCCCAATCATAAGATGAGAGAACTACCCAGAGGGAGGAATTGGCCACTCCTAGGTTCCATGGCACAGAAGGATTCTAAGCGCTATAGTAGGGCTGTGGATATCAACTCAACAGTCCTCCCAGTCCTAGGTCTCTGGGAAAACCAGTTAACCAACCCCTACAGAAAGTTTCCAGACCACTCAGAAAATCGGGTATTTGCCTGAGAAACATTTAGTCCTTCCTTAGCAGCAGGGTCATGCTGCTAGTAAAATTAACATTATGCTTTCCTCAAAAAGTGTGCAGGATGAGGGGGCCATAGAGCAGATGCTTGAGGAATCGAGCTGCTCAAGCCTGATTTCTTTTAAAATAATACCTTTGAGGCTCCTTCTAGTATGGTCAGTTGCATTTGCTAGAGTTCTCAGATATAGACCCTGGTCTCCCTTTCTTGTGGGCTAGGTGGTTGCAGGGATACTTGGGTTAAGGCTGAAACAGGGCTGACCACCCCCTGGCACGTTAGAGCTCCCCTTGTCTGGTCTGTTTGCTCTGATGCATTTGTCACATTACTGGTGGAAAATTGATGCATGTTCCTTCTCTCCTGGGTCAGATTCCTAGTGGTAAATCATGTTTGCTAGGGTTAGCATTACCTCTTATTCCCCATGAAAAAGAAAAACAAGGACAGGTGGTTGCATAAAGACCCCAGTGAGTAAATCTAAAGCACCTGTGAAAACTCAAAGTCAATATTTTCTTTAAAGGAAAAGAGGGTGTACACATGGTGTCCATTTAACTTAGCTGCCATGGCAGACATGACCTGAGTATCAATGATTAGCTGCTTTAGTTGCTCAGCAAGTCCTGAGGGTCACAGATTTGGGCAGCATCTTCTGCCAACTTGTTATTCCAAGATCTCCCACTGTTCTGAACAACATCGCCATGCTTCTGCTCCCACCTCAGTGAAAACAATCAGAACATCCTTACACTTTTAAAAGGCTAGCCATGTGCCTGCACTGATGTTTTACGTGTTTTTTCCAGTTTAATCCTCACAATAACCCCATGAAGTAGCTACCTTTATTTTCATGCACAGATATAAAACTGAGGCTTAGAGAGGAGAATTAGTTTGCCCATAGTAAGATCATTTGTACTTGACTCCACCCACATGTATTCTAACTCCAGTGTTCATTCAATTATTTTTGCCTAGTTGTCTACATCAATTCTAAATGTGTAGGGTTTTTCCTTCCCATTGTCTCAGTTATCTATCAGTTGGGGCACTTCAGTTCTCCCTGCAGATAGCCTCTCTCTGCCTGTGGTGTCTCACCCCACAGGGCATCTCCACATGGCCTTTCTCTAGCAGAGTGAATTGGACTTCCTCACAACGTGGCAGCTGGGATCCAAGAGGGAGCTTTCCAAGACTACGAACCTAATTTTTCAAAATCTTTTTAAGCCTCTGCTTGCATCACACTTGCTAAGGTCTCATTGGCTGAATCAAGTCACATGATTAAGCTCAGCTTCAAGGTAAGAGGGGACTTTCCCAGGGGGCAAAAACCTGCAGGTGGTGTTCATTGGGGAGGCCACTGCATAACCATCGATGGTACCAGTAATAATATTAATAGTAGTGATAGCTTTTATTTATTGGGAACTTGCATGACATTTCTCTTTAATCATCATAGTAACTCAACCTATCAGCTTGACATCATTATCCCTCTGGGATAAGAGACAAAACTAAGGCTCAAACTCACCTGATAAAATGACAAGAGGGAATTCATATACCAGTCATTTTGTTTCACAGGTCCTATTATAAGAGATAGAAATGTGGAACATAGAAAATTAAAAAAAAAAAAAAAACCAAGGTGTAGGTTGGGGGAGAATGTATTTTTAATATAATGACAGTCCTTGGCATTGGGAAAGAAAAAAGAGACAAGTCAGTGGCTTTGGTGCTTGATGCTATAGGGTTTGTGGCCTTCCTGCCTCCAGACTGACTTTCTTACATTTGCTGCTGTTCTGACTTTTTGAATGGAGAACATAGTAAACAAAATTGGGCACAGTTAAGTTCATCAAAATATGAAAGAATACAATGTGACTTCTCTTTTAATCAGCCTCTTGTTTTAATCCTTGACTGTGTTCTCAAAAAGTTCTCCCCTGAAACCATTTGGGAAGCAGAGAGCTGGGGAAAGAATGGATTGAAGGAGCTATACCCTATAATAATGCAGTTTTCAAAACATAGCTTAGATTTTTGGAAAATCCCCTCATGAGCATGAAAAGCACAGTGACCATGTTCAGATGCGTTTGCCAGCTAAAAACCACCATGACACTTGAGCTCAATTGCAAATGTTCTTCCTTCCCCACCAGCACCCGGGGCTGTGGTCCAGGCGGTGAACACAGAGTTTGGCCTGTCCCAGGGTTGAGTGTGTATGAAGCATGGGCATTGTTGGGTGAGCCTGGCTGGGAGGGTAGTGCTTAAAAGCAAGGGAATCATGTGGAAAGATTCATGGAAACTTATATTAAAATATGATACCTCCAAAAATAATTTCTTGCAAGCAGCAAGAATTAATGCATTGTGAAACAAACAGAGCTTTCACTATTAACCTCAGGGAAGAAAAAAAGAGTAGGGTGGCTGGCTCAGTGGAAAATATTGGCTGTAAGAACTGTGATTTTTTTTTTTTTTTGGCTTTTTCCATGCTAGATGGCACTAATTGATTGAAGAGCTTAGTTGTTTGGGGAGGGAGTTGCAGGGGTGTATAAAAATTAGACTGTGATTTTCGGTGCACTGGGGGGTTCCCTATTATATTTTCATTGCTGCATCTATCTTATTCATCATTGTTTTGGTCTTTGAAGTAATTTTTAATTTTTAGTCTAGTGTTTAGTCTTTTCTCCGTGTAGGCGCTTGGAGGCGAAACTGACTAATGAACCTGCAAAAGCACTAGGGTGGGGTGGGGGGTGTTGACAGATCTGACTGACATTTGCATGGCATTTCCCTGTGGACTCTTTCCCCACCCTGGTGGCAGCATTTTAATGACACAAAGATCCTGGAAAATAGTGTCTTTTAACCAATTTCTTTCAAAGTGAAGCTCACGGAGAAAGGAGCCATTTTGTCTGAGCAAGTAACAAATTCTTACAGAAGCTTGTAATCGCTGTCCATTCTCCCTCTCCATCCCCACCCCCCAAAATAGACCTTGTGGTGTGAAATGAGGACAGCAAGTGATTCATATGTAAGTGAGTTTATAATTCATTTTAGAAATAAAGCTGAGTATGTAAAGTCCAGTCCAGGAAAAATAAGGAAAAATGAACAGCTTTAAGGGCACATCAGACTGCTTGGGCCAAATAAAAATATTTAGTATAACTTAAAAATATGTCTATATTTATTTTTTGAAAGGTTATGTGCAATTAAAGCTACCCTTGTTGAAAATTTATTTAAAAATAGTTTATCATATTTATTTTGTGACAATTTGTGGCAGGGTTGCATGCTTTGATCTCATAGATGGCTCTTTGAAGGAGGCTCATCATGTATTGTTGACAGTAATGGACAAAACAGAGGTTCTGAAATTTGGTCACTTTCTTAAGGCCACATGTATTGTTAAGTGACTTGATTTTGCCTATTATGGTTCTAAAACTTCTTCTCTTTCCATTTTAAGATGTACCACATCTACAAAGTTTTATAGCTATGGGCCTGTTCAGCCATAATTTGGGTGGTGGAAAGTATTTTGGATTCAGAGTTAGGAAATCTAATCGTATTAGAGTCACACCAGAAATTACTTAACTGGGTGACTTGAAGTACATCACTAAAATTTTCTAAGCTTCAATCTTATATTTGTAAATTGGGAGGAGATATCATTTATCTATAGAGTCATAAGGCCAAAGATCATGAATGTAAAAGTTCTTGGAGGATGGTAAAGTTCTCTTCCCAGGTACGTTATTATTATTTATTAAGCACAAATTAACAGCAATAGGCTTGGAACTCTGAGAAATTCAGAAGGCTTTTATATAGCCTGCCTGACAACACCTTTACTTCTTTCTCTCCATTTGAAAAGGGCCATGTCCTAATCACACTGAACTTTTAACTTGCTCTTTTCAGCTTCATGCCTGGGCATAGTTTAGTCTTCCCCTGTGGCCTCTTTATCCTCCTTCAGAGCCTTTTCCTCTTGTGGACTCCCTTATACTTTGTTCACATCTCTACTATAGCACTTCCCATGGTGTGTCATAATTTTTCTGCTCATTTATCTGCTTCTGCCACTTCCTAAGTAAAGAGCAAATCAGGGTCAGAGGCTGCCATCTTTATTAAGTGTGCCCGGCTGTTTGCTGAATGAATGATCAGAGGTATAGGAATCACTCCTGACTCCCAAATTCACTACAACCAAGTTGAGGACAAGACAAATGTATGTGAAACATTAGCAAGCACACAGGCGTATACGATGTGGCTTAGATCCTTAGCAAGGCATAAATTCAGAAAAGCGGGAGATTAATGGAAGTTCAAGTAACAGGGAAAGTTTTGAAGAGTATGTGCAAATAGTTAATGATACCTAATGGATGAAGAAACTATTTAATCTACCAGAATTCCTTTAGGGAGGAGATCTTATTAGTTTGGAATCCCTCATGTGGTAGATGTTAAATACTCATGGCATCTACTTTGGGGGAAGAAGTATTCTGTAAGAGGAAAAGGATTTATCTGATGTGCTAGGAGAGAAGTTTGAGGAAAGAGATGGAGGTGGATTGAGGAAAATGGCTGGAGACTGCATACCCACCCAACAAATGTCAATGAAGTTGACTAAATCCTGAAGTGCTTGAACTGAATGGATTTGTTTACTTGTTTTGTTAAAGAAATAATGGATGGACTTGAACCTGAGCTACTTAAAGAAAAAAACAAGGAGTAAGTACTCAAAACACATGACATGGACATATGAGGATGGTCCAAGGACATAGATGAGGAATTTGGGCCAGGTGTAATCAATCTCGAAGGGATGGAAATGGGGAACAGAAGGAAGGGAAGCTGACCCATGGAATGACAATATCCAAATCAACTGTTCCTCCAAAGCAAAAATTGGCCATGCTCTTAAGAACTCACCCAGTTAAAACAAAATAATATTGCAGTCCACTTGATAGACATTCCTGGACCCAGAATCCATGTCTCAGTCTGCTGTCCACACTGACAGAGGAAAAGTTTTCTCCTGTCCCTGGAGAAGTGAGGAAATTGTTCATAATATCAGATCCACTTAAAGAATCCTCTTTATTTTGAAATCATGGTTTTGTGTTTTTTGCTCATAAATTCCCTTTCTAATACACTGATGGTTTTACACATCTTTACAGAGCACAGTAATAAGGTGTCAGTTTCATGTTCATCCTCTAAATTTCTTGGAATTTTTAGCTATAAAGTCCAAAAGTCTGGGAACCACTTCTTTTAATATTACAATTAATTAATTTCAATTAGTTATTTTGTCCTGAATTAAATGAAAGACAGGAGGTTGACTGGTCACGGTTGGTGTTAAGGCAATGCCTTTTTGAGTCACATGATACACATCCTCTTTGAATTAGAATTTGTGGGCAAATGCCTTGCCTCTGAAGCCTGTGTGCATATTAACAGGGTTTGGTTCTGTAATCCATATGCTATTCAACAAAGTAAACCCTACAGCTAATAAAAAACAATACCTTGCTTTGTATTACAAAGCAGCACTGTGTAACGATTACATATTTTCACTTAATAAATATGAAATGCACAATTGTTATTGTGCTCCACAGTAATTAGCAACGAACAGCACACATTTCATGTAAATGATTGTAACTACTGTGGCTTCTCATATGAGGGCCAGCTTCAGGGCATGTGAACTGTGTAGATCTTCAGGGAGGGCCCAATGCTCCATTTAATGTGCTGTCTTGAAATGATTGATAGTTTTTGAACAAGAGGCCCCACCCCACATTTTACCTTTACACTGATTCCTACAAATTTTATGGCCAGTCCTTTCTCCTATCCAATTGTAGCTGTGAGGATTCGGGCAGGACAGAAGAATCAGGATTAGGCTGGAGAAAGACTAAGGCTCCAAAGGTCTCCCCAACTGAACTATATCCCCAGCCCGGCACTGTTCTTCATCGTTTGGAGTTAATGGACTTCTCTGTGGAGCTCAAAAGTGTGAATCAATCCTGAATCCAGGTTAGGGATTGGGGCTGGGGCTGCCTCTGGGTGGTGACCTCAAAGAGAATTCCAGTTCTGCCATGGTCTCTTCGGTGAGTCCTGAGCTGGTATGTACAAGACTGTCATGTGGCCCCAGCTGTGGTGGGTGTGGTGAGTGTTCCCCACACTTGAGCAGAATGGAGCCTGTGTGAGCTGTGAAACTGTCAGCCTTGTGGATTAGTCATCCTTGCCTGGGCTCTTTATGAAATGGGTGCCCTTGTTAGGTTGCTCTTTCCTTTAATTCACATCAGGCACCATTGCAAATAGGACTTTTGCTGATAGTTATGCTGCCTTTTTAATATTTTCAAGTTTCTTATTCTCTCCATCTCTCTGTGTGTGTGTATATTTTTCTCTGTCTCTCTCTCTCTCTTATTAATATACTAAAGCTTTATCTTTGCTGTGAGGTTAACTTCAGGCAGAGGGTATATTACCAGCCACAGGCCAGAACTCTAGGCAGGGTGAGTGGGAAAGAAATATTTTGGCAGCAATATAACTTAGGAAGCCAATATTTTTTACCATAAGTTACAGTAAATATTTACAAATTCAGTGGGTGTTCATATTTTGAGTGAAAAGCAATCTCATGCACTGATATTTACTTTGAACATATTCTCCGTTTTTTCAGTAACCATGACTAATTCTCCTTTTCAAAGAGCACAGAGCAAGTTGGCTCTCAGTCTAGCAAAAAAAAAAAAAAAAATTCATGTACACACTTTGTAGTGGGCATACAGTTAGAATACAGAGATAAGAAAACAAATGCAAATCCTAAAATCATAGTACCAATTAATAAATGAACTCAGCATCATTGATGAAGGAGCCCAATCATAGGCCCTCTGCTTTTTTTTTTTTTTTTTTTTTTTTACTTTTGCTAGGAGGAACAAGAATCTGTAAATTCTGGGTGTGATACAGCAAATAAACTAAATGAAAGGGAGGCCTTTTTTGAATATTGTTGTTGATGCTGTGAGATCTGAAGACAGACAAGGACTTGCCTTCAAGGAACTTGTATTTGTAAAGAAAATACATCGACAATGCTAAGGATCATAAAAGTCTGAATGACACTTTATGATAACAATAGAAGGAAGGCAGAGAAAGGAGCATTAATTTAATGGTTAATTTATAAATGGAATGTTTGGAGTTGTTTCAGAGATGAAAGAGATTATTTGGGGCCAGCAGGAAAAGAAAATCTCTCTGGAGGAGGTAGATTTGAGTGTGGAAGGAGGCATTCCAGGGAGGCAGAAAGCATGAGCGGAATTAGAGAGGTGGTGAAAGATCTGTGTGCAGAGGGGCAAGGCTAGCCAGCCAATCTGGCTGAAAAGAAGTTTTGGGTGATGAAGAATTAGAGATAGGGCTGGAAATAGCTGAGGGCCTCTACTGTGGGCACAGGAGCTTTTCCAGTACTATAGAAGATGTGCTCTGCCATGGAAGTCATCTCTGAATCCTCCATTTCCATGGCACCATCTTGGACTTCTTTCCCTTTCTACTTTTTCCTTGAAGTCAGGAGTTCAGTAGACCCATCTTTCCTGGATCCATTGGGCCAATTCCAACTTAAATACTAGGCCTGACAGGTGAGTGTGTAAGGCTATTATGGGGATTCCTCAAAATATATTACTATTCCAACTTGGTCATAGTCAGTTTGGAAAACAGAATGGTGACATCTTCTTGCCTCAACACGTGAAAGCTCCTTCTTCCATGTGCACAGTAGAAACAGAGAGGGCTTCTCTTACCCTCTACCACATCCAGAACCCACTCTGGCCCTGACCCAACAACCTGAGAAGTAGGTATAAAACTGGGGACTTTGTTCAAAGGACCATTCATTTTAACCCCTGAGCAAGCATTATGAATGCAGACCAGATAATGTGCTATCATAAGCAAATGAAAAGCTCCGAGTCTGTGGTGGTGCCTTTAGCACTAAGTCATTCCGTAGAGTAATTATGAAGCAGGAGAATGATTATACAAACTGCAGACTAAACATTTAGGTCCTGTGTGTGAGGCCAGCTGACAAAGCAGAAGTAATTAATAGGCAGTTACAACGTGGAAGATTCTGGATAATACAGTTTTGTTGTACGAAACTCACAGTCTCTGACAGAGAAATATTAGTAAGATAGATGCAGTTGGACCAAGTAATCTTGAGAGGAAGGGCATTCTCAAGCCACTTCTGGAAAGAATCCCTGGTGGTGTTTGGTTCCCTCTGCCCCTTTGTGGAACAGTTTTGGCAAGTGTGTAAATATAGATGTCACATGCACTTGCTACAGCTGTACAAGCAAGCTGCTGTGAAGATTAGACACTTGTTAGTTTTTATGAAGTTGGTTGTCTGGTCTGTTTCTTTGCTTTCCTAAGGTACTTCCTGGTGGAGAGTTTGAATAGTGCCTCCCAGAAAACCCCAGTCGGCAGCATCTGCTCTGAGACCTGTCAGACCACAGCTGGCCCTGAGCATGGTCTGCTAATTTCTGGGTCCAGTGTGGCTGTGGTGTGATCAACCTCAGCCAGATGGGACCCTCTAATCTCTCCTCACCTCCTCCTGCTATAGAGGCCCTGATTGTTAGAAGTTATGATATGGATTCTTACTTTCCTTTCGTCCCGAGGGAAAAGAAGGGACCACAGTGGGTTTTGTGGAGGGACAGGTGTCATGTCCTCAGAGTTGATTCTTAGAAAACCATGAAACCATTCTTTGATGACCTCCAATTTGTTTTTCTCCTGTATTCCTTTTGGGCTCTTTCCCTCACATTCCCCTCCTCCTCGCTGTTGACAAATCTCTTCCTCCTACTCTCCAAATGTCCACTTTTATCTTCCTTTGAAAGGACATCAAAATATTCCTTCCTTTTTTCTATCCCCAACTTCCTAAATAATCCTTACCCTTACTTCTTCAAAATTTCTGTTTCTCAGGACTAATCCCAGGAGAAGCAGAGATCCAGGAACTCACACCAATAGGTAAATGATTGGTGCCCTTGGGGGTTAGACAATTAGTCATTCACTATAGATGACTGTCTTATATCTTTTCTTTTGCAGATATTATCCTGCCTGTCCCTGTGAAGCAGATAATCTCACTACCTTAGTTTACTGAAAAGGAAATGGAGGCTCAGAAGACTTAAGGAGCCTACTTAAATAAAACACAAAGGTAGGACTTAAACCCAGATCTTTGGCTCCAAGAAGCATTGCTCATTCTCTTCTACTTGTTGCCTGAATAGCAAATGGAAATATATTTGGAGAGTTGATTCCTCTCACTCTTAATAGGTTAATCTATTAAAGTCAGCAGTCTGCTTGGAGATATGGGGAGAACTGGTACCATTGTGCCAATGTGTAATGATATCTGCTGTCTACTTACCAAACAGCCAAGTAATGAGTTCCTAGAGTCCATGAAAGAGCTAAAAAAATGTTTTCAAATAAGGAAGTTCTGCTATTTTTTTCCTTTTTTAAAGTGGGTTTTCCTAAACCTGTTTTACTACTCTCCTGTGTACAGGCCACTTGCGACAAGATGATCCATGATATCTCTTATTCCAGTGATGTCAGCTTGGAGTTTTCCTTTTTTTCTTGTTTTCTTAATTGGGTACAATGTTCCCAATTGTATTAGTTACAAAAGATAAATACAAAAACCATGGCTGGTCATTTAAAGTCACTCTCTTTTTGACACAGTTGTCTATCTGGTCTTTTGGATAAAAGAAGTATAATACATTGAACTGAGTGCCACCCTTAAATGAGGCTTTCTTCTCTATTTTGTACAATACCAAAACCACACAACAGGTGAGTGGCAGACCAGGAAGTTTCCCTTGGGATAAACCAGTAGCAGAGATTCACATCATTCAAGGGTGATGTCATAGTCCAAGATCAACTGAAACTTGGTTGGGCAAAAGGGGAATTCCTTGTTTCTCATAAGCACAGTATGGGAGGATGGGGATGTGGCTGGACCTTAGAATGTTTGGGTTGAGGACAGCATCCAAATAAACCTGTATCCCTCCATCCCTGGCTTATGCTCTTCTGTACTTATTGGATACATTCTGTTTGATAAATGTCTTCCTGACAGCTAGATGCAACCCATCCTCACAGTTAATAGCTCACAGTGCTCACACCAAGACCAGTTGATATTGGTGGTAGCTGTTTAAAACCACAAGAATAGAATGGGGGAGGGATCATCTCCTAAAGCCAAGAAATAATGCTCACAGTAGTGCTGTGCAGGTTCTAAATGAATGATACTATAAAAGGCTACGGAAATCACAGATGAAATGATGATAAAACTGATTATACAAAAAGGTAATGTAGCTCTTAAAAATTGATTTGTGGCACCTAACATTCTTACTATTTTAAATTCCTGAAATAGAAATATGAAGGAATGGAAGCAGTGTATTTTGAATGCATAATAAAAATACACAACAAGACAACAGCTCCCCCCCTTTTTTGTACATATGGGCCCCCTTGATCACAATTTTTATTTTATTATTATTACCTCCTTTTTGACTCACCTTTAAAAGAAATGACAATTTTCATTGGAAAGCTACTCTAAAAAGAAGTTTTAGAAAATAACAGTAATAGGGAAAAATTTCAACAATGAAACATTTATTCATCCATTATTTTCCCCCTCCAGTGTGTACGATATAACTGTAAAACAATGAGGCTTTTAAAAATGGTAGGCAAGGAGGACCTTAAATCAACAAGTTTTAAATGTAGTCATTTTATTTGTGTAATAATAATAGCTAATATTTATTGAATGCTTGCCAAGTGCAGGTAACTATTATAAAAACTTTATTGTTGTTATTAACTTTCAAAACAAGTCATTGGCAAGCTAAGGCCTCTGGGTCAAACTCAGCCCACCATCAGTTTTATTCAGAGTTTTATTGGAACACACTAACACTCATTTATTTATGCAATGTCTACTCTACTTTCATGCTACAGAATTGAGTGGTTGTGCAGGAGACTGTACGGATTGCAAAGCCTAAAGAATTTATCATTGGCTGGTTCCTGCAAAACAATCTTATGAAGTAGGTATTACTTTTTATTATTTATTTTTTCTTTCTAGAGAACAAATGTATAATATTTTGACATATTATACATACCTAGAATAAGTATAACTTGTTCCAGTTAGGATCCCATTATTGAGGTTGTACACGATGTGGAGTTACATTGGTCATATATTCAAATATAAGAATAGGAAAGATATGTCTGATTCAATCTACTGTTTTTCCTATTTCCATCCTCCTCCAACCCCCGCTTCCTTTTGTTCCCCTTTGTCTAATCCAATGAACTTCTAATCTTCTCCTCCCTTGTTGGGGTTAGCATCCTCATATCAGAGAAAATATTCTGTCTTTGGTTTTTGGGGACTGACATTTCATTTAGCATGATATTCTTCAGTTCCATCCATTTACCAGCATGTGCCATAATTTCATTCTTCTTTATTGCTGAGTAATGCCATCGTGTATATATACTGCATTTTCTTTATCCATTCATCTGTTGTAGGCACTTAGGTTGCTTCCAGATCTTGGCTATTGTAAATTGTGCTGTTGTAAACATTGAAGTGGCTGCGTCACTGTAGTATACTCATTTTTAAGGCCTTTGGGTATTAAACGAGGAATGGGATAACTGGATCAAATGGAAGTTCCATTCTAAGTTTTCTAAGGAATTGAAGTAGGTATTATTATCTCTGCTGTACCCCAAGATCATAGACTGATAGTTGTCAGGATAGTGTTTCAAACCCAGGTCTGTATGAATATGAAGTTTATAATCTTTTTTAGATAACCTCATAGCCGAGAACTCATGTCTTAAGATTGTCAGATAATTTGGGTTCAAAAAGACATTATCACATGGTAGTGGTGTATTAGACATTTTTCTTAACTGCCTGATGTCTTTGATTCCTCTTAGTAACTCTTGTGATTGGTAATAGAGGTGGCAGGCCATCCTTGACGTCAGTACAGGAAGTCTGCTTTAGACCATCTGAGATTGTGGGTTTCAGTCTGTGTGACTCATCTTGGGGACCCTGTGTTCTGGATTGTTTTCCTCAACATTTTCTTTTTTTTTTTTTTTAATTTTTTATTGTTGGCTGTTCAAAACATTACATAGTTCTTGATATATCATATTTCACACTTTGATTCAAGTGGGTTATGAGCTCCCATTTTTACCCCATATACAGATTGCAGAATCACATCAGTTACACATCCATTGATTTACATATTGCCATACTAGTGTCTGTTGTATTCTGCTGCCTTTCCTATCCTCTACTATCCCCCCTCCCCTCCCCTCCCCTCCCCTCTTCTCTCTCTGCCCCCTCTACTGACATTCATTTGTCTCCCTTGTATTATTTTTCCCTTTCCCCTCACTTCCTCTTGTATGTACTTTTGTATAACTCTGAGGGTCTCCTTCCATTTCCATGCAATTTCCCTTCTCTCTCCCTTTCCCTCCCACCTCTCATCCCTGTTTAATGTTAATCTTCTTCTCATGCTCTTCATCCCTACTCTGTTCTTAGTTACTCTCCTTATATCAAAGAAGACATTTGGCATTTGTTTTTTAGGGATTGGCTAGCTTCACTTAGCATAATCTGCTCTAATGCCATCCATTTCCCTGTAAATTCTATGATTTTGTCATTTTTTAATGCAGACTAATACTCCATTGTGTATAAATGCCACATTTTTTTTATCCATTCATCTATTGAAGGGCATCTAGGTTGGTTCCACAGTCTTGCTATTGTGAATTGTGCTGCTATGAACATCGATGTAGCAGTGTCCCTGTAGCATGCTCTTTTTAGGTCTTTAGGGAATAGACCGAGAAGGGGAATAGCTGGGTCAAATGGTGGCTCCATTCCCAGCTTTCCAAGAAATCTCCATACTGCTTTCCAAATTGGCTGCACCAATTTGCAGTCCCACCAGCAATGTACAAGTGTACCCTTTTCCCCACATCCTCGCCAGCACTTGTTGTTGTTTGACTTCATAATGGCTGCCAATCTAACTGGAGTGAGATGGTATCTTAGGGTGGTTTTGATTTGCATTTCTCTGACTGCTAGAGATGGTGAGCATTTTTTCATGTACTTGTTGATTGATTGTATGTCCTCCTCTGAGAAGTGTCTGTTCAGGTCCTTGGCCCATTTGTTGATTGGGTTGTTTGTTATCTTATTGTCTAATTTTTTGAGTTCTTTGTGTACTCTGGATATTAGGGCTCTATCTGAAGTGTGAGGAGTAAAGATTTGTTCCCAGGATGTAGGCTCCCTATTTACCTCTCTTAGTGTTTCTTTTGCTGAGAAAAAACTTTTTAGTTTGAGTAAGTCCCATTTGTTGATTCTAGTTATTAACTTTTGTGCTATGGGTGTCCTATTGAGGAATTTGGAGCCCGACCCCACCGACTGTAGATCGTAGCCAACTTTTTCTTCTATCAGACGGCGCGTCTCTGATTTGATATCAAGCTCCTTGATCCATTTTGAATTAACTTTTGTGCATGGCGAGAGAAAGGGATTCAGTTTCATTTTGTTGCATATGGATTTCCAGTTTTCCCAGCACCATTTGTTGAAGATGCTATCCTTCCTCCATTGCATGCTTTTAGCCCCTTTATCAAATATAAGGTAGTTGTAGTTTTGTGGATTGGTTTCTGTGTCCTCTATTCTGTACCATTGGTCCACCCGCCTGTTGTGGTACCAGTACCATGCTGTTTTTGTTACTATTGCTCTGTAGTATAGTTTGAAGTCTGGTATCGCTATACCGCCTGATTCACACTTCCTGCTTAGCATTGTTTTTGCTATTCTGGGTCTTTTGTTTTTCCATATGAATTTCATGATTGCTTTCTCTATTTCTACAAGAAATGCCGTTGGGATTTTGATTGGCATTGCATTAAACCTATAGAGAACTTTTGGTAATATCGCCATTTTGATGATGTTAGTTCTGCCTATCCATGAACAGGGTATATTTTTCCATCTTCTAAGATCTTCTTCTATTACTCTCTTTAGGGTTCTGTAGTTTTCATTGTATAAGTCTTTCACCTCTTTTGTTAGGTTGATTCCCAAGTATTTTATTTTTTTTGAAGATATTGTGAATGGAGTGGTTGTCCTCATTTCCATTTCAGAGGATTTGTCGCTGATATACAGGAATGCCTTTGATTTATGCGTGTTGATTTTATATCCTGCCACTTTGCTGAATTCATTTATTAGCTCTAATAGTTTCTTTGTAGACCCTTTTGGGTCTGCTAGGTATAGAATCATGTCATCTGCAAATAGTGATAATTTAAGTTCTTCTTTTCCTATTTTGATGCCTTTAATTTCTTTCGTCTGTCTAATTGCTCTGGCCAGTGTTTCAAGAACTATGTTGAACAGAAGTGGTGAGAGAGGGCATCCCTGTCTTGTTCCAGATTTTAGAGGGAATGCCTTCAATTTTTCTCCATTCAGAATGATGCTAGCCTGAGGCTTAGCATAGATTGCTTTTACAATATTGAGGTATGTTCCTGTTATCCCTAGTTTTTCTAGAGTTTTGAACATAAAGGGATGCTGTATTTTGTTGAATGCTTTTTCCGCATCTATCGAGATGATCATATGGTTCTTATTTTTAAGTCTGTTGATGTGGTGAATAACATTTATTGATTTCCTTATATTGAACCAGCCTTGCATCCCAGGGATGAATCCTACTTGATCATGGTGCACAATTTTTTTGATATGTTTTTGTATCCGATTCGCCAGAATTTTATTGAGGATTTTTGCATCTAGGTTCATTAGAGATATTGGTCTGTAGTTTTCTTTCTTTGAAGTGTCTTTGTCTGGTTTAGGTATCAGGGTGATGTTGGCCTCGTAGAATGAATTTGGAAGTTCTCCCTCTTTTTCTATTTCCTGAAGTAGCTTGAAAAGTATTGGTATTAGTTCTTCTTTAAAGGTTTTGTAAAACTCTGCTGTATACCCATTCGGTCCTGGGCTTTTCTTAGTTGGTAGTCTTTTGATGGTTTCTTCTATTTCCTCAATTGATATTGGTCTGTTTAGGTTGTCTATATCCTCCTGACTCAATCTGGGCAGATCATATGACTTGAGAAATTTATCGATGCCTTTTCTATCTTCTAATTTATTGGAGTATAAGGATTCAAAATAATTTTTGATTATCTTCTGTATATCTGAAGTGTCTGTTGTGATATTGTCTTTTTCATCCCGTGTGCTAGTAATTTGAGTTCTCTCTCTTCTTCTCTTCGCTAGCATGGCTAAGGGTCTGTCGATTTTCTTTATTTTTTCAAAGAACCAACTTTTAGTTTTGTCAATTTTTTCAATTGTTTCTTTTGTTTCGATTTCATTAATTTCAGCTCTGATTTTCATTATTTCTTGCCTTCTACTTCTTTTGCTGTTGTTTTGCTCTTCTTTTTCAAGGATTTTGAGATGAAGTATGAGATCATTTATTTGTTGGGTTTTTCTTTTTTTAAGGAATGAACTCCAAGCAATGAATTTTCCTCTTAGAACTGCTTTCAATGTGTCCCATAGATTCCGATATGTTGTGTCTGTGTTTTCATTAATCTCTAAGAATCTTTTAATTTCCTCCTTGATGTCTTCTATAACCCATTGATCATTCAGTAACCTATTATTCATTCTCCAAGTGATGTATTCTTTTTCCTTCCTTCTTTTATCGTTGATTTTCAGTTCCATTCCATTATGATCAGATAGGATGCATGGTATTATCTCTACTTCTTTATATTGTCTAAGAGTTTCCCTGTGACATAATATATGATCTATTTTTGAGAAGGATCCATGTGCTGCTGAGAAAAAAGTGTATCTGCTTGATGTTGGGTGGTATATTCTATATATGTCAATTAAGTCTAGGTTATTAATTGTGTTATTGAGTTCTATAGTTTCCTTATTCAACTTTTGTTTGGAAGATCTGTCCAGTGGCGAGAGAGGTGTGTTGAAGTCTCCCATGATTATTGTATGGTGGTCTATTAGATTCTTGAAGTTGAGAAGAGTTTGTTTGATGAACATAACTGCACCATTGTTTGGGGCATATATATTTATGATTGTTATGTCTTGTTGGTGTATGGTTCCCTTAAGCAGTATGTAGTGTCCCTCTTTATCCCTTTTGATTAACTTTGGCTTGAAATCTATTTTATTTGATATGAGTATGGACACTCCTGCTTGTTTCCGAAGTCCATATGAGTGATATGATTTTTCCCAACCTTTCACCTTCAGCCTATGTATGTCTTTTCCTATCAAATGCATCTCCTGTAGGCAGCATATTGTTGGGTCTTGTTTTGTGATCCATTCTACTAGCCTGTGTCTCTTGATTCGTGAGTTTAAGCCATTAACATTTAGGGTTATTATTGAGATATGGGTTGTTCTTCCAGCCATATTTGTTTATTTCTGTTACTAAACATGGTTTGTTTTCCTCTTTGATTATTTTTCCCCCCTTTACTGTCCTACCTCCCACTGTTGGTTTTCATTGTTATTTTCCATTTCCTCTTCCTGTAATGTTTTGCCAAGGATGTTTTGAAGAGATGGTTTTCTAGCTGCAAATTCTTTTAACTTTTGTTTATCGTGGAAGGTTTTAATTTCATCTTCCATCCTGAAGCTTAATTTCGCTGGAAACACAATTCTTGGTTGGAACCCATTTTCTTTCAGTGTTTGAAATATGTTATTCCAGGATCTTCTAGCTTTCAGAGTCTGTGTTGAAAGATCAGCTGTTATCCTGATTGGCTTACCCCTAAATGTGATCTGCTTCCTTTCTCTTGTAGCTTTTAAAATTCTCTCCTTATTTTGTATGTTGGGCATCTTCATTATAATGTGTCTAGGTGTGGGTCTCTTATGATTTTGCACATTCGGCGTCCTTTAGGCTTCTAGGATTTGGGATTCTGTCTCATTCTTCAAGTCTGGGAAGTTTTCTCATATTATTTCATTGAATAGATTGCTCATTCCTTTGGTTTGAAACTCTGTCCCTTCCTGTATCCCAATGACTCTTAAGTTTGGTCTCTTTATGTTATCCCATATTTCTTGGATGTTCTGCTCATGGTTTCTTAACAGTCTTGCTGAGCTGTCTATGTTCTTTTCAAGTTGAAATACTTTGTCTTCATTGTCTGATGTTCTATCTTCTAAGTGTTCTACTCTGCTGGTAGTATTCTCAATTGAGTTTTTAAGTTGGTTTATTGCTTCCTGCATTTCTAGGATTTCTGTTTGTTTGTTTTTTATAACCTCTATCTCCCTGTATAGTTGATCTTTGCTTCTTGGATTTGTTTATGTAATTCATTATTGAAGTGATCTTTCATTGTCTGATTTTGCTGTCTGATGTCTTCCTTGAGACTCCAGATCATCTGAAGCATGTAGATCCTGAATTCTTTATCTGACATTCCATCTGCTGCAGCTATTACCTCTTCTAAAGTTGCGTTGACCTGCATTGCTTGTGGTCCTTTCTTTCCTTGTCTCTTCATACTGTTCGCGTTCCTTTCTACTTGGCGAAACTGTTGTGCTATTGAATTTTCCCCCTATATATTTATATTGGTCTTGTATAGTTGCAAAGTCTCCCTCACAGGCGCGGACGGCGGCTCTGCCCCTCCTCCAATTGGGGCAATGTGCCTACCATGCCGGCAGGCCGCTGGGCCTGCTCTGTGAATGGTCACAGTTCCCTCTACCTTGCCAGCGCAGGGGGAGGGGGCGGCTCTGCCTCTCAGCAGGCCGCTGCTCCTCTTCTGCCGGTGGGTCGCAGGCCCGCCTACCTTGCAGGAGTGATTGGAAGCTCTGCCTCCTCAACATTTTCTAAGTTTCCCTTGGAACAGTGGGGCTGTAGTGTCATCTGGATAGAGTGCTCTTGGTCCCTGTTTCTCCTCCTTGGTGTGCTCTTTGGTCCCCCATTGTTCCTGTGAGGTTGACTAGGTGCCCAAAGGAGCTCATATCTATGGGATCATTCTGGGCCCGACTTGGCTGTGATTACAGGAAAGTGGCCTGACAAGGGATTGTTCCTCAGGATAATCCAGTCTTTCTCTGGTGATATTATGTAAGTGCAGACACAATGATTTTCATGCCTCTCACTCACACTGGACAAGTGCAGGTATCTGGGGTGCCCATAGTTGACTGCTGACCCCTGGGCTTGATTCACATGTGGGGGCCCATGCATTGGCTCTCATCCCTCCGTGTCCTGATACCTAGCAGCTTCCAGGCTAGAACTCCACGGCAGTGAAGGTGGAACAACACATCTTTTCCCTGTGTACCTCCCATCACTACACCAGGATGGCCAGATCCCTTCCCTAGCAGACCTCTGGAGGTGGCCATGTTATTGCTCTCAGAGAGTTTGTGAGAATGGTATTCTGCAATGCCCCGCAGACTTTGATTGATGCTGTCTCTTGCCTCCAGTCAATGTGTTGACATTGAAGTCTCCATGCTTATGCTGTCTGCTGAGAGATGGACATTCCTTGTGCAAATGGGCCCACTCTTTTTTTTCTATTTGTGAGCTGTCTCCACCACTCACCTCTGACGGTGGTGTGTGGAAGTCGGGGTTGCTGTCAAATGTGCAAAGAAAACACATTTCAGGAATGCAGTGATTACCTTGAGGATTTCAGGAGAAGATATGGTCAGAAAATGTGCTCTGTGGTCAGAAAATTCCAAACAGTCAATTTAACATGAGCAGAAAACAAGTTAACATTAAATTAACATATTCTGGGCGAGACTTGCCTTTGTGTCATCTTCTACAAAGCATAGCAATAACCCTTGAGAGAGTCATGAGAAGCTGGTATTCAGGGTGGCATGATAGATGGGGCGGAATCACTAGTGATGACATAACTAGCATTAAATACAAGGGGTTAGGGAAATGCAGAGGCAGGAAATACATGTGTTTCAATAGGAACAAATTCTGAAGAGCCACAGGGTTGGGAGCCTTAACTGTATTGCTATCCTTTTCTCCCAGCAAGAAATCTAGAATCAGCACATTTAGCAAAAAAGAATACGGAGAGCTAGTTCTGGTACCTGCATAGGAAGTGAGGGTTCCTAGACACTGCAAATAATCATCACTTATACCAACTGGAAAATAAACAAATGTTAAAACACCTCTTCTTTCCACATTATTCCAAAACCTCTTTTGAAAAATCATATAGGCCCATGAATTTTGTAACATTTAAAAAAAATCAAATTGTTTATATAGAAAGGGATCCTGCAAAAAAATATTCACCAGGGACACACATACTAGGGATGGCCTTGCTTGGTGTCACTTTATTTCCTTTTCGGCTGTCACTCTTGCTTTCAGTGGTAGTTCCTCCTATCTCTTCAGATTTGTACAGTCCCATATGTTTTCTTCTCATGCTCTGCTTCTTTTCAAGAAGGTCATTTTGCTACCCTTTGTCTCTGTCTCTTCGGTCATCTACCTGTCAGACCTCATCACTCTCACATACACACACGCCCACACATTCTACACCTACACACGACATCATCCACATATACAAACTGCTGCACAGCTTGTTTTAACATATGGGCATCATGCTTACATAGAATTTGTTCCTTGGTTTAGAAACTATGAAATTCACAAAATAATAGAGGGCCACATTACCTGATACAGGAAAGAGAAGCCAAGATTACTTGCTTCCGTTCTCGGATCTCATGTCCAGGCCCTTAGTCTGAAGTATGCTAAGAATGCCAAGACACCAAGGGCAGTGCAAGGGGGGGAGTTCTTCTAGGTGCCCTGTGTGTGCCCCTGGAGTGTGATTACATTGTGGCTCTTTACATCTTTACTTGCCTATGGATCAAATGTCTTGTGGCTGGTGACGGCTGCAGTGTGGGATGAGATGACTTGAGAGCTATGTGTACTTTCTGGCTATGTGTCTACATTTTTACTAGAAAGCTATGGCACTAGAATCACATTTTATATCATTTAAAATATTTATATGCCCAAGATCTAATTTTTGCTTCACACCAGGAGGCACGACAGTCAATTTTTATATGTAGTTCCTCTTTGTTGTAACAGATAATTTGTATTTCTTTATTCCTGACACCCTCTGGCTGTCCTAGAAGTAGCCAATAACACCATTAGGATATGAAATCAGTTTTTGCTGACTTCCTATCCTGTGTTCATGCACAGCAGGGCAGGGAATCTGAAACACATTTGCTTTAGCCCATTTGATAATGTATGGTAAAGGTGACAGGTTTTTGTTTTCCTATTTGCCAACTTGTACATTAGTGTCTCTTAAGTGGCAGATTAAAATTTTCTTAAAGCACTAACACTGATTAAAAATATTTGTTTAGGCTTGTTCAGAACTCGGTAAGTGCTTACAGGATCCAAATCACATTCTTGTCCGTTAAGCCAACAACATTTCAAAGGCCTGCTGTAATGGCTCTTTCTTACTGTAGCAAATGATGATTGTTTTCTATAGGACCATTTTCTTTTATAAGGTAAATTACAAAAACCTGGAATACGGTTTTATTTTTAAATATGGAAAGGCAATCCAGATCTATGGAAACATCTGTAAGTATGTGTATGTATGTGTCTATATAACTATATGCATATTTTTAAAGGTTTTAATCCTATTAGTCTCTTTCTTTTTAACATATGGGAGAGATGCATATAGTACTTTGCTCTTTCTTCAAAAATTGTTTTTCAGAATTTACGGCATTTCTCGGATTCAGTTAAGACTCTTAGAGAAGCCATTTCTTGTGGAGTAATAAAAACATTCTTTTGTGAACATTGATCTTAGTATCTGCTTTTTATCCATTTATTCATTCTTTCATCCTTTCCTCACTGAAAAGCAGCTCCTGGGCCCGGCTGGGAGTCTATGCCAGCTGGATGGGGGGTGGACTTCCTTAGAATGTTGTGGGAGACCCACTGATGGGGATTGTGAAAAGGAGAGACCAACTGGTTCTCTGGGGATTTGAACACAGACTTCTCCGAGGCGGTGACATTTCTGATGGAGGTGAATGAGGCTGGATGTAGACTGAGGTCCCTGCATGCCATTTTTGAAAGTTCAGACTTTGCCTCCCAGCTGCGGGGACCTGATGAGGATCGTCGTGGGGGCAGTGGCTTAAAGTGGGCAGTAATGGAATCAGAGGCTCCTACCAAATAGTAAGAATGAGGACTTAAAGCCCAGCTCTTCCATGACATTACGGACAAACCTATTATGTAATAAAACAGACAAAAATGGTTAATATGTAAGCAGTCATGATTCTTCCTCTTCTTTCCAACACACTCTGCAGGAAAATTCTGGCAGAGCTATAGGTTTTGAATTGGACTTCCTTTAGAGTTCTCTGAGTAAGGCTTTGGATATTAGAAATTCTTTAATTACTGTTTGTTGCTGTCTCATGGTTTGTTGGTTGGTATTCTGACTGTGCGCTCTCAGCCCACAGAGAGCTCCAGGTTATTAGAGTTGCGTGACATTTTTTTGGGGGGGAGGGGCTAGTTTAATGTTGGGTGGTCCAAAGGTTAATGCCTATTTGGTGGCAGTTTGAAGACCTAACTGGTTAGTTACTTCTAGACAGAGAAGACAGGCAAGTTCCTAAAGTACCAAATCCTATTCTGTTCCTGCTACCACAATGAGTTTTTGAGGATCATGTAAGAAAGGGACTTGCTGTGACCAACTAGGGCTTTATCCCTAACACCTTACATAGGTGCCTGTTCTGGGCCATGCACTTAGGATGAAGGACCTTGGGGGTGCACAACAGTGTCGAGGCAGGTAGAGGAAGGGAACCTGGAAGGATTCAGAGTGGTACAGTTAGGGAGAGGGGACAACTGCAGAGAAGGGAGTAAGAGGAGAAGCAGCAGCTCCTAGAGTCAGATGCTGCAGGGGAGGGAGGTGGCCTGGGAGCTGCTGCGGTGACTTTAGGAATGCTCAGGTTCCTTAACTCAATCATACGTGTAAAGTCCCTTTTTCCAAATAAAGTAACGTTTACAAGTCACGTTAAGTAACATTTACAGGATATGAGGGATGAGGGCCTCCTATCTTTGGGAGCCATTATTCATCCTACCACAGGCACAATATTCATAAGTCATTGGGCATTTTAATAGTGGAGTCAACCTCTAAGGAGAGCCCTTGCTGGGAGGGCAGGAGACTCAAAAGATACATTTCCTGGGTGTGTCCATCCTCTAATCCATACTCCAGGCTCTGTCATCTCCATCTGGGCTGGAGGGGAAGGATGGGCACTGGGAGGAGAAGATGTTGGCATTCACAAGCAGGAAGAAGATGGGAGATTTCCTCCTAGGCATTACTGCTCCATGGCTGGTTAGAAAGGTGGGCACCCTCTTGGAAGCCCTTTTGCTTTCCATACTCTGTTTACTTCTGCTTAGAGCAACCCCCAGGAGTAGGAGCTCTGATGGGAAGATCCTGCTTCCCTTGTGTTTTGACTCCAAGTTTGCCTCTTTTCTGTGTTCTGCTGCTACACTTAATTTTTTCTCTCAATTACCTAAGGTAGCTGATGAATATTTAAGGTCTTTATCTAGAGGGCCAGCTGTGTTGAAAATGCATGATTTTAATCAACAGTGAACCCAGCACTTTGTTTTTAAAAAAACAGAGGGGGTTTACTGCAGAGTGAAGCACAAACAGTGCTTTATTTGGGCACAGGAGCCATGGTCTGATACTGTAATGGGAGAACTTTATTGGATGCTAATCTAATATCTAAGATCGGGTTCATCTGCTCTTCTTTCTTGCCATTTATGGTGAAAATTATGCTGCCAGAGCATCATAAATGTTTTTCTTCTTGTTTTTAGTCCCCTCCCAATTACATTTTCATGAAATAGGAGTAGAAGTTACAAGATAATTAAAGATTTTCTTCTCCCACTTTTGGCAACACCCCTGCTTTCTTTACACAGGTATGTCTGAACATTGCTGCTGACTGTGAAAATTCAATATGTGATTTTTAATGCCACTTTAGGCTTTTTTTTTTCAAGTTTCATGTGTTTCTGAGGCATTGCCAATGGGTTGCCTTAGAATACAGAATTCCAGCATAAAATCAAAATCTCAAGGAAATTATGTCACTAAAATACTGCTATTAAGAGGAGGGAAAGCTGGAGGAAATACCAGACAGTGATGTAGAAACATCAAAATTTGATGTCAGAGCCATAATGCCTTGAAGCCTTCTGGCCTGTAGGGTGACTGGAACCTTGTCAGTCATTGAGAGCAGTCATTGGGAGCTTTATATTAATCTCCATGTGTTAATCTAATGTGTTAATTTGGTTGGTTCAAAATTAGATTTAATTGCAATGGTTGCATGTGCTCTTCCAACATCGGACAGACCAGCCAACAATATCCTTTATTGTCTCCTCTGGTGAGGGCCAATTCAGTGACAAGCAAATCTCCTAGAAAAACCAATTTCATTGTGTGTGTGTGTGTGTGTGTGTGTGCCTGGAAAAATTATACATTGAGTGACATGACTGTTTCTCCTTTTCCTGGTCTCTCTTGCTCCCTTGGCCCAAGCCAGTTGCTAGAGATTTGTTCTGCTACAGTAGGCCTCTGATAAGCAAACTCATGTCCCATTGTTGGTGGTTTTCAGATGCTCTTAGTCCTGGGATTATTCTAAGGGGACTCTGTGCCAAATGTAATGTCTCATCCAGAGGAACTCACCTCCAGTTTTCTAGCTCTGGAGCCTTTTCATTTTCACTTAGGGTTTACCTATTTCTTTGGTAAACAAGGCCCAGCCAGGGGTATGAAGAGAACATCCTTTGGGGGCTTTAATGCATTCTTCCTGTGAATATATTAAAGAAGGAATTTTTAATGGAAGGAGTATCTCAAATGCTTTCTTTGTTGGAATTTCCAAGATCCCAAATGTAATGGAAGGATCTGTCCACCATTTTATGAGGTATTTGTAGTATAAATGTTGGGGACCTTTTGCTATGGTGAGATGAGCATTTTCCTGATATGCCCTGTAGGGTAAGGGGTCATCCTGGAAGTGAATGTGGTCTTCCTTGGGCGGGGGTGGGGGTGTGGGGGGGATGGGGGAGAACCATCCAGAAATCACTCCTGGGAAGAAGCTGGACCTCCTAAGTCCAGGACTTCTGCCTTTCTCTGGGCCTCAGTTTGGTGAGTCTGAATTTAAGGAATTTGAGAGAACTTCAGGGGACATTTGCTTCTACCCTGTTGAGTTGGTTTTCCTGTTCCATTAGCTAGAATCCCTGACTCTCTCACATTCTGGAGGCCCAGTTTAGAAAAAGAATTCTCAGCTGAGACTCTTTAGTGATATTTGGAACCTCCTTATTATTTTCTGAGGAGCTTTCTCTCTTGGTCCTGAGGATATTGGGTCAGAGGTGCTAAGCCAGTCCTGAAAAAGATGGGTTGAGAGGGGTGTGAGGAAGTTCCTGGAGGGAACAGCGGCCTAAGAGTGTTCAAGTCCTGGGACAGTAATAAGAACTTGTTCCATCCGGTGGAGTGCCTCTCATTTCATCGTCATCATGAATGACTTCCTGGACTCTTATGTCAGCCTCACTAGTGGTGTCCCTACTCTGGCCTTCAGTTCACAGAATATGCACTATGGACAGGGCATGAGCTTTCCCAGGATGGTGGCTAATTTTATATAATCATTTGACCCTGGGAATCATCTATTTGATTTCAGAATCTTTTCTTCTTCCACAAAAGGGTCTTCTCTGGAGTGGGAACAGTATTTCATGCCCAGAAGTAAGTATTTTAAAATACCAATTCTAGGTGGGGTAGAGACCCTATTAGGATGGGAGTGTATCCTTTTGTTTGCTCACGATCTCCTTCCTCCTAAGAATGTCCCTCATTAAAAAATTTCATGGGTATCCCAAGGTCCTCTTCGGGTCCTTCTTTGGCATGAAGCTGCCCCTGATATCTCCCTCCCCAGAACTCAAAGCTTTTTCTCCAGTGTTCCTTTTGGCACTGAATCACGCACATGTTTTGTGACATATTCCAGTAATGATTTTATGGTGAGCATAATACACAATTCACTTATTCAGCGTTGCTAATTTTGATGTATGGCAGACATCTCTGCATGATGAATCTCTGGAATATTAACTCTACTCTGCACGATGGCTTTGATTTGGGCAGATGTTTTTATCTTTCACCCGTGTCAATCTGCTTTCCATGAAGGGAATTTGGCTGACCTTCAAAGGATGATTATTGACTTCCATTGAAAGCCAATGGAAGTGACATCATTATCGAATTTTTTAAAGTAAAAATGGAAGATAATTAAATGCAGCACAGTAGTTGTAAAACAGATTTCATCGTTACATATCACTTCATAAAGCAAGCATAATTCCTGATCCTCCACATGACATTCTTTGGAGCATTTTACCACAGAATGATGACTCCCTGACAACTCAAGCAGGAAATATTTAGACCTACTTGTGCTAAGAATAAGGTGAAAATTAAACATTCTCAGAAAGTTCGCTGGATGGAAATAGTGTACCCTTAGAATAAACCACATGCTGCTCTAGGTATAGTCAGATGAAACAAATGTGTTAAATCTACCAGGGGGACTTTTCTTCTTTAGAAAATAAATGTATTGCTCAGATAGTACCAATACATTAATGTGTGAGAACAGTTTTGTTGTTATGGCTATCCTGAAACTCAAATAGCCAAACAGCCTGAAGGCTACTTATGCAGCCCAATGGTGGCTTATCATCTGACATTCAGAAACCTTTCTCATTTTGCTGGATCTGGTCCAAAAGTGTGGGTGGGAACACAGAGCAACACCCTATTTACATGGCTTACAGACCTAAGGCGGGGGAACAAGTTGTTTACTCACAATCTGGGGGAATAATTCTAAAATCTGAGAATTTTATCTGAGACTAGGTTGCTAACTTAATTTCCAAAGGAGATATTCTTACTAGAGAAATATCAAATTACCATGTTCTATTGTTTATATATTTCACAGTAAAATGATCCAATCTCACCTGGCTGTACAGTAGGAGGGTTAGAATCATTATCTAATGTATACTTTAATGTATACTCTTCTAAAATATTTATCAACTTCATTCAGGGACTCCTACCTTTCCTCCATTCCATGACATCAAGTGTTTGCAGGGAGCCTTCAGAAAAAAGGCAGCTTGCAGTAATATAAAAAATGACTAGACTGTAATTCTGGAGAGTCAGCTTCTTTTTTCTGTTCAACCAATTTAGTCCTGTGTGCTTGCAGATAGTGCTACTGGCTCACAGAAATGTGATAATTAATGACTTTATATTTAAGAAGGGCTTAGTAGCTTAGTACTCTGATATGTGGACCTTTTCAAGCAGATGATTTTAGGCAGAAATAACATAGCTTGTCATTTGTTAGGCCTTGTGTTCAGTAAAAAGTTCAGCCCTAAGAATTTTGCCTACCTTAACAAGAAAGATCCCTCCCTCTCTGTGTGAATTGCATGCATCTTTACTGGTTGTTGGGTCACAGGAAGCTTGCCATTCTCTTTCAGTTTGCAAATACAGTGCATCTTAGATTTCCTTATCTTTAAACAAGTGAAGATAAATTAGGTTATAAATGGAAGAATGTTCAGGGCTTGAAAACATCAATTCAGCTCTTGGCAGGTGTGAGTCTAAAAGGCTTCTTTGTAGAACAGAAAGTTACCACCAGTTGTGCACCTGCTCCCTAGAAAAGGGACCAGGGATCAAAGGCTGCCTTAGGAGAACTAACTCAATACATGCTGGAAGTGGCTTTGTTTCTTCTTCCTAATAGGTGGCATGTCTGTTCACCTAACAGGAGACAGTGTGTGTGAATGGGCTTGGAGAAAGTAAAATGGCTAACCACATGCATGATGTAGGATCACTTAGACAGTGGCAAACAAACTCAGTACCAGCAGAGATGTTCTGCGTGGTTTGTGGTTGCGAGAGGCAGCAGAGAAAATGCAGAGACCTTGTTCTCCTCTCACGTAACAGTTGACCTTTTCCTGCAACAGATAAAGGGTATAACAAGAGTCTGAATATGATCAATAATAATTAAGATAGGGAAGGGGTGGAAGGAACCTTGTTAATACTAACTATAAATTCTGAGCTCGTCAGACTTAGCCTCATTGACAAAATTTAGAAGAGGTTGGGAAGTCTATTGGGAACTGGGAACTGTACATAGTGGGGTGTCGTCTAACAGCAAAGGAACACTGGGTAAGCTGTGGGGTAAAGACATACAGTTGGAAAGCACTCAATGCTCCAGGGAATGTTTCCTCCTCTCCTTAGTTAGTTGTCCTCAGTGCATCTCACCCACAGTTCAAAAGTTATTTCAGGTGATCAGGTAATAAAAGTTCAAGAACTCCAAGCCTGGGGAAAGAATCACTGAGATGGTTGGGAGGGGAAGTCCTTTCAGGGATACATCTCAAGGAGAAACAGAAGTTTCTGAGAGAGAACTGGCAATTATTGTGTGCAAGTATTTTCTTTGGCAGGGAAAGAGTAGTTGACAAGACAAGAATCTGTGTTTCCAGTTCTTGTTTCCTTAATCAACACCCTCAGGGCATCTCAGAGGCTTAGGTAAAGGGAAGTCTCTCTACTGCCTTCCTTGAGGACAAATCTTTATCCTACAGGATGAGATGGGTTTGTAAGAATCTGCTGTGGAGGGTGTTCAAGGGAGGAGATGCACTGAAATGAGCACTGAGAAGTTGATAATAATAATTTAAAAAAATTTCTGATCTCACATGTTCATTTCTCCTAAAATTGAGGGCAGGTGCTTCAGAATCTCAAGCCTTAGGGAATTAATCAAAATTACAGAATGGATGGAAATAATTTCTTACCTTGTTTTAAAAGTTCAGGAACCTTTTAGAGAAGGAATTTTCCTAGCTGGACTTAAAGAAAATATTCTTATTCTCTTATGTTCTTGTTTATTATAAACAAGCAAATTCATTTTAACATTTACTCTTTATTGTGTTGAATGAAGTACCTAAGTAATGCAAGTATGTACTGTACTAAAATACTCATATTTCCAAATAGCATTACGTGGTGTAGCCCACAGTCTCTGTAGAAGCATCATGAGTAACCTGTGCCTTTACACTTTAAAATCCGTTGTTGGCTGCTGTTAGAAGTATGGTAACAGACGAAGAAAAAAAAAAAAAAAAGCCAAGAATGAATATGCTTGTCTAAACTCACACATACACAGCTTACAATGGAACCCTAATGGAAACAAGTCAAATGACATTTGATGTGTTATCTATAAAATGTAGACTCTGCAATAAAAAGCCAAAGGCACATAAAAATATATTTTAACTTTAAAAATAACTTAGTTACAGTAATACCTTGCTTGTGTCTTACCAACATGTAGCTGACAGTCAAAATTTTGCAATATAGATATAATATATAAGGGATATATAAGAACTACAAGAAAATCCCCCAAACCCATAAAATTGCTCAAATGTGAAAACAGAGAAAAGTTTTAACACTGGAGAATTTGCTATCATGAGCCCAAACAATATCATATACAAAAGAGTCTAGAAAAAAAGGCTTAGGTGTTAAAATTTTGACTTTCTCTTAACTCATAAACTGTTGGAGTACTGTGAAGTTTCTTAGTGTGACTTGCTCAGCTCTCCATAGCTAGTGCCAATCCCGGCCAAGGCAGATTTCTTATGTGTCTGCAAACCAAAAAAAATGTTAGCTGAACATCAATCAGCAGTGCCCGCCAAAAATGGGTTCTGACTCATTTCCTCTTTTTGCCAGGACAGGGTTTTTGTTGTTGCTTTTTCTAAACTGTTTTTGCAAACAGGGCATAACAGGTAAAAAAAATATTTTGTAGGAACAATTATTTTAGAAAACGCATCACATAACTGCAAAAAAACAGCCAGGGAAGCTCTTCTCTTCAACTGTGGTTAGCTGAGTTTCTGTTTTTTTGTTTATTTTGGTACCTTTTACCCCAAAGGAAAAGAGCTGGCATCCTGTTACTTATTTTTATCCATGACATTCAGCACCTCATCCAAAAGCGAGGGCCCAAGATCCAGCTGGAGGGAGAGAAGGGAACCTGTGAGGTCAGAGAGGGACTCCTGGGATTTGGTCTTTCCCTTCACCTGCTCACATGGGGAGGGATGGTCAAACATGTCCTCGGCCGGCCAGTCAGCATACTGTTCGGACAGGCTGGAGGAGTGGCTGTCCCTGCCCTGGCTGGACTGCGATGCTGAGCCACTGGAGCCCCACGAGGCATCTCCCTGGTGGATGGTCCCATTCTCCAGCACACGGCTTTTCTCCTGAGCTTTCTCCTCCATGACGGGTTCACAGCTGAGCCTGGGCAGCTTTGGTGGCCCAAAGGACTCCTGTTTGGAATTAAATGTCACCGGTGACAATAAGGGCAACATAAGAGCTTGGGACCCTCCGATGGTGGGGAGGGAGATGGCGTTTTTGAGCACTGGGGAGGGCGTTTCTGTGAACACGGAGTCCGAGGTGCTGTTGGCCCGGAAGAACTCGTAGTGCGCGGGGAGCTGGCCCGAGTGGGCCTTCTCCTGGTTGCCAGGCAGAAGCTCGTAGTTCCCCTGAAGGAAGGAAATGTCCCCAAAGACATCGTGCTGGCCCTCTTTGCCGATGTGAATGGTGTGGCGAAAGTCTCCCAGGGGGGGACTAATCATATCAGGAGACAAGATGTCCCTCAGCTTGAACTTCTTCCCTTTCTTGTTGTTGGCAGCTTTAAGGTAGATCGGGGTCTTGGCTGGCATTTTGGAATTTGAGAATGTCTATTTCAAAAAAGGGGAAAAGGGCCACTTTCTGCACAGATGTTCAATGTTCCCCCAAAGTCCTTCTGGCTAGGAACTGTCACATCATTTTCCTTGAGTGGCTCAGAAGTGGCTCTGAAATGAGATGGGGTCTGAGACACCTGGTTGAGCTCACGGCCACCTGGGGCTTCCTGGAGAGTGGGTTACATCATCCAATCCCTTCCAGGGCGAGGAGAGACCTGGAGAAGAAACCAAAGTGGTTTTAATCTTTGGAAGCTTCAGGGTTCACTCTGGCCTGTACACAATGGCAGGGCCACTTTCCACCTACAGCCCAACTTTATCTTGTTTCCTTCCTCTAAGCAGGATAACAACTTTTAATCTTAGTAAGGGATTTATTAATTTCAGTTGACTTAGTTTCCTGAAAACAGGAAAAAAAAAAGAGAGAGAATGAGGGACTTAAAAAACTATAAAACTATGACATCAATGCCCTGGTAAATTAATTTTTTAGTTATACATAATATTAGGCTTCATTTGACCTAATTATGAAAGTATGGAATATAATTTGCCCTAATTCAGTCCCCAATACTTCCCATTTCCCTTCCCTCTTCCTTCCCCTGTTCCCTTCCCTCCACCCTACTGATCTTTCTGCTATTTATAGTTCTTCTTTTTTCTTTTTTTCACTAGTGTCTTCCAGATATACATAAAGGCGAGATTTACTATGGAATATTCACATATATACATAGGAAGGTTAGGTCAGATTCATTCTACTGTTCTTCCCTTTTTCGATCCCTCCTCCTTGCCCCCTCAATCCCCTTTTTCTATTCCACGGATCTCTCTTCTATTTTGGACATATTTAAATATGGCTATGGACACAATTTTCTGAACATGTCTAAGGTTTTAGTCCTTTCCTTCTATTCTGAGAAGAAAGTCTATGACAACTTGTTAAGTATATTTTCTCTCTTTTTCTTTTTTGTGCTTTGGTGTATGCACAGTAGCACTGTCAATAGTACTGTTTTGTTGAATTATGTACATAAATAAAACTAATGCAATCAAAAGAATAGTCTAACAGGAAAGAGGCTATATTTCGGTTTGGATATGAGGTACACCCCTCCACCAAAAGCTCATATCAGGCAATAGAACAATGTTCAGAGGTGAAATGATCATATTTTAAGAGCTGAAACCTAATTGATTAAGCATCTGAAGGCTGTACTGCATGGCAAGTGGGGCCTGGCTGGAGTAAGAAGGTCACCAGGGACATGACTTTGGGGTTTATATTTTGTCCCTGACACCTCTCTCTCTCTCTTTGCTTCCCAGCTGCCATGAGCTGAGTAATATCCCTCTGCCATGCCCTTCCACCATGGGGGTTCTGCCTCACCTCAGGCCCAGAGCAAGAGAGTCAACTGACCACAGACTGAACCTCTGAAACTGTGAGCCCAAATCAACTTTTCCGCCTCTACGCTGTTCCTGTCAGGTATTTTGGTCATGTTAACAAAAAGCTAACACAAACTGAAGTGTTAGTGACAATGACTATTATGTAGGTGTCCAATAAAATCTTCTTAAGATGCATTCCTATAGATGAGAAAATGGAAATTAGAAGAAAAAAATGACCCTTTTTCAATAATATAATCAAAAGAGCTAGAGTTGGAATCAAGCTGTGGCAGAGTACTGAGCTGACAAGGATTTGAGGATTTGAAGATATTTTGAGGTGGAAAAAACAAAACTGCTCCATTTCAAAGAAAATAAAAACCATTGTGATTATATAAAATAGACTGGGCCTTCATTTGGGAATATTCTGAAACATTATTGGTAAGGCTTGGCTCTCTCAATGGGGTAGGAATAATTCTAAGAAAACCCTGTGATCTGCCTGCTGATATTAATGCCTCTGTGGGTAGAACCTATGACTTCTTTCTGTACAAAATAGTATGGTAAAGGTGATATGCCATACCCCAGTTAGGTTACAATGAGAAGAACCTATCTGAGCTGATGGGAGAGAGACCGCCATTGCTGATTTTGAAGAAGTAAGCTGTCGTGCTATGTCAGGCCCATTAGATGAATTCTGACAATGATATTAGAGAACATGTCATTCCCCAGTCAAGTGTCAGATGAGACATAGCCCTGGCCCACAGAAACTGTAAGATAACATGAGATAACAAATAGGGGCTGTTGTAAGCCACTAGGTCTGTAGTAATTTGTTACCAGCATAGAAAACACACTCTCCCTGGCCATACAACATGATAAGATTAGAAGAGAAGAGCTACATGAAGGCTTTGGGAATGTCAGGCCTTCATTACTGATGAGAAACTCTTATCTCTTGAAAATAATCTTCCGATTCTTCAGCTGCCTCAGTTAACATGGAGAGGCTAAATTCTTCTCTATCTTTGTTGCAACTTCTCCCATATGGCTTTCCAGTCTTGGAAGCAGAGCCTGCCAATAAATACTCCGAGGGTTGGTTAGATGGTGGCTTGAAGAGAGCCACATTTGTTTTGTAGCAGCTGGAAGCTGTCTGCATCTGCTCCATATTTCTTTCCTTTCAGCAAGAGTTTTAAATTGACTTGCCCGTGGCAGGTGACAAGAACGGTGCTCCACCACCCACTGACAAAGGTAACAACTAGCTCTGTTAGGAAAGTGGCCTGCCCAGGGTGCAGCAGGCTGTCCAGCAACTAGGCCTGAGAAGGCCGAGCTTGATGAGCTAGACACCCAGTCCCACTGTGGCTCTGGGTGTACAGAGGCCCGGGCAGCAGCAGGAACGTATGCTCCCACTCTGAATGGGCTGACCACAGAGCTGCCAAACAAGACAGGATCATAGTCCTAGTGTTAGTTTTAGCTCTGATTTGGGTCTTGTCCCAGTAACACAAGTTGAGACCTTGGGTCTTCCTGCTAAAACATCAGAACTTCCTGCCTGTTTAAAGGCTCAATGCTGGGTCCCAGCCTAGGGTTCCTGGTACCACTGTCCTGCTCTTTGGGCACAGGATGGATGACTGCCTGCAGGAGCCAAGACTGCAGGAGGTGGTGAGCAGCTCTAAAGAACAGCTGTGCATGGGAGCAGTGGTCCTCAGCACACCAGGCCGGACGCAGCTGCTGTGGAGACACTGCGACTCAGGGCCACACAAGGGCTGCTTGTGGCCAGCTGGTGAAGCTGGGTTACTCAAGGCGGGGACCTTGAGAGGAGCTTCCAAATAAGTTTTTAAAAATCCCATGACTATGTAGCCAGAGAGCAGCAGTTCTTTGCCCCTCTGCTTGGGTCGCTCACACCAGCCCTTCCTTTAACTGAAAAAGAATCTGGGATGGTGAGGACCATGAGGGGATGCTGCTCTCGGAGGCACAGGGGATGAGCTCTGCAGCCCTCCAGGCAGAGGCTCCTGCAGCTTAGCAAGAGTTGCATTTTATGTTAGTGGCAGGAAGACAAAGGTTGGAGGGACATGGCTGAAAGCAAGGGAAAAGGTAAGAGAGCTTAGAAGCTGTAGGTGGTGATTCTGCAGAGTTTTTTCTTTTCCTTCTTTTTTTTGGACTACTTTCCATAGTTTTTACTGCCTGACTTCTAGGCTTCTAGGACTTTACAAATAATAATTTATATTTAATGTCTACTCTGTGCCATTCCTAAGAGCTCGCAAATACATCTGAAGTTAAAAAAAAAAAGGAATTCTGGGCAAATATGTCAGGCTTGCAACTTTAAATGAGTTGATGTCTGTGATGTTGTGGAAGCATCTGGGAGCTCTGACCTAGTCCCACTCTATCTTATCTGCTATCTGTCCTCCTCTCAGCTGGAGGCACCCAGTCTTCATCTTAGGAGAGGCGATCCAGTGCTGATGTCTCTTACTGACCACTTCCCCCTCTCCTTCCTGAACACTCTGGGCTCCCAGCTTATCAGCCAGTGGACGCCTACAAAGCTTGATGAGTTTTCCTCTTTTCCTTTCCAAGATGACTGCTCTTTTAACACCACCTCTGCCATGGCTTATGCAGCAACCTAATGAGGTGGCTTATCCACTAGTAAAAGGGACAGATCCTGGAGAGGGCATGTCAGTCTCGAAGGAGCCAGCAGCACCTTTGTATGACAGAGCAGCCTGGAAGTCAGGCACTGTTCCAACATTTGATGTGGAACCCAGGAGGATGCTGTTTCTAGTATATTAATTTCCTGATTTTACAAATGAGACACTACTGAGGCACACAGAAGTCAAGTCATCCTGCCAAGGTCACATGCTATCAAGCACTAAGCTAGGAGGCTGGGCTCTGGAGTTTAAGATCTTGACCTGTCATTGAATGAGCACACTCTCTGAGAATTCAATCAGCTCCCAAATCATGAAAGGGTCACATTTCAAAGCCTGTTTAAGACACAACTGTGTGGCAATGCAGTGAGCTGATGAGGACCAGGAACCCTCCTCCCCTGCCACACACCGACAGCAGAAGCATGAACAGGTCCAACTTCAATGGAAGACAGTTTGGCAATATCTATAAAAACTGCCAATCATGTGCTTTCTGATCCCAGATTCCCTAATAGGGACTTATTCCACTTATATATATGGGGGAAAAAGTATAGAGTGTTCAAACCAGCACAGTTTATAATAGCCGAGAGATGGAAACAACCTAACTATCCACCTTCAGAGGGCTGGTTAAATAAATTAAGTATATCCATGCAAATGAATACTAATTACATCTCAAAAAATGATGAAGTTTTTAACATGTACCAATGACAAGAAACTAAAGATGTGCATCTTCAAAGGAATAAAAAGGTGCAAAACTGTGTAAATATATTTGCTCTGGGTGGTATGTTCATACAATATTTCTGGAAGCATACATAAGAAGTTAATAATGGTGGTGACTGCTCTCGGGGAAGTGGATGGAAAGGAATGAGGGTGAAAAAGAAAGTTTTCAGGCTATATCTTTATGATTTTGGATTTTCAAATCATTTGAATGAATTGACTACTTAATAAAAAAAAAATGCAGGGGCCTCAGATTATACTCTTTTGGAAAGCCTGTTTTACACATGGTACTTAGGTCCTACAAAGGCTGTGGAACTTAAGATTTATGGATCAGAACACCAACATTTCTACAAGAAAATGTGTTCAAAGGCAAAGCAGGCATGACAGTGTATAGACATGAAGCCCTCCCATGAGGGCTGAGCCTCCTGTCATTCAGGCTTGGCAAAGGGTCAGGCCTCTTCTTCCCATTGTGATCAGGCCTTTGCTGAAGAGGGCACTGAATGATACTGTGCGGAGTGGGAAAAGATTGCAGAAGTGTTTTTCGTCAGAAGAGAAATGAGAAGAGCCAAGAGGCAAGAGAGCACAGGATGCTGGAGGAATGGCAGGGCATCCTCACCGAGGGAGGACAGGCAGGTGGAGTTGCAGAGGCTCAGGGCACAGGTCTCAGCTTGGGAGGTGGCTAGTGACGCAGATGGTCACTCACACTCAGGCCTTCCCCTTCTCAACTCCATTGCTTTCCTGCAGTGAGGGCTCCCTTTTTCACTCTGCAATTCACTTTTGTGCATCTCCAGCTTTCTTTAGTCATCATTCTTCTACTCTTGTTCTCTTCCCTGAATCTTAAGAAGTCAGACAGAAAGAAAGGTTCCTATGCATAGCCCTTTCTCAAAAGCCCTGCCCTTATCCCTGAAATCTGAACTCTCCATGATTGCTAATCCCTGTCTCCTAGTTCTTAGATCATGCTTTGCTTCTTTTTCCCCACTTAGATGGACACTCGAGATAATACTCTTTGGAAATTTAGATTCCTTTGAAAACAAACACTGCAGTTCCTTGGCTCTGGAGAGGAAAGCCTTGCCAACAACAAGGCCCAGCTCCCCAGGGAGTCACTTGGTGTCCTCTTGAGGTGAGAATGCCCAGCAGATGGATGTGGGATGCAGAGTCCAGCTGGGAATGGACATACTCCCACTTACAGGTATCTGTGAGAAATCCAAGGTGTCAAGACACAAAGAATCCCAGAGGAAGACAGAGCCACCCTCTTATTTTTCTTTGTGGTGCCACGGAACAAACCCAGGGCCTCATACCTGCTCAGCAAGTGCTCTTCCATTAAACTACACTGCTGGCCCAAAGCCACACTTTTGATAAAGAAGGCAGACAGCTGAATGGTCACTACTCATTAGGCTGGACAATTTTAGGTACTTGTGACTGCCTTTAGTATAAATGGCAGCAATAGTAGAAATAATCACAGTAACAACAATTATATGAAGGAAAAATAATCCTGAAGCAGAACTTTGCTTCATTTCTCTATCATCCTTTTGGCAAATAAAATAATTACTTTAGATACCAAAACAGAGCAACAACTAAGAAGGGGAAAACAAGGGGTTATGAAAAAAAAACACAGACTGAAAAATCAGTTCCTGAATTACTCAGAGTTGACTGTATTGGCAGCTCACAGGGCTCTGAAAAGAACAAAGAGTTTGGGATTTAAAAAAAAATCCCATTTATTTTAAGAAAAGAATGTTTGATTTTTTTCTACTAATTGTTTTTAGATGAATTCTTAAGAGAGAAAGGGTACAAAAAATTTCATGCATCCTGCAAAACAGGTTGCTCTGTTAATTTAAAACGCACATGTGTGAAAACAGGGGCAGGTGGGGTGAGCAGGGTGCCACTGCCCCAAGGGACCAGAGGCCCTTTTCCTTTCTGCTTCTTGCAGGAAGTGAGCTGCATTCCACGCCCCTCTGGCTTAGCTGTCACATCCTTCAAGGTCATCCCAACTTCTGATCATGTTTCCCTTTGCCTCAGCGTTTGTGTACTTCTCCTACCAGCACCTGGCCACCTTCATCAGCATTCAGACAAAAATACGAAAGTTATTCCTCTTTCCTGACTGAATCAACAGTCCTAGGGAAGAACTATGACTCAGGCAAGCACCCTCCACTGCTTCCCCACCTCCATCTTTGGGGCATTTCTCTGCTGCCCACCAGGGAAAGAAGATAATTATTTCACTGTACTCAGATACTGGACAACCCAATTGGGCCCTGAGCTTCACACTTTAGAAGGGACAAAGGCCACCTGGAACATGTTCCTACAAGTTCTAAGGAGGGCAGCTGGGAACACATGAGAAGTGGAAAGTATACTATAACAGCTTAATGAAAACTAATAGAGAGGGAAAATTAATCCTTAGGGATCTAAAGGATTCATTTAATCGTAATGGAAAAGGGATTAACTTGTTCTGGGAGGCCCGAGGGTTACTAAGCAAAAACTGCAAGGAAACCGACTGTTTCTTGAAAGATGGAGTGGGCTTCTAGGAGCATGGGCTGAGGATCTTTGTAGGAGAGAAGCAGTTCCCTGGAACCCCCCATACTGCAGGAAGGATGGTATTCACCCTCTTTACAAAAGCACTATCACTGCTAATTTACATATGGTCCCATGTCACATTCCCACATGAATACTCACAGACTTCCCCTGGAAAAAGCTTTCTGTTTGAACATGGCTATGCTTTACTAATACAGCGATGACCGGCCAACCTTTGGTATCAGAAACATGAAAGTATTGCTACAATGTGGGCATTCGTGCCAATCCTTCTGCAAACCTCTGTAGGAGGGTTTCTCTAAATCAGAAAAAGAATTTCAAAACTCGGGGGTGGGGGGATCATAGTGTTAGAAATTTGACATTAAACTGAACTGAAAATCCAAGACAGAAATCAGTGTAACCAGAGAACACCCAGTCAACAGCATCCTACAGGACATGCTTTTCATACTTCTAGTCTGTTCCACTCCGCCCATTTGAAAAGATAAGATGGCTTTTCTATTTTTAGATTCTTATCCTCTCCCCAAAGCATCTAAACTGAGGACAGACCTATGTGTTCAAAACTGTGAAGCTCCATTAACTGAGTTCCCAGCGCTGAGCCCCGCCATGCAGATCTCAGGGTGAGCAGGATGTATTTTACGGACCCTCTCAGAAAGCCTGATACATCTCACCTTCAACTATTTATAAATGGACAGATGTTGATGATTCAGCTATAGCTAGTATTTACTTTCCTTTTACAACCCTGACTATATAGAGAACCACGAATACCATATGGGAGACTCACTGCTGATGAGTACACTCCTCACGTTTATAGGATCTAATTGTACTATTTGAAAGAACTTGTAGAAGCAAAATTGGATGACAGAACGTCCACCTCTCAAAGTACCAACACTTTTGAAGAAAGGCCATTAGAGCCTTTTTGCCTATAAAAAATGAGTTATTGGGGAGGACTCAAAAGGGACATTGATCCCTGACAGTTATAATGAGGCAGGCGTAGGGCAGGTTCTTTCATGCTGGGTTCTTTGTGCATGACTGGCTTTACATGGGACTCTGCCTCAGGGCTGGTCAGAAGTGCCGAGCCAAGTGCTCTAGGCTTTTGTTTAGTGGGTAGGAATCTACTAAGGTCACTGCTGTGAAATGCTTCTGTGCTTTCCTAATGATGAATCCTATTTGGTCCAGTGCCACTAAAAAGTCAATATCAGTACAGGAATAACCTTATTCATTCTAAACTGCTCAAAAGCAAAAAACTTTGGAAGCTGCTTAGTTGCTCATATAAAAACAGACATTTAAGTCAGCAATCATTCTGTGCAAAATTCCGCTTCTAACAATAGTAATGTCAAATGATCCAAAATGACAAGTTGACAGAAATTCGGAGTATGGTCTCTTGGTCCGTGCCACCTGAGATAGCCATGTTCCTAGTCCTTTGCCTTTATGCACATTCTCAGATTTTGGCCCTCTAAACACTCTTATTTCCCTACTGGGATGAGGGACAGGTATGGGATTTCTATGCTCTTCCCCCATCCTGCTAGGGTCCTCTGCGATCATCCATGCTTCTTAGATAGGCTGAAACATGGCTTCTCTGCCTTACACCAGCGCCAGGTGTCTTTGTAATTTGGTGGTGATCATTGTATTCTAAACCACTTCCACGACAGACCTCCCTGTGTTAGCTGTATACATGTCCATACACACATATTTCTAGCTAGGCCGAAAGCTCTTCTGTAAGCATAGACTGGGTCTTTCTCCTCCTTTTGCCTCCCACAACACACGGCATGCAGTGAAGTTCAAATTTGGAATTGTTAAACCCATCTTGTTAGCTCTTCCATCACAAGATGCAGGTTGATTTGCTCCCAATACAGATCTACAGAGATTCCCTAAAAAGCAAATTCGAAATGCTTCGTTCTGTAAAGAATCTCCACGTGTGAAGAGTAATAGCTAAAATTTGAGTGCTTGCTCCAGGTCAGGCAGGTATTATCTCTTGCTATACAGAAAAGAGACTTCTTAGGAAATAGTTTCAGATTAAGCCCACATCTCAGGTTCATCAGACAAAATGTGGGGGAGCTAGGATTTCAGCCATAGCTGCACTTTAACCACTGAAGGCCTGATAACCTGAAAACTGCCAACGAACAAAACCTATTCTGAAATCTGGCAGTGTGAAGAGGAACGATGCATTCCTATCTCAACATCAAGGAGAGACAGAGATGCTAACCTGACCTCCCCAGAAACCAGAAGCAAGTAAAAAAGGGTCCTAGACACTTGCTGCTCCAGCCTCCACTCACTAGGACTTCTCAGTATTTTTGCTATTGTCAAAAACAATCGCAGAAGGAATTTGACTTTGTGTTAAGGGTCAAAAGATTAAAATTTTAAACCAATAAAAAGCCCTCTGAGCCTCAAGGAAAAAAAACAAACATCCTGTTCTTAGAAAATATTGTTAAGTGCTATTAATTTTTTTCCCAGAGGAAGCACATGCATGTGACAGAGTGCAATCACACAGCTTTGACCAGGGACAATGACTCCCTTCCCTCACTTTGGACACTTCCCTCCTAACTTTCTAAAACTAAGAACCCTGTGTTCCTTATAGGGAATGTCCTCCTGCCTTCTTACCATCCGCCACTATGCACGACATCTTCCAGGACCTGCTTTGCTCACTTCCTTCCTGGAGGAAGTCTCTAATTCCCCTAGGGACACCAGGCTTGCTGATGCCTTGCTTGGAGGTTTTCTTGGGCTGTGTAACACTTACGTGATTTGTTAATTTCCTGTTTTGTGATTTTATGTCTAGTATGTCTAGGTAGATGGGAGGGACTGAAAGAATAAGGTAAGCAACGGTGCCGTACATGACAGCTTCTGTTGATACAAACCTCCCCTAGCCCTTCTTGAGTTTGGAATACAGAAGACTCTCAAATTTAACTGAATAAGCCTTTTTAGGTTTCCTTCTGCCCTCTCTTAAGTCAAGGATCCATAAACAACAGTGGGCAAGTCAAGTCTGGCCCCTTGCCTGATTTTGTAAGTAGCTTTATTAGAACATATTCATGGCCATTCATTTATGTATTGTCTGTCGCTTGGTGGTTCTCAACTGAGCATGATTCCCACATCCCTTCCCCGGTGACATCTGGCAATGTCTGGAGACATTTTTGATTCCATGACAGGAGGCGCTTCTGGCATTTTGTGAGTACATTTTGTAGGGATGTTGCTAAACATTCCTACAATGCCTAGGATGGTCCCTAGAACAGTAATCTGGGGTCAAATCTCAGTGGTGCTGAGACTGAGAAGTTCCAGCATAGTTGCTTTTGACCTACAAGGTCAAAGTTGAGTATCTGGGATACGGATTGCATGTGGCTCTCCAAACCTAAATATTGACTAATTACAAAAAAAAAAAAAAAGTTTAAGCCCTGCTTTAGATGTTGGTATTTTTTTTTCCATAAAAAATGAGTTGGAGGGCTATCCATCTTCCTGCAATCATAGCCAGCATGTGTATTCAACTATCACTTCTAATGGTGACTTCCAAATTCGAACTTCAGCCCACACATGTCTGCTTCAGTCTAGACCAGTGCTACTCAAAGTGCGTCCATGGACTAGGGCCAGACCATGACAACATAAGTAAAAATACCTATATAAACTTTTGACATTGCCTAACAATCAAACGTCATCAGTAAACTGCCCCCTCCACTCACTGAAGAGGCTACTGGCAAACCTGGGAGCTAGGTGTTGTTGGGCTTGTGTAGGAAGTACCTGTGGACCATGCTGTACACTCAACTGTGCACAGTATCATTATACAATAGATTGGAAATTGAAACAAACAACAAAATGAAAAATAGTGGCCCTTCTCAGTCAGTTTGAGAAGCCCTGGACTTTCCCCCTTTGGTGTTTTGGACTCCTCTACTTTGCTTCCCTTAGACACTCCATTTTTATTCTTTCTGCCTGCCTCCAACACTTTCTTCTCTTGAACAATGGCGGAAATCATCCAACTGCAAAACCCAGCTGTCATTCCAACTCCTTCCCCTGCCTCATTTTCCCAGTCAAGTCCTGTCATCTGTGTCTTCAGTTTAGCTGGACTGCTGTCTCTCCTTGTCCATCCTCCCTGCCTCCACCTGCCTCCTGGCCCTCACCATCTGCTGCACGAGGATATTTGCCTCCCCACCTGTCTCCCTGTACCCAGCCCCCCACCACTTTATCTTCCAAACCACACCAGGTGAGCTACGTAGAATTCTCAAGTCACCTTGTCACTGTCTACTTAGAACTCTTCAGGGACAGATCTGCCCTGAAAATCTGGGGCACTGCCCACCCAGCAGCAATACCTCCTGCCGGCTCACAAGGCCTCCTGAACTCCCGGCGCCAAGTGCATACCTTACACCTACCAATTACCACACGGTTCTGACTGTTCACCTGACCAACTCCTCCACTCAGCTATTATCTGGGAGAGAGAACTAGAACTTCATAGTAGGTGCTAAATAAATGTTTGTGGAATGGAACGAGCAGGTCAGAAGGCATGAAACAGATGCTGTGATTCTCTTCCTCATCAACCCTCTCCGACCTGCTGAAACCGTAAGGTGAAGTTTTTCTGTAACTTCTACAGGGGAAAAAAAGTCGTTTAACAAAGCACTCCCACCTCTTTTGTTATGGCAAAAGCTCTTGTTCATTTTTACTCTCTTGTAAGACATTTTAAGTCTTCTTCTGTCATGCAGGGTAATAATTTAACAGTGTATCAATGCAAGCCAGAGTATTTCTACATGATGGTACAGATCTTTGGGATTAGGGCAAATATTTGTGGACATGCTGTTTAAATGGGAAATGACTTTATCCATGACTGCAATGTGCAAACAGTGTCTTAGTCAAGACTCAAGGAAAATCTGACAAAACAGTCCCCTGCATGATTCTGATCCCCTGGTTATAGTCAAGTCATACTTGAAGAATGACACCCTGGAGAAACAATGGGCTTGCTCTCCTGCCATTTCCTTTCAAAAGGAAGTGGGTTGGGGGGAACTTGGCTAATGCAGCCTAAAATGTATTAGGAAATCTCAAGAAACTACAATGGACATTCTATAGAAAAGGGAAGCCCAAGGCAGAGCAATAATCACAGGAAAGGACTTCACACTGTGGGAGTCCAGATTTCCAGAGCCTGAGGAGTAAGTAACATCCTAAGGTCCTACAAATCTTTGCCTGCTGATCATAGAAACATTTTCTAGAACCTCTGGAAATCTATAGTTATTTAAGCAATACACATAGACAAATGATTTGATTTCTAGAGAGACAATTGCCAGGTATCACATCCATCTTCAGTGAAACTGTGTGGTTCCAACAGAGGAAATAAATGTTATGTAGGCACTGATAAGAAGTTCACTCAGCATGCAGGGAACTGCTAGAGGGTAGATTACATAGCAAATGCTGAGTTTAGCAAAGCATGAGAAGAATCTTATCCATAGGTCAACTGACTTGAAAGACACAGCAGATGCTCTTATCATGGATAACATGGGACTCCTGGGGAGCCTCCATGTGCTAGTGACAAAAGGGGGTCCAAAATTACCTTGATGGACTTGAGTAGGGGCAAGATGAAGTCCACGAGAATAAACTGAACTAACAAGTCAGAAATCCTGTGATTGGGTTGAAGTTAATTCTATAATCACACGAATGTGGCAGGATGTGGCTGGCAGTTCTTATGAAAACCGACCTGGGCATTCTGTTCACTGCAAGCTGTGAGCCAATAGTGTAAGGCGGAGGCTGGACGCTGCAGCCCTCTGAGCATCTCTGCACAGACCACACAGCACGGATCCTGCCACACCCAGCACGTCTGGAACTCATGGGGAACCCACCTTACAAGGAGCTCTGGAAGCCAGCACCCACCAGAGGAAGGCAGCTAGATGGCACAAGTAGAGTGACAGCAGATGGAACTGGTGGTGGGTGAAAAGAAAGAAACCTGATAACACCTGACAAGCTGTTAGGTGACAGTTACAGCTACAGAGTCCCAAAGAAGAAACTAGTCATGTGATTAGGATGATCAGGAAGCCAGGTGGGGCTCTTAAGGAAGCAGTGTGAAGCAGCATGAGTTAGCAGCCCAAAGAGTGAGAGAGAGGCCATCTCAGGAAGTTGTGGCTAAGTCTCAGATGGCAGCTGGGACCCCTGAGGTGAGGGGTGGAGGGAGGGAAGGAGGAGCTTGAGAGAGCACTCCTGGGGACATCCTCTGGCCCAGGGTCTTCATTTAAAGGGGCAGCCCCTGGTCTGCACATGCTTACACAAAGAGAATGGTAAAAACTGTATATTCATTTGTGCTCAAGATTTATTTATATTTAATATCAAAGACAAAGTATTTTAGGATAGTGGTTCTTCACACTCTACTCAGTGTCCCTTGGACTCAAGGAAAACACTTCTGGAACAGTGGTGAAGGGATGGAAGATGGAGGAGGGTGGGGCTGACCTCTGTTGCCTTTAGCCAAAGACATGTTACTATTTGCTGGAACAGTGGGCTGAACACTTTCTTTCCTTCCTTGCCTAAAAAAATGTTGGAAAGAGAACCAGGTTAAGAAAAGATTCTTGCTTCATGCTTCATGTCAGTAAAACTCTTAGGGCCTCAGTTTTTTTCATGTCAAAATGGAAGAGTAGGGCTGAGATAAAGTCCCTTTCAGCTATGAAATGTTAGGATCCTGTAGTTCTAAACATGTGTAGAAACATCAGGCTTCTAAGGAATTTCAAAGAAAAAATATAATCTATTTAATGAAAGTAAGACTATCCTAAGTATCAAAATATTTTTTTCTAGCTATAATTTTCATCATCCCTTCTCATGCTTCCTGGTAGTAACCTAAGGGTGCCAAGTGGTGTCAGGGACTTCCACTGGGAACCTCAGGCTCCTCATCTGTAAAGTAGAAAGATAAATGGCAGACATCTTCTTAGGAACAGAAAATAAGGTGTTTGACAAAGGCCTGGTTGGCAAAAAGCCCAAATCAATGGGGGTGGGGGGTAGTTATTATTAGTAATTACTAAAAAAAAAAAAAAAAAATTAAACAAAAACGACAAAAAAACTCAAAACACTAGAGCTGTTGAAGGAATAAGAGGAACTGGAAACTCGCTGTGGAAGTTTCTTCCAAACTTCTTTCTTTTAGACCTTGGGGTTTGTTCACCTACTGGACTGTCTAATTATAATGTGAACAACTCACAAATGTTCTGGTTCTAATTCTATATCTCAGGGGAAAAAAAATATAGAACTCTAAGGAAGTCCTTGCTTTATTCTACCTGCCTTGGCCCTGAGATCTGCCTGCAGAATGGCATCGGAAGCAGCACCTTCCCCCAGGTGAGTCCCTGGCCTAACACTCTCACCAGGTATACAGAGCAGAACCACTGACATCCAAGCATGCTAAATTTACTAGGAGGCTAAAACGCAACTATATTTCAGAAGACATTTCATTTCTTGAGAGCAAGAACTGTTTCCCAGTGCTGTGACATGTATACAGGGAGTCATGTGGCTCCAGCTGGTTCACCCAGTGAGATGTGGCTTCCATGTCCCTTCACCTACCCCAGCCTGGTCACCCATGTATTCATTTGACAACAAGCCCACTGAGGGCCTATCAAGTACTGGAAGTATGGAAAGACAGAGGGCAAATAAGCACACCCACAGGTAAATGGCTCACAATGGAGGCTGGTGAGAGGTCTAGGCCAGCACTAGGAAATACAATCACAATCACCCCTGGGGCACAGGAAACCTTGTTAGAGATGGCAACTGCTCAGTTGTGAAGATGAAAAGGAAACAATTTCCACAGTACCCTTGGATGATCGTTACCAGAAGAACCAAATGAGGGGGGTTCCTGCCCTTGAATATTTTGTAGCCTAGGAAGAAATAATTTTACTACAGCCTGAATTAAATAAGGATGTCATAGGAAGGATTGGATAAATGGGTAGGACTAGACTGTCTACTTTTTCATTAGGTTCTTTTGTAAAACAGAAGAATACCAAGATAAAGGAGGTTCAGTCCCTGTTTCCCAGGTACTCCAATTAGGCAGCTACATGAGTCAACTAGTGACCACTGTAAACGTAATAAGTGTCGCGATAGAAGGCATCAGATCCTATAGCAATGCCACAGATAATGAAAAAGAGAATTTGAAGTATAGAAATTGAGAGCTTGGGGCTTAGAGAATACTGAGATACTCCATCTCCTCTCTTCCATTTCACAGATGAGAAGATGGAGCTGACCCAGACAAGGAGAGGGATTTGCCTATGACTAGCTGGTCACTCAAAAGCATGGAGCCTCATCTCCTGCTGGGGTAAAATCAATGTTTTGAGTCTGAATTGACCCGAGGCAAAGAGAAGTTTAAATAAATAAATAAATAAATAAATAAATAATAAAAAAGGGTAAGAAATCAAACACATTCCAAAACAGCAAAACCACATTTTACCAAATGTGCCTTTGCTTATTTTAAAAATGTGTGTAGCCTAAATGATGATGTGTTTGAATAGGTCTCTTTCAACTAAATACATGACAGTGATCTATCATTGGCATGATGGTGTCTACAAGTCTGACCTTCAAGTTGTCACCAGAACATGACTGATTCCCAAATGTGTAGTCTGTCTAAATAGAGGTCTGCCTTTGAAGTTCCCTGCCTTCCAGTCTGCTCAGGCTGCTCTGCAGAGAACTACACTGGTCTGTTTTCCAAGCTTTCACATTATTATTAGTACGATAGTGCTGCTACCGTAGATCCTGGCTGATTGGATTCTAGAGCACCAAATGCCTCAAGTTTTTTAAAGGTGAAGAAAGACTCTGAAAGGTCAATTACACCATTTGGGTCAAACTACGACTAGTATCAGAAAGCTACGTTTTCTGATTTTCATGTCTTTTGATTGTTCTCAGACCAGCCTACAGTTGCTCTGGGGGCAAAACAACTGGAGAAACTCTGGATGCCATCTCCATTTGAGATTCACAGTGCACACTGCCATGATAAATGCTTTGAAAACTCTTGCAGAAAAGGGCCTTCATCAAACTGGTTTCCCACAGAACCTGCTTCTGATGCTAGTCAAGTCTCAATTTATTCAAGCGGTGGTGCCCCATTATCTAAATGCAGGCTGGTGACCACTGCCACACTTACAACAAAGAGCTAAAAACTAGAAAGCAAATCCTATCTTTCTCAAAATAGCAAATCATTTCCAAATCACTGACAATCCTTTATTTTTAACATTTTAAATTTGGGATTCTAGAGTTCTACTATTAATGCATGACTTAGGCAAGCAATAAGAACCAAGTGAAAACTAGTTTGGAACTCACTGACTTGACTACTTAGAAACAGTAATTTTTAAAATATCCAGTGTCATGCTTCATAGTAGAAAACTGTAGAGTTAAATTTTTAAAACTGCCTCTCCAACAGAAGTTCTGTCAGACTCAGTTCATTTGCATGCAACTCTGGTGAAACTTGGCATTGAACTATATGAAAAGGCAAAAGAAGGCATTTTCTTAAGGAAGGATCTACCTGATTATTGCTATAGAACTGTCTGGCTACTTATTCATTAGAGTTTTGGGGGGGTGTAGTTTTCTTTTACAGACTAAAGGGAAGGGAAAGGAAAAGAGAAGGTTCTAAATGGAGGATGATAGCTCCAGGCCTACTGCTTTTGGTTTGGGGGCAACCTGTCCCTTCCAGAACCTCTACTGCAGTCTGCGCAGCCCCCTGCGCAGGTTTTCAGTTCATCACAAACTCAGAGCATCAAAGGTGATGAAGGCCAGGGGGCTGTACAAGGCACACTCCTCCCAAAGCCTCCTTGCTCTATCTTCCACACCAGAAGTTTATCTAGCAGCACGCAGGGCATGGGCAGAACTGTTACCAATCCCCCTTCCGCCCAGAATGGAGACCAGTGCCTTCCTGCCCAGCCTCCTTGTGGTTCCTGCCTTGTCCTTAGCTCCAGGACAATATCATGACCACACATGTGCTCAGCATCCCAAGTGCTGGGGACTGCAGGGTCAGGCCTCATGGATATGGTGGCTGTCCAGACTTGGCCTCTGGACCTACAACCCCCAACTATGAAGCAAAGACACAAACCTACTTCTTTCCTGGCTGCTGAAATTCCCTGTCCCTGGCTGGCGCCTGGCTTGCTTTCCCATTCCAGAGTCCTACATTTTTTTACCTAATAAATCTCTTCATTCATTGTATAAACTGCTTGTGTCGACTTTGGCAGTTTTGTGCTGGATCTGCTGTAGACCACTGTTGCCTTATGCATGGGACTGGACCATCTCTAATAAAATACTTTATGCTGTATTCCCTAAGGATGGCAATTATTGTCATTTTCCTTTGTGGGGTGACACTGTGAGATAGAGAGTAATATAAAATGAGTTCCTTGCCAGAGGCCAAAAGCTATAGCAATAATCAGATTTAGTAGCTTCCCTGCTCCCCCTCCTCCCTGGTGCTGGGGATATGGTATCAATACAAGGTCAAATCCACATGATTTCAAACTTGACTTTGCTACTTACTTAGCTGTGTGACCTTGGCTAAGTTACTGAACTGTCCTGAGCCTGTAGTCTCATCAGGAAAAGAAGCACTATACCATCTATTCGAAAACTGTTAAATGAGAGAAACAGTGTCAAGTCCTTAGTAAAACAACAGAAACAACAATGAAACATCATGATTGTGCCCCTACTCTAGGCCTGACACTGTTCTGAGTACATTATGTTATTCAACTCCTTTAATCCTCAGGGTGATATTATCATAATTTTTACTACTGATAAACTGAGACACACAAGCTAAGGAGCTTGCCCAAAGACACACAAATATTAAGTATCAGAAACAGGCCCTCTACCCAGGCAGTCTGACCTACATTATCTAATAACTTCATGGTTCTTTCCCATCCCTTTAACTCAAAGAGCTGCGGACTTTCATGTAGAATTACCCACTCACGCAAGCACACAATGTGTTGTTAAACTGCAGGTACACGTGTAGGTATGTTCCTTGCTGTATGACTTTAGGCAAGTTATGTACCCCATCTGTTCTCAGTCTCTACAACTGTAAAATTGGAATATTAACAGTTCTTTTTTTATAGAATGATTGTTGGCAATAAATGAGTTCGTCAAAGTAAAGGGCTAAGATGACCTCTTGGCACTTAGGACGAGCCTCATGGAGAAAGTACTTTTAACACCAAAAGCAATGAACAAAGTGGTGTATCAGGAGAATATTCTGGCTTCCAAGCTTGGTAGAGATTTTGTGGCTGGCTGAATCTACTAGTTTCAGATGGCTATACTTGTTCTCTGATAAACATACTGCACTTAAAATAGATTTTAAGCTCTTATTCAATCAATGAAAAGAAAAACAGATCCACAGGATTCTGGTTAAAGAAAAAAATTAGATGGGGCCTATATGAAATCAACTGAAAGAACAAGCCTATGTAATTGTTTAAAAAAAAAAAAAAATCAGAGCAGTCTTCCCAGAGGCTTTTAGGTTGTGAATTGTGTTCCACCCACAGGATAAATGCTATGGCTAATGGGCAAAGAGCTTGTGAAAATTTTATGGCTTGCTAAAAATCTTTGGGTGATATAGGTTAAAGTATCTTTATCCCCAACACTGTTGAATACCAGGAATTTTATAAGTGAAAAAGGGCAGCTTTTGTGAACATGTTGGACATAAAACAAAACACCACATTAAAGGAAAAGCTGGAGAGCAGACAGGGCAAACTAGCTCAGGGGAGCCCTTGTGCATTTGTTGTACGGCTTTGTATTTATGCATCTTGCACCACATTTAAATTTGCAATAAAAAGCAAAAAGAAAAAAAAGTATTACGTATTACTCTAGCTGCCTTTACATGTCCTATTGAGATACAAAACAGAATTTTAGTGCTCAGAATGATTCGGGGGGGAGTTCATCTTAATTCATGTCTGTTGGGGCTGCCACAGCCTCAGCACCATGTTCCAATCATGGAATTCATAATGTAAATCTCTAGCAGATGACACCACTGCAAAACAGAAACTGCCATGGACCCAGAAATGCATTCAAAATTTTCCTCTAAAGTTCTTATCTGTGAGCCAGGGGGCAGGGACTTTGGTAGTCCAGTTTTATGTGATGGATAGATAAGGCCTACCTTGGAAGACTTGGTGAAGGACTTTTAACTGTTCTTTAAATACAGAAAATGATCTTTATCAGGCCAGGGATGTAGCTAAGTGGTGGAGTGTTTGCCTGGCATGTGCCAGGCCCTGGGTTCCACCCCTAGCACTATAAAAAGAAATGATCTTTATCATTTATTTCACATGTGACAGTGCTAAACATTTCACAACTGCCCCACCTTATTTCTGAGTGCTTTATTTGGGAAAGGGTTTAGCTGCCAGTAAAAGCCCATACAAATTACGGGTGGTCTCAAAGGGATTTCTGGAACTATCCAGAAAAAGAAGTTACATTTCCTAGTTGTTAGATTGAAGGATCTTTTATAAGTTAGTATATTCCATGTATTTTAAATCTACTTAGGGATACCTCTGATACATCCTGGATGCTTCCTGGTGAGGCTTTTCTTCCCTATGTATGATGTTTAGGTTAAGTCTCTCAGGCTGTCTTTGCTATTAAAGCAGGGACATCTGCTTCACTCCTCATTTTTTTTTCTTTTTTTCAAAGGCAGCACCTCCAAGAAACTCTGGGATACTGTGAGAACTAAGAGCTGGGGGATGGGGAAGGAATCTGTCTCCCTAACACATTCATCAGCTCCCTCCCCAGAGCCCCCTACACACTCAGCACACAGCAGCCCACTCTCCCAAATACCCAGGACTGGAAAGATTCATGTTGCAATACCCTCCTGACATTCCTCTTCCCGCCCTCATTTTAATTCACTCACTTAAAAAAAAAAAAAAAAAGGAAAATGTAATTACTTGACTGTCAGCCTGGGCTGCACTCTGGGGCTTTTACTCCTTTCAACACAGCTGTGCTCCCGGCTTTGATGCTGCTGTCCACGAAGCCTGTCCCAGCCACAGCCCAGCTCTCGGTAATGTAACATTCAAGTGCATATTTATTTTTAAACTGACCTCTCCTAGACTGTACTGTATAAAGGAGATCCTGCCAAAAAATATGCTACTTTCTATTTATAAGATGAAACACATGCCTCCCAAAGGCGAGAGGGGGATGGAGTATAATAATTCATAACGAAAAAATGACTGGCCAGATCCATTCGTCCTCACATGCCTGATACTTGTCTGTGTCAAGACAGTTTCAAGGAGAAAGAAAAAAAAAATCTTGTAAACGCTTCAGCTGTTTGTTCAGAAACCACAGTCAGGGGGGGAAAAAATCAACTGCCAGATCGACAGGTTGGAGCCCCAGCAACAATGCCCTCCGTAAAGAGTGGGGAGAGCAACCGGGAGGGGGGTGGCGAGGCCACAGCAGGTCTGCACAGTGCACCCATGTGGGGCCCTGATGCAAATCCACAACGCGAGGGGCGCGGTAGCCAAGTACGGTTTATCCTCAGATGGAAAAATGCAACGCACGCCCAGAACGGTTCTGTCAATAGCTTGGAGGGTGCAGTGAAGCCACACAGCCCCACCCTGAAAAGTGATAGGCATAAATGGTGGAGCCCAGCGTCCTGGTTGCGCTGCCCGACCCCCCTCCAGGTTTGCCTTCTGTCCCCTTTGGTACCTCGGACACCAGATCAGCAGGCGAAGCCCTTGATATTCCCGCTCCCTGCAGCTTTCCAAGCCTAACACCAGCGCGTGCCGGAAGCAACCACGGCCGCGGGTCGGAAAGACTCAGGTAGAGAAGGAGCCCAGGGCTGGCATCGACTCACCAGCAGCCGCCAAGGATCCAGCCGCTACCACGGGGCCAGCCGGCCGGCACCGACGCCCGCCGCGGCGCACGCAGTGCCTGCCGGTGCGCGTAGATCCAGTGGGTCGACCCTCTCGGCGCCGGCTCACAGCATTATCCGCTCGGGGACTGTGTGAAGACTCCCCAGGTTGGCATCCAGGCTGGCCCTGCCGGGGCCCCGCCGCTCCTCTGCGCAGCTCCGCGCCACTGGGCCTCGGTCGAAGAAGGTGCGAACCAGACTGAGCACCGGGCAGCCAGCCCCGAGCCCCGAACCTGCAGGAGGCGGGGCGGCGCGGGGCGGGGCCGGCAGCGCGGGGCGGACCGGCCGGGGCGGGGCGGAGGGCGCGGGCGCCGGCTGGCCCTCCCGCGCGGTACCTGTACCACGGCCCCCGGCCGCCTGGCGCAAGCGCAGGGGTCAGCTGCGGCGGCGGGGCTGGTGGGCCCTCGGAGGACAATGGAAGCCCATTGTTCTCTTTCCTCTGCCACCTCCCGGGATGTGGCTTTCTCGGAGGAGAAGCCTCTTTCTGCTCCCGGGCACAAAGAAAGATCGCGGGACGCTCGGTTCCAAGAGGGTCCCGAGGTGACGCGGTCCGTATTGTGCTCGAAGACAAAAGGACTCCCCCCGCCCGCGGGACACTCGCTCTAAACCTCGTGTTCCCACCTCCGCCGATCCCACCAAGCCAACCTAGCCGTGCCGCGGCGGGCAGCCGAGGCTGGGGGAAGGGGAGCGGTGCCACCTGACTGCGCCGCTCTAGCCGGCCACAGTTCCCGGGGCCTTTCGCTGCCGGGGCTCGTGGGAGAAGGGGAGGGTCGCGTTCTGTCAATTTCCACTTTGCTCCCCTCGCAGCTGCAGCTAAAACCCGGAGAGCGGATCTGGCTCCCTGGAGACGCCAGGGCTCCGGGCTGGAATAGTGGGCGCGCGAAGAAACGCAGACACTGCAGGTTTTTCCTGTCCAGAGGGCCGCGTTTCCTCTTTCCCTCAAAGAGGTTTACCTAAAGCTGAGGAGGCGGGTGGCGTCTGCCCCAGATGCACCGAGGGGCGCAAGTGGCGCCGCTGCGGGGCCGCGAGCGTAAAATTCCGCCTGTAGAGACACCTGCGCCCGTCGGTCATTCCGGCCGCCCTCGCGGCACATCCCGCCCCTCCGCCCTGGGGCGGGAGGTGAACCCGGTGAATTAATGTTAATTTTCTTAATCGGCCTCCGTCTTTTCCTCCGCGATTCGTCCTCCTAGGGAAGGACTCAGAGGCAGGAAAGGGAGGCGTTTCCGGTTGTGAAGTCGCAGCCCTTAGGGTTGGCTTGGAGGGGTGGCTGGGACTCCCCGGAGACGACGCTTTGGGTCGGGCCCTAGCCCTGGGACTCTCAGGTTGCATGGAAATCCTGGCACAAAGCTGAGACCCTCTGGGAGACTTTGGCTTTCCCAAGCAGTATCAACTTCAGGTCATCACCGCGATGCCCCGGGCCTGTCTGAAACCTTAGAGGGTACACGTTAAGCCAACGTTGTAAACCACGGCCCACGATAAGGTGAAGTTGAAAAGGAAGCGGACACAACTGCTGGAAAGCAAAATACTTGGGTGGAGTGTTAAAAGCCTCAAAGAAAATAATAGTTGGCGGGTCAAATGGCCATGAGGCCTGAAGTCAAATACAAAACTCTGCTGAAGTAGTGTTAGAAATTTAACAAGCAAAACAGTCCATGTAGATAAGAGACCTGGCATTGTTTCCTTTCTTCAAATGACAAGGGTTCGAAGTTTCCTTTGGCAGTTACCTGTGTTCTACTCCAGATTCCTGAGTTTTACATAGTGATCATATTTCAAAATATATGTTCCATTTGGCACTCTTGTGTATGTTTTACATATGAATTTATTGAAAAATATTAAATGTTACCGGCCTACTTAGATAAAGGTATTTTTGTAAATATTTATGCATAGCTTTCGTTACATATGGTATTTTTAAAAGTACAAATATGTATGCGTATATGTATATACCTATATATAATTCTAAGTGAAAAATTTCTTTATACACACAAGCATTCCTTACACACATGTCTTGTATGTGAATTTTTTTTCATTATATTTCCATATGACTAGATAAATAACTTTTTTACAGTTTCTGCAAAATATAGAGTCCAGGTGTTGCATTTTTTTTCCCCCTAAAACCCTATTTTCACTCTTCCACACCATTCTAGAGGGGTTTGTTTTATTTTTAATAAAACTTCACTTCTAGACTCTAATTTACTCAGAACCTACCCATTCAAGGGCCTGGTGGTACTGGTGGGTCTGGTTTCTTTGATGGATGCCTAATTATTTATTTGTACTGAACATCTTCTGTGAGAAAACATGCCCTCATATAGTGAATTGGTCTTACAAATTAGTGAATTTCCTGTATAGCTTAGAGGGCTTTTAGGTTTGATGGATTTAGATTTCAGTATGTTAGGGGCTCTACTACTAGATGAGAGGAAAGTTTTGCTTCAGGAAGATTTTAGTGATTCTAAGATTTCTGCTCTGAATTTTGGAAAGGGTTAGCCTTGAAAAAAATTGGTGGTAACCTTAGAAACCTAACTGAGACTAACACTTGTAGAACACCTGTCAGGCCCAATAGTGGACTATTTTACTATTAGTCCAATTCAGGAGAAGAGCCAAGGAGTATTAGCAGTATCCTTAATATCCAGAAAGCAATCCACTTGCAGGGTGGAGAGCAACTAGTGGCTGTATACAAGCAAGTACTGACTAGACTTTAGCCACTTGTTACCAAGTGTGGTGCAGAGACCAACCGTACCAAGTCCACCAGATGCCTGCTCCATTGGAATCTTCATTTTAATGAGCTGTAAATGGTTTGCATGCCATTTAATGTTCAAGAAGCACTGACCATGAGTAGGGGTCTCTACCTCTTAATGCACAAACTCATTTTAAAAGCTCACAGGATTCATGAACCCCCTTCTGGGAAAACCAACAATTACACAGAAGCTTTCTCAAACAATTTTAGCCTTCCCCTGAAGACCTATCTATTAAGGGCAAGGAAATCCTACATTAGATCTCCAGTAACAAATCAAGGAGAGTCACTCAACTGTAGTCAGAGAAGTTAGGGGAGGATTCTTAGAGGAAACAACTTTAAGTGAGCCTTGAGACATGAGAACAATTGGGTAGGGAGAGGAGTAGTGGAGGGTATTTCAGGCAGGTGGAATGCATAGGTGAACAGCCTAGAAGAGAAAAGAATACACCCACGTATCCATTTTTATGCGGGTTAATGTGAAATTTAACAAGGAAATTGTAATTTCACAGCAGATTCACCTTGCAATTCATTATCATCTCTTGAACCTTCAAAAAATGAAGCCAGACTGTAGTAGAGCAGTGGTCATTTCATTTTGGGGGATGAGAAAGAACCCTGTGATGTGGGGTTTTCTGTAAGACCTAATTTCCCATTACTTTCTCTTCTTGCTCACTCAGCCCTGGCCACATTGGCCTTCAAGTGATTCCATACTCAATCTATCTGCTGGGGCACTTCCCCAAATCACCCAATCCTCTCTTCTCAGTTCATTAAGGTCCTTATTCAATGAGATTGCAAAGGAATGGCTTTCCCTTCCCTATAGCAGCAGCCCTACCCACATTCCCTTTCCCTGAATAAAGCAGGAGGAACAATTTCTTCATGACCTGACCATGGCATCATATTTATTTATAGACTCAGTTCTGTCCTGTGTTCCATAATGTGTGGACTTGATGTGCTGTTATAGCTTCTGTACCTAAAACAGGGCCTGAGCACATAGTAGGTACTCAAATAGTTATTAAATAAAAAACCCTTAACTACCATAAGCAATGAGTGTAAAAGCCTTGTTTACAAACTCCATAGCTACAGAGTAATATTATATTAAATTCCTAGGATACACCGCATGTATGCTGAGGCTGAAATTTCAATCACTTCTCTTTAATCTAACTGAAGAAGAAATAAAAAACACATGGAACATTTTAAGTTCTAAAATTCAAACATTTTAAAGTAAGGCTTACAAAAAATGTCTTTATAGTCTATGTATAATGCATAACTATTTTTCTTCTGGCAAAGCTGAAACATACTCGTATGTGCTCAGCTGGGGTTTTCCTCCAAAATGCCACATTCGGGCTGAACTTGCATGTGTATGTTCTCCATTATCCCCTGAGTTAGATTTAAGAAAAAATGTAAGAGAAGCTGGAAGATTATAACTTTTTTCCCAGTGTTGTGGATGGAACTCAGGGCCTTGCACATGCTAGGCACATGCTCTACCAATGAACTATATCCCGCCTTGTTGAAACTTAAGTAGGACCCTCCTCTCCTTGGTATCCAATTAGAATTTCGCCCATAGAGAAAGCATGTTAACCTGTGCTAATTTGGCTGATTAGTTGCCAAAGTCTAAGGAATTTTCTAACCAGTGATTTCCTTATAAATAAAGAAGTTCAAGTCACATCCTGGTTAGGAGATTTGAGTTTCACCTAATCAAATGCAGCAGGAAATAGTGTACTATAAGACTATGTTTGCTTGCAGACTTAGTCTAGCATGTAGTTCTGAGCAGGTCAGAGTCATTCACCATAACCACCAAATCCTAGGACATTTTTGGCATTCATATTAGCTCTTCAACCCAGGCCAGCACCAATTTAATTTGTGGATAAGGCCTTCAAATATCAACGCATACATGATCTGATTGCTAATAGAGATAAGTGACTAATAAATAGAATCACCTGAGATTTATATAGCCTGCCATGCTTTTAAAAATCCTTTCACATTTATCTCATTTCATCCTCATATTAGGTCGTCTTGTTCATATTGAGTAAGTAAAGCACTTATTGTTGAATTATACTTTTCTTCTTTCCAGATGGGCTATGAGGCAACGTAGAAGGCCTTTGTGTATAATGAGTCATTTTCCTGCTCACAGCTTACTGAAGTGGAATTGATTCATTCTTATACTCTTTCTCCAGATACCTGTACATCTCCCCCTGAGCTTTCTTCAGGTTTCTACTTGAGTGTTGGCTCTCTAGAGACCTTCTAAGCCATCCCATGTAAGGCATCACCCATGATACTTCTTATCACTCTGCTTTCTTTATTCATAGCACTTACTACCTGATATATTGATTGCATATTTATTTATTTTTCCCCTTGCCCCACACCACTGGAATATAAGCTCTGTAGGATAGAAATCTTGTCTATTTTGTGCACTCCTATATCCCAACCTCTTGAACAGTGCTTGGCACATAACAGGAATTTTTTTTTAAAAAAATATTTTTTAGTTGTTAATGGACTTTTAATTTATTTATTTATATGTGTTGCTAAGAATCAAAATCAATGCCTCACACACGCTAAGCAAGCGCTCTTCCACTGAGCTACAACTCCAGGCCCCATAACAGGGATTTAAATACTTGTTGAATGAATGAATGAATCCCTAATGCTTAGTACAGGTATTTGTTGCATAAAACAATGCTTTGATAAATTAACTAGAGAAAGTCTGTGAATCATCCAAAAATTATATGGATAATGATAGTTTATTTTATTTACATTTCAATCCCCACTAATTATTTCTCTGAGCCCTCTTAATTTGTATACCTGGGGGCAAATCCTGACTGTTATATTGTCAGAATTCTTTGTTCACCCTATTTGGTACCTGACAAATGAAGGTAATAAAGCCAAGACAGTGATTATGAGGTGAGAAGGAAGATATGATTATTTCAGTTCATGTTCTGGGTTAGTGAGAAACAAGATAAAGAAGAGAGAGGGGAAAAGAAAAGTCTGCCATGATACTCCTGCCCTCGTTTCTCCTGCCCTCCCCAAAGGCTTTCATACACATGCACAGATGCACACAGGCCCATCAGCCTTCCCCTGACATCCACATCAAACTCACCCTTACACCTGAGGGTACTTGATGCCCCATGGTCTCTCTGCCACCAGAGTCACCTTTCTTGATACCCAGTGTTAGAAGTCCCTGTGCACAAAGGACTAATTACAGGTGACTTAATTTGGACTTCCACGAGAAAAGCAGGAAATTCACAATAGGGGACACCCAGGACTTTCCTTGCATTTATAACAAACACACACACACACACACACACACACACACACCAAAGATATGGGCCATGTCTGACAATGGCCTACACCTCCTTTTAGGCCCTTGGTGGCTTTTGTTCAGGGCCAGGATCCTTTGCTGTAGCTCACCTTGCTGATGTGCTGGGCTCTCGAGTGTGGCTCTCCCACCTGGTGGAGTGGTTGCTTGAAGCCACTCTGCTAGATTTTTGCCTGGTCATCAACTCTTTAGAAATAATAGTTGCAGTGTTTTCCTCAAGAAGGATGACAACAGATAGAGTTTGAGGCCTTGACAATGCTTTGTGCTACCTAGCCACTGACTGGACAGGTTGGAGCAGAAGAGGACTCATGTCTCACATTCAACAACCATTTATTGGGTACCTACTTTGTGCCAAGGAATTGGGCTAACTTGCTGGCACTGTCCTCGGGCTGCCCTATGTTTCTCTCATCTCTCCAACCCCGCTTGACCGAATGTGGAAACTGTTCTCAAAAGCCTAAAGCAAAACCTTCCAGGGACATCTTGGTGCTCCTGGCTAGTCTGAGTCAGGATATGTCATTTAAATTGGGCTCTATATGAGAGTCAGCATTTGGAAAGTCTGTGTTTTACATCTTAGCCCAGAAATGCTGTGAGACTTAAGAAATGAATGCTGAGCTGCTTCGAAGGTAGTTGGTTTCTTCTGTGGCCCGATATTAAAATCTTTGTTCCTAAGAGTGACCTAGGACCTTCTTTATGGCTTGTAAAGTCTTATCTTTAATTTGTTTCTAATTGTGATCTGTCTAGAAAGCAGAGATAAGAATCTTGCAAGTTTGTTCCATTATATTGTAACCGTTGTGATTTACTGGCTAAATCTGCTTGCTAGTGAACATGACCAACATTCTTACTGTCATTCAACTTGTATTTGCTAAATGCCAGAATGTAAGGCACTGTGACAGGTATTCTAAAGGACACAAAGGTGAATACACTTCCTCCATATAAGCTATTTAAATTTGTAGAGATGATAAAACAAGCACTTAAATACCTCCAATGCAGGGCGGTATGTGATAAATGTCATCAACTTCTTATGTTCCAAATGCCAAGTGGTGACACATATTCTGATATGTTATCTGACAATGGGACATTGTGTATTGAATTTGGAACTATATGGATCATTTGAGATCTATGGCCCACTAATACTGATGTTTTGTTGTGCATTAATGGTTTTGAAGGCTTTTTCCCTTTAAAATTGAGATATATATTATAAGCAAAAGTGCAGCTGCTCTGGTTGATCTCCAGTGGGGAGCCCTTCCCTCTTAGCACCTTTCACTAGAGGGTTCTTGAAACTCCTTTCTGACTCTCTGGGCTCTGTTATGAGCTGAATATTTGTGTTTCTCCCAAATTAATATTTTGAATATCCTAACTCCCAAGGTATTAAGTGTATAAGAAGCTCAGACCTTTGAGAGGTGATGAGGTCATGAGGCTGGAGCCCTGGTGATAAGGATTAGTGCACTCATCAATGGGTCACCAGAGAGTCGCTCCTTCTGCCCTGTGAGAACCCAGCCGCCAATGAACCAGGAGTGGGCCCTCACCAGACACTGCTGTTGGCCTTAATACTGGACTTCTCAGTCAGATTCTTCAGAATTTATTTCTCCAAATTCTTTAAGACTGCGAGAAATAAATGTTTGTTGATTAAATCACCAAATTTGTGGTGCAGTGTTTTTGCTATAGCAGACCAAACAGACCAAGATAGACTCCAAGAAACACAGTTGAAACCACATTGAGATGATCGACAAGTGGAGAGATGAAATTTAGAGTGATCAGGATGACCTGATTAACATGGGATAATAGACTTTTCATTGTACAGGGCTGGGGCATGTCATCTGAGTGCATCGCTACGTGATCCAGATCTTCACATGCAGATAAATGGCCAACATGGAGTGTGTCTGCAAGGATTCAGGACTTGATTAGTTTCATGGCCTACATGGGTTCCAGGTACAGTGATGAAGGATCTGAGGTTCATTTCTGGCCTCTTCTTCCATGCTCTTCTCTATCCCACTACAAGTGACTTCCTGCCTTCCCTGTCTCAGCTCACAAGGCTGGCTTCCTTGGATACTTTTCTTTTGTCAGCAGCAGCACTAGTAGAGGATCCTAACATCTCTTTCTTTAGCGTTGGACCCCGGAAGCACACATTCCAATCACTGCAATGATGGGTGGACAGTACCATCCTCCAAGAACACTGTTTTGCTTCCAAGAAAGTCAGATTTGGAAAGAGGACAGGCTCCAGAGCCACAGAGCCAATGGACTGGAATCTCCTCCCTTTGTGTAGCTATTCTGCGCAGCTCTTCTGGCTACTCATGATGTCACCATGGAGTACAGTTAATAAGCTTCACACATACTGGGAAGATGGCTTCCGATTCTCAGGTTCATGCTGTCCTGAAATCTGCATATGTCAGAATTATGATGGAGGAAGACTGTGTCTCAGACACCATTCTTGTCCTTAATTGCTTTGTCATATCTTATTGGGCTAGTGACCTAGGTAGCTATAAAAGAAAGGAGGGCTTATGAAAAACCCAAAGATGGACCCAAATTTCTTAAAATGTGAGGGTTGTGCAAAGCATCCAACTCAATTAAAAAGTATGTTTGTTGATTTTCCCTTTTAAAAGTTTTTCATTCGGGGGAGTCAATTTTAGGTTCACAGCAAAATAGAGCAGTAAGAATAGTTTCCAAATATTTCCTGTTGCTACATATGTGCAGCCTCCCACACTAAGGCACTAAGCTACATACCATTTAGAGATATAAAAGACATTGCTCATAAAACAAGACATTGTTTAGTAGACATTTACGGAGCGTACTCTCTCTTAGGTCCTTAGTTAAGTGGTGGGATTATAAGGAAGGAGAGATTACAACTAGTTAAACTTCAGAGTTCTGGAAGGAAAAATGTATTTGAGGAGGACTTAGAAGTATAGATAGGATTTCAACCTTATTATTACTGTGCTCCCCCATCTCAAATTCATATGTTGAAGTTCTAACCCCTAATACTTCATAATGACTGCATTTGGTGACAGAGTCTTTAAAGAGGTAATTAACATTAAATGAGATCCTGTAAACAAACTTGAGTCCAATCTAACTGCTGTCCTTATAAGAAGAGGAAATTTGGACACACCATGAGACACCAGAGTGCCTGTGCAGGACACTCTGTGCAGGATCATGTGAAAACCCAGTAAGATGTTGGCTATCTATAAGGCAAGAAGAGAGGACTCAGAGAAACCATCTCTGCTGGCATCTTGATGGTAGACTTCCAGGGAGTCTAAGAAGGTGTCAGGATGGGTTGGTCCCCTAGGATTGCCCTTCTGAGTTCAGGCAGCTTTGGAGGAGGTGGCTTGGTCAGAGTAGGTGTTTGTATTGCATATACTTTCTGGTTAATGAAAGTTGGTCTTCTTTAAAAGATGTTGGCTTTCTGTTTATTCCTGATGCCATCATACAATGGTTTTGGTGCATTGAGTTTGCAATGCTGAAAGATACATATCGACAAGGAAACACCAGGTAGGAAGATTTTGAGATGTTTCTCATAGGAGGTGAGCACCATGTCTTCCTTGGATTTCTGTCTGTATCTCTCAACTTCAAAACAAAATGGGTCTCCAAAACAGAGGTACAGATGCAGATACATCTAATTGTCATCATTAGAGCTTAATGATACCTTAGAGGTCATCTAGTCCTGCCTTCTCACTTTACATCAGAGAAAACTAAAGCCAAAAGAAAGTTAGTGAGTTCTGAAGTTTGGATGTTGAATGTCACCTACAGGCCCATGTGTTAGAGAATTGGCCGTCAGCATGGTCTAGTGGGAGCAGCTTTGGATCTTTAGGAGGTAGGCCTTCTGGGGAGGTCTTCAGGTCACTGGGGCATGCCGTCCACAGGGATTATGGGACCCTGGCCCCTTCCTGTTTCTCTTTATTCCTGGCCATGAAGCGAGCAGTTTGATCTACCATGAACTTCCTGCCACTGCCATCCAGCATTCCCACCAAAAGTTCAAAGCCATGGGTCCATCCTATCTTGGACTGGAACCTCCAGAACAATGAGGTAATAAACCTTTTTTTCTATTAATTATCTTGGGTATTTCGTTATAGTAATTGATAGCTAACAGTAATTTTCTCAAGATCATCTAGTTAGTTGTTTGTAGTAGAGGTTCTTAGAGTAGACAGCAAGTAGTTTTGATTTTTTTGTTTTTCTTCAAAATAATGTCACTTCTGTTTGAAAAAAAAACCTCATCATCTCAAAGATTAGGAAGGGAAAGTGTTCTTACTTATGTCTATGGAAAGGTCAGGGCACCCAGAAAAATTCATACCCACATATTCTGGAGCCAGTCAACTGTCCATTGGCTAGCCATGCAACCTTGGTTCATGACTTAAGCTCTCTAAACCTTACTTTTAATCTATAAGAATGGTGGGTATTATAAAACTCACTTTGAGAGTGATATGAAGATGGATGTAACTGCTACATTATCAGAACTCAAAACATATGTTCATATCTATTTTTCCTATCACACAGAGATTGCCTTATTCATCTGTGTCCCTTGGACCTGGCATAGTTCCTATTACTGAGTCTGTGCAACAAATGTGTGTTGGTTGAAGGAAGCATCAGGAGCAGCTGAGAAGAAAAGACAGCACGTAAAGCTGAGAAAAGAAACAGGGAAACAGAACACAGATACAGGGTGATAGATGGATAAGGGGTCTGTAAATATTTAGATTCTCTAGTAAACTGAGAGATTTGAGAAATTGGTAAATGGCAGTAAAAGTACTGGACAAATCTTCCACCTCCAGAGAGGTCACACTGAGTCATACAACAGATGCATTGACATGCTTTGCAAAGCATGAAGTACAAAACAGGTGAAAAGGCACTATTAATATTAAAAGCGACCACACCTTTCTAGAACTTGAAGGAGGAAATATTGCCCCAAGAATCTGGGGAGGCTTCCAAACAGCTCAGTCCTCAGGAACCAGGAAGATCAAGCAGCCTCAGGCAGTTCCAGAAAAAAAACAGACCTAACAATAAAATCTAAGCAAGAAGGAGTGTCTTAAGCATGTATTTTATTCAAATACTCTAACATCATGCAAGTTTTCCTCAGGGTTAGCAAATTCCTAGAGATAGGGAACTTGTCTAGGAGTCTGCCTTGCTAGATGCAAACCAACCAAGCCAAAGTTCACATCTCTACCACACCTTTATCAGACCAGGGCCAGATACCACTGGACTGGAGACAACCCTACCCCTGAGCCTGCTGAACTTATTCAAACTAGCCAATCCTAAACTTATTTATCCTATCTTGCCTTAATTTTCCTATGAAACCACAACAAAGGCTCTTGCCCACATTTCTCCGTACTCTTTCTGCTCCCTGACCTTAGTGCTTCTCCATGTGGCCCTATGGGTATGTCCTACCACCTGTTTTTAGGGTTCTGTAAATATACAAGCTTCTTCTTTTGTCATCATCTTTTTTTGTGTGGCTGTGTGTCTTACCATATCGGATCTAAACAAATCCTTGGTTCCCTTACAAAAAGGAGCCATCAGGGTTTTTATGATTGTCCCAACTACTCAGATGGCAGCCCTCTCTCCCCTTATTGAGCATGTTTTTTTCATTTTGGAAATTATATTCTCCTGTGTTTTGAGAAGTTATTTTCTGTACCTCTCACCCAAATACACATTTCTTTTACATGAAGTATTATATTAAGTGTTAAGTATTAGCTCACACATCTTTTTTGTTCTCTTATTTGAGGATGAAGAACATAGGAGCTAAAGTCATATGGAGGAAACAAATTGATGGTTCTATATCCCATTCCTAATAGGACCCCAAAGAGTACCACCTCTTCTCCTGTAGTCTGAGCTACTTTCAACTGTGTCAGTGATTTATGCCAGTGACCCAGATCTCTTTTTTCAGTTTTACTGCCCACTCCTGATAGACTTTAATTATTTTTAAAAGTGGTCAAAAAACAATAGAGGCATTATTACACACTGATTAAAATGACCAAAATACAAAACAACAACAACAACAAACTCTAACAGTACCATTTGCTGACGAGAATTGACAGAACTTTGTGGAACAAAAGAAACTCTCATTCATTGCTGGTGTGAATTCAAAATGTTAACAGCGACTTTGGAAAACAGATAGGCAGTTTCTTACAAAGTTAAACACAGTCTTAACTATAGAACCCACCAATCACATTCCTAAGTATTTATCCAACTGAGTTGAGACTGTATGCCTATGAAAAAATTGGCATCAGAATGTTTGTAATGATTTTGTTCATAATTACCAAAGCCCAGAATCGAATCAGTAGGTGAATTATTAAGTAGACTTTGGTACATCCATACAATGGAGCGAGCTATCGAATCACACTGACGTGCATGAATCTATGAATCTTAAATGCATCCTGCTAAGTGAAAGAAGCCAGTCTTAAAAGATTTCCTAATATGTAACTCCACGTATCTGACATTCTAAAAAAGGCAAAACTCTATTTTAAAGAGATAATAAGTAGATCAGTAATTTCCAAGGGCTTGTAGAAAAAGCAACAGTTTTTAATAGGTAAACAACTAGGGAATTTTTTTAGGGTGTTGAAACTCTTCTTTATGATATTGCATTAAGGTGGATACATGACACTTTGTACTTGTCAAAGCCCATAGAACATGAGAGAACAAAGAAAGAACCTTAGTTATGCAAAATTTTAAAACCATTTAGGAGGTTTGAGGACCTCAGGATGGAATATAAAATATGACAAAAGAATCTAACTGTGTTACAAATGCATGAAACAGGGCTGGGGATGTGGCTCAAGCGGTAGCGCACTCGCCTGGCATGCGTGTGGCCCGGGTTCGATCCTCAGCACCACATACAAACAAAGATGTTGTGTCTGCCGAAAACTAAAAAAATAAATATTAAAAAAAATGCATGAAACAACCTCACAGAGCAGGGATGGAAAAAAATGCTAGCCTCTGTAAATTCGGAAGTGAATGAAGTGTGTAAGATTAAAGGTACTCCAGGTTACCAAGTTATTTTCTATAACATTATGAGTTACAATTCTGGAAGTACTATACAGTACATTGGTATTGAATCATTAAGAAAATGGATGGTTGATGGTGAGATCCAGGCTCCATTGCAAGAGGGAGAGGATGCAGATGAGCAAGGGAGAAGACTAGAATTATCTATGTGGAACTAGGTTGGAGCTGAAGATGTCAGTATCAACTCATATTTACCTCCAATATAGATAGAGATTTACATATAGAAATATTTATAGGTCTACATGTAGATACATGATTTTATATATATATATATATATATATATATACATCATGAGATTATATATATATTATATATAACATATATTTATATATAATGTATTTGTATATATATAAACTCTCTCTGCCAGTTGAGTAAGGGTGTCTAGAAGCCATAGCACCCCAGTGACAAAGAGCACACCCATGTCTTGGTACCTAATACCATTCTCCAATAAAAGTGCCAGGAGAGATCCTTGTAGAAACAGCTGATTCTGGAGGGAAGAGGGGGAAGCTATACAAGATGACCTGGTGCATCTTGTAGTTCTAGAAACCAAAACCTCACAATGTCAGGACTATGGGAGCCAACTGAATGAACTCTTGATGGCTAAAACTAGAACCAATTTGAGCATTAAAATAAAGTAGAATTGAGTTATAACAGAGCATAAAATAAGGATCCATGTGTCTATATTAATACAGAAATGATTGAATAAAATAAATAAATGGACAACAATAGACAAATCTCACATGCAGGAGAATTTCAAGTCATTTTTGTGGCTATTTTTCCATCAAAGAAGTTAGTATACAAGACACTTCTGGCTGTAGAACATATTTGGAAATGGAAGGTTTTAGGGAATCCTGGTCAATCTGAACTCTTAGGTGTTGTTAAATAGGTGAGTGTCTTGAACCTTTGATAAGGCTCTCCTGTTCACGTTGGCCCTGGCACTGGTCAGTGTTATCCTGGTGGACGGGTGACTCATAAATTCAGATCATTTTCAAATGTCTGGCAGTCTACTTTGGAGTCTTTTAGAAATTACATGGACTTTTATGCCCAGCAGGGCACAGGGAGAGGGATACTTTGAAGCCTCTGAAGGTCTCTGGTGGGCCCCAAGTGTCGGATGTGCAGGATGACAGAGAAAGAAACCTCTTTGCAAAGGAGGGAATTGCAGGGCTTTTTCTTGGTTTAAATACTGACCCTGGCACCTCTTGTCCCTAACACATATAAATCTTGTGTTTTCTATTTATTCAACCAATATTTACAGAGTGGTTGATATACATAAGGATTGTGCTAAACACTGCACAACACAAAGATGAGTTAGACACAGATCTCTCCTCTGAAAAGAGGAGGTAACTTGTATAAATAATCAAACAAGGGGAGAGTGCTCATTGAAAAATAATATTTCTGAGTAGTTAAGAGAATTATTTCATTTTCTCTTCTTGCCTCATGAGGGATCCCATGAGGCTATTTGTCAGCTACACCTAATTATACCTTTGGTTGAAGCTCTCATCATGTATCACCTGGATCCTTCATCTACACTCTCCCCTCAGGCCCAGTTAGTCACCAAGCCAACTAGATGGACCACCTTGTGTGGCTTCTTACAGCCATCAGGATAAAATACAAAGTACTTATTTGGCTTAAAAAAAATTCTGTTTTGCCTTGGCTCTGCCTACTTTTCCAGACTCATCTACAGGTTGCAAACACAGTGAGTTATGTGGGTGGTATCCCAAACTGCCACATTCTTTCACCTGGGTGTGTTCAGGGTGCCCATTTTCTAGAAATGCCCTTCTTCCTGTCTCTCCATAGCCTTCCCAGTTCAGCAAAGCATCACCTCCTCTATGACATGCTCCTGTCCACTGGGCTCTTCCCCATCCTCTGTGTTATTATAGCTCCTTGTCCATGGCTCTGTCCCATTTATTATTTCCTGGAATGTGCACCCTTCCTTCATATATTCTTTCTCAGTAGTCTTCCTTCCCTTAGTCAGAGTTAATCATCCCCTCCTCTGGTGAGTCATTAAGATTTTGTTTATCCCCCATCATAGTACCGAGTCCTCTCTGTCCTGTGTGTTAGTTGCTGGCATGTTTTGTCTGGATTTTTCACCTGCTTGCAAATCATTTCAAAAGAGGCAGCTTATCTTCATCATTTATTTGAGCACAATGTCTGGCAAAACACCTGTTGATTAAGACAATTACCCTTTCTGTGGTTCCTTAGGCCTCTAGGCAACAACCAAACATCTCAAGGCAGGTGAGAGGCTGCTCCATTTGGCCCCATTTCCGGGCATTCTAACAGGCAGGTCAAGCCAGTCTGTATATGACTTAGGGAGCCTCACACAACCAGGAGTTGGACTGAGCCCATTTATTTCTTCTCTCTAGATACCTGTTCTGCATTCATGGCCAAGCAGAAAGAATACATCTGGAACAGAATCTGAAATGTAAAAAGGCAACTTGTCAACCACATCATTGTTTTCTGCTGGAGCTAGCAGGGCAGCCTCGGCTGCACATTCCTGGGACGTGAATAATATCAGTTGTGATTACACTTCAGTATCTCATCCATCACCAGCCCTCTGCACACTGAATATAACCTAATTAGGAAATGTGAAGGGCCCTTTGCTGGGAATGAGTGCTGGGGGAGCGCAGTTCTCTCTGACACCGGTGGGGCTTGCTAAGGGTCCTCACATAAGCACCTTGAAGGGCAGACCTCATCAGCCAAGTCCACATTCCTCTCATAAGCACCAGGAAGCCAGAGCACAACATCTTAGATTCCATCCTATAGCACTCTGCTTCAGTGCATTGTGAAGGAGGTATGCCAGGATTGATAAGTCAGTCCTTTTCAAATATGTATTCATGTATTAAAGTATTAATGAAGTCATTAACTCTCCTGCCTAAAACAGTTGTTGAATACTGGTTTTGACAGGCCTGGAAGAGGAATCCTGGGTTTATGTTGATGACTGGTTTCTTGTCTTTCATTGAGTTCTTTTCAGCTTGTTTTTCTTTTTCCTACAGGGTATTTAACTGGCGCTCAGAGAGTTGCCTTCTGGCTTTCAAAGTTCAGAGAGTGAGGACTAAGAGGATCTGCTGGCTAAATTGCAAAGGATGAGACACTGCCCTTTATGTTCCATGACTTCTCTTTGCACACAAAGGAACACTTGTTCAATCTCTCCATCCATTCACCCAACCCTTGTTGAGCACCTGCTATGTTGACAATTCATCCCATGACCCTGGTGCCCTGGCATCCAGGATTTACAGAGCAACTGGTAGGAGCAAAGAAGAGGCCTATGGCCACGAGGCAGTGAAACAATCACCTGTTGTAGGAGTTGAGCTCCCAGCCAAGCAAGAGTCCCAATCAATTGGGCTAACTGATGGGCCGACCTCAACTACTTCAGAATTTTTTTCCCCCAAAACTATCCTCTGCTGACTCTATGTTCAGTCATGTAATCCATATCTTATTCTGACATTGTGTGAGTGTCAATGTCATGGCCCAAGTTTCTTTCACTACTAAGACATGGGATCTCAGGGATGATTACTAGAATCCTTTGTCTTGAATTACAGTTTAGCTAACCTATTGCATTTCTGACATTTGCCACCTAAGTTTCCAAGAGTCCTCTGTCCCCCTTATTTCACAGAACTGGTCTTCCCTTGACTTTCCATTCTGGGTATCTAGTCTATTTCCTTACAATTTTTACTGCTCTTCCCAAGGTATAAAGCCTGGGTGAAGGTCCTGGCATGGACCTCCATGAAATACTGGGATTCCAGATAGCACTCACTCGATTTTGTTAACCACCCCTAAACACGAGTGAGGCCATCCTGCTTACTTCTGTCCTCTAACCTTGCTCAGTGACCTTGGTGCCATGCCTGACTTCCTTGTCTGAATTTCTGTTGTCACTTTGGTCTGTCCTATTTCAGCAGCTCCACCCTGACTCCCAATGTGTCTTGCTGCTGTGCCTTACTGAAAAGTCTTAAAATCTGATAGGGTGGATAGTGCTGTTGCTGTTACTATGTTGCCTTCCTTTTAGGAAAGCTAAGGCTCAGAGATATTGAGTGACTGGGCCAAGTACATATCTAATAACAGCAGAGCCAGACCTCAAGCTAAGACTCCTGTCTCTAAGTGGTTTGATCTTTGTCCAAATGCTATATATGCTATTTTGCTCTAAAAATCTTAAGGGTGGTTTTAAGATTTAAATGTGATAAAAAGCTGAAAATATTCAGGACATAAATGTCTTGTTGTGATTATCAACAGTCAATGGGCTTCCTCCAGTTTGCAGTAATGTATTTCTTCTGGATGTGTCCAGGGTCTTTGAAACAGAAAAGCTGCTACTCCCTGCGTAAGATGAAGCCTGCACATGGGTGGGAAATTATGGCAATGTCTACAGATGCCAGGTGTGAACAAGTCACATTCCAAAAGTTCATTTGTGGTCATGTAGAATGGAGGCATCATTTTCCCAAACAGATAGTTCTATAAATGGTGGTTAGATTCTTGGGCTGGCCTACAACAGCTGTTTAACTGATGATGCAGCTGGAGCACATTTCTTATTCACCAAGTACTGAAGTAATGTATTTATTATGCTCTTGCAACATAATAATCAAGTTCCTGATCAAATAAGAATGTTTGTTTTCAGTCTTGGTCTCTGTGGAGATGGGTCCTGATAGCAATAGTGATTTGGTCACTAGTGTCTGGAACAGGGGTCGTTCAAAAATTTCCCTGAGTTTTCATAGTTAAAGGAGCTGGTTTGCCAAGTAAGAAATGAGAAGCTAGTCTAGAAAGAGGTCAGGTGTCTGGAAAAAATAAAAAGTGCAGATATGAAATAGAGAAAGGGCAGGAGAAGAGGACATTGGAAAAGAAAATGCTGTGAAGTGGAGGAATCAGAACAAATGAGAGATTAAACAATCATTGGAATCAAAATGAGCTGAGGATGAGAAGCACAATCTGACAAGGAATTGTGAACGAATAAAGGGACCTAGACAATGTGGAGTTAGACAGTGAGGGGTTTTGTTTTAGTCAGCTTCTCATCGCTTTGATCAAAAGACACAACAAGCTTTAAAAGAAGAAAATTTTATTTTGGCTCACGGTTTCAGAGGTTCAGTCCATGGACTTCATTACTCTGGCCTATGGGGAGGCAGAACTTCATGGCTTAAGGTAATGGTGGAGGAAAGGAGTCCAGAACATGGCAACCAGGAAACAGAGAGCGAGAGCGCTTATCACCACAGATCAAATATAAACCCTAGGGGAATGCCCTCAGTGGCCTACATCTTCCAGCCACACCCTACAGGTCTAAAGTTACCGCCCACTTAATCCCTATCAGTGGATTAATCCATTGATTAGATAATAGTTCTCATAATCTAATCATTTCACCTCTGAAAATTATTGCATTGCCTCACACGTGAGATATATGAGGGATCCCTCATATCTATACTATAACAGGTTTACAATGTGAGAGACACAATTTTGCCAGGTGATTTTGAATGGCTTTGAACAGAGATGTTTTAAAGAAAAAGTTCTACTAGTAGTGTTTGTGTAACTTAATTCTAGGTGTAGCCAATGGACTGTCAGATTAGCCACGAATTTTCACAGATGGGTACAAAGTTTGACCCAGGAGAACATTAAGTCTGAGGAAGGATGGGGAAAAGAATCTTGCAGGAAACTGAAATTACTCCATGCCCAGCATAATTGAAAAAAGGCAACTTAACAGAGAAGAAACAGATAGCTCTGGTGAAGTACACATCTTTATTTTGGTGTTTGCCCTCTTACTAAGACATGAGAGAGAGAGAGAGAGAGAGAGAGAGAGAGAGAGAGAGAGATATGGCTGAAGGTCCCAGATTGAAGAACTCAGTAGTCTGGGGGGAGATACTATTGTGAGCTCTCATGCCTCAGGATTGGTTTATCAAGGAATGAGAGATTATATTTTAGGACATGACCAACACCCTTAAATAGAGAGATAATTGTCCTAAAGGAAGGTAGAGATTTACAACATAAAGGATTTAAGAATGTTCTTTATCTCCAAGGTGGGACCAGGGAGCCAGGCTATGAACTGGGAGACCCAAGTGTATCTATATGATGGATTTAACTTGCTCTTTAACTTTTTTTTTTCATAGATTTTGGAAACAGGATGTTCAGTGTTATTTTTAATATTAAAAGTTTTAATTCCAAATCCTTAGTCAAGTCCCACAACCTCGTTATAGATGGACTGGATGAATGAAGGAATGTGGCAGAAGAGGGAAATGTCACCTTCTATCGAGGTCATAGACTGCAGCAGAGTTCTAAGGAGGGGAAAGTGCCCTGAAGATCCGAGCAGTGAACTAACAGTGAGGAGCCAGAGGCCCAAGGTGGAGCTGGGAGACTTCAAGAGCAGACAGGAATGGGAGTGACCTTCCATGGGGGAAGTGTCCCCTGGGATTACACAAATTAAAGAATGGAGACTTTTCTATCTGACCTTCCATAAAGATGTTGGAAGGGCAGATTTCTCAGAATCCCACATAACTGAGTACATATGTGGCTGGGCTGTCTCAGGAATGCAAAGCAGTTGAAGACTGTTCCAGAAGGATTGAAGATACATTGAGGTGAGAGCCAGGAGGGACCCATCAGAAGACCCTTGACAGAAGCCAGTGGGGAAGCCAAGCCAGAAAGACTTTCTACCTCGTTAATCATTTTAGTGAGGTAGGGAAAAAAAATGCATATATACAGATGTAGGAGTTAGGCAGGACTAGGAATTGTGTTTGCCTTTTTCTGATACTATTTATTGTGTTGCTTCCTATTAATTAAACTTCTATTATGATAATCTCATAATGAGAGTATGGCAAGAGAAATACCTGTTCTTTATGTCAGATACTCTTAGGCAAGTTGGGGCTGTTGGCAGAATATTCCAGCCAAAGCAATATTTTGTGAAACTAATTATCTAGAAAGCTTTTGGAAGAGTTTGCTATAGTAAATGTGAGACTTAGGAGAAGAAAATTTTCAGAAACTGTGGAAGTCTCAAAGGATTTATTTTTTAGTTGATATAGCCGGAGCAGTAGAAGTCAACAGTTTCTGATGGAAGCAGACCCTGAGATAGTATTGTTCGTGCAAAATTAAAACAAGGCTTTGGCATTACTTCCAACCACATCATATAATTAGGTAGGAGGCTTGGTGAGGAAAAAGACTTGGAATTTGGCTTTAATTGTATTGCAATTTTGCTAATCCTTTTTTGTACAACGTCCTATAGTTTTATCACATTCAGGTGTTTCTTACCCCTAATAAGACTTTAACAAAAGTCTAGATAATTTTTATGTTTCTGTCTCAGTGTTATGTGCTATATCCTATAGTTAGCAGCTAGCCAAATTGCCTTCAAATATGGTTTTCCAGTTTCATTCATATACCCCATTTCTGGCTTCTGTTCATGTATTCATTTCAGTTTTTTTCCCAATATGACTGCTTACCTACACTATGCCTGTATAGCCACTCGGAAATTAAAAAATACAGTATTTCTTGTGTTGATAGAATGTTCATCAACACATGTCTGTGATTCACATTAGTTTATATATGACTAGTAAGTAGAAAAATAATAAGAGTAGTATAAATTTATGTGTGTCCCTTATGATAACATTTTTTTGTGAAGCCTAAATAATAGTGTTGAATACTTGGAACACAAAGGACACCACCACAATGCACAACAAGCCAGTGCAATCCACAATGCCAAATCCCTGCATGCTTTTGCTCTTTCTTCAGTTTGGCTACATGTTATGTCTTGGAAGGGTTTGTTAGTGGAAGAGTTCCTGATTTTTGTGCATGTGCTTTTTTTTTTTTAAAAAAAAGTGTTTTTAATTTTGAGTTAATTGTAGACTCACATGCAGCCCTATGAAACAGTACAAAGAGGACATGTACAAACATTTACCCAGTTTCCCCCAGTGATAACATCTGGCAAAATTATAATACAATACCCACGTTAAGATGTTGATGTTGATATAAAGAAGATGCAGAACTTTTTCTTCACCATAGGATCCCTCCTGTTTGCTTTCCCCACCTACTCTGACCATGAGTCCCTGTCATCACTGATTTGTTCTCTAATCCTATGGTGGTGTCATTGTGGAATTCAAACCTTATACGTGGAATCATATATACACGGAAGCATATATACACAACCTTGGGAATTGCTCTTTTTTTTCACTTAGCATAATTCTGTGGAGATTCAAGTGGTGTGTGTGCGTGTGTGTGCGTGTGTGTCTAGTTCATTCCTTTTACTGCTGTATCCCATGGTATTTAACCTTGTACCCCCTGAAGACAGCTGGGATATTTCCAGTTTGAGGTAATTATGAATAGAATTTTTATAAAACTTTGTGTTCAGGCTTTTGTGTGAACAAAAATCTTCATTTTTCTAGGATAAATGTCCAGGAGTACAATTGCCAGGTTACATGAGAGTGACATGTTGTTTTGTAAAAACGGCCAAATTGTTTTCCAGTGTGGTTCTGCTATTTTACATTTCAACCAGCAATGTGCGAGCTACCCAGTTTTCCTGCATGCCTCCTGATATTTGCTGTTGTCACTATTTTTTTTTCATTTTAGTTTTTCAGATAGGTGTGAAGTGATATTGTAGTTTTAGAGCACATTTCCCCTGTGTTTGATGACGTTGAACAATTTTTCATGTGTTTAATTGCCAGTGGTATGTCTTCTACAGTGAAATGGCTCTTCGTGTCTTTTGTCCATTTTCTAATGAGATTTTTTTTAACTGATTAATTTTGAAAGCCCTTTGTATATTCTAGATTCTAGTACTTTGTCATAGATGTGGTTTGAAAATATTTTTTTTTCCATTCTGTACTTTGCTTTTGGATCCTCTCCACTGAGCAAACATCTTTAATTTTGAGGAAGTTCATTTAATCTTCTTTCTTATAGATAGTGCTTTTGGAATCAAGTCTAACTTTGTTCCCGGCCATGAATCCTATAGAATTTCTATTTTTAAAATAAAAGTTTTACATTTGACATTTAAGTTTGTGATTAATTTGGGGTTAATTGTTGTATTGCATGCGAGTTTATGTCAAGGTTTTTTTCTTGTTTTGTCTGTGGATGTCCAATTGTTCCAGCACCATTATTTGAAAAAGCCATCATTTCCTCCATTGAATTGTTTTTGCACCTTTGTCAAAAATCAATTGGACATAGTAGTGTGAGATTATTTCCAAGTTCTCTACTCGGTTCCACTGATATGTGTTTCTATTCCTTTGTTAATACCACACCATCTTGATTATATAGATTGCATTTGGGTAGATGGATTTCTCCCAATTTATTCTCCTTTGTCAAGGTAAATTTTAGCTATTTCAATTACTTTTCTATATAAATTTTTTTATCTATCTGCAAAAAAAACTCATTGAGACATTGATAGAAATTGTGTTAAACTGTATTTCACTTTCACTCAACTACGTTGAGTCATCCAATCCATGAACATATTTTGTCTCTCCTTTTATTTAGATCTTCTGTGATTCCTTTCATTTGAACTTTGCAGTTTTCAGTGTACAAGTGCTTTATATGTTTTGTTATATTTACACCAAAGTATTTTCTTTTTGAGCTGTTTTAAATGGTATTGTATTTTTAATATCTGTCTTTCTAGGCTTTCCCTTTTCTGATCCTTTGACTAAAAATGCAAGATTTTGTTTGGGGCCTTTTTGTCTGTGCCCAGTGGTGTTTCTGGGATTGTTGGCTTCTTCAGCTCCAGGTTTAGCATATATGAGGTAGAAAGAAAACCTGGGAAACTCACTACTGTGTTATTCCTTAGATCACAAGGTCTCTAGCTAGTTTAATAATCTCTTTTACGTTTTTTTAAAATAATTTTTTAGATCTCAAGATTTTTACATATACATATATTTATTTTAGTCGAGATGCCTAAATATTAAATCGGAATCCTTCCCTTCAAGAACTTATTATTTAGAGTGCTCCAAATTTCTCTCCACATTAACCCTACACAGTAAATTAACAGAAACAAAGGCAAAATTTTTAGTTGCTAAATAGCTTCTCTAGTTATACTTAAAGCTACTATCTGTAGGTATACATAAAGCTTCACTATTTGCACTGCATTCTACTAGACTTTGTTCCTTTTACCAATAGAATATAATTACTACCCATGTCTCAGGAGAGTTCAAACAACCTCTTCCTCGGGGAAAAGGGAATAAAAGTAGATCTGGCAACTCTTTACTACACTTGGCCCCAATGACTCATTCTAAATTCCTAAATTTGTTTTGTGCAGGTCCTACAGGCTAACCACTTCTTCTCTTTCCCTAGATCAGATCCTGTAGTTCGGTCAAGAAAATGGCCTTGTTATTTTTCTCAATAGTGCTTTTATCTTTCTTTTGCACATTACTCTTTTAACCTGAAATGTATTTTCCTTCTTTAAACCATTCTTGTTTACTGAGTGTTTGCATTGAAGACAACCCTGACCTTCTGCAGCTGGTTCTGATTAAATTCACCTAGTACTGACCATTTCATTTTTCCTTTCTGAGTTCTCCAGTCATTTAGAGACTATAGTGTGTGTTGCATTAATTTACATTTGTTGAAAAGTCTTTAAGAAACTAGGTATTGCCAAACACTGCATATGTATATAGTCAATTCAGCTTGTAAATTCCATTAGTATGGGGCTGTCCTAATCTTGTCTCTTCTCAGATCACCAATGTCAGTTATTTTACGTAAGTCAGATGCTACAGTTCACATGAGATGGTGCTTCTGAGTGAAACTGACAGCCATTTCAAAAAATCACAGCATATTGAAACAGCAGAGAGGTCAAGAACACCAGGTAAATAGGACCTAAATATTTAGTAGGTGTTCTATTGCTGAATGAATAAGAAATGAAATGAATGCCTGCATGCATAAGGACCGCTGGGGCTCAGCAAATCCATTTCCAGTGGAAATTATTTTGGTGCATCAAATATTTATTAAGCTCCCAATAAGTTCCTGTCATTTTGCTAGGTGCACAGATAGGAATGTAACAATTGTAAAAAATTCAGTTTACCACTTCAGGAAAAACAGTGAAGAAAGACACGTATGCACATGGTTAATACAATCCAAGAAAAGCACGCTGATAGCCCAGGGAGAGCTTCGAAGCTTAGCATGATTATTCAGGAAATGATTCTGAGATAAAATGAGACCCATCAAAGCTTAGCATGGAAGAGACCACCAGGCAAAGAAAGGGTGGAAGGGGAAGGGTACTTCCGGGAAGGGGAACTGCATGGGGCAAGGCCTGGGAGCATTTTAGCATGACTAGTCCAGTGAATGACCAGTTGTTTGGTACTATTAGAGGTAAGAATAGAGAAGTATATAGGCATGGACCATGAAGGACCCGTTCTTCCTGAGAGTGAAAGAGAGTTTAGCCAGGTTTGAGGGAGTCCCTAGACCATGGCAGGCGAAAGAGTAACAGGGTTAGAATCATCCCTCTGGCTGGAGGATGAAGTTTTTGAGTGAATTAAAAGAAGGAAAATAGTGTGATAATCTAGGAAGGAAATGACAGAGTCCTTGAACTGGGCTATCATAATAGAAATGAGGGAGACGGAATGCATTAGAGAACTAGTTAGCATGAAAAACTGTCAGGGGCTGGAGATGTGGCTCAAGCGGTAGCGCGCTCACCTGGCATGCGTGCGGCCCGGGTTCGATCCTCAGCACCACATACAAACAAAGATGTTGTGTCCGCCGAAAACTAAAAAAAAAATAAATATTAAAAAAAAATTCTCTCTCTCTCTCTCTCTTAAAAAAAAAGAAAAACTGTCAGGAAGTGGTGATGATAGAATATGGAAGATGAAAGAGAAAGAAGACTCTAGGCAGATCTCAGAGCCCTACTTTGGGTCATTGTGTCTCTTATTGTGTCACAGAAGAAAGGGAAGAGAATGGATAATGGAGATGAGATAATAAATTCGTTTTTGAGTTTGATATAACCATGGGAATATTCAAATGAATATAGGATCATCTTCAACTGGAGAAGGCTACTTGGGAGAGCCATGTCCTCAAGGGAGAGATGAGTTTCAGTTAAGGACAGGAATGGAAGGAGCCTCTACCAAGAAGTTGAAGTGTAGGATGGTTAGATTGCCATGAAAATAAAATTTCAGGGGACAGCTTTGAGGTTGCAGTAGAGGTGGGCTTAGACACAGACAGGAGTTACAGTCTTATGAGATGAATGTGTGGGAAGGTCATGGGATCATCCCTGGCATTCTTCTGGTGACCAAGGATAACATAGCTTACAGGCTTAATATGGTCAGCCAGCTTTGAGTATTCCATTTGGAATTTACGATTTAGTCAAGGAAAGGTCTGAGTTTGGCCTTGAACAACTCCAGTCAAGGGTGAGTGGTGGTTTTAGTTTCCTGTGATAATAGAGAATGTGATGATGATCTCCAGATAATAGCTGCCATGAATCTATAAGCCCTGGAGTGAGTGGAAGTCAGACTGGCAAAAACTGGCCCCAACATATCTGTCTGTGATTTTTTCCAAAAGTATACACCAAACAGAAAGTTAACCAGAAGATGCATATTTGGCTAATTGGATTATTTCAATTTTTTTTTCTGCATTGGTAGTGGAGACAAGGTAGGAAAAAACAGATTGAGGAAACAAATAAATGCCAAGACACAAAAAAAGTAAATGGTTCCCAAAATGATTTCGAAGTCATTTGTAGGAGTAAAATGAGTTTTTATAAGAGGTGCCTTTTTCTCAGCCATCCAACTTTTTTAAAGACTTCTGATTTTTTTTTCTGAGTGGTACTGGTATGGATATTATAGCTGGACATCTGATCAATTATAAGGCTCAACACAGGTACACACTCTAAAATGGAAAGCCATTTCAGCTGTGCTCAGAGCAGCAGGCATTCAAGAGATGAACCTCAAATAGGAAAAGGAAATCATAGAAGTGAAAGTGATTTGAAAGATGTAAAAGCTGTATATGTTTAAAAGGTCGTTCTAATATGATTATGTTTTGCTGTATCATCTCTCCTTTAGTGTCAGGAATTTCTGTTCCTAAAACTCAGGTTCCTTAATACCTGGTGTAAGATTTCTCTAACTCCCAACTGCCTTCTTCAGTACTGCTTATGACCAGTACCACCCCTGACTGAATATTTACCTTCCACCTCAAAGTGATGTTCCTTCATGTTAGGCACACCCTGAAATTAAGGACTCTATCTCCAACCTCCCTCTTCTTGTGTTTCTGGACTTAAAGAAACAATGATTTCCATTGGCATCTCCTGGCCTGGCTCATTCTGTCATCTTCTATGTATTGGAACCATTCTCTTCCATCAAATAGCCTTCATTGTCAGGATACTGATGACCTTGGTCTGAAAGAGAAACAGTCATCTCACCCAAATCTAGAATACTGTCATCAAGTCCTGTACAAAAGTAAATGTCCAGGAAGAAGTGGAGTTCATTTAGTAAGCCAGAAAAAGGTATTCAGGTGAATGAAGAGAAACAAGACAGATATTGAGATGTGGAGTTTAGAGATTGGATTTAGATGGCCTAGTGGGCCAGGGTGAGGAATAGAAGATTCCACCACCTGGAATAGGATTGTTGGTTGATTGGCTTCTACATGTTCTCCTACATGGTGCTTGGGTGTGTGCTGGCTGCATTTAAAGGTCAGGGAGGCAGAAGGTACCCTGGTTTGAGAGTTACTCTGTCCTACTCAACAAACCTTCCATGAATTCCATAGAAGTCCACAGCGAAAGTCCACACTCCTCACCTGGTGCAACCATTGAGTTCAGTTCTTACTGGCTTGGGGATTAAGATGGTCACATTTCCTTTAATGACGAATTCTGATGATACACAAATGGCAAACAGTCCAAAATGCTTCCAGGTTCTCTGCCCTTTGGAGCCAAGAAGTTTCTGTCCCCAATCTCAGGCCCATTCTTTAAATCCTCACTTTCTTTTTCTTTCTCCTTTTAGGGTGTGACTGATAGGGGCAATGGTCCCAAGAGAATTATTGCAAGAATATTTGATTTTCCTCAAACAGAAATAATGGCATGGGCAATGAGCATAAGAGATGGTCAGGGACATGCTGAGTGGGGAGAGGTAGGAGAGTGAAGAAAGAGAATGCTTCATGTTTTACTTACCTGCTGCTGTGTGATATGCTATCGCAAAACTCAGTGGCTTAAATCAACAATCATTTAATATTTTCCATTATCCCACAGATTTACTGGGCCCAGTCGGGTTTGGGGCTCATTGTATTCTCTACATATGACGCCAGTTGGAGTCACTCACGAGACTGCACTCAATTGGGGGTTTCATCCATGATGGCCTCTCATCCTCCAGGGCCTCTGTGGTGCAGACTCAGATCACTGAGTGCTCTCCTCTGAGTTTCTCAAATAGTGCTTGGAAGCAAGAGGGTAGCAGCAGAACTCTCAGCTTTCCTGAGATGTAGGACTGGGACTAGTAAGGTATCATTTCTGTCACATTGCACTCACCAAAACAAGCCGTGTAGCCAGGCAAGCTCAAAGGGAGGGAAGACAGACTCCAACTCTTGGTGGAAACAGTAACAGGCCGTACAGGAACAGGGGTTGGGGGAGTGGGGGCAGGCTTTGTCTCAGCCATATTTGCAGACAAACTACCATGAAGGAAGAGAAAGGTTGTACACAGTGCCTTGATTGATTGTGGTCCAACAGGTGTATTTAATGCAGACAGCTAGCCCAGTGTCTATTCTTAAGAGAAATGTAACTGTCCAAGACTATTAAGAGTAAATATGTCTTTATCACTTATATCTCTAAATCAAAAATTGCCTTATCCTGAACACTATTGTCTGCACCCAACAGGGCTTTCCAAGATAGCTAAGGGTAAATAAAATAAAGATATTCAGCTATGACAACTTTTCTTTAGAGAGTGCTAGGGCTTTAAATGAAAGCAGTAAATTTTCCTCCTCTGCAATAACGAGAAACCCTCAAACCATTTATGTAGCATAATTCAGAAATTACAGCATAGTTTACAATAAAGCAATTTTTGGAGCAGTCGAGTGTAGCAGTCAAAAGATTTTTTTCTTCGCAGCCACACTGAGCAAAAGACGAAAAGGAAAGGAGTCGGTAGGGGAAAGAATTGAAGCTCTGGGTTCCTCTGTAACCTCTACTGTGCTCAGGGCTGGTCACCAGCTGCTCCTGGTTCTGTTTCTTCATGTTTCAAGGAGGGATAACAAAGTTAGGAGCTGCCTTGCCTGACCCTGCCCACTTCAGAGGGTTGTTGAGGGGCTGCTCTATGATAGGTGAAAGCATTGTCAACACTCCAAAATGCTCTGAATGTTGTTATGGTTATTACTATGTTATTTCAGTAAATATACACTCGCCAGTAAAATATCTGTCGATATCAAAGGTGAATGTGTTGATTTCTTTGTCAAGGCTTCTTTGTGGTATGTATGTATGTGTTTGTTTGTTTATTTATTTATTTTGCAGTGCTGGGGAGAGAACCCAAGGCCTCACGCATGCAAGGCAAGCATTCTACCCCTGAGCTACATCCCCAGCCCATGTAGTATTTATTTTTAATTACAAAGTTCATACATGAGTGAAAGCTAATTGTAAAAAGATCAGGCATATTTATAGAAAAATAATAACAAAGCCTCCTCTAGGTCCTAATGCTCTCCCATCTCACTCTCTTTTTAGAGGTAACCAGCATTGAGCTTGTGTGTTCTTCCAGGTCAGTTCAATATTTTAAAAAATTCATACAAAGATAGATACATATAGTTTTTACATAAATGATATCTGTGAGTATGAATGTTCGCAAAATGTATAGATTGTTATTTCAGAAGTCAGTAAACCTATTTTTTATTCTTGCCAAATTCAAGTACAGACTGACAGTAGATACTTCTTGCAGATTGCATATATATAAATTGTCTTCCTCATAGCCATTATTTATTGTGAATATATTCTATTTTACCATATTGAATATATTTTTGAAAAAGCTCTTTAAAACACTTCAGAACAAGTTTTGAAATATGTCAGAAAACTCATAATAAAATCATTGCATTTTGAATCATACGCAGTGGTGCATGCCTGTAATCCCAACAGCTCAGGAGGCTGAGACAGGAGGATCATGAGTGCAAAGCCAGCTTCAGCAAAAGCGAGGCACTAAGCAACCCAGTGAGACCCTCTTTCTAAATAAAATACAAAATAGGGCTGGGGATGTGGCTCAGTGATCTAGTGCCCCTGAGTTCAATCCCCAGTTACTCAGCACCTCCCCTCCCCACCAAATCTTTGCATTTTGGTTGCTTCTGCCTCTCCTTCCTTTCCCTTGATTGTTTTGCCTTTTCCAAACCCTTAAGCTGATAATTGCAAGCAACTCCTCCCCTTCCACTGCCTTCAATATTTTTGGGGGGTCATTCACAGTTCATAGATTCATTCACATATCATTGAGTGACTTTTACATCAAGGTAAAAGTCACTCGATGATATGTGAATGAATCTAAAAGTCACTCGATGATATTTTTCATATCCAAATCCAGGACTGCCTTTGACTTCCTCTAACATTCTTAATACTGCCTCAGGGAACTCTTTGCTCTTCAGCCCCTCTCCCATTCCCTCACCTGCCTATGAAACATAGCCCCTATTTGACTTATACTTTTGATTAATCTGTATGAATGAAAAAGTCTGTTGGTTAATTTTTCATGCCACAGATACTTCTAGAGTGACTATTGTGTAAGTGGCACCGTGGACAAGCATGCATCAGGAGGCCTGGTCCATGCTGGATCATGGAAGGTTTATTGAAAGAAATGTGAATTTGAACTGAGATCTGAGAGAGAAGATAACTAAGTTAATACTCTCTGTGTGTGTGTGTGTGTGTGTGTGTGTGTGTGTGTGTGTGTGTGCTCACATAGGGAATACCTGTTCCAGGCAGAGACTGACCATACCAGAGGTCCTGCGGTGGGGCAAAACCTAGCACTTTCATGGACTCAAAAGAACATTGTGATCAGACCATAGAAAAGAAGGGATAAAGATGAGAATTTAGGTTGAGTCATGCATCTTAGATCATGTAATGTAGATCAGTTGAAGATATTGAGGACATTGAGAATATTAGCCTTCAACTCTAATGGAATAAATAGGCACTGAAAGATTCTGAACAGGAGTCCGTGTGTGTGTTTGTGTGTTTATATGCAAGTGTGTGTGCTTTGGTGTATGCTTGTATACATACCAGAGACAGCGCTGATCAGGTTTGCATTTTGAAACAATACTTTCTGACTGTGGTAAGGATAACAGTTTGGAGAGGAGCGAACATGGAGCAAGGAAACCAATTTTAAAAGGTTCCAATAAACCTAGAAGGTACATTAATAAGAATTAATAGCCTTTGATATTCCTTAAAATCTTCAAAAATGTCCATTTACCACCTCATACTCTGATAATTAAATCCATTACAAATATTTAAATATAATTTACAATAAAACTCTGAAGAGACTATTGCTCGAGTATGATTATCTGTATTAAAACAAGAAAATTTTCTACTATTGACACTGTAAAGCTATGGCAGTTCTGCTCCCTGATGCCCTTCCAGGGAAGGTAGAGAGCAAGAAGGTCCCACTGAGCCTGGGATGGAGGGCTTCAGGGAGAGGGGTCACTGTCTGACAGCCAGGAGGCACTCAAGGTGGTCTTCCATGAATTTATGGTGGTCTAGGTCATGGTCCCTGGAAACTTGATTTGTTACCTTCCTGTACCTACAGTCCTAGATTTTCCCAATTCAATTCATGTACTCATGATCCAGACTTTACTATGGCCATATTTATCAATAAATACTTATGAGCCATTTGTTATACAAAAAGCCATTTGTTGAGAAGGCAGTAATAAAAACATTCTATGCATTATGACCCAGAATTCCCAAAGCACATGATTTGGCAGTGACAGAGGCTTATAAAACTCAGGAACATATTTCATTGCTGTCTTCAGTGAGAGGCTTAAAAGGGCAATATTGACTAAAATGGAGATGAACAGATTCTCACAAACAAGAATCAACAGCAAATGCTATTTAAGGCTTTTCTCTGAAAGGGATTCTGTCTTCTAAAATTTAATTATTCTGATTTAATCCACACATTAAAATATTTAAAAATAAAACCCGCTGAAGAAAACAGAGAAGGGTGCTATCCAGATAACATTGTTAAAGTGAATCTTCGCTTGCTTTTGTTTCATGGGATACTGATTTCTAAGTGTTTGTTTTAAAGCTATGATTTGATGTATTTATGTTTTTTAGTCCCCAGATTCTTTTCCTTTTCTGCAATATTTCTGGTCTGGGCTTCCCTTTCCAATGTTTAAATAATTTGCCATGGATCATATGAAGAAATGGATTTTTGAAATGAGGAACAGTTTTTAGGACGGTAAATGGTTCTGCCTGGGAACACACCCACCATGAGATGGGGGAAAGTGAGGAAAAGCGAGAACATGGAGGAAAGCAAAGCAAAAAAAGAAGCAAGGTTTTATGGATAAGCAATAAACAAGTTTGTTTACTGGGGAAAGGGGATCATTCTGTGTGCCTTCTACAAGTGTGGCCAGCTGAGAATAACCCATTCTTCTACCCCACATATGGCGGCTTCTCCAGACTTACCTTGGAGGAAAGAAATTAGGTTGGAGATGTTACATGCAAGCATTTATAGTCTGGATTTCTCACTAAAACGTGGAACGGAAATGGGAGACAAAGATGTCAAGAGCATTTGCTTTGAAGTCATCTAAACCTGCTTTGACTAACAGTTGTACAATGTTTTATTTTTGTTTTTTGAATTCCATAGGCTTTTGTTTCCTCATTTATAAAACAGAATTATTTTCAAGTCTATGGTGAAAAAATATGTGGTGTGTGTGTGTGTGTGTGTGTGTAATCTATGGATTTAAATTTATAGATATATACCTATATAGATTACCTCTTCATATCTATGTATTTATATTTATGTCACTATTTCTATTTATAACCACATGGTAAGCACTCAGTGCTAGATGATCTTGCTATTATAGTTTGGAGCTAAGATTGGCTTAGACTTCTTGTGGTAGGCTGAAGGGCCCCGCCAAAGATATCTGGATCTTAAGCCTTGGAACCTGTGTTACTTTATGTAGCAAAATAGGCTTTGCAGATATGATCAAGGTAAGGCTCTTGAGACAGGAGATTATTCTAGATTATCTGACTGGGTTCAGTGCAAACCCAGGGGTCCTTATAAGAGAGAAGGAGTGAGAGTCAGACAGAAGGTGGTATGGTGACAGAGCAGAACAGAGAGGAAGAGATTTGTAGATGCTGGCTGCAATGGTGGAGGGGGAGTCAAAAGATATGGGCTGCTTTTGAAAGCTGGAAAGGGAAAGGAAATAGATTATTTTCTGAAGCCTCCCAGAAAAAACCCTACAGATCCATTTTGGATATTTTTATCTCTAGAACTTAGGATAATATATTTGTGATGTTTTAAGCCACTAAATCTCTGGCAACTTGTTAAAGCAGCCGTACGAAACTGATACAGTTGTGCCTAGAAAGGTCCTGTCAGAGCTTCCCCTGCAGCTACCTCTCTCTCCATTTGTTGAGAGTCACAGGCAGTCCTGCAGGAGCTGGAACTTTGAAGGGACACTCGGAGAAAGGCTCCCAGGGCTGTCTTGGAGACTTGCAGTCAGGTGCCTATTCTTCTGCTTTGTCAGCAAGCAAACTGTACCTGGCCTTTCACTATCTTTTGAACAGATCTGGGATTTGGGGAAAGCTCAAGAGAACAAACAAACAAACAAAAAAGGAAAAGCAGGGAAAAGCAGGAACCCACCCACACACATTGCAAGCCGTGGCTAGCTGGACTGTGGTGGTGTTTTCCCCAGAAGGCTCTTAAATGGCTTTAAACAGAACAGTTTCTGTTGTTGTTGTTGTTGGGGCCCTACATTCTTTGTCAGGGTTGTCATGGACCCAAGGGGTGTGACCTGCAAGCCACATCCTCTGGGGTGTTCTGTGGGCAACTCTGCAGCATGGCGTAGGGACCTTGACTTGAGAGCGCTGCTTCCCTCTAACCCTATTGCTCATCAAGTATTTGACCTTTTAATGCTTATTCTTGAGATTAAAAGATCTCCCTAGTCTCCCTCTGTGAAAAAATACTTTGTCCTAAAGTTATGGGGAACTGTTACTTCAACCCCTCATACCTGCTAGAATGTCACCCTTTGTCCCAAACAGAAAAAACAAAAAATTTCTACCCTCTCCCCAAGCAATGGTCACACAAGGGACCATTATCTCATTCTGGAACATTGCACTCACTCTCTGCTCTGTAGCTGGATTAAAGTACTTGTTCCAACATGTTGGAATCCTTTGTGCGTCCCCCCACCCAAGAATCAGTGTGTTCTTCAGTGCTAGAATCAGGTCTGGTAGAGCTTAGTATTCCCAGAGATTAGCAGGGTGCTTGGTACATAAAAGGTTGTTGATAAGTGTTTGTTGAATAAATGAACTTTAGCTTATGTAGTTAGTTATATAGCTCTATTCACCATATGTATTTGTTTTTTTTTTAAATTGATATATAATTTGCATAAGTCCACTAGAAAGCCTTTACACAGTTAAATTATTATACCTTCACTTATTTTTGGAAATATTGAAATTGCTGGGTTGAAAGATAGAGACATAATGATTAATAAAAGTCTGGCAAACTATTTTCTTAAGTGGCTATACCATTTCCATTTCTACCAGCAATGCTTAAGGGTATAGTTTCTTCACATACCCTTCAACTTTTGGTATTGTCATTGTTATAGTTCAGATATTAGGTGTACCCCAAAAACTCATGTGTGAGACAATGAAAGAAGGTTTAGAGGTAAAATGATTGCATTATGAAAGTCTTAACCCAATCAGTGAATTAATTCCCTAATAGGGTTTAACCAAGTGGTAACTGTAGACTGGTAAGGTGTGGCTGGAGGAGGTGGATCATTGTGGGTGTGCCTTTGGGGTATACACTTGATGAGCTGAGCTTAATCTCTTTCTCTGCTTTCTAGTGATGTCCTGAGCCACTTTTCTCCACCACACTCCTCCTCCATGATATTCTACCTCATCTTGGGCCTAGAGCTATGGAGTCAGCCAACCCACAGACTGCACCTCTGAAACCATGAGCCAAAATAAACTTTTCTTTCTTTAAGTTGTTCTTGTTAGATCAGTGGTATTTTAAGTTTTCTAACTTGATTCTTTTTCAAGATTGTTTTTCCAAATCAATTTTAGTATTAGTTTGTAAATTTCTCTTTTAAAAAGCTGCTGGAATTTTGATAAAGATTTTATTAAGTCTGCAAATAAGCCTGGGGAGAATGGACACTGACTCTTAATTCATGAGCATGGTATGTCTTCCCATTTTATCTGCCTTAGTTTCTCACAGTAATGTTTTATAGCTTTTTATTATATTTTATAGCTTTTTATTATATCTCTTAAAGACTTTTCCTAAGTATTTGACATTTTTGATACTACTGCAAATGGTATTTTAAAATTTTGTTTTCTAATTGTCTATTGCTGTAATATAGGAATAGAATTGATTTTTTTTTGCATGTTGACCTTGGTAAATTCACTAATTAGTTCTCATAGTTGTGCACCCACAGATTTTTCTATACACGCAATCTTGTCATCTTTCAAGAATCCCAATGCCTGACCCACCTCTGAAATGGGAGGACACTGGGAATGCATCTCACTCTGCTGGAGTAACCAGGTCACACTGTCCATGTGCTGCAGTCTTCCTCAGTAGCTTCCTAAGTTTTTCTGATGTTTCTGACCCACCATTGGTCTTACATTTTGATGGATTTTCTCAATCTACTGAAATGCTTCAGCTCCATGTTTTCTTCATATTTTTGCTCCAAGTTCTTATAGCCCATAGTTCAGAAGACAAAACAGTTACCAGAAACCCCCTATGCATCTATGGCCAGGAGGAATTTCTGCTCATGTGACCGGGGCAGTGCACTGCTGTTCTTGTTTCTGTACTGTGGGGAAGCCTTCCTCAGTTTCGTCATCATCAAAAAGATATGCTTCTCATGGAATCAGAGCTGAGCACAGAGCAGCATGCTGGAGTGTGGGGTGCTCAGTCAGAGGAAGAGGTAAAGCTATAGGATAGACCATATATACCCACTGGGAAACCAATCCTCTGTACCCCCTAACTCAGAGAAGCGTTTTGAAGGACACATGGGCAACAGTCCTCACCAGTGTGACTGAGCATACTCTGAACTTGACCAAGCTCAAACTTCCAGCTCACAAGGTGAGATTAGCATGTTTTTACCAATTTTAACAAAAGCCCTGATGCACAGGGATAAATTTGATATGAGAAAAGAAATCTGGGATTTGGAAAAGGAACAGTGGGACTTGGGTATCCAAAGAAGAGGCCAAAATAGAGATAATTCTTTTTATCTCACTGATTCTTAGCAATAGGAAATTGGAAGTCTATATGAGGAGTGCACTCATGATTTATAGTTTGCTTTAGAAAAATCATGCTTAGCTTTAACCAAGTAAGACATATATTCTCTTCCACAGTTGAATGAACACCAGGAAGAGGTTGAGGCATTTCTATTATTCCTTTCTATTGCAGGATCCTTACAGGTATTTGGCCTTGGGGTGCTGGGATGTGACTCTTGCAGGAAATAGTGCTTTGTCCAGAAGACAAAGGAGCAGTTGACAGCTTACAGGAGCAGTTGATGGCTTACAAGAAACCGCTGTACCAGGGCTTCTCCTGTCAGGGTGTGGTGCTTCTTGCACGTTTACACCCCTTCTGCCTGAATGCTCCTTCATTTCCTGTTACAAAGAAGTGCGACTTCCTCTATGGTAGTAGATGCTTCAGTAATAGAGTTGCCTCAATCAGAGAGGATCGTGACCCATTCCACAACCACAGATGCCACAGAGAAGTCCTCAGCAGAGGAGTGTGTCACTCTAGAGCCGTGGATAAGTCCCTCTCCCTTCAGGTTGAAGGACCTTCTTCCAGGTAAGAGTGGCTCACAGATGACACACAGACACCAAGCTGCCGAGGTGGCAATGTAATGGTGAGTACAGTCCTCTATACCCGCTAACAGGGAAGGCACTGATCACTTTGCGTTTTGTCCTTCAAACCAAGAACCAAAGTCTGCAAAAAGAGACAAGTATTAAAACCCAGAAGAGCCAATAATCCTCCCCAGAATTGGTGATCTCTTGTAGAAGGGTAATGGTTAAAAAGAAAAAGATAAACCACAGTAGCCTCAATATAAGTGTTGACCTTCATGTCTCTGGGTGCTTGTAACTGAGAAACAGAACTGTGATCCCCCAGGAATTATAGATTACAGGTAGTTTCCTTTCTGGTCTATTTATTTTTCTCTCTTTCTCTCTAGCTTTTCTGCCTCTTTTTCTCCACTGCCCTCTTTGTCCACGACTGATGATTAGTTCAGAGAGAGAGTAATGTGTAGGAACCCATATGTGATTTTTTCCCCTACTTTCTTTCATGCTAATCCATTCCTCTCTCATACCTGACAGTGACCCACCAGCCAGGAAAGTAGAAGGCTCCCTTCCTGGGATGCTGCATGTGACTCTCATGTTTGCTAGAGGATCATCTGATGGATGTAACTTTATCAGCTACCCCAGAAAGGCTATAGCACCTTGACCTTTGCAGGCATTCAAGAAATATTCATTGAAATAGATTATAAATTAAACAGTTTTACAATGCTTTGCAGGAATAATGTAATGTTATTTGAGCAACTGTCAGTCAGTTCTATAATTCTAAGGCACCTGTAAAGAGATAGTTTCCAAAAGAAAAGAATGCTTATGTCACCTACACTTTGTGTTTCCATGCTGGGAAGTTCCTAGTACAGGAACAATCTGGCTCTTCCTGGTATCTGGGGCACAGAAGAATTGGGACACATGGGACACTGCTGTTTCTGCAGAGTATACATTCTGTTTGTCTCTTGGCTGTAGAGGTAACAGAGCAGGCCATCTCTGGCCCTAGTATGGAGTGGCAGTTGTCCAGGGTGGCCTGTGACCCAGTGAGCACGTCTTCCTAATTCAGGGGGATTGATGCACTTCCCAAGTTCACATTTTGTTCCAAGATTACATTCTCCAAACAGAATTATCACTGGGAACACTGGTATTTTGGTATTTCTAATCTGAATCCCATATCTATTTCTGAATTGGTTCTGAGATCAGGAAAGGGATAACATGATGTTAAATATTGACTCACACCTTTAATAATAAAGTTCCTTTCAGCTGAAGTTGAGGAAGGTCATGGGAATAATGCTGATTGGATTGAGCCTCTTTCTTGACAAAAATCACACTGGGATGGAACTCTTGCCCCTCTGCTCCCAACAACTCCCTAGCACAACAGTGTTTCCTAAAGATGGCAAACCTGGGCCACTGCTGCACAGTGGGCAATCAGATTAACCTGTCTGAGTCTGTGTCCTTGGGATACTTGTTTAACTGGAATATTTTCAGTTTAATGAATTCTTTGGTATTAATTCTCCTACTTTGTTGTTGTTAGCACAAAGAAAACAGATCAGGACAGGTACTAGTTGGTGAGTGTCTTAGGCCATTTGTGTTGCTGTAACAAAACATCTTGGGATAAAATTTATTGTTCAGAATAAATTTATTGCTCACAGGCTGGGAAGTCCAAGATGAAGGTGCCAGCAGCTTCTGTGTCTGGTAAGACCTTGGTCTCTGCTTCCAAGATAAAACCTTGAATGCTGTGTTCTCTGGAGGAGATGAGTGCTGGGTCCTCGCATGGCAGAAGAATCGAAGATAAAAAACAGTCTCGTTATTTTCTCAAGACTTTCTATAAGGGAATTAATGCCTGAAGGCAGAGCCTTTATGATCTCTTAAAAACCCCAACTGTTAATACTAGTGGGATGAAGTTTCAATATGAATTTGGGAGGGAACACAAAAACACTCAAACCAAGACAGTGAGTATTCTATCAGTGAATTGTGATACTTTTTATGATTCACCTCTTTACATCAGGTGAAAAACACAGAATTTTCATAATATATTTTTCATTCAATAGATATTTATGCTATGTCAATTTATTCGAGGGCTACTCAAATAAGGAAAACCAGATGTAAACTCTGGCTTCTGCAACTTTTACTCAGTAAAAAGAGACTGGCCTGTAGTTTTCATTTGATATGCGTAGGTTACCAACACACAGGTAGAGTTTCAGTGACTCCAAAAGCTTTTGGAAGAGCAGTCACCATCATTCCCATCTCAGTAAATCCTCCTAGCATATTGGTGGGCTATATGGCCAGGATCTACTATCCACTGATCCCCTACTTTGGGAACTCCAGGAATCCTTATGGTAGACATGCGGCCATGATGGATGGAATGATGTATCCACTGCAAACTGAGCATGCAGCTTTCTTGTCTAAAATAATATCATGTTTGAAAAGTTGTGGATTTTATGTTTTTTCTGATCACAGTGTCACTTCCAATGCACTAGGAATAACTCACCAAAGGCTTAGCACACCTCTTGATGTTTTTGAGCTGTATGTGCTTTACAAATACAATGATTACAACCTGAGGCTCTCATATTACTCACTGTTGTCTATTAAAATACAATGGATAGCAGAATGTAAGATTTCAACATGTTTGTACTCTTTTTACCTGGTGTGGCAGTAGAAGCAAGGAAGGATTCACAATTTTAGTTTTGATATTCGGGGAAAAGTGAGGATTCAGCAAATAATGTCTCAGCCAAATTGACTTAATTGCTTTTTTTTTTTTCAGATGCAGTGATATTCACAGTGAAGAAATTAAATGTCTTATAAGAAAATCAATATTAACAAGATTTTTTTTATTCAAAAGTGGGCTGGGGCCTTATATCCACAGCAATAGAAGAGTCTTATATGAATCTTAAAGATCCCAGATTGAGATCCTGGCATTTGCAGTCAGATTGGCATGAATTTGAATACCACCTCTCCTGTTTGCTTGGGACTAAGAAAAGCTGTTTCACCTCATCTGCAAAATGGAGATGATAATGTCTAGCTTGTAGTCTGTTATAGTTGTTCCTGAGGTGCAAATATATTAGTTTGTGAGCATAGTACCTGGCCTGACATATGTTCTCATGGAATGGGACTAATTAAAGGTAGCCCAAACATACATCATGGGATCTACAATCCCCTAAGAATAGAGGCCCAATTTTCCCCATTAGCACAGAACAGACTCTGAAATCATCAGCCATGGGAAACTTAGGATAGAGAAACAAATGGGAGAGGTAGAGTAGAGAGGAAAAGAACAGGTAACATAGACATTCTCTGAGTTCCCTGGCTTAGCCTGAGAGGCCTTTTCCCATAACGTTGGTATAAGAAACCCTGGCCAATTAGACCATCAGTACCCACAGAAGGGTCTGGGCTACATCACAGTTCTCATTTACAAGCTCACAGTCACCAATCCCCGCTTAAGATGTCAGTGTTGTTAAGTGGGTGTTCTGTGAAGAAACTCTCAAGCAAATGATGCTTTTAGGAGAAGCAAAAAGTTCTTTGAATAATCAGCCACTGTAATAAGGAGGTGAGGGGGTGTTGCAAGTTGCTTGCAAAGTGACAATAAATACGAACTTTCCAAACCACTCATCTGTTTTGCATGTGTAAAATTGGCACTTGAGCATGTCATTTGGCACAAAATTGCATGACATTCAAGTTTTTATATGGATCATGAACATACATTAAAAAAAAAAAAAACTAATTGCAACATGGGAAATCAGTGTTGGCTTTGGCCAGCAGACTGTAAATCATTCATTACAGGAGTAACGGCTGCTGAAAATGATGCTTCCTTTGCCTTTATTTTCCATTTACTAAGAAGCGATCCTCATCATGCATTTCTTTTCTCAGAGAAGCAGGATTCTGACCATATGAATTCTTTAAAGTTACAAAACTAGGTATGCCCTTGACTTACCTTGTTCTTTAGGACCCCAATTGGGTCATTGAAATCTGTGATTCAGTGTACTTTTTTCAGGTGAGAGCCTAGAGCTGAGAATGCAATCAAACACACAAAAATAAGTCAACCATGTGCCTCCTCTGGGCATCTGATTTGGCCTGTGAGTGCGGGCTCAAAAATAACTAGATGCTTAATTACATTTCTAAACTTAGTTCATGAATTTGCATGTGCAAGTAATCAGAGAAGTATTTGCTTAGAAATGTGTTCCATTTCCTGTTTTCTGTAAATCAAATTACTGAGCAGCAGATAGGATTCTGAAATATTTAAAAAAAAAAAAAAACTGTATTCTAGAGCCCCACCACTTTAGCCAGGGGCATTGCAGAATCTTGTGACCCAACCAGGTTAGACATAATACCTCTTTCCGGAGAGGCTGTCACTGGCAATCCAGGACATGGGCCAAAGTAGGTCAAGTGACTTACAGATGCAAGTCTTCCGCATTCTTCACCCTAGTAGAATCAGGTCTTCTCAATATTGGGTTTTTGTGCTCTCATTTTGGTAACCATTGTTAGACTATTCAGTGGACACATAGGAAAGGCATTATGAAAGATGGGAGACAGACCCTTGTATGGTACTCCTGTCTTCAATTCATTCATTCATTCATTCAGTTACTCATTCCATTCAAATGTTTTCAAGTGCATATTATAAATTATATTAAAAAGCAAAGATGAAAAAACAAAACCCCAGATTTTAAGAAGGTATCAGTTATACATCAGTTAACAAATAAATTAGAATTTTAAAAAATTAAAAAGAAGGTAACTGTCTAGAGGGAAACTTTCTACAGACAATGACAATACATTATAATAGGTGCTGCTAATATAGGTGGGGAGCTGAATTATTGATCTCAACTCCTCACTTCTGCAATAATAGACAACTATTCTCCCTATGGCCTTGTAGTGATAGAATGTACTTCCGCTCTCTTGGTTCTAGAATTGGCCATGTAGTCTGCCTTGACCAATGAGATACAAGCAGAGGTTTGAAATGGGTTTGACAGGTTGGGTATCAGTCCTTGAACTTAAGCATCACCACGAGTGGAACAAGGGCAGTTCCAATCAACATGCGGATGGATAGAGTGAGAAGTTAATGCTTGTTGTTTTATTTCACTGGAATTTCATGGCTATATATTTGAATAGCATGAGCTGACTGATACCCTGAGACTAGTGCAAGCAAATCTAAGAGGGCTTCCACACACAGACTTAAAGATTCTGAAGAGCTTTCTGAGAAATGGTAATGACTGAGCTGAGACCGGGAGGATAAGTGATCCATGTGCACTTGTGTGTGCACGTGTGTGTATGGTGGGAGGTTTGGTGGTGAAGGCAAAAAGAAGGGCAGATGGAAGCAAGAGCAGTAAGAAAGCATCACTTATTCTCTGAGGTGCAAGTAGCACAGGTTGGCTGAAGCAGGCGGAAGAGCCAACCCATTGCATAGTACCACCACCTTGAAGAGGGAGGAAGGCTGAATTCAGCAGCACATTTGAGGCTGCTCTCACTGGACAGTGGACAGTGAGCGCTGCTATGGTGTCACTGAGGATTTCCTTGTCAGGAGTTTCTTATAGAGAAAAGCTACTCAAAGGAAAGCTTCAAGTCACCTTGACTTGTGCTTATTTCCCATTATCCGTTGACAAGGATCCAGTGAAAGACGACAATGCAGAGTGTATAATACATACAGTCCTGGTATATGGAGTACATGAGATGATTCTGCCACATATAGTATTCTAACTGTGATTTGGAGATAATACCTTTCTGTTGTTTTGTTTTCAGGATAAGTGTTCTAGAATCATATCATTTCTTTTCTTCTCTTCCACTATGCTGGCTATTATTTAGAAATTCCATTCTTGCCACTGAATTGGAGCCATGATGGAGTCAGCTGATGTGCCCATCTCTTACAGAAGGGCACCATCCATGTAACATCCAGCTAAGCATGCACATATACCACACCACCACTAACAATCCTGTTTCTTTTCTATATTTCCCACTGACCCCTGGTACTCTAAATATCATTAATATTTTTCTCTGATAAAAGGGTCTTAAATAGAATAACTCATATTGATTTGAAAGCAATCAAATTGGGTCCAAATTACCTAACCTAATTCTTTAAAAGAAGAATAATGCATTTGGCTGTTCAGGATTTGTTATTTTCTTTGAATAATGCAATGTTAGAAAAGCACTATAGACTTAGTAGGATTAGATCACTCACCTCGAATGTGTGCTTCTGAACCATATCTGAATCTTATATTAAATGGTAATAATAAGAACCATATCCACCTATCCTTCATTCCTACATTAACTTGGTCCATGACTCGAGCATACCATTAAAACATAATAAGTATATATGTTCTTTCTTTCTTCCTTTTTAGTTAAGAATAATTTTAACTTCATGTGGCATTCCTCTTCTGAAATTTAACCAGCATCTTGATTACCCACTCCTTTAATGAGATCTACAAACTCAAAATTCAGAAGAGTCCCTTTATTCTGACATGTACAACAATTATCAAGATTATCTTAACAACAATCTGGTATACAGTGGAGTCAGTAATTAAACAGAAAAGCCATTTAATTATTTGCCAAGAGTTTACCTGTTAAAGTGTCTCAGAGTTAGAGACTGTCCAGATCATATAACCAGGAAGTTAAAATTAACGACCAGAAAAACAAGTGGCTTTGCCTGTAACATTTCTCTAGGATGAAAATTGGCTTTGGGGTAGTTTGTAATCTGGGCTGTATTCCCTGATCTGCCACAATTAGACATGTGGCCCTGGGGGCAAATCACATAAGCCTCTGCGGTCTTCAGAATCCTCATTCATCAAATTAGAGGGCTGCACCAAGTAAGTTTGAAATTTCTGCTTCTTTCTATGTCTAGCACTTGAAATTATTCTTCAGAGTGGTTGGTGAGCATTTTTTTTTTCCAAATCCACTTAGATGAGAACCAGCATAGAAGAAGCTGAGACTGCAGAGAGTAGCACACAGGTTGAATTTAAAGAACTTTACCACAAAAAGAAATGTGAACCATGGGACTGAATTACGCCATCACTTTGCTCTTAGAGGCCCTTAAAAATAAATTGATAATATAAAGCCTGCTTGGTTTACATATAGATCCCCTTGAAACTTGCATGAATTTAAAATGTGGACACACTCAGAGAAACAGAGGCCAACTTTACCATAGGCAACTATTTTATTTATCTTTGTTAGGTCTCCAAAGTTGTTTGTTCACTGATTCAAGTGAGTTTTTAAGTGGGGTACCAGGGATTAAATTCAAGGGCATTCAACCACTGAGCCACATCCTCAGCCCTTTTGGTGTTTTATTTAGAGACAGGGTCTCACTGAGTTGCTTAGCAGCTCGCTTTAGCTGAGGGTGGCTTTGAACTCATGATCCTCTTGCCCCAGCCTCCAGAGCTGCTGGGATTACAAGCATACACCACCATGCCCCACTCAAGTGAATTTTTTTTAAATTGGTTGATCGATCTTTATTTTATTTATTTATATGTGGTGCTGAGAATCGAACCCAGTGCCTCAAACATGCCAGGCGAGTGCACTACTGCTGAGCCACAGCCCCAGCCCCTCAAGTGAGTTTTGAATTGCATATTTTGTTTTACGAATAGGATGTCTCATGGAGCCCAAGAACAGAAATGAGCTGGACCTCCAAAGAGGTCTGTATCCAGGAAGAGAAAAATTGCCAGGAGCCTCATTAAGGACTCTTTTGTTTGCTGCTGCTTTTTTCTGCTTATTGCTTATATTCTTTTCTTTATGAAGAATATGCAGCCCCATATTCTCCAGAATATGTAGCATATGCAGTCATATGTTCTAGACTGGGCCATTAGCAGGGATTCTGCAGTGCACAACTCCAGGGGGCACTATTCATATTTTGGTGTGTGTGCACGATGCCCAATGGAGATGTGCAATGGGAGGTTCTACTGTAGCTTAGAGATGTTCTCAGATAAGGGGGACCATTGTTAGCTGTTGCCAAAAGGCATTTAGCATACCCAGCTAATTGTAGTTGCTGCAAAACCAATCCCCTCCCCCCAATACAACTCTGTTTCACTAATCAGACCTTAGTAGATATATTTCTTCTACTGAGGCCAGAAATTCTACCAACCTGTCAGATCTATAACACATGCCCATTCTTTGCGGTTCTGTATCTTTGTGCCCGAGATGAGATTCTGATGATAGAAAAGCTAGTGGATCTCCTGTGTTTCACTACTTAAAAATAACTCTGATTTCACGATGGCTCTCAGACCTATCTATAAGAGACTACTTCCTTCCTCAACCTCATTTAGAGGCAAGAACTCCAAGTAGATCCTATGGGAATGTCTTCTAGAATTCCAGAGTTTTCTTGGTTCACTTCGACAACCAGCTCCAAACTCAACCTACTTTGTAAGATGGTTTTCATAGCAACAATGATCCACATGTTTCTTCTCCAAAGCACACAGATTCACTGGACATGAACCAGTATTACACATTTTTAATTTATTTTCTTTGATTCAAAATGTCTCCATGCATTTTCATGAACACTAGATGTGCAGATCAATTTAGCCCTAATTTGCCTTATTTAACTTGGCCATGCTGGGAACTAAATCTTTACTCAAGTGGCTACAGTTAAGATATCAAATCTTGGAGAAGCTAAGCTACTTTTGTTTGGTGCTTGGCATCTGGTGCATGTAAAATGGCCTGGATTGGATATTTCCTTCCCTCTAAGTAAGAACACATCTCTTGAAAGGTTTGGTACAGTCTTGCCAAAGAAGGAAGCAGGAAACTCAAGCCAGCCTGAAGTTTTTGTGAGCTATGGAAAACTGGCTAAATTCACCATGAAAATAATTTGGAAACAAGAAGTGAGCACAGAGCGGCCTCTTCTTATTGCCAGTTCTTCATTCCAGTATCTGGAATACTATGCATTAATTCATATTTACTGAAATATGACAATTATGACTAAATTTTATTCATTTCTGTGACCATAGTTTACAATTGTGATCATCTGAACAAATAACATGAAGTTTACCTTTGGCCTACCTTTTAAAACTAATGCTTGCCATGGAATTAATAATAACAACAAGTTACAGATACTCAGTTTACCTGAGAGACTAAGTTCTTAAGTGATTAACAATTGAACAATTTAATTTGCACATGATAATGTGTGCATTTTAAATGACCCTGTATTTTTATAAACTAAGTCTAAAAAGTGTTAGTCTGAATTACTGAGGCTCAACTGTACTTTAATTAAAGGGAAAAAGTGAGTCTCATTCTCCAAAACCAGTTTACTATGGTACTTACAAGTTCCTGAAGTTTCCCAAATGTGCACCAGACCTTGCAGAACTCAGAACCATTATAGTAGATTCAGTTACTCAGCTAGGGCTATTCATTCCCTTTCACCATGACTACTTTTTTCCCTTTTCAAAAGTTCATTATTTTTCTAGTAATCATAGTGGGTTTTAAAATTTTATTTCATTGTATTTTTTTAGCTTGTTTGATTGATTATCTTTTTTTGTGTGAACACGTGTGTGTGGTGCTAAAGATGGAACCCAGGGCCTTACACATGCTAGGCAAGCGCTCTACCACTGAGCTGCACCCCAGCCTTGATGACCTGTTTTTAATGGTTGAATTTAGAAGGTCCCATAAACAGGTATTAATAAAAGGGATGGAGAAAAGATTTGTCTATCACAATATGGGAATATTAAATTAACTTGAGAAGGACTACCATGTGTCAAGAAAGCCATGCCTAATACCAGTGATATGAAGATTAAAAAGACATGGTCCCAGGAGGAAAGACAAAATTGCAATGCAGGGTAGAGATTACAATGAGAAAAAGCAGGAGTATGAGACAGGGAAGCATGAGGATTGGAATAATTACCTGGAGAAGTTGTAGAAGGTACATTGAAGAAGTGGGTGGGCTGTGTCTTCAGGATTGGGTAGGGGTTACTCAGGACAGGAGGATCATAAAGGTAGTCTCAGTGGTGCAAACCCTGGTGGATCCGAGGCCGGTCAAGAAGCTCTGAGAGCTTGAAGCAGACATTAGAAGAAGAAATGGCAGGAGATGAGGCTCCTGGCTAGGATGGGGCTGTCCATGAAGGGCTCTGTATGCCGTGATAAAGGAATTAGGGTTTTAGCTTGCGGTAGGTGATTGTAGAGACATTTTTTTTTTTTAAAAACAAACATGCTTCCATTTCAATGAAATCTTTCACCCAAGCTCCAACATATAAAGATGGATGAGGAAGTGTTCCTTTAAAGCAGATGCAGGGAGATCTGGGTTTACACAGGAAGCTACCTGACAGCCCAGCTGGACAACCATGAGGAGACACTATAAGCACAGAAGTGACCCAATGCTGCTTGCCTTTTTGAAGACCATGAATGAAGAGCCATCAGGAAGTAGGGAGACCCATTTGAGGCCTATAGTCACACAAGTGAGGGTAAGGCCTGGAGAAAGCGTCTCTCCCTGGCAATAGACAAGTGATATGTCTAAGGTTGGTTGATTGAATGTGGGGGAGGAGAAAGGCCATTGAGGGTGAAATAGAAATTTCCTTCTAACTGCAGCAAGGCAGGCAGTGATGGGGGCGTTGAAATTTTTTTGACAAGAATGTTCCTATTAGATTCTGAGTAGTTTCATTCTAATAGAAGACTCTGCAACCATGTTTGGAATGTGCCAAATTCTCATGGAGACAGGAAATGCTGTAATTAGGGGAAAGACTTTTAAGATCTTTCCTGGTTTTGGATTTGGGAAGATTTCTCAGAGGCAAGTTTGAAACAGAATAGGACCTCATTGTAGTTTTAAATGTCCCCTGAGTTTCCTCTGGCTTCTCTTGTCTGATCAGTAGTGAGCAGGAGACAAAATTCCTAACACTGTCAGCCAAATTCAAACCACTTCTTTCTGCTGCAAGTGTTTCTCGAAAAGCACAGAAAAAGTATAAATTACCATTAAAAAAAAATGGAAAATCTTCACACTACAGCTTATTCTGTGGAAGATATGTTGGCAGTTTGAGTTTTGCAGCCTCCAAAATAAAGTTCTTTGATGGAACACATGTACTTCATTTTTGCCAGTAAACTTCTAAAAACTCAAATTCACAAGGAAGTGAGACCATTTCATTTCCAGAATCAAGGTTGTGCCTGCTCTCCTTGCCCATTTCCCCTGAAGCATGTCCTTAGAGTTAGACCAAAGAAAGGGTAGCATAAAGCATCTTTGTTTTTTTCCTTAGAGGAAGTAATTTTGAAACTATGAAGAGTATATTCTGGCACTAAGGAATTAATGACTTTCTGTTAGCTCTTTGCGAGTTGACCAGAATGAATGCCAACAGTGGGTCTCCTAGGGTGAAGAAGAAAGCATTTTGGTCGATTATGAAGAACTGTGGAATGCAGATTTTGTACCATTTTTATCACATCCACCAGCAACTGCAAAACAAATGTGATTTCAGAATGAGAACTACGGATGTAGAAATACAAAACTAAATAAAAAGAATACTACAGAGACATTTTTATAATTTAATGAGTATGCTCATTACCAAAACTATTTTTTTAAATAAATGCTTATTCATATTTTCAGGTGTTTGCAAAGTTTGATGAAGGCCAGGTATAGAGGAGGGGCTGAAGAATTTCCCTGCTTTTCTCTCCAAACCACCATGGGAGGGAGAGGACTGAACAATCCATTATGCCAATACCAACTTCTTTTCAAAGACAAAATAAGGACCTTGTTTACCCAGTAGTCACCTAGAGAATTCCATGATTTCAGGGTAATTAGATTCCTTCCTAAGAGCTGAATGAAGGTTTCACTTTCCTCTGGAGAAACTGGGCCATTTTAAAGGAAACAATTAACATGCTTTTAACTGCGGCAACAGAATCTCCAGAGAGGGAGGGGCTTCACAAAGTGGCCCAAGGGCCAGGTGACACCTCTGACCCAGGACAGCCTGTGTGTGTACATATACTTAATCTTTGGTCTTTCTCTGGATTTAAAGTAGAAAATTTGAGTCAAGCATCTCTAGGGTACTCTCCATTCAGGAAATTAAATGCTTGTTAAGATTCTATGACTTACCCTGGACTTTACTTCTATTTCACAAAAACATTAGCTTTAATGAACGAACAACTTTGCTGTACTTACAGCAGACAGATGGAAATGCTTTAATGCCAGAGCCTATTGGACTCAATTCCCCCAGTCCTGCTATATCTCTCCCTTCTATTGACATACTGTCTGAAATTTCATGATTAGAGATTCACTCCTTTTGATTAAATATTGTCCTTCCTCTTTTCACATTAGATCAATCTGGGAGCAAAAGCACACTAAATCCTAGTTTGAAAATAAAAACTCACCAAGAGTTGGTGAGGAGGTATCAAAGGAGTAACTTCTATACAGAGTGATCCAGAATGTAGATTGATATTATTACTTTTCAAAACTATTTACAAAACTCTATTTCTGGCCAAGATGAAGTAATAAGGACTGCTTGAGATAGCTTTAAAAATCTGACAAATTAGATGCAATCCTCTTTTTCAAGTCATAGAACATCAGATAAAAGCAGTGACCCCTGAGAGGTGGAAACAATTCAGGTGAGACTTACTATGGTCCCAGGATGTACTTTGAGAGCGTTTCCAAGTGACCTTTCCAGAGAAGATATTGTGATGTGTGTTGCTGTGGCAGGATTCTTGGGAATCTGTTGGTATTTTAATTATGATTGTTATGACTCTGCTTTGATGGCTCTAACTCCAGCTTTCTCCTACAGCAAGGTGTGGCTGAACAAGTGACTGGCTGACAGTCGCCCTTGACAACTTGTCTGACTGATAATCACACTAACAACTGTGTGCCAATAAGCAAATGTGATTGTTGGTGTCTAGGACTTTTTTCCCCAAAATTGTCACCTAGGACTATAAATGTCTGTTCCTTCAGACTGTCATTTGATTATACATAATAGAGGGGTTCATTCTGATATATTCATAAATGCATGTGACATTGTTTACTCTATTTCAACCCCCAGTACTTACTCTTTCCCTCCCCTCCTGCCTTCCCAGGTCCCCTTCCTCTACTCTGTTGATCTTTCTTCCATTTATTTGTATTTGTTTTTTAATTGGTGCATTATAGCTATGTACAGAATTGGCAGACCGCCATTCGGGATACGCCTGCCTCCCTGTGACTCCACTCTGAGTGTTCACTAAGAAAAGTCATCAGCTTTGCCCAAGTGAGCAGTCCTTTGACTTCATCGTTGGCATTGGTAGGTTGCTGGACCCCTTCAAGTGCCACTTGAAGGTACCTTTCTCCTGGACTATTTGACAATTCCTTCTGTGGATACACGGTGCTTGTTAGTAGCAACTGTGCTTAGGTAATTTTCTTTTACCTTTTTTGGGGCCTATATTTTCATGTATTCCTTTTGTTCATTATACTTCTGTGTGCATTGCAATAAACTTGATTTAGTCAGAAACTCTTTGCCTCACTTGGTTTATCATTTCCTTAAAGGATAGAAGGATTCCCTCTGTCCCTTCTTAGTGGAAACACAATCCTTGAGTTAAATTGTCATCAGGTATTAAAGGACTAGATCACCTGGTGATCCAGTGTGATACAGAGGGCCCAGGAAGAGCCCAGTGGAACTCCCCCTTCCAAGTAGAGAAGATAGAGTTGGGAGTCTGGAAAAGGCTCACGTTCAAAGGGCAGAATAATGAAGAGGAAAGAGCTACAGAGAGAGAGAGAGAGAGAGAGAGAGAGAGAGAGAGAGAGAGAGAGAGAAACAGACAGATAGACATTGAGATCTATAGAATCCCTGACTGCTCAATGTATTGGTCAGTACAGTGTACAAGAAGGCTACTCAAAACTAGTTGGGTAAGAACTGTTTGGATGGACTAGAAGGAACAGTACTCACACCCACACTGGGTAGGATGGTGATTGTTTCTACCAGCCAGAATGGAAAACTTCAAAATTCACAGGGTACCAGGTAGATTATTCAGATGGGTCTTGGGAGTAATTCTTTTTAGACTACATGTGATTCTGGTTCTGGTAGCAAACCTTTAAAGAAATACCTACCTGAAAGGATCAAACAGTTTTTAAACAACTCAACTATAGACCCAGAACAGAGTCCAAGAATATTTATAGGAATACAAAAATACCCAACACTAAACTAGATTAAATTCACAATGTCTGGCATCCAATCAAAGTTTATCAGTCATGCAAAGAAGCCAGAGAACTTAAGGGGAGGTGACGTATACCCCATCTCTTGATGTGAGAAATGTCAAAGTATTTGAGTGCATGTTTTAAAACCACCACAATTCCATCAGGGACAATACTGTTAGGGAGAGGTGTGGCTATAGCGAAAAGAGGGAAATGGTTGACACCACGCAGTAGCTGTAAGAACTTGTTCATTCAGCAGAGACATTTTGGACACACAGAATTCTTTCTGAGGAACCTGAGATGGCACAAAGTTCCCCCAGAGCAGGTGGTGGTAAAACCCAAGCAGCCCTGTTCCATGACTGTCACCTTATACTTTCATCTAAGGTGGAACATCCCTGGTAGTCGAAGGATTCCCCTGATTCTCAAATGAGAGTCCATGGATGTATTCCTGAGGCTTTCTGTGTCGTGCTGACATATATATTTGGAGGGTTATCATTTTGATGATAGTCTTTAAAAAATCAAATCTCTACTTAATTATCTGGATGAGCACATCATATACTGCTGCATACTTTCAGTGTTTGCATTTGTAATTTTATTTTCTGTTCATATTGACACCAACAGAAGATAATAACATGGTATATTGTTTGAATGAAGTCTTTTTTTGCAGCGGGGGAAACTTTAAAGAAGGGGTGGGGGAATTCAGCTAGCACATGCCCACTATGATGGAGGCACGCAGAACCTGCGCTGAGCTGAGTCATGCATCATGCGGGGAGTGCACAGTGATATTTCCCAGATTGCCTCTTTGTTCATACCAGCTTGCGGTAAGTGAGGAGGAAATGCATAACGGAAAATGTTCTGTTTCTGATTCACACCATTGTAAGTTAAATTACATTCCCATGAAACGCATGTTTCAAAAATCCCACCAATGAGACTTCATCTTTGTATACATAAGACAGCTTTCTGTGGTTATCAACTGGGTATATCATCACAAGCTTGATGTTGGCTCACTGGCAGGACTTTTTTTTTTCTTTTCCATGAAATTTGAGGTCTGCTTATTCTAAAGTAGGAAATAAAGCCTTGGAATTTTGCTATTGTTTATAGTAGGCTTGTCCTAAGAAATACTCACTACATTACTCTCTGGGGTCAAAATTCTGGAACAGAATTCAATGTGAAACTGGAACTATGCCCATTACTTTCTACTCTTGAAATCCCATTTTGATCATTTAGTTGTATCAAACAGCATCATTGGTTATGTTAAATTGCTATTGTTAATTAGAGTGCTTTTATAATTTTGTTTGCATTAACTTTGAAATGCTTTGGCTTATGGTATAAGAACTGTAAGGATAAGTAAGGACTTCTTCCCACGATCTATATTTTATATACTTCAGAAATATTTTTACAACATATAACACTGAGAATCCATAGAATTTTCTTTCTCTAAAAAAAAAACTATGTTTCTTAAGTCTGAGAAGCGTTTGATTATAAAATGATCACATCTTCTACTACATATTGAGCTGGTTCTTCTGTTATTGTATTATTTCAGCACAACTGACATTCATTCCCAGACTTTTAAACCAATGATTTAATGCCAAAGCCCAAGCCTCTTTCTCAAATGAGATATACTTCCTCTTGCTGGGCACTCTCAAAGTCATACGGACACATCCTTTTCATTGTCCCTGGCCCTTCCTCCCAGCTACATGTTTTTCCAAAGCACTGGTGGCCAAATCTGGTGTCTATTGTGAGCGTTAGCCTGTTTTTCAAATGTCCCAGCACAGTTAAGACCAGGTCCTAGACTTAAACTGAAAGTACAGGGATAGCCTAATAACAAGGGAGAGTATCATAGTTAATACCACAAAAGTTGCTCTTTGGATTTACTGGTCAACTCCTGACCTTTAAATTCCCACTTAGCCATCTCAGATCCCTGCCTTGTCCCTAGAAGTTTGACCCTCTTCTCCAAACCTCTTTCCTCATTGTCCTGATCTGCTCCCTTCCTGGCACCAAATGACCCAGAGTGGAGATGTCTATTTCCTTCTAGGGAAAATTCCCATTCCCTCTGGGGCAATGAGCTCAGTCCTTAAAATGCTGGGTCATCTGGTCTCAAATAGCTTTTCATGTGACATTTCAACCAAACGTCTCCCATCCATATCAAGGGACATACAAGTTTCTCTAATTCTGTAGGGATACAGTCATCCTAAACATACATTCCATTTATATTACAAAACAGAACTTAATAAGACAGGCTTTGGTATCTACATCTGGGTTTATGATAATTTTACTTCTCTCCAAGAAACACAAGAGCACGTGTTTTATATTTGTGTAATTCAAGAGCCCTCTCTGGTTCTTCTCCCCTGACATAGAAACTTTGTCAATAAGATTGATAAACATTATATCTAAAATTGCTAAAATAATAGCAATAATAATATGGAAAAATAGAGTCTCAGCTGTATTGGTATTGTAAATAAGGAAACATTTTTTTAAATGAAGCGGAAAAAAAAGATTCAGATACTCAAAATTTATTTGTATTTTAAGAGAGACGATGTCATATAGCAGTGCAATCTATGAGCTCTAGTGTCAGAATATCTGGGACTTAGGATCCTGACTCCGCTATTTACTAGCTAGGCAAGTAACCTGAACTCATTGTCTCACTTTCTTCATCTGTGTAATGGAGGTAACAGTACCTCCCTCATGGACTTTTATGAGGATTCATATTTAAAAGTGCTTAAAATATTATCTGTAATAAGTCCTCAGTAAGTATGGATAGTGTTGGTGAAGATGGTGATGATGTCGATGATGGAGGTGAGGGTGGTGGTGGTGTGGTAATGGTTGGCATTTGGGTATTCTGCAGGAGGTATATCAACAACAAAAAGTCAGAAGAGATCCCAATTCATGCTTTAGTCATTTTCATTGGTAGTGAACACTTAAAAGTGGACATTTTCTCCTCTTCCTCTTTGACTTTCCTCCATACTTTTTAAAGCACCACAAGGGACTCAGGAGAGGCTGTTGTTGAGCCATTTAACTCTTCCTGACCTTCTCTCTCCTTGGTGGTAACCAGGTGGTAAGCTCAGTTCTCCAAAGGGGTTTCCAGGAATGTGGCTCTTTGTGCTTCTTTGTGCAGGATTTAGCAGGGCAGAGCAGTGTCAACCTGGGAGCCTGAGGAGAGTCACCAAACTGGGAAACTCCAAGAGGCAGTGTGCAAAAGGGACTGTGAGGTGAGGGTGGCGAGGAGGAATGGTCTTCAGACCGTAAGGTGAGCAGCTAAGCACTTCCCCCTGCGCAGGCGCAGAAGCTCACACCTACAATTCCAGCTACTGGGCCCGCAGGGGCCTGAGGATCACAAATTCAAGGCCAGCTTGGGCAACTACACAAAACTCTGTCTCAAAAATAAAAAAGGACTGGGGATGTAGTGCAGTATGAAAGGCCCTGGGTTCAATCCCCAGTACTGCAAACAAACAAACAAACAACAACAAACACTTTCCTCCTGTGTATGGCTCCCCAAACTCTCTGTCTGGGGTTGGCTGACAGTCTAGCCTCTTAAGGTATGACCTTGGCAGCTTCTTCAGTGGCTGTGAAGCTGCTAACCCTCCTATCTCTTTGGATACCCCTGTTGGGAGGTGGAGATGAGATTTTTGCCTCTTGGTATCAGTCCCCTCTGCTGCTATTTCTCACCATTAAATTTAAGGATCTTTGCTGTCAGGTCTCATAAACAGAAAGTGCACTTCCAAATCAGAACCTCTCCGTGGGCTCCCAGTATGTCACAGTAGACAAAAAGATATTCATGACAAGGATTTTTGTTAACATGGGTGTTTGTTCAATCAACAATATTTAATTAAAGAAGTAACAAGTGATAAAGATCATAGGAGTCCCCCAAAGAACAATCCTAACTACTCCTAAACTATGTCACTATATTAATTTATAATTATGAAAATAAAATATTATGGCCAAGAAGGCTTTGGGGTTTTGAAATAGAATGTTATCTGAACATTTTTGATTGCTTGCAAATGTATACTTTATGTTAAAGAAATATGAATTAAATATAAATGGTAGTTTTATGACAGTAGAGCAAATGGATATAGTTTAGAACTAAATTTATTATTATTAACTTAAAATTTGCATGCCAGTTTACATAGTTTTAAACCAACAAATTATTTAGAATAAACATGTTAGGCAGTTTATATTTACTGTGTGCTTTATCAACAGGTGGACCCTCGTGGGTTTTTTGACTATCAAACCACTTCTAGGTAATTGCTGTCAAACATGACTTGACAAGATTAACTTTTCAGCTCACAACCTCTTTAAAGGGGATCACAAAATAGACAGCTGTCATTTCCCTATCATTTTCCTCCTCATGGTTCTCCCAGGATGCCTCTCTTACCTTCCAGATGTGCCCATGAAGTGGAAGCAGTTACCCACTCTGGCCAATAGTTAAGGTTCCCCCAGGATTCAGGTTCAAATTCATCTCACTAAAACCTGTATTCACATACACTATTATGATTTATTGGAAAAAAGGAGAATATGGGATTGGCCTTCCCCTGGACTTTCCTTCTATTCTCCCTTTCCCACCTTTTGGTGATGCTACTTGAGTGATCTACCTGAGTGATGCTTTGTGTAATTCTGCAGCTATTTTTATGCAAGAATATTTTTCCCCCTTTATGATGGATTGAGTCCACAGCCTTGTACATGCTAGGCAAGCGCTCCACCACAGAGCTACAACCCCCCCCCCTTCTGAATCTATTTTTATAAGAAAAATATTGAAATCCTACAGAACATCAACTAACAACCCAAGAAAACCTGGAAGCAGCTACACAATTTTTTTTTTCTAGTTTCTGGAACCAGGGTCTGACTCTTTTGAGATGCATGCTCTAGTTGTAGCCAACAGATGAAGGAGCCAATTCTTATTTCAGGAAGCTGCCTTCAAGCTCAATTAGAAATCTTGAGACAGAGCTTGAAATTCCCATTTTTCATATAACATAATATAAAAAATTGTTTTTCTAGAAAAATGGATTCATGCAAGATTATTCAATCAATTCAACTTATGGCTTTCTTTCTTTTTCCTTTTTCTAATTTCAAATCAAAGGTGTTTTAATCCATAGAAAAGTACTAAACAGATAATGATAACTAACATCAGTGATACGATTGCCCTTTCACAGATAAATGCCTCCTTGTGCTTTCCTCATTTGTCCCATGATAGATAATGAAGGTATCTGGGACTTGGACTCCCATCCCCATTTGTCATCTGAGGACACTGACCATGGTGCCCAAGATCACATGGTTAGGAAGTGATGTGTCTTGGCTAGAGCGCATCTCGCCACCATTCTTACTGAGAAGTAATAGTGGCAGTCATTATGGACCTGCTTCACAGACACACAAAGTTAGACACGTCCCAGACATATGAATGAAGCAGCAGGAACCCACTTTCTGACATGGGTGGAAATGGGCTCAGTCTCTGCAAAGAGGTGACTGTTGTCAACTTCCAGACCAACATGCTCCTCCCCTGAAGATGTTCCTCACCTTCTCCTATTGGAATGTCCTGTGGAATGGCTGACTCAGTCTTTCAGTTTTTAACTCTCTTAGTTTTCTTATCTTCCTGTGACAACCTCAGGGAATAACAGATGTTGCAGGTCCGACTGGTTTAGGCTCTTTGCCACACAAACAATAGTGACAAACAACTTTGGGGGGAAAAAAAAAGTGTATGTTGAACTTTCTTGTCAGTCATGTCATGGTAAGAATGCAGACCCTAGGGGCAGGCAGCATGGCTTGCATCCTGTCCCTGTGGGTATCTGAAGTGTGATGTCAGGCAACTCAGTTTGTTTTTGACAGTCTTGGTTTCTTTACCTGTAAAATGGAGATGTAAATCTCTTCTCAGTTGAATTTAGGAAACTGTCAAATGAGATTCTATGAAAAATAGTACTGATAAGGAGTGATGCTTAATCAATGCAGGTTCCCCTCTTCTGCACTTCACAGGTCTGGCTCTTGAATACCTTTAAATATCTAGGAAAGATAAGGACACAGCTGGCTTCCTGCAGGAGTGTTGGGGCACCTTTGTTCTGAGGACACACTCATTCTTTCCTCATCCAGATTCCCAGCAGTGCTCACTGGCGCTAATGCCATCTGCACAGGGGCACTGGGAAGCCATCTCCTCCTTTCTTCACATGCACACAGCTGGGGTTTAGCAGACATCCAAAGATAGTTATGGAACAAGTGAACAGTGCGGGTCTGACTGTTAATTCAGGACCCTGGACCCTCTCAAGAGAGCTCTGTAACATAACATGACATCACTAATCATCTGGTTAACTGCCCTGAAGCAAATAAAACCCATGAATGTCATTTAAGCCTTATGGGACTTAAAAGTTGCCATTTCCCAAACAGTCTCAGCTGCAGAAGGAGAGGCTACAATCATGTGGCAGCAGAAGAGCAGTTTCTTCCTGAGCCTTGGAATAGTAAAGAAGGAAATAGAGGCAGTAAGTTTGTCTTCAGGAAACTTCAGGAATTGCCTCTGTGAGGCGGGAAACAATGACCCTGCTCAGAGCAACGCTGGGCTACATTTAAAACATTCCTTACTACTTACCTACTTACCTCAGTATTTCAAAGTGTGTTGGGGTCTGAGACTGCCAACGCTGTGTCAATTTTTCATCCAATTGACTAGTCGCCAATTCAACAAATAATTATCGAGCACTTCTTGTGTACCAGCTCTGTGCTGATTATTGGTGTCCTAAATCTTCAATCTGTTCTTGAGCAGCTTCATTAATTCACTTTTCAGTCTCCAAAACATGAATGATGAGCCATTACCCACCTCTGACAAAGACCTCACTTTGGTGAAGAAGAGGCAGCTCGCTCTCTCTCTTCCTGGTTGCTTGGCCCTAGTTTCACAGCCCGGCGGCCATAAGAACAAATTTCATTTCTCTGCCATCCTTTCAAAACCAGAGAACAGCTTCTGCTCCACCCTGAGGCTTTGTTTCTCAAAGTCAGCAGGCCCACATCCTTCTGCAGTACCACATGGGACTCGGTCCCCACCCTCCTCACAGCCTTCCTTATCCCTGAAAACCGACAAAGAGGAAGGGAAGGGCACCTGCTCTGCAAAGCAATCATGGATGACATTCTGGAATTTCTGGCCACTACATGAGGGGAATGGGCACTTCCAGAATTTGACGATACCTCACAAGTATCAAATGAAGGATTCAGAGCAAATGCATTAGCCGGATACGAACCGCAAAGTGAGGGAATGAAAATAAGAGCCTTTAGACAAACCTTCAGGAAAACTTCCCAACCACGAGCCAATCCCCAAGCATTTGGAAAATAGCTTGAGGTGCTCAGCAGATCGCAGTCGGGAGCCTCTGGAGGTGGTTTGTATTGTCTCGATTGTTCTTATTTTCACCAGGGTAAACTTCACAGGGCACTCAATGGTTGGAATTCTTCCAGAGGAACAGTGGTTTGTGATTCAACACACAAAAAGCCTCTCCCTTCCTTTTCTTTTCTCTTCTTCCCCTTTCAGTGTTGGCCCAAGATCTTCTCAGGAGACCACAGATTCCCCTCCAAGAAGACTGTTTTTATTATCAGGTATGATGAGTATACCGGGGAAGTTGATTTATATTCAGTTAGAAGTTTTCTTTAGGACAAAAAAATAAAATAAAGTGAACATCCTTTCTCCTAAACAAAGTATTTGGCACTTGGGCTGCAAATTTATTAAATGTTTCCAGATTGATTTTCCCAGAGCCCAGTCTATATGCACACAAGGATACTGGGCTGGTGTTTCCACGGGCCTCTGCTTTATGCCAGGGAAGAGAAGGTTCAGGTATGAGGTGCCCTATAATGCACAGAGACTAATGCTTCAGCATTCCAAGGAGGTTGGCTGATGTTCCTGGGTCCCCTGGACTGCCCTGGAGTCTAAAATGAGGAGACTGACCTAATGTAGCATTTGCCTTCCAAGAATCATAGGCTGTATGTAAGATAAAAGGAGCAATATTCAATTCAGCCATGCTATCCCCTCGGGACATTTGGTGTGAACACACCAATGGCACAACACCAAGCCCAATGGCCATCCTTCCACATGACTCTGTCACTCTGGTGCTGAGGGATGCTCCTAGGAGAAAGCCAGGAGGTCAAAGATAGAAGACTGGTCTTTTTTCATTCTTTCTTTCTTTCTTTTCTTTTTTTTTTTTTTAAAAAAAAAAGACTGGTCTTTTTACAAAGCAAAGATTCTTATCTGATAGGGGACTGGTCCAGAATTGCCAGCACTCATGCATTTTACTTACTTCTAAAGAATTGAGACTCATGTGAATTAAAAACAATGTTGTCCTTCAGCCTTCTCAGATGCACAAGCTAACTCAAGCAGAAGGTGGGCTACCAGATGCTGCTTGTTATCCTCCCATTATCCATTCTTGCATCATCCTGATAATGGAACTCTGATTTTGTTAAGGGGTTAACTGACTCAATTGTATCAATTTCCACTCTACTCCTTATAACAAGGAGGAGACTTGGGGCACAGTTTTAACCAAGGTGATATAAGAGGAAGTCTATAAGGATTTCTGGGAAAGTTTTCTTTTTTTCTATTTTCATCTTCCTGTTTTCAGCATGGATGTAAGGCTGGAAGTGCAGCAACCATTTTGTGACCATGAGATGATGACCATATGGTAAGACAGCAGAGCAGAAAAACGAAAGGAGCCTGAGACTTGATGTCCTCAGGGATCTGCAGCACTAGGCCTAGAGAGCATCTTTCTGCAACCCCCTCATGCACCCACTCTACACTCACATACACACTCACACCTCATCTCAGGAATTGGGACCCCTCATTCTTTCCAAAGCTTTAGGGATCATCCTTGACTCTTCTCTTTCCTTTACCATCCTCTAGACTCTTACATGTTTTTGTTATCAAGTCCTATCAATTCTATCAGCAAAATATATCTCAAATTAATCTCCTTTTTGTCTTGGCTTCCACTCTGTAGAAAATGCATTGATGCCTGGTATGTGGCTGGAGTCTCTAATGGGGTCTCCCCACAAATGCTTTCCTCCTGCAGTCGTCTCCACACAGCGGCAGAAGTGCTTTCTCAAAATGGATCGTGTCACTTGTCACTCCCTCATGTAAACACCTCTATGGCTTTCCATTGCTTTCAGGAACTCACAATGGCACCCAGGCGCCATATGATCCAGGGCCCAGGCCTCCCCTCATCTCCTCTCTTACTGCTCTTTCCTCTGAATTCAGGGGCTCAAAATCACTGATTCCTCACCCCGGATGATCTTGCCTTCAGTTCAGCTCCATCTCTTCCTTCAAATTGTGGCTTAAGTGTAACAGAGCTTTCCCCATCTCCATATCTAGAGGAGTTCACCGGCCACGGCTGCTCATCCTGGCTCACTTACTTCTCAGCACCCTCACAGCTTACCATGATCCCATTGATTTGTTACTTTATTGATACTGATTATAGTCTTGGACTATAAACCCCACACATACAGAACCCATGTATTTTTCGTCATCTTTTTATCGCTAGTGCCTAGTCTACTGCTTGGAACATAGTTAAAGCTTAGTGGAGTAAATGAATGAATGGGAAAGTGAATTTTATTTGGATATGATACAGTGCAATGCATGTAATTTTTTATTTGATATAAGTATAATGATGTATGTATTTCTATGACGATCTTTATTTTAAGCTATTGTTTATATATATGTATATACTTTATTTATTTGTTATTTGTTATTTTTTATTTATATATAACAGCGGAATGCATTACAATTCTTATTACGCATATGAAGCACAATTTTTCATATCTCTGGTTGTATATATAGTATATTCACACCAATTCGTGTCTTCATACCTGTACTTTGGATAATAATAATCATCACATTCCACCATCATTAATAACCTATTTATTTTTAGTTTCCCATTTTCAATTGGGTTTTTTTTAATATAGGAAAACATGGTCTGAATCACAAATGCATATTAAATGTAAATTGATATTTAACATCTAATGATGTCAAAGTGTTTTCCTTGCCAGTTTGGAATATTTTTTCATATTATTATTATAAAATAATTCCTGTGAATTTATTTTTTATATTTTGGTTTTAAATGGAAAGATTAGAGAGGCATTTTAAGACTGGGATTTGCAAATACTTCTTTACAAATGACACATGGATATTGTTAATATCAATGTTACCAGCATGGACAGTTAGACAATTTGTATTTAAATCTGACTTTTGATAATTTACTGTGTGACACTGAGCAAACTGTGTGTGTCTCATTTATACCTTTTCTTTCTCAGTTTACTATCAGGAGACAGCAGTAACACATCTTAGAGAGTTGTTAGAAAGTTTCATTGAGAAAACTCATTGTAAATGTGTCAAAATATCCAGAATACAGTGAACACTATCTAATTTTAGATATTGGCACAGGTTTGCTAGGACTACCATAACAAAGTCCCATCAACTGGGTCTTTAAATAACAGAGCTTTACTTTCCCAGTTCTGCAGGTTGGATCCCTGAGATCAAAGTGTCAGCAGGTTGGTCTCTTCTGAGGCCTCTCTCCTGGGTTTGCAGATCTCCACCTTCTCCTGTGCCTTCAGGTGGCCTTCCCTCTGTGCCTGTGTCCTGTCTTCTCTACTCATAAGGATGCCAGTCGTGTTGGATGCCAGACCATCCTAGTATCTCATTTTCACTTAATTACCTCTCTAAGATGCTGTCTCCAAATACAGTCACATTGCAAGGCTTAGGACTTGAACCTAAGAATTTGGGAGGGATACAATTCATCCCATAATACTACTAATATTATCTCCCCAGACAAGCCAAACTGAATATTGTGTAGTTTCTTTTTTCAGCACTGGTATTTGAAGTACTGCTGACTTCTTAATGAGAATTTTGAAAAGATGAATACAATTAAACTTGGTAAGTCACATCAGGAGGCCAGTTTATAGAATGACTATTACTTTTATGCTCTTTATTAACTTGTGTGCAATGTGAGTGTCCTTTATGCTTCAGACCTTTAATAAATAATTAATTACAGAATACTTAAATCATGTGAGACTAAGAATAAGCACCACCATGAACTGCATGTGATGGTCAATAACACCCTGGAAGTGGCCGGTGTGCTGAACTGGGCATGGCTGGAAGACTCAGTCACCAGTACCTTCCCTGACTCCCTCCAGCTACTTCAATAGGGCTACTCAACACCTACATGGACACTTGGACCAATCCAGTAAAAACAGAAAATACTTTCAAAGTTATCTATTTTTTTTAAGTAACAGTGGAGAGATAGGCACACCAAAGCATCAACACCAACTTCCAAATTTTCACGATGTACCACTGAGAACTTCTGATTTAGGCTAAAACTTCTTCAAGCAACAGGGGAACTCTTTGAAACACAGCCTTGAAAGTGGAGCTTGGATAGGGGGTATCAGAATTCCTGGGTTGAATGCTGTCATCTATTAGTCGTTTGATGGTAAGCACATCCTTTGTCTTCTCTGAGTTTCAATTTTCCATGCTGGAAAACAGAGGAAATAGTATTTCTCTCCCACCTCACAGAACTCAAGGGAGAAGAAGGGATATCATGAAATACTTAGACAACTATAGTTGATCAACAAATCAATACTACAATATCAATACTAATAGTAAACACTAAATGACCCTTACTCTGCTCTGTGCCGTTGTAAGACTTCTTTATGCACTGGTTCATTTAATCCTCACAACAATCCCACAAGGCTAGTGTTGTTAATTAACATCCTGATTTTAGGTGGCTTACCAGGTCACAGAGCTAGTAAGTAGCAGAGATAGGATCTTAATTCAGGCATTCCAGAACTCTCTCCTGCCCTATACCTGCAAGACATGTGGCTGGATAATTTAGCTAATTTTGAAAATGAAAAGAAGATAGTGGTGGTTATCCTGGCTCAACAAACAAAACTGGGCCTTGAATTAGGCAAATAAGAGAACACCATTGCTCTCAGAGGAGTCGTTACTGTATGAGGCTGGCAGGAAGGTTGCTAGTGTGGGGAGGATTTTTCTGGAGGCCCCAGGTGTTCCCAACACAGTGTACCAAGGGGTGGGAATTCCAGGATGTCAGGGCTTGTTCTTGCTCAGATGGACTGCCCGCACTTTGGATAACAGGTCATTTTGTGCTGTTCTATCTTATGAAGCAGAGGAGGTCTCCTGTGAGTCTGTGGGGAGAGAGGGACTTGGAAACTAAATAAAGACTATGTTCAAATCCTCACTGGGAAGTCTTTCTTACTCTACCTCTCCCAGTATCTTCTGGTGGTTTCCACAGTTCACTTTATACGCTTTAAAAAAAACTCATCTTTTAGCACAGAGCACAGTATTTCACATTGACAAAGCACAAAGCACTTACCAATGATAAGAACTGGGGCAAATATTTTATCTTCATTTTTCTATCTGACAAAAATATGTGCTCTCAGGGAATTGGCTGTCTGATTCCAAGCGGCTGTTGAACTAAATGCATAAATTTTACCTTGGCGTTGAAAGTCCTATATACTTGGGCTTCTTGAACTTCAACATGACATGAGTCCCCTGAGGATCTTGTTGAAATGCAGTCTTTTTCAGTAGGTCTAGGATAGGAAGAATCTGCATTTCTAACAAATTTCCAAATTAACAAATTTAAAAGTAAGTTATTATATGTTTTTCTTTTACACACACATACACACACACACACAAAAGCAAGTGTTTCAAATGTGCTAGTTCTGTGATAGAGCCCGGGTCCTATCTAACTTCTCAAACACTCCCTCCCACCTGCTTTTTCCTTATTCTTATCATATATCTCATGGCCCACCAAATGCCACAAGCTTTCCCAGCTCATGCCTTTGTCTGGGCTGCTTTTCCTGACCAGAGCAACTGCTTCCTCCATCGCTGCCATAGACATCCTACTTTGAAGTCAAGAGTAGTTCAAATGCCTCCCTGCATTAATTTTTATAGCTATCCCCAGAAAATGTCTTCTCTTTCTTCTTAGAACAGCACAGATTATAAAGTCCAAAGTTACTTTTGCCATTTTGTCCTGCATCTGCCAGAAAAGGTCAGGTGGATCTAAGTGAGGTCAAGAGCAAATGGTCAAAGTCACTTGGGCCAGCAACTGAAAGATGGTAGGAGCTAGTTGTGGACATATTTTGGGTTATGTACATTCAGTTCTCCCACATTTCCCTTTTCTACTAGATTCTAGATCACCTGAGGCAAGTCTCTACCATCTGCACATCTTTTATTCTACAGTACTTTGCTTGCAACTTGATCTTGGTGGCCATTTAAAATCAAGATCTGGAAGAGATATCGGCACTCCTGTAGTTGCTATCACAATATCCACAATAGGCAAGATGTAGAAACAATGGAAATGTTCATCAACAGAAGAAATGTGGTACATGCATACAAGGGAAAGCCATTCAGGGCCTTGTGCATGTGAGACAAGCACTCTACCAACTGAGCTATATCCCCAGTCCCCCATTCAGCTTTGAAAAGAGGTAAATCTGTGATATACAACCATATGAGTGAACCTTGAGGACATTGTGCTTAGTAGAATAAGTCAGTTACAGAACAACAAATATTGAAAGATGCTACTTATGCACACTATCTAAAATAGTCAAATTCATAGAATCAATGAGTGAGAAAGGGGAGGCCAGAGATTGGAGGGAAAGGGAAGTTGGTAGTTACTTACTATTAAACAAGCATAAAGTTTCTGTCAAGCAAGATGAAAAAATCTCTAGATAGTGCATGCTTGTAATCCCAGTGGCTTAGGGGGCTGAGGCAGGAAGTTCACAAGTTCAAAACCAGCTTCAGCCACTTAGCAAGGCCCTAAGTAAATTAGCGAGAACCTGTCTCAAAATAAAATGAAAAAAAGAAATATAAAGAGGGCTGGCGATGTGGCTCAGTGGTTAAGTGCCCTGGGTTCAATCCTTGGTGCCAAAAAAAAAAAAAAAAAAGATGAGGGAAAGGGGAGGAAGGCAATATGGTGTTCTTAGAAAGACATCTTGGACTCACCTAAGGGTGGAAGGAGAAAGAGGTGACTCCTGTTGATAATACCAGACTTTATACATCAATACCAAGAAATGCTACTCTCTCATTTTGAAAGCTATTGTCAGGCCCAGGGCATTGGTGGGCATTTGTAATTCCAGCTACTTAGCAGGTTGGGGAAGGAGGATCCAAATTCAAGGCCAGCCTCAGAAATTGGTGAGATCTCAAAATTAAAAAATTGTAAAAAGGCTGGGATGTATCTGAGTGGTAGAGTACCCCTTGGGTCAATCCCCAGGACTGAAGAAAAAGAAAAAAAAACTATTGTAAACGAATATGCATTGACATGGAAAGCTATCAAAAATAAACTGAGCTAAAAAGGAGTATGCCATAAGCCATTACAGACTGCCTAATTCTAATGCTGCTGAGAGAGAGAGAGAGAGAGAGAGAGAGAGAGAGAGAGAGAGAGAGGGATGAGTGAATGAATGAATGAATATCTGTGGACATATGTTTTCAGTTCTCTTGGACATACATCTAGGAATGGAATTGCTAGTTCTTATAACAATGCTATGCTTAGCATTATGAGGAAATGCCAAGCTGTTTCCCAAAGCAGACACACCATTGTTCATGCTTCCCGCCAATGTATAAGGGTTCCAATTCCTCCACATCCTTGCCAATACTTGCTATTTTCTGTTTTTGATTGTAGCCACTCTAATTGGGTTTGGAGTGGTTTTAACTTGCATTTCCTTGATGAGTAATGTTGAGCGTCTTTTCATGTGTTCATTCACCATATGTATATATTCCTTGGAGAAATATTTTGCCCATTTTTATATGGGCTATTTGTCTTGACATTATTGAGTTGTAAAAGTCTTTTACATATTCTGGATGCATATCTTGCTTCTTGTCAGATACATTTTTTTTAAGTATTTTCTCCCACTTTGTGGGTGTTTTTAAAATTTCCTTGATGGTATTCTTTGGAGCACAAAGTTTTTACTTTACAGAAGTTTCTTTTGTTGCTTGTACTTTTGGTGTCATATCTAATCAACAGTTCCCCAATCCAAGGTCACAATTCACTCTCTAATTTTCTAAGAATTTTCTAGTTTTGGCTCATACACTTAGATCTATGTTTCATTTTGAATTAAATTTTTCATGCAGTGTGAGGTTGCATATTTTTATATTTTTTTGCATATGACTATCTGGTTTCCCCAGCACCATTTGTTGAAAAAACTATTCTTTCCCCATTGAATGGTCTTGGCATCCTTGTTACAGCTAAATTTTACATGGCCACTTGGCTTGGCTTTAGGGCCCAGTCATTTGATCAAACAAGTCAGATGTTGCTGTGAAGGTATTTTGTAGATGTGATTATCATCTACAGTGAGTCATTTGACTCTAAGTAAAAGAGTCTCCTCAATAACATGGATGCTTCTCATCCGGTCAGCTGAAGGCCTTATGTGCTAAAATGGGAGTGTCCAGGAGAAGAAATTCTTCCTCAAGACGGTCATGCAGCCTTGAGGAAGGCCGTTTTACCTACTGGCCTGCCCTGTTTCAGTCTCAAGACTAAGATATCAACTCTTGCTTAAGCTGAATGTCTTTTGTTTCTTTTTCTGGACCAATTTCCCTGACCAGAACTTCCTGAAAATGTTATAGATGGGGCAAGAGTGTGAAACCAGTATGCTTAAGAGACATCTAGACTCCTGTGTTCATTGCAGCCTGATTCACAATTGCTAAGTCATGGAATCAACCTAGGTGTTTTTCAATGGGTGAATGTATAAAAAAAAAAAGTCACTCCCCTCAAACAGATATCATTCAGTCATAAAAAGGGAAAAAATCCTCTCATTTGCAGCAATACGGATGAGTCTGGAGGACATGTCAAGTGAAATAAGCTAGGCACATAAAACAAATACTCCATGTTCTCAGTCACGTGTGGAAGCTAAAAAAGCTAATCTTGATCTCATAGAAGCAGAGAGTAGAATAATGGTCACTAGAGACTGGGAAGGGGAGATGGAGAAGAGTTGGCAAACGGGTACAAGATACAGCTGGAGAGGAAGAATAAGATCTAGTGTTCCATAGCACAATAGGGTGACTATAGTTAACAATAATTGTTTGTGTATTTCAAAGTAGCTAGAAGGAAAGATCTCAAATGTTTCCAACACAAAGAAATGATAACTCTTGGAGGTGATACATGTACTAATTACACTGATTCGGTTGCTGTACATTGTATACATGTGTCAAAATATTTTACCATGAATATGTACAATTATTATGTGTCAATTAAAATAATAAAAAGTATTAGATATCCTCGTCTTGTTCCTTATCTTAGAAAGAAAGCTTTCGATTTTTCAACATTACAAATAACTTAGCTGTGGGTTTTTTAAAAAAATGTAGATTCCTTTATCAAGAATAGAATTTCCATTCTATTTATAATTTGTTGAGGGATTTTGTCAATTGTTCTTTCTGCCCCTATTGAGAGACCATGTGGGTTTTGACTTAGGGTCTAACATAGATTGATTTTTGAATGTTGAACTACCTTGAATTCTTGGATAAATAACTCCTAGTCATGGTTCATGATTTTTCTTCATATATTACTAGACACACACACACACACACAATATAAAAACCATTGTATGGAAAACATTCAGCACTAAAACACAATAAATAGAACATTCTACCAAATTAAAAAAAAAAAAACAACAAAAATAAAAACTCTCAGATAACTTTGTTAGTTGAAGATGCTTATACAGTTTATTGGAGTTAACCAAAACCCCCAAATGACTGAATCATTCTTATTAATCAAACTTCATTAAACTTGCAGAATTCAATATGGTTTATAGAATGACTTTGAATTCCTGCCATTATTTAAAATATCACATCCTTTTCTTCCTTGTTGTTTGTACTTCCATTTGCTGCCTCCAGATTGCTGGAGGGTGGGGGCAGTTGGTGATGGTGCAGGGCGGGTGGGCAAGGCATATGCTCTGGATTAGTCTCTCAAACACAGAGTTTTAGAGAAGGAAAGCCCAGCAGTTGAGACAGGATGAGTAGTCATCATGTGTGTCTGGTTAATTCCGCTGTTAATCACAGGCTTGTAGACTATGGGGTCAGAGATCCCCTTAAATCACTCAATTCCCTGCTCTTAAGCCAAGCTACAGTCGCACAGGAATAGATGCTCAGTTTCACTTTGGATTAACCATTGTTAATTAGTTTTCACAATTGTCACAGATGTGCATTTGTATTTTTGTAGCTCTTAGGTGAGAAGCTCCCTTTATTTACAGTTGAGGAGCTTCAACCTTGGTGAAGTACAAAGGACTACAAAGTGCATGTAAAATATTATCTTTTGCTCTTTAAACATGTATCAGAGGAGATGGCTTCTCAGCACTTCCTAATCATCCCTATGGACACTGGTAGAAGAAGTCTTCCTTAGCATTGATCACCTTTTCCTCTTGTTTTCTCAAGAGTGGAAATGAAAAACAGTTGCTCTATTTTATGGTCTCAGTTAATTTAATTTATATCTGCTGTAAATATGATTGCTCCAAACTTCATAGAACTTTCAGTTGGGCATATAGAAAGGACCTTCCCTCTTGCCCCAGTCATTTCCAGTAGATATATTTTATTGCTTTAATTTATGTTTTTATTTCTGTTGTTGCTTTTTTCAAAAAAAGTGATATTTTATTTTTATGATGAATTCTTCCTAGCAACTCTCTAGACATGTGGCATTCCAAAATCTGACTATTTTAATGGCCCTTTCCACAGGCAGATGATCTTGATAAGACAATGAAGAAGGTTTAAGGAGTACTGCACAGTCTCAAACTTGGCAAGGACTCAGGCAGGCATTGTCAACGTGGCTCCTCAGAGGTGCTGTGGATGGACACAGACGAAGGATCTTTGGCTCACTGCATGTGTATATCGCTGTGGATATTTTACACTCATGAGAAATACCTAAGAGGGAAAGAATAGCATGGAATGAAGTGACTACATCCCACTAAGAGACTTTCAACTCTCACCGAATGACGGAAAGAGGTCTTTTGCAAGGGCTGACTAGTATCTTCTACCCACTGTTTGGCTCTGACCTATGGCCTGGAGGCCAAGCATGAAGAATTTACAAATTAGGCATATGATTCTTCCAGAGGAAGTTGCATAAGGTTGAAGCGACATGGCTAAACTTTCTCTTGCCCTGTGGATTTATGGCCTCACATGTGGATAGAAGAATGCAAAAGCAGATCTCCACGGAGTGAACCAGCTTGCCTCTGCTCTGGAGCAGAGTTTCTCACCTTTTCAGCTGATGCAAGTTAGCTTACTTCCTTACTCAGTTAAGTTTCCATTCTAGCCTATTGCCTAGTCCTTGTGGTGGAGAGACATTCCTTTGCTTCTAGAGACAAACCCAAAACTAACTAGGATTGTCTTCAGGGATTTTTATAAATAGGGAGGAGAGCTTAGATGTCAAAGCAGGTGTTTCAGTTTCCATTGTTAATTCAACTTCCTTTCTCCCTGAAATAGTGAATCGATTCCATTAAAAAAAAAATAGTAATAAAGCAGTTGAGAAGGACCCAAGGATCTTTATAAGGGATTTCTGTTTTTCAATAGCACTGGAAAACATGAATTCTGTTATTTATTTCACATATTTCACAAAGGATCTCTCCAAAATTGTCCTACCTCAGTAGCAGATCTGCACTATTGTCAATAGCTACCCCCTTTTCTGGGTTTCACTGCCTGGGTTCCAATTTGGACTCCATCACTCCTACCTGTATAACTTTGCGTAAGTTAAAGTACACATGACTCTCTTAGAACAGTGTCCAGCAGGTGGTGAATGCTCAAACTAACACTGGCCATCATGATGATGATGGAGATGAAGTGCCAGGTTCTTTTCTAGGCTCTTTGGATATATTCAAATCCTCACAAGCACCCCCTTTTTCATACAAGAGACAAAGCTTCAGAAAGAGTGAAATATTAGCCAATGCAACAAAGTTTCAATGTCTCAGGGAACAGACTCAACCAGTTCTTTCTTTCTTTTTGTAGTTGTAGATGGACAGAATGCCTTTATTTTATTGGTTTATTTTTATGTGGTGCTGAGGATCGAAACCAGTGTCTCACTCATGCTAGGCAAGCGCTCTGCTGCTGAGCCTCAACTCCAGCCCTTCAACCAGTTCTTTCTATTCCAACTCCAGAGTCCTTTCCTTTATCGCACCACCAGGTTCCTGGTACAGATATCAGCAATCTGCATGAGGAAACTTCTTTACAGTTGATAAACATTTTCACAAATATTGCTTGTTACCACTTAACATTTACACAAATGTATATGTGTGGCTTAACTGCTGGGTGATTAACAGATGAGAAATGGGTTCTGATAGGATGAAACTGACCTGAATGTATACAGCTCATGTGTATGGACAGAAACCAGTTTCTGGCTCAGCCCCTCTTTTTCACTTATGTCACTGCTATGGCTTGGTTGAGTGTCCCCAAAGGCCCATGTGTTGAAGGCTTGATCCCCATAGTGGCTCTATTTATTGGAGGCAGTGGAACCTTTAAGAAGTGGAGCTTAGGAGGATGTCCCTAGGTCACTGGAGGCATGCCTTCAAAGGGGATCATGGGACCCCATCCCTTTCTTTTCTCTTTGCTTCCTGGTCATGAGGCAAGTGGTTTGACCCCACCACACATGCCCACTATGATATGCCACCTTGCCACAGGTTCAAAGCAATGGAGCCAAGTGGTCATGGACTGAGACCTCAAAACTAAAAGTCCAAATAAACCATTTCTCTTTATAAGTTAGTTTTCTTAGTTTTTTTTTTTTTTTTTTGTTGTTGTTGTTAGAGTGAGAGAAAGCTGACCAAGCCAGTCACTCCAACTGAGAAACATCTCCTTTCTGAAGTCCACTATGGCTTTTTCAGTTATCGGTCTGAATTCCTTTCCATGGCCATCTGCTCCTTCAATTCAAGCTTTGATTTTTCCTTTAAAACTCTGGTGAAGAGTCCTTTCTTCCAGGGAGTGTTCCCTGATTTAAGTTTAGCAAGACTAAATTTAGTCTTTAACTTAGCAGGACTAAAGCCCATCAGGTGGTCTACACAGACCCTTTGCTTTTGCTATACTGCTCCACACATGGTGTTGGAAGCTTCATAACTGCCCTATAAGGAAAGTACTTTGATTGCGAAGGTGGAAAATCCAGGACTCAATGCAATGTGGAGCCAGAGACCCTTCTCTTAAGCACTTCCTTACACTACTCTGTGCTCAGATTTTCCATCTCTTTAGCTCTGCATTGTGAACCCAGTTCTGATGCTCTGAGCTCACCTGTAGGGGAAAATGCCACTTCTGAGATGGACAGTATTTGGTTGAAGTAGTGGAAAGTCTTAGCCAAATATCCCTGAGGTACTCTTCAAATTAAACTAAGAAGTAGATGCAGGTATTTGTGAGAATAGGCATACTGCACAATTGGCTCAGTTTTGAAGAAAAGAGGTGGTCTTCATGGCTGTCTTAGAAACCAATGGGCTGGGTTGCAGTTGATCAGTTGGGAATTATAAATCCAAGAGTCTATGGCCTACATTATAGAAGGCAGCCAATGAATATTGAGCATATTTATCAGATCTTTATTGAGCACCATCCAAATGCTAAACTCAGTACTGGGCACCATAGGTACAGTGGTGAATAAGAAAGTCCCTGTCCTCATGAAGCTGACATCCTTTTGGAGGAACTAGACTAACAGATAAGCATATGATATACCTGGTGGTGATAAATGCTGTTCTCCAGAAAAATAAAGCATGGTGAGGTGATGGAGGTTGGATGTGAAGGGAGGTTTTTTGGTGACTGCTTTTGATAAGCAGTGAGGGAAAGCTAGACAGAGGATATGATTTGCATAGAGTTCTATAGGATAAGGAGCTGGCAATGCACATAGCTAGGGGCAAAACATTCTGGATTCAGTAGATGGAAATACCCTGAGCAGAAAGGAACTCAGGCCATGTTTGCTAAATAGCATGGAGACATTCCATATGTTGAGGCCTAAAGCAAGTTGTTGGCTTTCTCTGAGTCTCCTTTTCCTTATCTGCATAAAGCCCAGATGTCAACTGTGGCCTCTCTCTGAAGACAGAGGAAACAGTAACTTAATGCATCCCCCTGTCTCCTGCTCCCACCGCAATGCCTTAGCCAATACAATTCCAAGGCCCTTGCCATCAGGAATTTTCCAGTTCCTCAGAGGTTCTAGCCTCATTTCCTTTCTGTATCTCAAGCCCCTGACCCATATAGTTTTGCCTCTTGAAACTGATTGAAATGGGGAAACTTGGTCCTCTTATAAAACCACAGTAAACTCTCTTCTGTGTGCATCAGCTGAATTGAAGAGATGGGGTTGGAGACAGACCCAGCAAAGGACAACAGCGTGTACAGGAGTGACAGGGCTGATACTTTGAATGAAGCAGCCCTAGGACATTTGTTGGCTCTTTGTCAGGTCTGGCCTCTGCACCATATATATATATATATAGTGGTGGCTCCCTCTCCTCTCCATTCATTACTCTCAACATTTCTTTCCAGTAGCAAAACCACAAAACTTCTTCCTTCTTCTCCTGCCCCCCATCTCCTCTTCTGATATCCCAAAAGCTCAACACCCCATGACTCTTTCGAAGTATTTTCTTGAACAAATACAGTGGTATCTCTAAACTTAATTCTAGAGCCAGTTTAAGAAAATATTTTTTCACATTTAAATTGAATCTTACATTTAAATTGCCTGCAATTCTATTGGTTCTGTTGGGTTACTGGAGACCTAATGGACAGACAAGCTTTGGCGGCATTATTGCCATAAAATAAATGTTCACTACACAGAGGTGATGATGAATGTCATTCCTATGGTGGTGATATTCAGCTCACTGCTCGTTTGAGACCCTGCAAGTTGGGGGCTTAATGGAGAGGTGTTAAAGAGATGAAGGGATAGGAAAGTTCTTGCCACAAGTAGGGAAAGAATATTGAGGCTACACGAGGCAGCGACAAGAACAAACAACAAACTATCCTCCAGGCACTGGGGGTAAGGCAAAGGGAATGGAGAAGAAAGTGGTGGATGAAAAGTTGTATGGCAAAAATTTAAAGAAACTATAAAAATTCAGATCTAAGTCCTAAACCTGGTGGGTGCGTGACACTTCCCTACATTTCATAACACAAATTGGCCTAATGCAATTGAAGGAGCACGAAATGAATTCTGGTGAAGGATCATGGTGTATCAACATCAATTCCCCCATCTCTTTCTTCAAAAATCTAAAAATACCCAAACAAACAAAAATATTTTAGTTGCCAATGAAATAAGGATATGACTATAATCTTAAGCCACAAACCATGTAGCAAACCTGCCAAATGTTGTGCAATCTCGTTCAAAACTGAGGAAGAACACAAAGAACTAAAAACATATCCTCAGACCTTGGGTAAGATGAACATTTCCCCCAAAGCAAGCGAGACTACCCTGAAAGGTCATCCAATGATTCTTTATGTGACATAAGACCTAGGGGCACAGAGGGCCATAGCAGAAGAGAACTCTCCCCATAGGAACCCGGTGTGGCAACTCAGGGTATCATGGGTAGAAAAAAAGAGGAACCAGGGTTACATGTGATTTTTATGCACTATGAGTCCCCTAACTATAAAGATGTCCAAAGGTAAAGTAAAATGAAGAAGCGGAAGAAAGCATTTTCCAAATTATCAACCTCTTTAATACCAAAAATTGAGTGGGGATATACATTTCCAGGCTAAGGAAAATCACAGTTTTGGTGAGGGTCTATAGCAGGAAATATATTCTGAATATATATATATACATTTTTTTTGGGGGGGGGTACTAGGGATTGAACCCAGGGGTGCTTAGCCATTGAGCCACATTCTCAGCCTTTTTTGAGTCAAGGTCTCACTAAGTTGTTTAGAGCTTCACTTAGTGGCTGAGGCTAGCCTTGAACTTGAGATCCTCCTGCCTCCGCCTCCTGATTAATCACTGGGTTTACAGGTGTGCACCACCACAACCAGCTCTTTTATATGTATGTGTGTGTGTGTGTGTGTGTGTCCCCAGTACTCCCTTTCCTTCTTTGCTATGGTATGAATATGTCCTTCAAAGCCCATGTGTTAGAAATTCAATCCCCAATGCAACAGGGTTAGGATGTTAGGATGTGGGGCCTAATAAGAGGCAGAGCTCTCATTAATAGTGATTGCTGTTATTGTGGAGTGGGGGAGTTATATCCCAAGTGTGTATTTCATAAAGGTAAGCTCTGCCCCCTGTTCTCTTCCCTTCTCTTGCCCTTCACCTTTCTACCATGGCATGATGTAGCATGAAGACCTTCAGCAGATGCTGGTGTCTCACTCTTGAACTTTCCAGCCTCCAGAACCATCAGCCAAATACGTTTCTGTACATTATAAATTATCCAGTCTCAGGTATTCTGTTATTGCTGCAGAAAATGGAGTAAGACATCCATCTTTTTCAACAAGAATATGAGATGAAAACCAGAAAGAACCACCCTATAAACCTACTTTGATGAGAGCAAAAACAACAAAAAAATACAAAAGAAATCATCCAAAGAAGCAGGGTGAGTTTAACAAGTTCTCTATAATATTTTTTAAAAATGAAGATAAATGTAAATTTAAAATATTGCAGAGAAGAAAACCATATTATAAGCAACCAAAATAAAAATAACCCTAGCTTAGACAGGACTTTAATTCATTGATTCATTCAACGAGAAACAACCGAATACCCCCGAATGCTTGGAGTGCTTTTAAATGCTGAGGACTTAGCAGCATCTAAGTTGGCCAACAACTCTTCCCTCAAGAAATTTACAATCTAGGGGAAGAAGGGTGGAGAAAATAGAAAGCAGTACAAATTTTGATAATCTTACAAGAAAATAAATGTCTGAAGAGATACTGAGTGACCCGTAAAGTTCTCTCTGACCACATTTTATCTAAAGTACATATAACATGAATGATTCAGGCCTGCAAATATCTGGGGAGACTTTCTAAGAACATACAGAAATCTTATACTTAAGATTGTTTGACTTATGATTCTTATTTTGCGATGGTGCAAAGGCCATATAGATTCAGTGGAGACTCTACTTTGATCTTTTCCTGGGCTAGTGATATTCTGTGTGATACTTTCTCATCTTATAAGAAGGGACAGTCAACTGCAGCTCCCATTGAGCCACATGATCACAACCTGTACTCTATTTATAATTGGTGTTTGTGAAAAAGAAATGAACAAAAGAAACAATATATTTTTAAAATAGGAAAAAAAATGCTTAATTTGTAGATCAAAAAAGTAATGCTCTCATGACAACTTGATATTTGAAAGATCATCACTAGAATATAAGAAAAATATATGTAACCAGTCCTGAATCGAAGCTGGTTTTGTGGGTTGCTTTGAGCAATAGCCTGTGATGAAAGAGATGTTGTGTCAGCTCTGAGCTTAGGCTGAGGATGTCTTGCATACTTCCACTGTCACTTTTGCAATCCCTCTCCCATACTGCGAACAACCCTCAGCAGTCCTACAGGCCCAGGGGACATTGCACAGCCAAGTCACTCCCACTGTCACTTCCAAGAGATAACCAACTACCAGACATGCAAGGGAGATGAGTGTAGGCCAGCCAGGTTCCAGTTGACTCAGGTCCTGACTGGGTTCACCCACATCAGCCAAGCCTGATCAGCAGAACCATCCCACAGATATGTGGACTTGTCAGCAGTGACAAGTGGTGTTTGTGCTTGGCCACTGTGTTTTGGAGTGATAGGTTAGGCAACAAAAGCTAACTGATGAGTATATAAGTGTTTTTCAAAATCTCTACTCACTTTTAAAGAGCTAATTTACAAAATAATATGTCCTTTGTAATGGCATGTTGACCTGAAATTCATCACATCAATTATCATTATCCCCAGTATCCACAGGGGTTAGGTTCCAGGACCACCAGTGGAGACCAACACCTATGGTATTCAAGTCCATTAAAAAAAGTGGTACAGTATTTGCATATAACATAAGCAATACTCCTGTATACTTTAATCATCTCTAGATTACTTCTAATGCCTAATACCTTGTAAATTACATATAGATCATTGTTATACTATATTATCTAGGCAACAGCAACAAGGAAAAAATGTCTATTTATGTTCAGTACAAACACTTTTTAAAAAAATATGTTTGATCCAAGGATAGTCGAGTCCACAGAAGACACAGAAGGCTGATTGTACGTTTTAGTTTCTTTTTCTTCTGTTAAAGTGGAATTATATTTATACTTTTTTTTAAAAAAATAGCACAGAATGCTTTTTATTAATACTTACATTGTAAAAACTGATACCATTTTACCCAAATTCTACAAATTTATCTATCTTCTTAACTGTATATATTTGTGAAGAGATATCAGGAACAATTTTCACCAAATGTTAGTAACTGTTCTTTCTCAGTGGTAACATTTAGTGTCATTTTTGAATTGTTCTTTTTCTATATTGTTTGGGTTTCTTGTGGTGAGTATGTAACAGTGTTATAAAAACCAGTTAATCATTCTTTCAAAAAGAGCTAATATGCAATTATGAAGAGCTCAAAAAAGAATGGGAGCATGTTCAAAGAACATGAAGCAATGTGGGAACCTGGACTGGCTCCTCAACTCAAAAGTGGACGTTCATGAAAAGACTGCTGAAATTTGAATAAGGCTTTTAGAGTCATTTGTATTGGATCAATGTTAATTAACCAATTTGATCATTGTGATTATGTAAGATGCCAACAACAGGGGATGTTGGATGAAAGGCAAAAGGGAACTTTAGGTACCATTTTTGCAACTATGCCTAGAACTATTTCAAAATAGAAAAGATCATGAAATTATATCAAACTGTGTAAATAAAAAGTTGGAATTTGCTCTGTTATTTTTGAATAATAAACCTATTATTCTTTGTGAAACAGATATGGGGAACAGTTTAAAAGTGACCAATAACTAATGCATACAGTAAATAAAAATTGTGATTATGTATATGCTCCTTTTAAAAAAATTTAAGTACTTATTTATTTTTTGCAGTACTGGGGATCAAATCCAGCAAAGTGCTCACCAAGCATGCTAGGTGAGCACTTTGCTGAAATACATCCCAGTTCCTGATTTCAATTTATAATTTTAGAGTGCCATAATATTCTAGGAAATAAGTTTGTTGATGTACAAGTTTAATGTCGGCAGTATCCTCTCATGTTATTAATATTTTGGTAATGTTTGCCTTTCAAGGAATAGATCTATTCCTTATTATGTACAAGCAGAAGTTTATATACTCCTTACTATTTTAGGTAATCATTAGTATATTCATAGCTTGATTGTAGGATTTTGTTAGCTTTTATCAAAGGAATAATAAAGCAATTTGAATACTGTGTCACATCTCTAAGTTATTGAAAAGACGACAAATATATAATATGAATAAGGGAGTCATGCAAGTCTGGGGTTTCTGATGCATTAGAGAAAGACTGGTCCAGGTTGAAGTGGTGCTCTCCTTGGAGGAGCAGTACTCTGGTTTTTATCAATTATACTATTCTTTACATCCATTTTGGTACCATGACTGAATGACACCCATAACACACACCACATGCCAAAATACCCTCTCAATGTATAAATAAACAACTACAATGCGTTCCAATTGTTTCATAAAGGAGCTATTTTTGGAAAGAGCAGAATAACTTCATCCCAGATTCATCACGGAGAAATTCCTAGATGGATTCTGACACAAATAGAAAGAAAACGAGAAAAACCTTAGAGACTTGGAACTACACAAAATAAACCACACTTTCCTTAGTTTGGAGACAGTACTGATTTATTTCTTACAAGAGAGCAATAATTCACACCAAGAATATTAAATTTGTTTACAAGAGTTGGGGCTGAGACTTCTAAAATACTACTGTCCAGTCAGATGTCAAGAATGTTAATTAGCAGAAGGAAGGGGAGGAGTGGATGGGAGGCAGGCCCTCAGCACCAGCTCCCTCTGTAAACAGCTGTGTGTCTCAAATTCCACCGCAAATACATGCAGGCGTTCTTTGAAGCCAGGAGATAATAAATGATAAAGTACCTAGCAAAGAAAAATGTGAAAAATTGCTATTCAAAAAACTGTTAATTGAACAAATACACTCTACTTGTAAAGTGCCAAAATTTGGACTTTGGTTGGTTCAACTAACCAATTGTGTATTTACTGTTTGAGTGTTCTTTCTGATGATTTCTACCAAGTAGAGTACAAAATGCAGAGACAGTTGAAAAGTCCATTGATGCTCTACTGTTTAACCATCAACTTATTAGTCCAGGTACAAAACAGGGAAGAAAAATACACCCACATTAAAACCAACAGGCTTGCCAAATGAAATGGTACATGACTGTAATCCCAGCTACTTGGGAGGCTGAGGCAGGAGGATTGCAAATTTAAGGCCAGCCTCAGCAAGTTAACAACACCTTGCCTCAAAATTAAAAATTAAAAAGGGCTGTATATGTAGCTCAGCAGTAGAGCTCCCCTGGGTTCAATCTCCAGTACTGAAAAACAACAATAAAAAACACCAACAGGCTTTTACATTCTCAATGCTCTTATATCTTAACCTTTTTAGATATAATTGTATACACAAATGAATGTAGATAAGTTTGATAATTCATGTGTTGCTTTACTTTTTTTTTTTTAGTCATAGAGTTGAACCAAAATAATCTCTCTTCTTTTTGTGCAATGTTACCCCAAATTCAAGAGAGTAGGTATTGGCAGTCAATTCTCATGATATATCCTCCATCTCCTCCATCTGTCTCTTGTTCATCAATGTCACAGTGAGCTTAGAAATTGAAGAGTCATTTTTCACTATTCAATCCATTTAAAATCAACCTCAGCTAAAATTAAAATGCTATACGAATCAAGCAGAGCTACACACACACACACACACACACACACATTTTTAGTTATAGATGGACACAATATATTATTTATTTATTTTTATGTGGTACTGAGGATTGAACCCAGTGCCTCAAAAGTGCTAGGCAAGCACTCTACCACTGAGCTACAACCCCAACCCCAAGCAGAGTATTTTTAAATATTAGTTTTTATATGTACACCATAAGAGTTCTAAGTCAGCTTTGCCTAAGGAGTAAAAGGAAACACAGCAAGATATTATATTTTCAGAAAAATGTGCCTGGAAATGAGTGCTTATGCTACTAAGAAGTTTTATTAAAGATAAACAAAACTCTAGAATAATAATAATTATTATTATTAAGAGTGGACAAAAAAAATCTCCCCTACCAATGAAATCATTCACATATTCATTAGGCCCAAATTTAGTGAAAGCCTTGAGCCCAGAATCTAAGATATAGCCATGAATCAATCCCCTTGTTCCTCTCCCCCGTCTTCAAAATTTCTCCCATGACCATGTACTCACCAGAACTGTGCATGGTTTAATGCATTGGGCAAGCAGTCAGGTCAAAGCCAACTCTGATAAATTTTTGACATTTGCTGATAGAGATACATTGGGTGGTGGTGTTTTTCTTTCAACCTAGGAATGTTCCACCCATTCTGGTGAGAAGGAACGCTGGGCTCAGAGAGGCCTACCTCAGAGAGCAGGGTCACTGCTCAGGCTGCAGATGTTGGTGGAGAGGAGGTATTGAGCGAAGTGGACTTCAGTCAGCTTTGCCTTCTATTCCAAAGCTGAACATTGGACTTTCACGGCCAAATTTTTGTTGTTGTTATTGTTTTTTGTTTTTTAAAATCTCATTTGCAGTATGCAGCCAGGAGTACAAAGCTCAGGACCTGCCTCAAGGGATGAGCAGCGCTTTGGCATCTGAGATAACTGTGCCACCGGGCCCTGTTCAGAGAGCCGAGCCCACCACCAGGCCAGCTGAAGAACCAGTTATTTGTGCACAGAGTTTAAAATGGGGATCTGAAGTGGTTCATTTGGTGAGAGGCAGGATGACTGTGTGATCTACCCTCCAAACTGAACACTTTCCAAAGAGGGCACCATTAATAATCATGCCAGGTTAGCAGACAGAAGTGGAGCCTACCCCCGGGCAAACTGGGACACATGGCCATGCTAGTGGGAGGAGACCTGTTCAGGATGTCTGTGTTTTCTCTTCAGTAAGTTTGCAATTACGGCACACTGGAAACATTTATAGCTTCCCCCAGGCTCCACCTCCAGGGTTACACTGCCTGGAAATGATTTTGAGGGTGTATTTTGGGGCAAAACAGACTTGTTCAAGAAAATGTCCTTATAAATGTGTAGTGATGACTGCAGAAGTCACACTCCCACTTGCCTTTCCCGTGTGGTTAGAGGAGATTCTAGAATTAGAAAAGAACCCCCCAAAATGAAAGACCAGCTTGGCTCTAAAGGCTTAATTTTGAAAACAAATACACAAAGTGGCTGGTGGGATCTTTAAAAGTGTTGCCCATCGACCTTCCACCTCTTGTTCAGTCTGGATGGGATGCTATCTCATTTCACTTTTTGAAAAGTTATTTTAATCTCCAGCTTAGAAACTGACAATAGTTAGTCAATATGAAGGAAGTCCAGCATGTGGGAATCTCACATTATCTTTGCCAGAGCATGGTTCACTCTCCGGCCGCCATTATGTTATACTTCTTGTCTTTCTTTATTTGAAATACCTTTGATGTGTCCTCTCAAAAAATGTAGTCTTTGCAGAGCCCGGGGAGGGATGCCTGAGCTGTGGCGGGAAGAGATGGGGCTGGAGCTGGGGAGCTGGGTAGGGGGCAGAGGGGTGTAAATAAAATAAAGGCCTGGGCAGAGCTACAAGAATATTTAGCATTCCTGGCTTCCCACAAAGGGTAGGTCAAGGAGAGGGAACGAGTGGTTGGGAAGCAGTGCACACCACAGCTATTCTTTTTCAGGCCTAACCCAGTCCACTGTATCACATAAATGTCCCCAGTGGGAAGACCTTGAGTTTATTTCACTGTGTGGCTAATGCTCAGTAATCACACAAGATGCCTGTCCATCTGCAGGATGGGGTCAAACTGTGGCAAAGACACAGCTGCTGATTTTGGCTGTGTGTTAAATCCACTTTTGCTAGTAATTGTCAAAGCCATATTCAGAACACTCTGTTTAAGGCATAGAGCCCTAGAAATCTGGTTCCCTGGGCCCCAGTCAAAACAAAGTCCACTTCTTTAGGGTGAGCCACAGGCAGTCTGTCTCGGAACCCTGATGTCAGCTTTTTGGATGGGGACTTTGGAAGAGGAGCCATGCTCACTGTTACTTGCATGGGTAGTGAATTGAAGATGGGCCTCTCTTCTCCGAAACTCAGAAAGAGAACGCACTTCATTGTTAGTAACAGAATCAACCACACACTTCTGGAGACTTAAAACAGTCATTCAGCCTTCAGTTTAAAAGACACTTGGTCTGACAGGCTTATTCTGGTCTTTGGGGGTTAAATCAGTCTCTGCTACAGCACCTATAAAATGCTATATTGAGACTATTTCACTAGGTTTCCAACAGTGGGAATTTCCAGCTACTGGAAATACCCCACGCCTGTGTAAGCTCATTTGTTTTTCTTAATTTGAGTCTCTGGTTATAGAGCAAATAGCACAACTTACTTGCTGTTGAATGCTAATTCCTTCAAGTGTTTAGCCAGAAGTATTCATGAAAAATGGAACACTATGATGGGCAGATGTCACACAAACCTCCTTTGAGCCATGTGGATAAGCGAGTTTGGGGTGATAAAACTGAAAAAGTGCCTCTGTGACAGGATCCTAGTACCAAGAAGATCTTCAGTTTCCCTTGATAGGTGTCTCCATAGCCCAAATGAAAGTAGAGATTTGTTCACTGTGTTAGGTTCAATACTTAGCAAAAACCACTTTAGTTTTTACTTTTTAAGTTTTATTTTATTCAAATAAACAGACTCAATACAGTGACCATACCTCTTGGATTTCCTGAGGTAGCCCTAATTTCAAATATTTAATTGATTATCACTATAAGTACGCTAGAACCACATTCCCTCCATTTTGGATTCAGAACACACAGTGGCAGAAATCTTGGAACATCCGTGTATTTTGAAGGAAGAACAGGGGAGTGGGAGAGAAGGGAGGAGTGGACGTTGAGCACCTACTTTGGGACAGGCAACATGCCAGGAATGTGCAAGGTTAATATGCTTAGTTCACACCATGGTCGGCATTATTGCCCTAATTTTATAAATGAGAAAACTGCCACTCAGAGAGCTTTGGCAACCTGCCCAAGGTGCCAGCATTAGTTAGTGGGCTACAGAAACCAATAGGAGATGATAACTAGGTAGGTACATAGATAGATTTACTATAAAGAATTTGCTCACAAAATTGTGGAGGCTGGGAAGACCCAGATCTGTAGGCCAAGTTTGCAATCTGAAAAGACGATGGCAAAATCATAGTCCAGAGGCCAGCAGGCTTGAGACCCAGGAAAAATGTAGGTGTTCCAGTTAAACATCAAAGATGGGGGAAAGCTGGTGTTTTTGTGGGAAGATCGCTGGGCAGGAATAGTCTTTGTACTTGAGCAAAGGCCAGCCAGCTTGTTCTCTTGAGCCTTCATCTAATTGGATGGGGTCCCCCTGAATTATGGAAGGCAATCTGCTTTACTCAGTCACCCATTTCAATGTTAAGTCTCACCCCCAAAATATCCACAATAATGTTTGACCGATTACCTGTGACCCAGTCAAGTTGACACATAAAATTAACCATTACAGTGCCTGGCCATGAAGTCATTTAATCAAGTTTCAAATCCAGGTCTGTCTCACCCCCAAGTCTGTGTTCCTTACACTGCTGTATAAGTTACTGATCTCCCTCCCATCCCAGGAAACAATCCTTCTTAAGAATATAAGATTTATAAACATAAAAACTTTATATAATGAAGATGAGAAGTAATGTGTAACATTATGACAAATGATCAGTCATATTAAACAGATAATTTCCCCATCTGTTGCAAAATGTGGACCACGTATACTCAAGTTTTGCTCCCAGTGGAATCAATTTCCTTTTTGTATTCTGTATTGAAGGGGATTCCAAATGCAATGCAGACAGGATTGTCTTTCAACCCCACATGGAGGCCATAATTCAAAGGAGTCAAGACCCTCCAGTCAAGACCCTGGCTCTGCTCAGGAGGCCTAGCCATCTGTCAATGCCTGGTGACAGCAGAGATGAAGAGGGTGCTGAGGATTGCCCATCGACAGCTAGCAAGGGCCATGAGGCTTTCCAATTACTGCTGGCCCCACGTTAACTTCCATTCCATAAACATTTATTGGGTACCTGCTATATGCAAAGCCCAATGTTGAAACAAGCTTGGGCTAACAGAAAACAAAGACATGGTCACTCTGCTCCCCATGCTTATAACAGAAGGGAATAAGAAACACAACTGTATAAGAAAAAATGCATGATGATGGATGCAAGCACCATTCTCCAGCAGCTCCCAAGGGGAGCCATATCACTGGGCCTAACAGGGTGAACAGTGGAGATGGTATTTGACATAGGCCTTGAAGTATGTGTAGGAGTCCATTAGACAGGGGTAGGAAGGATAAAACAGGAGCAAATGCACAGAGGAGGGAAGGATCTGTCTAAATAATAGTGAGTCATTAAATTTGTCTGGATTGCAGAATATGTGAGAGGGAGTAGTAGGAATAAGACTTATTTCCTTGGCTTGCACTTCACCCTGAACTTTAGTCGCATGTTAGATTCATCACTTTTGGCTTGTCCTCCTGAGCAGGACCAGACTCCCCTAGTCAATGGACAGCACTTGCCTAAAGGTCAGGCAGACAGCCGAGCCGCCCTCCTGTGTGTGTTCTTACTCAGAAACTCGGCCTGGGTTGTGAGAACGAGCCTGCTGGCCTGGGGTGTCTGTCCAACCCTCTTCCTGACCTCTTGCTTTCTCTGTCCTCCTCTAAGGTCTGGCCCATCTGGCCTGAGGCTGCAGACCTCCAGAGTCTGAGCCAGCTCTACTTGCAGCTAGAGGACACAGAAGAAGCCACCTCTTGTAGGCCCCTGGCCCTTTTAGGTCCCCAACACTCCTAAGGTGAACAGCTAGCATTTCTTTCCATCTGGTTCCAGGCAATGGCTAAGGCTGGTGGGGACCTGTCAATTACCTAAGCTGTAGGATGTTTGCCTTTGGAATGTGGTTTGAGTGTCAGTCTGAGGTTTAAATCCAGACAGAACAAAACAAGACAAATTCTGTTTTGCTGCCTCTAAAACTGTTGATTTCTAGTGAAATATCTCCTAAAAACACATTAGGCACAGTTACCCATAGGCCAAAACCTATGAATAGAAATGAGAATGTGAAAAACTTCCACTCTCATGGAAGCATCTGGTTCTAAACTCTAAGCAAACTTCTCAGGTGCTGCAGGACCCCTGGAGGGTTGTTAGAAATGCAGATGCTGGGGCTTGTCTCTGACCAGGTAAACCACAATCCCCAAGCTGTGGGGTTTTAATCTCCTTAGGCAATTATTATGCACAGCTAGAATGGAAAAGTACTTCCTGGGGTAAAAACTTTATGGTATTTTTTTTTCATCATGTTCTCTATCCATTGCATCCTGGAATTTCAAGATTTAAGAGGGATCTTGGAAATCAACCAGTCTAGCACCTTCCAAACTCATGGTAGGGAAGCTGGGTTAAGAGCTGGGGGTAGAGCGGGAGGCTTTCCCCTAGAGTACATGAGGAGCCATCTGCTCTTGGAGTATAAGTTAGCATCTTGTTGCCTGAGGAACACAATGTGGAAAACGCTGACTTAGTTCAGCCTTGCCCAAGAACACATGGCTCTGGATTTTGAGCCCCACTGTTCCTCCTGCCTGCCTGCTCAGCTTCTCAAGGATCCCTACCACCCCAGCCTGCAATAAAGATGACGTGTGCTAACAGATGAGACCCTCCTGGGAAATCATGTTCTAGAGGTGTGGAAGGTGATGTATGCAGTGGGCCACATGCTTGGCCTTTACTAGATCCTAGAGCATCTCAGAACAATTGAATATTCACAAGCTTCTTCCCATTCCCTGTAAGAAATTCCAAATCATAGGAATTGGAAACAAAGAGTCCTCTCTTCCCACACTGGCTTGGAGCACCAGAATCCTGATGGATTCTGAGGAGCCAACACCAGCGACTGTCCAGGCTGAGTTCCTGCCAATGCTTAACCAAGAGCAGACACTCTTTATAGAGTGGAGAATGTATAGCAGAGCACGGAGCAGAAGAGTGGGGAGCAAGAAGCTGGGTGGGTGAGTGGACAGCATGAGGTTGCTTGGCCCAGAGCTCTGACTGCACTTGACCTACCTGGCACCTGACACGGCATCGATAAGTGGACACTTCTTCTAATATTGTGAAGACTGCAATTGTCAGCTTTACATCCTCGGGGACTCTAGCCTGGTGCCCTGTTTGTATGAATTGATCAATTATTGTATAAATAGTGGACTAAAAGTGAAACAAAGAAGGTTCTCTACATCTTTAGAGAAAGCTACTCTCACCCTCGCTCTCCTGGGTAAACCCCACTCTCTTCTAGAAGCAAAGCTCTCTGGCTATTTGGTCTGACCCCAGTGTACCTCAGCTCATCAGTGAGGGACAGAACTGTTCCATGAACACCTCTGCTCAACACACAATCCCTTTGCTTTCAGATCCTTGCCCAGAAATGACCAGGCCCTGGGTCCCCAGATCCAAAATTTTTGTGGCAAGAAAAGTCCTTCTAACCTGAAATGTTAAATAGCAAATAAAGTGATCCAAGCTCCCAATGAGCCAGGCAAGGCCACCCCACATAGAGCTGTGACTATCACAATAGGTGATTGTTTAAAGTGTTTTAATGAGTCTCAAAACTTCCTACATAAGATCAGCCTCCACTTTAGTCCTCTTGACAGGCTCCAGTAAATAACACAAGTTGACAGGAATAAAACAGCTTGCTCAGGAGCAATTGAGTGGAATTAGAATGAACAGACAAGAAAGAAAAATTGGCGCTTGGGTCACAAGGAACTTTTTGTTAGGAACGCTCTGGGGGATTTGGTGGGATGTGGTCCCGCTGACTAATCACCAGTATAGAAAGTTTACAGTCTCTCCACCATGCCAACGTCTTTAATAACTTGAAAAGCACAAGAGGTGGCTGTTAATTTCAAAGACAGTTATATGAAGCTTTTATTGAGTGTGGTGCAGAGTATATAGTTAGCAGCCTGCAAGATAATGAACTCTTTAAATAGGGCTTTCAGAAAACAGTTTTATTTTTGCTTGAGCCAAAAGAACAGGATTTTTCCCCCCTCTCTGTTATTTCAAGGCATAAAACTGTATGAAGTAGGATCTTTTTATTTCACACAAGATGGGCCATTTCCTTCACTGAGGGCATCTGCTATGCCATGGAGCCATAACTGCTTAGGGACTGGGCTTTGATATCGTCTTGATGTTCCTTTCCCAGAAAGAGAGCAGATGGGCAAGGAATGCGTTAACCTGTGGTGTGGGCCATACCAGCGCCCCCGTGGACACTGGCTCTGGGGCCTTCTCTGCCCAGCCTGGGCTGATAACACTAAGAAGGGGTGGAGCTCCTCAGGCCCGGTATTGTTACAATGTACAAGAAACAGAGACCTCATCAGTGGGTTCTTCAAATTAGAGAGAGGAATGATCTACAGAGAAAGCAGAATTTCACATGCTCCCTAGGAGGGGGTCCGGGGTCAGAGGCCACATGGAAGGAACAAAACGGCTACAGCTTGCCTGCCTTGTCTAGATCTACACCATGGCCTGCCTGCTCTTACCTCTGGATGCTACACGTTGGCAGTTGATGGGCCTGAAAGCTCCAAGCCACAGTGACAGGGAGGTAGACCTCCCCTCCCCTAGGCAGCCATTCGTGACTGTGACCACCAAGTACACACTACTGGGCTTTTCTCCTCCTCCTTCTTCTCCCTCCTGGATCCGCCCTGTTGATATGTGTAGAGGGACTGAAATATAGAAAATTGCCTGGCTCACCTCGTAGACCATGGATCACTTATTCTATCATGGTTGTATTAGTATTCATTAAGCACTGTGCAAAGAGCTGGGGATATAAATGTGAGCAAGCCAGACAACGCCCCCACCCAACCAAAACATACAGCAGGTGGGCAGGTGCATCCCTGCTGCAGGCCACCGTCACCCTGCACTCCTCAGCAAGTTTGCTACGACTTGATTTCTGCCAGGGAACCCCATGAGCTGAGCCTCAGTGGGACCAAATGCTATTGGCCAAGGTGTGAATGCACAAAACACCATGTATCAGAAAATAGTCCTCCTCCAGCCAGCCCTTGGGAGGAGAAAGGGAGGAGAATAATAATGTAAACAAAGACTTTAGTTAAGGGAAAATGAATTATTTTCTGCCTCAGCACTGGCAACAGTCTTGCTCCTTATTTTATTCAGTCTTATTGGCAACATGCATTCACTCTCTCAGTTTTTTTTTTTTTTAAGACAGATTTCTGCCTTCACACACAATGGGGAGTTGAGCAGTTCCCTAGGATTAACCCTGCAATGTGGGTGGAGCATTTCCTTTCCCTAGGTGGAAGAGCTGGACAGCCCAAGAAAACTCCTTTCAGAAGGTTTTGAGATCTGAGTTCTGAGCAAAATCTGACAGCCTCACCCATCTCTAGCAGCTGGGAACTTGTTGGAAGCTGAGTCTGTGATCTGTAGGAGTCTGGAATGCCTACGAAGGCGATTTGCAGAAGACACTCTCAGCTTCATGCTGGCCTGGGGTACACAAAAAACCCAGAGAGTAACAGTATTCAAACAAAAGAGGGGATGGAATTCTTTTAAGGATATCAGAAAGCAAAATGATCTCTGGATGTTTAATTTACTCTTTCAAGGTCTTAACAAAGAAAGAGATTTTTAATGCATTTTGAAGTTTTTATATTTTAATTTGTAGTGATTCCCAGTCCTAGTGGTGCTTGAGAAATACTGGAGGAATGTGTTTAAATAGTTCCCCACTCCCCATTCTCCATCCCTGTGAGAGTCATTTCTCAGCAGTGTTAATAGAAACGAATGACGGTGGTGCTATCATTTAGGGGCTGCCTATGGGATAGTGACATCAGAAGGACCTAAGCCGGGGATGTTGTGGACAAACACTTGTCTTTCTTAGGAAAGGTAACCTTGGGGATTGACATAGCAGGGATCAGGCATGCAGATCCTGGAAGCTCCAAGTTAGAACCAAACACCCCTTTCTTAAGACACCAGCAAGCTGACATATCCTCAGCTTGGTCAGTGTGCTTCCAGGATCCCCCACACTAGGGACATAGTCAGGGGAGGGAGAAGTATAGGAAATACCATCTTTGGAGAATAGCTACTGAGTTCCCTGCAGATGCTCTGCAGGTCAAGCTGAACAGCTGGGCTGAAGGTCAGGTAGTAGGTGTTTCTGAATTCACCTTGAGTCCCCCCAAATCTGCATCATTTTGCCTTCACTTCAGACCCACCTCACCTGTCCCTATGGCCCTTCTCAGCTGTCTTAGTCTATTTTCTGTGACTATAATAGAATACCCAAGGCTGGATAATTTATGAAGGAAAGAGGATTACTTTGGCTCACCATTTTAGATGTCCAGGAGCACAGCTCCAGAATCTGCTTGGCTTGTGATGGGAGCATTGCTTTGCTCATGTGTGGTAGAAAACAGGAGTGTGCAGGCATGTGCAGAACAGAGGGATCACATGGTAAGAGAAGAGACAAGAGGGTGGGCAGGCAAGTGTGGAGGAGAGAAACGTGCAAGAGAGGAAACGAGAGAAAGCTGAGGAAGCCCGATATGCTGCATACCAATCTGTTCTGGAGGTAACTGGCCCTGTCCTATGAGGGAAGAACTCACTCCCACAAAAAAGGCTTTAATCCTTCCTAATGAAATCACCTCTTAATGGACCCATCACCTTTCAACATTATGACATTGGGGAACAAATTTCAACAGGAGTTTTGGAGGGGACAAGCACATTCAAACCATAGCCACCAGCTATGCGTGTGCTTGCTGCCCAAGGCTCCTGCTGTCACTCCCAAGCCCACACAAACGTGTGAAGAAGCCTGCACAGAGCCAACCTCTGGGTTGGAATGAACCCCTCCCGCAAGGAGGCAACCCTTCTTTGCCCATTTCTGGAGCTTCTGCACCATCATCTCCCTTAGAGCCTTTGACTGCAGAAACTCCGGGCAAGGAAAATTTGCTTCCCTGTGCAGAGTCCACGTGTGTACAGAGAAAGAAAGAGCATCTGAACTGGTGCCAGGGAGTTGCTATTTTTAACAACAAAACAAAGCCCAGTGACCACTCAGTGCTGCTCTCTTGGCCAGCACGGGCTACGGGTTTGTGGAATGGAAAGGCTGCCACCTACTCCTCACCATCTGGGTGGCTCAGGCTCAGGCCTGGGATCTACCTTGAACTTGGGGAGATGGCTTTGCACAGTTAGGTATTCAGGCAGCTGGGACAATGTTGGGTGGGTTTATCAACAACTACTCACTGAGCCTCAGCCCTTGCCAGGTACCCTTCTAGACTTTTTTGTCTTGCAAATTAACCTTAAAAATAGCCAGGGATAGATGAGCTATACCGTTGCCCTGTGACTAATGGAGAGAGCATTCTCTTACCATCTCTGGGGTTTATTGAATGTGACACAGTGAGTCTGGTTATAGAATTTTCTGGGGGATTCCACAGATGGGGGATTCCTGGTTTGACATACTTCCTTGTCACCCCCACTTTCTATGAAGTTCTGTTTCTAAGGTGGGCTGCCCAGGAGGGCTTATCAGGAGGCTGCAACACCTTTGGCCTTATTTGAAATGTTGTGGGTACAACAAGTTTTAATCCTAGCAGATGCAGTCTGGCTATGTGACAGCCCCTTTCCTTCTGAACCTAAGCAATCCTTGCAGGGAAGCTTGAGCCAGAGGGATCCTCTGACCCCTGATAACTAGGCAGGAGCCAGAGAGTCAGGGCAGTCTCATTGATCATGTTCTTTATTTTCTCAACGTGTCCAAGCAGAGCAAAGGCTTTGAACAGAGAAACCTGAGTTTGCTTGCACTTAGCCAAGACTGGGGAGGAAACATATTTTCTTCCCTCCTCCTCACAAGGGGGCCTTGCCCATTCCCTGTGTGCAACAGTATCGGTCAGAGGAACATTCTGAGCGGGGGCCTCTCTTGCTTCTTTGCTTTGGATCTCTCCTCCCAAAGCTTCAGACTGGAGTTGGGGGTGGGGGCAGGGCTCAAACCACCTTAGAACCTGCCTCCACCTCCCTGAGTCTGAGTCAGGCCTCCCAATCCTCCCCAGGGAAACAGAGCTGGAATTTTACACTTCATTTCTTTCTTCTTTCTTTTTTTTTGGTGGTGCTTGGGGTTAAACCCAGGGCCTGTGCGTGCAAGGCAAGCACTCTACCAACTGAGCTATACCCCCATCCTCATTTCTTTTTTTTTTTTTTTCATTCATTCATCTACAAATATTTATTGAGCTGCTGCTGTGTACCAGGCAATCCCCAGGGAACCCAGCTGGTGATCTTCCAATCAGGATACTGAATGCTCACTATGGAGAAAGGACTGTCTAGATGAGGCCAAGCAGGTTCATTCAGGCTCTGGAGCCATCAGATGGCAGGGCAGAAGTGAGGGAAGACTTTCTCTGTGCAGGAATCTAGCCACATCCGGGAAACCCTTGGGGGGCAGTGGGGTATGGGGAGAAACAACACAGGGCTCACAGGGTCTGTGGCCATAGCACCCTGAAGGCTGGTCTGCAGCCCTCTCGAGAGCTCCCCATGTGCCCAGCCTGCCCAAGGGTCCAATTCTTTAGGACTTGAAGAGCTGGTACCAGACTCAAAACAGACATTTTTCCTGGCCAGGGCAACATAGGAGATCTGAATGCTTAGAATGTTGGAGTTTACTCTTTGAGGTTAGTAGGGAGATCACAGGAACCCTAACATTAGGGCCTTGCCCTAGATGTTATTTTGTCTGTGGACATACTGTGGGTATTCTTCCCATAAATACAAGGGTGAGCCCAGGGACAAGAGGAGCAGTGCCCCACGGCAAGGTTACTGTGTTCCTAGATGCAGTAAGCATCTGCGTCCTCATCCAGAACAAGACCCTCCCACCCCTGAGATGGAACTTCCCATTATAGTGCGCTTGCCTCTTCCTAGGCTACAGGAAAGCAACAGTAAATGAGGCTTTGGATTTCCTAAATATCCCCCTCCCCATTTCATAGACACTCAAAGAGAAGATTTTTCTCACAGAAAAGACTCAAAAAGAAAGAATGTTTATTAGGTCGATTAGGCATAAACTCACACCGTTAAACCATCCAATACTCGACAGTCTGACACCAAAGAGCTGAAGCAAAAAAAGGGCTTGACCCAATTATGACATTCAGGTGATAAATCACTCTGATCAGGAAAGGATGTAAGAGGAGCAGCTGAAAGTCTGTCTCCACAGCCACGTGGCTTGGATCTCTGGAAAAGTGGATATTGGTTCAGACAGCAATTTGTAGGCCCTGATTAGTCCACTCAATAGTGACTGAGATTTCCCAGTAGACACTGCACCATAAAGTCAATAAATATTGAACTGATTTTAAAAAAAATAAAAAAGATCTTTTCAGAGAAAAGATGCATAAGGGAAGATTGGTATGCTGGCTTGAAGATAAATGTCTACAAAGACTACACTCTGAAGTCCAGGGAGGAACCTTGTTCACAGCATCACAGGAAGCAAATTACTCCAGTCTTAAATAAGATCCCTTTGATAGGCAGCAGCAAATCAGTACAAATTAAGGCAAATGCATTCGTGACTGAGAGGGTTTTCTTTTTCTGCCTGAAAAACACCACTAGCCAGGCTTCTGGTAGCTGTCTTCTAGATTGGGGCCTCTGGTTTACACAGTGGTTGAGTCAATTTGGTGGAAGTTCAAACCCTTAAGCCAATTCCTTCATTTAAGTCCCTGGGTGCTTGTCTTATGTTTCTAGGCAGGCAATTGAAATTTGGATATGGTTTTTCTTTTGCACTTTTTGCCCAGCAAATGTAAATGCAGTATCGGTGAAGCATTGTGACCGCAGAGCGTGTGGCGGGAGGGCTAGCGGAGCCTGATGTGATGGGGAGCAAGAGTGCTGCAGATACCAGTTGTCCTGGGACAGTCCTGGTTTATGCCTGGTGCTCTCCAGTCCCATCATCCAGCTTTCATCTGCACTTTCCAGAGTTTCTCAGTTTGGATGCTGCATGACAGGCACTCTAAGAGAGATCATTTCCCAGCCTCTGGCATCATTTGAAGAAAAGGATGTACATAGGAACTTTTGTTTTGGATAAAGAGAGAGTCTATGATTTGGCAGGTGGGGTTGAGCCTAGAGAAAGAGGAAAGGGGCCTGGGATGGATTTTCTTTCTGCAGGGGGCCACAGACTGAGCCCTAGACTGAGAGACTCTAAGGTTGCAGGGACTCCATTGACAAGGGCCATGGTGAGGTCTGGGGGAGAAGGGCACTTCTTGCTTCAGAGCTGAACATCAGATGGAGACCAAAGAGGTCCAGGGGCTCAGTAGCTGGGAGGAAGTTTCCTTCGCAGGGCTTTAACTACTTTGCTTTTAGAGCTCAAGGAGAGGATGCACCCATTTGTTCCTGAGCTCACACATGACAGTCACAGAGAACTCCCAGAATACCTGGGTAGGGCTCTGACAGCACTGCCAGGTACCTACAGCTCTGCAGAGGCCAAGAACAATTAAAACGTGTGTGCTAGCAAGCCTCATCCACAGCATTAAATCCCTGAAATCTGAGAACGCTGAGCTTAGACATGAACTGGGAATGTTAGCAAGACCTGGCTCCAATATGGTGGTCATCTTCAGGACCAGAGTCTACCCACTTCCGCACATCTTGCACTCTGTGATATGCCCTCTCTGCATAAAGCCTCCCTTGGGGCATTCTTTCCCCTACCAGATTGAAGCTCCTCTTGGGTAGGCACTTTTTGCTTCCCTCACATGATATAACCTTGTTTGGTTTAAGGGGTGCTCAGGCAAGTTTGGTTGGATGAATGAACGAATGATAATGAGATATGGTGCATCTAATTCGCCAGCTTGTCAGCAGCTAGCTAAACTTTGTCAGGGGGCTGCAGAACAACTGACTTTTCAAGGAAATGGGCTAATTCATAAAATACTCCAGCATTTTAGGTCCCTCTCTAGTCCAGGAAATGCTGTTGCTCTCAATAACATTTTGCTGTGTTGCTAATAACTGACGTCTAAAAGTCCCTTAAAAGCTTATTTTAATTGATGAATAATAATTGTGCATATTTATGGGGCACAGTGTGATATTTCAACACATATATACAATGAGATCAAAGATACAATGAGATTGAATATACAATGTGATCAAATCAGGGTAATTAACCTGTCCACCACTTCAAATGTTTATCATTTCTTTGTGTTGAGAGCATTCAAAATCCTTTCTTTTACCTATTTTGAAATATACAATAAATCATTGCTAACTATAGTAACTCTACTATGCTATAGAACACTAGAACCAGGCAGGAATAAGGTACAAACCTGCAATCCCATCTACTCAGGAGGCTAAGGGAGGCAGATCTCAAGTTGAGGTCAGCCTCAGCAACTTAGTGAAATCTGTATCAAAATAAAAAATAAAAAGGGCTAGGCATGTGGCTCAGTACTGGGTTCAATCCTCAGTACAAAAAAAGAAAAGAGAAAAAAAAAAAAACACTAGAACTTTTTCTTCCTATCCAACTGTATTTTTGAACCCCCAAACCAACTTCTCTCTACCCTCCTAGCCTTTCCCTTTCCCAGCCTCTGATAACCACCATTTACCATTTAGTATCTACATTTGTGGGATCAATTTATAGTTCCCACATATGAGGTACTTGTCTTTCTGTGCTAGCCTTATTTTACTTAACATAGTGTCCTCCAGGCAGGATCCTCAAAGAATTAATAATAAAACTACTATATGATCCAACAATCCCATTACTGGGTAAGTATCCAAAGGAAAGGAAATCAGTAGATTGAAGAGATCTGTGTTCCCATGTTTATTGCAGCAGTATCCACAATACCCAAAATATTGAATCAGCCTAGGTGTTCATCAGTAGATAATTGGACAAGAAAATGTGACACATATACACAGGGATATTGGCTGAATATTATTCAACCATTAAAAAGAATGAAACCTTGTCATTGTGGGAAGTCTCCTTTGAATAATAATTTTTTTCTCAGGTATAATCCCTTTATCATGCAATGAAGGTGTGAGATGGTAAAATGCCCGAGAGAGTGTTTAACTTATTGGGAAAGCTTTAGACTTGTGCTGAATGGCTGGTTTGGAGACCTATGTCTACATTATTCTTTAAGGGATCCCTTGGCCAGAAACTAAGGGCTACTGGTCCTCAGTCACCAACCATGTTGGTCTACATGGTTTCCAAAGGAGATGGACATGTATCTCCCTAATTTAACTACATGTTCCCAGCATAGATGGGTGTTTATCTGCAGGAAATAACCGATGCTTCTCATCAGCATACCTTTCTACATTAAATATACATAATGATTTCAAACCCACTGGGCTTCAGTGTGGAATGAATGGTGTTAAAACAATCTCTGTCCCCTTCCTAGGAACTATGAAGATTTGGGAATTTAACCACAAGGTCCACTTTTCTACAAACTGAGACTTTATAGAACTTCCCTGTTTAAGTTCTGAGTTTAAAGCCTGACTCCTCCACTTAAATAGTTATGTGGTCCTAAGATACTTATGGTCTTTGAACCTGAATTTTATTACTTATCAAATGAGAACAATATTATCAAACTGATGGAATTGCTGGAAAGACTAAATGAGGTAGTGGTATTGAAAAAATTTGAATTATTCTGTATTACGTAAGTGACTAAAACAACATTAGAAATGTTAAAAATTATCAATCCAGTGGATATAATAAGGCTTAGTTTTTACTGACTGTCCCTGTATTTCAGGAACAGTGAAGTTCTCGAGCACATACCACCTTGTAGTTAAGTGAAGGAACTGAGGTACAAACCTAGGCCCTGGCCCCAAGATCATGCTCTTGATTTCTACCTGCATTCCCATTTCTGTACCTGTAATAATTAACACTCAACTGTGTTGGAAAAAAAGGCCAACTTCTTTAACCACATCTCCCTTTACTCTAATGTAACCTAGGTTCCTAAAGTTTTGCAACCTACCCAGTTAAACAGGGAAAATATTTCTATGACAATAATTGAAACAAACTGGAATTTTGGTTTTTGCATCAATGTCATTTGTCGGAATCACATACTCAGAATCTGTTATCTTTTATTCTGAGCAGAGAATCCAATAGGCTTATGCCTCAAGAATAACTTTGTTGAGAGCAACATTATTTTCCTGCTACTATTTTTCTGGCTGGTAAAAATTGGAACACATGATAACTTGACTCTACCCATTGGACAAACAGTGATACACCCTCTTCTGTTACTGGAAAGGGCTTTACTTTTCTTGAGCAAAGAGATTCCCTGGATTCTAACTGCCACTGATGACTCTAGAATAATTTTCTGTCACTATAAGAGTACACACACATTTGGTCAAAGCTGTGATAGATTCTATGTGGTTGCTTCAAAAGACAGCAGTCCTCACCTTTGTCCTAAGAATCAAAGATAAGAACTATTATTTATCATGAGGCTACTATGGTCTAGGGACTATGCTAAAGGTTTCCTAGATTGTTATAGTCAGGGCAGGCTAGATTATGGTGTGGCAGCAAACAACCCTCAAATCTTAGTAACTAATGGTAAATTTACTTCTTAATTTCATCAAAGATCATTGCAGGTTGGCTGGGCCTCCCCTCTACCTCTTCTTACACTGGGAGCTTCCACCATCAAATGTATTGCTGGTTGCTATGGAAAAAAGTAGGGATCATAGAAATGTCTTCCACTAGTTAGAAAATGCTTCTGCACAGAGTAACACTCTCAATGAAATGCTCTCACTTCAATGGACAAAGGAACTCACACGGCTAAGTCTAATATCAAGGGGCTAGGGAAATGCAACCTTTCCATATGCCCAAAAGGAAGAGCATGAGAGTTTTTGGTGAGATGCACAAATGACCACCACACTTGTACTATCTTAAACCTCACAACAGCTCAGTGAGGTAGGTCTGTTGTCTTCCCTATTTTATAAATGGGGAAACTAAGAAAGATTTAGTAACTTGCCCAAGGTCTTAAAACTCGTAATTTGAACACAGAGAATGTCTATGGCTCAGGAATGACCTTTTCTAGAGTACAGGAACATAGAGGGCAGTGACCTCATGGATTTGTTCTTCTCCACCACTCTAAGCTTTCCTGCTTCTTGGGTTCTTCTGTATTATCTTACTCCCAAGCCTCAGCGTTTATAATTCCCAGACATCTTTGTCCCATCTGAGTTTCTATGACCTGCTCTGGCTTCACAAGTCCTTGCTCTCAAATCAGCTGTGGTGAGACAGGCTTATGAATGGTGAACAAGATCAGCAGATCCCCGTGCAGGAAGAAAGGAGGTCATTTCGAGCTACCTTATTTTATAGATTAGAAAGGTCTTGCCAGCTTCCAAAATCCATGTCCCAATTTGTAATCCAGAATGCTTTGATTGGCGGGACCTTGCCAAGATTACTTCTATGCAAGATATCATATTTAAAAGAGAAGAAAAAGACAGTGGAGGATATCCCTGGTGGGTAGGACATGATGCCCTTGAACTTGAATGCATCTGTAAAGAGGAATTAAGCCCGAGTAGAAGATTTAGTTCATATGCCCAGAATCTAAAATTTCACAGTTCCACCTCAGGAATTCTTGCATACATTCTCGAAAAGTCTCCCTGAACTTTCTTAACTTTGCCATCTTGAGCTCTTAAAGAAAACACTAATTGTATGTTTTGAAATCCACAAAAGGAAAGGGGTGAGGGACATGGAGACCAATCGCTTCAGCCTGGCTTAAGCCTTCCCTGGCATTAGCCCCAGGGGTGAGCTTGCCTCTGTGGATTCCCAGCCGGGAAGCACCACCCGGGTTTATTTTCAGAGGTGGAAACTCAAGCAACAATTATCTCCTGTCACAGCAAATTAAAAGCCCAGGCTCACCCATCCCAAGAGCAGGGCGAGTGCAGGACCATAATGACAGGCCAAGGCTGGTGCATTTCCTTTAAAGGCATGGGCCACTCACAAAATGCACAAAATAAACAGAGACATAAAAGTCCATGGAAAAGGCCCACAAGTGAGAACAAGCGTCTGTGCCAAGATCACAGAGTGCATTTTGATTCCACAGGGGATTGAGGATTGTGGCAACAGAAAGTGCTCAGATAAGTTTTTTGTTTTTTTTCCTCCTGTATTTAGGATAATTTGGAAGCTATTGTGCATGACCTTTCAGAGGGTGAGGATGGATGGCCTTACCTGTTTCTCTCTCTCTCTCTCTCTCTCTCTCTCTCTCTCTCTCTCTCTCTCACACACACACACACACACACACACACTTCTATGACTTTAAGAGCATCGTCCACTTCCACTAACTCCTGTCAGAATCTCCATCCCTTCCTGGACACCTGCCTCCCTTCTAGACAGGAACTGTGGCCTTGCTGGCCAGGGCTTTGGCTTGAAGTGCCTCTCCCCTCTTATATTTGGTGCCAGCATCATTTGGCAAGAACTTAGGCAAAACTTGCCTCTTCTGGGAAGTCTTCCAGGACTGGCACTTCTGGACCCTAGCACCCCTGCTTACAGCTTCTCTATTAGTTGTCTCTGCTACTTTGTGTTAGTAAAGGGGTGGGAAGTTTTATTTTTTCCTTTTATTTATGCCATGCATGTTTAACTTCCAAAAAGTGTTTCCACATCCACTATATTATTTCATCTTCAATGTCACCTGGTGAGGTAGGTGGGTGGGGAAAAGCATTCCACCTAACAGTTGGGAACTTGCAAATGGAGGTGGCAGAAGGGCACAGGCTTTGGCTTGGGTGGGTTTCTAATCTCCCTAAGCCCCAGGTCTCTCATCTGTAAAAAGGGGATAAAAATAGTTCCCAACCATAGGTTATTTAAAGGATTAAATGAGACCACACAGGTAACGTGTTTACCTCACACAGAATCAGAGCCCAGTGTCATTATTTTAATGATGATGAAATTCAGGCTCAGAGTGGGGAGTGTGGCAGGGAAAGCCAAGGGCTTAGAGGCAGCAGATTCTAGTTCTCTGTGCTCAGTGGCTTTGGGAAAGTCACTTTACCCCTCTGAGCCTCAGTTTTTTTCATCTAATAGAAAAAATGACACCATATATCACATACTCTGGGGGAGTTGAAAGGATTAATTCAAAACCACTTTTGAAAGCAAATTCTAAATTATGACATGTCTCAAAAAATGTTAATTTAATTAACTGTCTAAATTCCTACAACACATAAGTGCCGGAACCAGGTTTCTCACTCCTGATGTTCATTTCAGCAGGTCGTGTTTTCTGCCTGCCTCCCACTGGAGTCCCATAAATGCTGCTGACTGGCTGGTGGGGTGGTTAGGTGGGCTGGGTGCCACAGCTCCAAGCACCAGGATTGCACAAGTGTGGCCCCAGCTGGTGGCCTCTCCCTGTTTCTTCCCCACACTCATGAGAGTAGAATTATGCAGAGAAAGCAGAGCTCAGAAACCAGAACCATTCTTGCCATCCCCAACTCTCCTGTTTCATCTCTGCTATTGGCCAAGAGAACAAAGAAGGGTCAAGGAGGGAGAAGACTTAATGAAAATGGATCCCAGTGCCTTAGGGACTGTGGCACCAGGACTGGTTCTGAGAAGGTGGGAGGAATCCTAGGATCCACACAGCAACAAGGATATGTGTTTTCACTAGCATTTCCCCACTGGCTCATGGGTCAGTTCTCTAGTTAGTCTTCTTTGGAGTTTGCAGGCAGAAAGTACCTTGGTCTTCACTGCATCTTTCTCTTCTGTCTCTGGGAAAGCCCAGAGCAGAAACTAGCAGGTCCCTTGAGAATAACATCATGAGAATCCCTGCTCAGAGAAGAACAATCTGCCTTGGACATCTTGCCTTGGTTGCTGTGTTAACCTTGGTTTTCATTGCTGCGACCAAAACACCTGTCAAGAACAACTTAGAGGAGGAAACACTTATTACTACTTTAGTGATTCAGTCCATTTGTTGGCCAATTCCATTGCTCTAGGTCCAAGATGAGGCAGCATATCATGGCAGAAGAGTGTGACAGAGGGAAGCTGCTCTGGGTCATGGCAGGTGGGAAGCAGAGAGAAAGGAAGAGGAAGGGATCACAGGAAAGATGAATCCTGCCAGGGCATGCTTCCCAGTGACCTACCTCCTCCAGCCATGTCCACCTTCCTACAGTTACCACCCAGTCCCTTCAAACTAGGATGGACTGATTAGGTTATAGCTCTCACCATCCAATCATTTTACTTCTGAACATTCTTGCATGAACCCAGGAACTTTGGAGGGACATCTCATGTCCAATCCATAACAGTTGTGAAGGACTTCAGGGAGTGTCTGAGTCCCTTCTGACCATTCCTTTGAGATGTTCCAGTTGGCCCAGACAGGATCAACTTTGATGTACTCAGGTCAACCTATCCTGAACTATCTTGCTTCCATCCTCCCTGCTTCCAAGTATCCTTTTCTAAGCACCAGTTGCTTCAGTATAGCTTGGGGTTCTCTGAGTTACTGTTCAGATGATAATGAGCACATGGACAAAGGGATCAGTGGGGTCAAGGACAAAGAGGTTTGATCTCAAGCTTAACTGTGAACTCCCAGCATGACGTTGGGAATATTCCCAAGACCCCCAGTCAGACACACATGGTCTGACCCTATGTTGGTCATAGGGATGAGGTAGAAATTAATGAGACCCTGAACTTGGAGTTCATTGAATGTAAGATTTTACCATAAGAGTAAAATTTATTTTTCCTAAGAGTTACGTGAACTAGAGGAGTAGACCACAAATTCAAGTTCATAGGTCTATATTGAGTCAAAATGACCACCAAACTGTGTGGAATCAACATAATTTAAAGAAGAGACAAGGCACCATGAGTTCTCTTCATACACCCTTTCAGTATCCATACAGTATTATCATCCAAACATATTCCTACTATCTCACCTTAGTCATATTTCAGTTTTCGGGTTCTATTCAAAAGTGGACTCCAAATAACAGTGGCCAAAAATAACAATCATGTGCTTGTTTCTAGTTCCATAATTTGGAACATATCCTCTGCTGTCCTCATCTGGGGTCATGTAGGCCACAGTCAGTTGGCAGATGAACAGGTAGGGAATAGGATAGAGATTGGCAGGGCCCAGCTGGCCCACTGGGGCCTCGGTGGGGATGACTGGCATTACTGGGATGACTGGGACATTCTCTCCATGTGGTCACTGGTCCTCAGGAGATCAGCCTGGACAGGTTTCCTTACATGGGAGTCACAGGACATCAAGAAGTTGAGAGCAAAACCACAAGGCCCACCCTTACTTCTGCCATATTCTGTTGATCAAAGCAAGTCACAGAGCCAGCCAGGATTCCAGGAGAGGAAACACTCCACCTTGATTTTACATTGCAAGGAAGCGTGCATCCAGGCATGGAAGAAATTACTGGAGCCATCGCGTTATAACTGGTTACAGTCACTGATGCTGCATACTTACAGATTATTCCTTTCACACTTGGGAATGGCCTTTTCCTCAGTGACAAAGGCAAGTGGAGACTCCCACTGGACTAAGTTATTTAAGTGGGGATATTCATTTATATGACATCATCAAGCACCACACACATAATCATATTTCAAAACAACTTCATTATTGTTATTCATTATTCCCATTTTTGTTTACCAGGAAGGCTGATGTTCAGGAAGGGTTAATGACCTAATGTCACTCAATTATAAGGGGAGGAGCTAGGAGTTTCTGCATCTTTGAAATAGGAATCGTAAAACTTCACCACCTGCACAGTTAGGAGGCTGGAATGAGGCACTCCATGTGCAAGTGGCTGGTAAACCCCAAAGCTCTGCACAAATATTAGCTGTTTTCACCAGGCCAAATAGACTCTGTTGGGAGAGGGGGCCGCGCAGGAAGGCGCCAGAGCCATCTGAGCCAGACGCCAACTGTTGTATGTCTCTCAGCTGCTATTTGCTTTGGCTTCAGACCAAATCCTTCACCCAGTGCCTTTGGTGATTATGGACAAGAAAGAGCCCCATGGGCCAGGCTGGCAAGCCAGGGCATGCTACTGGTGAGGACAGCCTGCCACAGGCTTGCGCCCACCGCAAGAAGGGAGAGGCTCTAGCCAGGCTCCACCTGCCTGGCCGTTGTCTCTAATAGCCACAGTGGTCAGTTAGCATAGGTGGAGCTACATTTTTCTTTAAATTATTACTCAAGGTCACATACACATCCTTGAGTTGCTCCAAGTTTACTTTTCCCCAACTCTTCTCTAACTTTCAAACCAATCCTTTCTATTTTGCCTTATTTAAAATCCCCTTTCTTTATAATTATTTATCCCACATCTTTATTCTGTATACCCAAAGTTTCCTCCACCTCATTATCTTATCTGTTACCTGGCTTCTTTATGTTCCAGTTCTGTGGCGGACCTCATTCTCTCAGAAGACAGAAGGCAGGATCAGTCTTCTCCAACCTTCTATTTGTACATATACCTTCTACCCACAGGTAAAATCTTTTCCTCCTTTGAGGTGCATGCTACCTTGTTGCTATCATCCGCCAACTTCCCATCTATCACTACAATCCTTCTTTGAGAATTCTGGTTTCTCATTCACAGCTTAGATCACGAAGGACACCTTCAGTATTCATTCAATGTTTCGGACTCATATTTCCTTAAGTTTTAAAACCCTATTGCCCTTTGTCCACATCCCATGATAGCAGAAACACATTGTTAAAGGCTTTACATGGGGAAAAGGAATTAGATTTACATGATATAGCTGATGGTGACAGAAACAGAACCTGTGAGATGTTAAAGGGGACAGGTTTCAGCTATCAATCAGGAGTGATCTACTGGTGAGGAGGCTGCCTTGCAGTTAATTACTTCTAGCTACAGGAGTATTCACACAAAAAAAGACTGATGCAGGTGGCAAAATAAGTCAGATTAGGAGTCAGGAAATCTGGTTTTTGAAGGTTATCTCAACTCCTTCGCAACTAATGGAAATTGGACAGTTTTCAACTTCTCTAAACTTCAGTTTTCTCATGCTTAAAAATGAAGAACGATAATTCTTATCACACTCTATCACAGGAAACCAAATGCAATCAAGAGTGAGAAAATAATTGTAGGATATGCAATAAATATCATTAAAAGCTCTGGTAAGACAATATATATATTGTCTATATATATATATACCTTATATAAATCTAATTTTATGTTAAGTTAAAAATGAAGAGAGAGGACAACTAAATACTGAATTCTGGTTCAGAGGGTGGATAGACGCTTGCATTTATTTCCAACCTCCCTCCACTTCCTCAAACTCCTGGATATTTTAAAGGTATAAACCAAGAAGTGTGAGAGGACCGAGAAAAGGGACAGTAACAGCAACATGTTGGAGGTATGAGGTAAATGACAACAAACCTGAGAAAATGGGACGCTCAGATAGCTTTGGGAAAGCAGTCAAGGGGATCTGGTTAATAGTACAAAACTTCTAGCTCAATCAGCCTCCAAAACACTAGGACCCAGGATGCATCTTCTAGGCAGAAGATTGATACATCTTCTCTGGAAACATGTTGATGCTGGGTTCCAGCCATATCACCCTACGGAAACACTCATATTCATCAAGGGCTACCCATAGTTTGAAGCTTCCAATCAGCTTTTCAGTATCTCAAATGTGAAGAAACCAAAGAGCATCAGCCAGATGATGAGCATCTCTACTAAGAAAGACAAGAATGCTACTGACTTTTGTATGGCGATTGTCTGTCTTATAACTTAACTGAATTCATTAATTCTTTCTAACAGTGTTACAGATCATGTCACCTGTAAATGAGACTATTTGACTTCTGGTTTGGGTGACTTTTTCTTTTTCTTGCCTCACTGCTGGCTGGTACTACCATATTAAACAAAAATGGTGGGGCTGGGATGTGGCTCAAGCGGTAGCGCGCTCGCCTGGCATGCGTGCGGCCCGGGTTCGATCCTCAGCACCACATACAAACAAAGATGTTGTGTCCGCCAAATACTAAAAAATAAATATTAAAAAACTCTCTCTCTCTCTACCTCTATCTCTCTCACTCTCTCTTTAAAAAAAAAAAAAAAAAAAAAAAAAAAAAAAAATGGTGAGGGTGGGCTTCCTTGCCTAGTTCCTTCCTTCCCTTTTTCTTAGAGGAAAAGCTTTCAACTTATCACCAGTGAGTATGGTGTTAGCTGGGGCTTGTCATGTGTAGCCTTTCTTGTGTTTTTGTATGTAGATTCTTTCTGTACCTAACTTGTTGGGAGTGCTGATCATGAAAGCTGTTTAATTTTGTCAAAAGCTTTTTCTGTATTTATCCCACATGATCAGATGGTTTTTGTCTTTCATTCAGTTAACATGTATTGATTTGCATTTCTTTAGATGTTTGGTAGAATTCAGCCTTGAAGCTATTAGGTCCTGAGTTTTACTTTAATGGGGGATTTTTAATTACTGATTCAGTCTCCTTGGTTATTGATTTGTTTAGATTGTCTATTTCTTCATGATTCAGACTTGGTAGCCTGGTAGCTTGTGTTTCTGGGTTATTCAATTTTTTGCTGTCTAATTGTTCAGAGTAGTGTTGTGATTCTTTATATTTAAAAAAATTATTAGTTATTGATGGACCTTTATTCATTTATTTGTTTGTATGTGGTGCTGAGAATTGAACCCAGTGCCTCATACATGCTAGGCAGGCGCTCCACTACTAAGCCACAACCCCAGTCCTGTGATTCTTTGTATTTTTGTATCAGTTATATCTTCTCTTTTACTTCTGATTTTGTTTATGTGAGTCTTTCTTTTTTTTTCTTGGTTAAACTACTAAAGGTTTGTTGATTTTGTTTATACTTTTAAAGCTCAACTCAGCTTTGTTGATTTTTTTCTATCTTTGTTTATTTCTTTCACTTATTTTTGCTCTAATCTTTGTTATTTCTTCCTTTCTAATAACTTTGGGCTTACTTTGTACTCCTTTTTCTTGTGCCTTGTGGTATGTTAGATTATTTGAGATTTTTCTTCTTTTTAAATGTAGGCATTTATTACTATGAACTGTCTTAGAATTGTTTATGATGTGTCCCCTTAAGTTTGGGTATATTGTATTTTCATCATTTGTCTCAAGGCATTTTAAAATTTCCTTTCAATTTCCTCTTTGATCTATTGATTGTTCAGAAGTAAGTTGTTTTAATTTCCACATATTTGTGTATTTCCAAAATTCCTCCTGTTATTGATTTCTAGTTTCATAATATTGTGGTTAGAAAAAATAATTGATGTGATTTCAACATTCTTATGTTTTTTTAAAGTCATGTTTCGTGATTTGATTTCAGTTAGCGTTTTGTTGCTGTGACCAAAATACCTGCAAGAACAACTTAGAGGAATTGGAGTTTACCTGGGGCTCATAGTTTCAGAGGTCTCAGTTCATACATAGCCAATTCCACTGCTCTGGGCCCAAGGTGAGGCAGCACATCATGAAAGAAGAAAACTGCTCAGCTCATGTCAAGGTCAGGAAGCAGAAAGAGACAAAGGAGGAAAGGGGCTACAGGGGGAATGAACATTTCCAGGGCACTTCCCCAGTAACCCACCTTTTCCCAAGGTTCTGACTGCCTATGATTACCACCCAGTTCACAGGAACTAGGATGAACTGATTAGGTTACCACTGTCACAATCTGATCACTTCACCTCTGAACATTCCTGCATTAATACAAGAGTTTTAGAGGGACACCTCATATTCAAACCACAATAGTGACCCTGATGTGAACTATCCTGAAGATGTTCCATGTGCACTTGAGAAGAATACGTATTTTGAAAACAAATTTTTTTTATAAATAGTTTATTTTTATTTTAGTTTATTATAAATAGTTTATTTTTATAAATAAACTAAACAATTTAGAAGAAGTGACTATTTTTCAAGAGAGAAGAAAAAAATATGTATGATATGGCTATCTTAGGGAGGTAAGACATGCAACCATGTAACAAAATTGAGATGTTTTATTAAAAAGAAACATTCATAATGGGGAAAAAGTGTCCATGGAAATAAAAAATATGATAGCAAAATTGAAAACTGAAGCAGAAGGGTTGAAAGATAAAGTTGAAGAAATCTTCCAGCAAGAGCAAAAAATTAAGAGATGGAAGATAGGAGAGAAAAGTTAAGGAAAGTAGATTACTCTGAAAAATCCAATATGGAAACAATAGATGAGCTCTCCCAAAATGGACAAAATGAAGGGATAGACTGACAAAGAAATAATTCAAGATGACTTTTCAAAATTGATAAACATGAGTTTTCCAATTGAAATAACGAATTAATGCCCATTCTGATCAATAAAAATAGATTGATAAAAATATTAGTGCAAATAATTATGAGATTTTTAGAATTAAGATCCTATAGACTTTCAGAGGAAAAATAATAGTTACAAAGAACAGGAATCAGGATGGCATCATCCTTTTCATTTGCAATGTTGAATGTTAGGATAATGGAATAACACTTTCAAAATTCTGAATGGAAATTATCTACATCCTAAAATTCTACACTCAAATCAAAATATGAGTGTAGAATAAAGACATTGTCAGACATGTAAAATTCAAAAAAATCTACTTCCTATCTGCCCTTTCTCAGGAAATTTTCACAAAATGTACTCCACCCAAATGAGAGATTAAGCCAAAGAAGGAAAGACAGGACATGGGAAAGAGGAAATTCAACACGGAAGAAAGGTCAAAGATACTTCCAGAATGAAATGGAAATTTTTTTGTCAGCTTTTTGTCTCTGTGACCAAAAGATCCGCAAGAACAACATAAAAAAGAAAAAGTTAGTTTTGGTTCACAGTTTAAGAGGCTCAATCCACAGTTGGCCGACTCCAAAACTCTAGGCCTAAGGCAAGGTAGAACATTATGGTGGAAGGGCCTGGAAAAGGAAAGCTCAGGACAATCAGGAAGCAAAGAGAGCTCTGCTTACTAGAGACAAAATATAAACACAAAGACATGCCCAGAGGGACCCACGTCCTCCAGCTATCTTCCCAGTTACCCCTCCCCCAGTTAATCCATATCAGTGGATTAATCCATCAACTCAGTTACAATTCTCACAATCAACTATTTCACCTCTGAACATTCCTACATTGTTTTATACATGAGCTTTTGGGGCACCTCACATGTAAACCATAACAAGAAACATGAGCTAGGACTACAGTGGTAATATAGCTATAAGGGGCTATCAGATCATTTAGGAACAAATAAGAAGCTCCAGGGGATTTCTCCAACATGAAATTGATTGACCGAAAGTAGTTCTGAATATACTGGCAGGAAATTTAGGCAATTGGTGGAGATTTTGATGTTGCCTTAATTTAAGTGCATAAAAAAGTGACCCAAAGTACATTATTTAACTCTAGGGAAAGTTAAAAGTTATTGGGGGAAAAAATAAGTTTACTACATGGCTCAGCTGTGCACATTGCTTACATAGTCATAAAAACACCAAATATTGTCCTAACCAAAATTATGATAGAGCTGCAATGATCCTGGGAAAACCGGAGGGTTTTGTGGTGGTGGAGGGGTGGTGGTGGGTAGAGGGGAATGAAAGAGAATGAAATGCTCTATCTCCAATGGTAGAAAGTCAATAGATAATTTCTCAAAATGAAAAACCAGAAAGTAGTAGTATAAGTTTGTATGGAGGATCAGTCATTTATTCAAAAACATTGCCTCTGGGGAAGGGAAATTGAGTGGGGAAACTGATGGTTTTTGCGACACACCTAGTAAAATAGCTTAACAAGACATGTGCATAAATTTGATTAAAATGCAAGTGAAAAATTGTCAAATAATGTGGATGATTATTCTTGCTGTTCTACTTATAAGGCTGTTAATACCCAGGAGGTTAATACCTAGTGAGACCAGGGACATGAGTCTGCTCACCTTCCTTGCCCCATCACCTCACATCATGAAAGCACCCCACATGAAAATAGCTCACCTCGCCATTTTCAAAGGTAATGTTGACAACACTTGATTACTCCCTGCATACTAGCTTCGGAACTTGATGCCTGGTTAGGATATGCCCACTCTATATGAGAAGGGCCACCTTCAGTCAGAGGTTACTCCGACGACTTCTCCAGTTTCCTCCCACTCCAAGACAGGGGATAAAACTATACAAAACTCACTGGAGTCACACAGATACATGCCTAGGGGCCTTTGGGGTTGATGAATGGCAGGAGCCAAGATAGAGTCAGGGAAGACTCCTGGAAGAGGCTATCATCTGTGCTTACATCTTAGGTTTTGCTCCTTAAAACTGTGCACTAGTCATCTATTTGCTACATTGAATTAAAGCATGACTAAGTAGTGCATTTTAATGTTTTCCTTTCTTTTACATTGTTCGTTGAACACACAAAGTCATAGTTGAAGAAATTGATATTTCCAACACCTAGTATCATGGCATCATATAGCAGAAGAAGTGTGGGTCTGCTGTCTAGCTGATGTTCTGCATAATAAGGAGAGAAGTTCCAACTGTCAGCAAGAATTCCAAATTGCAAGGAGCAAGTGGATAAGTATTAGAACTCAGGTTGTTTGGTTTGATTGACTCTGTCTTTCACTCACCTTCTACCAGTCTCACCATCAGTTACCGGGGGGCTACAAGGAACCACAGGAGAGCAGAATCCCTGTCGAGGCAGAAGCAAACAAGAGATAAGGGGAACATAAGATTTGCAGTGGTAGTTGGTTCTTTGGCAAAACAAACAGCTTGTGATAACCTCATTCCAAGCTTTAACATACCTTGTGTCAAAAATGCAAAATGCCAAGTGGAAGAAAAGCACTAGACTTCTCAAGGGCCCCATCCAAAAGGCCTCATAAACCCCATTCAAACACAGTTGCTCTCATTATTGCCTCTGAACTTGTTCAGTGTCCCTCCCCACCCCCAGAAGAGTGCTCAGGTTTCCTTCAGGCTGGGATCCAACTTGCAAAGACGTGCCAAAGAGCTAGTGTGTGGGGTGCTGAATTTAAATGCCCCATTCTCTACTAGCCACCCCCATGAGATGGCATTTTTGCATGAACAACATGAAGAACCAAAACATGATTTGAGATAGACTTTATTGCCATGATAAATGGCTTTCTCTGAGGGGCATTTCCACAGGCTTCAGTTGTGGTAGAAGACACTATGCATTCGAGTTAAGATCTCTTTCTTGTGTCTCAGGGAAGAAAAAATACTTGATGAGGTATTATGTAGATGTGTTAGTCTGGTTCCCCTGGGAAGCAGACTCTGAGATGGGAGATAGGCAGATGAGAGATTTATTGGGAGGTAAAATCTATGAAACAAGAGGCAGTAAGAAGCAGCACTGGACAGACGAAGTCCTCAGACTGAGATGAATATCTGATACCTGAAATGAAAAGGGAGAGGAAGAAAAATGGAGCAAGGAAAAGCTCAACCCAACCCAATAGAAATTCCAGAATTTCTATTACACAGAAATGGCCACGCTGCAGGGTCTCCACCATGCTCAGTCATGCAGCAGAATATTAAATCGGCCCAATGCTGAGGCTGGAACTCCAGGGCACTGCAGATGGAGGCTGTCTACTAATTGCACTTTATATAGCTGAACATCAAATTCTTTTCTTGAAGGAAGTTGTGAAGAGCATGCCTGTCATAGTAGGGATGACAATAAGATAATAAAATACTAAGATGCCATGCCTTAAGCCAAGATTTAACAGATGTGGAAAGAGTATTGCAAAACACTGTCAATCGAGATAAGAATACGGCCAGGCATGATGACACATGCCTATAATCCCAGCAACTTGGGAGGCTGAGGCAGGATCACAAGTTCAAAGCCAACTTCAGCAACTTAAAGAGGCTGAAAGAACTTGTTGAGACCCTATCTCAAAATAAAAATCATTTTAAAATGGGCTGAGGGGTGTGACTCAGTGGTTAATTACTCAGTGGTTAATTATTGACCTGGGGTCAATCCCTGGTGCCAATAATAACAACCAAGAAGAGAACATACTGAACTGATAGAAATTTGAAACTTGAATGGTTTAGTTTTCTATCCAGTTTTGCAGTACAAACTGTTTCATTCATTATTTTAAATTTCATCATTGGCAACGGCTTATTGATCTTCTGTGTATCATACACTATTCTTGGCCTCCACTCACAAAGAAATCTTAATGAAAGAATTAAATAGTTAAAACAATACATAATAAGCCCTAATGGAAATGCCCGTGAGTTATTGCAGAAGCTCAGAGGAAGGTAGGACAAAAACATGAAATAATTTAGGCTTTTGTTTCACCCTTGGATAGGAGCCCTGTCAATCTACTTCATAAAGCACCAAGTCTAGTGTGTGTATTGTAAATGAGCTACCCAAATGGTTTGGAATAGTTAGGCAGCTGATTATTTCAGCAATGATCTCTGGAACAGACAGTTCTCTGTTGAAAAGAAGATCATAGTCTCATAATGAAATTTAGACCACATTGGAATCCACACAATCCCCACCCTAACCAAACTGGACATTGACTCCAGGGGTAGAAAGGTAGGCAGACTTTAGCTCACAGGTTCATAGGCAATTTTGCCACCTCAGAAGGCCAGGGCATCACTGTTCCCTATTTGGATTCATTTTGGTCATACAGACCTGATACCCAGGAATATGAATGTTGATCAGGAGTTCACATGATGTGTACCGATCTGGGATGAGAATCTGTGGTAGGCATTGAGGAATATAATGATGTATACAACATAGCACCTGCTCTTAAGGGGCAAACAGTACCAGGTCTTGGAAAGTCCACTAGTTCCCATGGAGCTCTCCTTGTGTCTATGACTGTCTTTGGGCCCCTCTGAGAGCTTTGATAGACTACCTCAGACTCTCGGACTGTCTGAGCCTGCATCTTCCATTGACCTTGACTTCTACACTGAGCCCTACACCTCCAGACCATGGAACTGCTTAAGTTTATGGTGTTGTTACTGCCGTTACTCCTACTGACCTTAAACTGTATGACCCTAACACAGTCTGAAGTCATTACACCCACCTGTGCTAAGGGCTGGAACCACCATTATCCTGACATGCGTAGGCTAGGATCAAAACTAGTCTTTGTACAGCACACATTAATGTCCAACTATCTGCAGTGGCTCAGAAATTGGCGTTATTCTCTGTCATGCATGTCTTGAAATGTTTTTATAACAACAGGGGAAAATAAATCTACCCTACGTGAATTAACACAAAACCAGCTTCCAAGTACAAAATGACTTGCATCTTAATGCAGAAAAAATATACCAAAGTGTGCTATGTATTTTATTCCCAAAGCCCACCCTTTGTTTCTATGTTCTAAAGTAGGGTAAGAGGAATTCTGTTATGTGTTCTCTATTCTTTTTCTTTTTTAGCCTGTGGTCTTTATATTTTAGCTACAAATCACCCCATTGGTAAGAGAGTCTCTATCAGGAATCACATGCTTCATCAAAAGTAAACCTCACATTCCTCTTCTAATTGTTGCCTTCTGACAGGTCGGGGAAAATCGTTCTGTTTTCATAGTGAAGTCACAGACATAAATCTCCTAGGATTAAAGCCCTCTCAGCAATCAAGCATGCTCACATCATCCACAAGGACTTCTTTCTGTGTGTGTGAGAGAGAGAAAGAGAGAGAGAGAGAGGGAATCCCTTTCAGTAAACTCGGATTCTGGAAGAGAACAGCAAATTCACCAGCCCCCTCCTCAAGGGTTCTCCAGTCCACTGGGGCTTATAAACCCCAGGTTCAAACCCAAGTTTATATATAAAACAGGAAAACTTCTTGGATTTTTTATTTCCCTTATAATCTCATCATAGTACTTCTTCCTCACTCTCCTTGGCTTCTCCACTTCATTTGTTTGCTTGCTTGTTTGTTTCATTGTTTATTTTAACCTACAAGCCACAGCGATAGGAGAGAAAGAGCACTGGATTTGGAATTAGAAAGAACCATGTTCAAATCCCTCTTCTTCTGCTTTCTAGCTGTTTGACCTCCTGTGCTCCCTCTTAGTCTGTTTCCACAGCTGTTATAGAGGAATATAATTTCACAAGGTTATTGAGGGAACCAAATGACCTAACATATATAAAAGTGTCTGGCACAGAAGCCTTTAATAAAATCCTCCAGTTTCACTCTCCTGATTAAATGCTCCTCTGAAACAGATCTCACAGTGAGCAGTCCACTCAGCAGGGATCACCTCCATGAAGCTGGGACACTGCTGCAGAAGTCAGAAGTCAGCTGCTGTGACCAGCTAGGAAGGTCCAAGCTTAGGAGGAAACACAATGATCGCAATACTGGCTGCCATACTTCCCCAAGGAAGCCAAGCCATGGTGTCTAGAGCAGTGAAAGGATTCAGTTGCCCTCCCCTTTCTCTTCTCCCTATATTTCAAGGCCTATCTTTGTCCAAGGAAAATCAAATTAGAAAAACCAGTTTACATCAGTGATTAAGTTTGTCAAAATATTTTCCTTTAACTTTGCAAATATTGTCTACTGAACAATGATGCTCTTTTGACTACCTTTCCCCCAATCCTGTCCCAGCTGTCTCCTCTCTCTCATGCCTCCTCAGTTTCAGCCAAAATCTTTGTTGCAAAAAAAACACTCTTAAAACGTGAGCTTTGCACTCAGGTGGGTTTAGGTTAATTCTCTCTCAGCTACCCATTAGTTAATGAAACTTGGGGCAAGTCACACTCTTTGGTTTCAGACTCCACATCTGTGAAATGGGGATAACAAACAACATCTTACCATGTTGTTGGAAGAATTAAATAATTTGAACTGTAGAGGGCTGTGGGTGGTATGTAGTAACCAGTGAACACACGATGGCCATTATTATCATTATTATTATCCTCCTATAATTATCAGTACATCCCAGCAATAGCAGTATTGCACAATTGGACCATTGTTCTATTTTGTTCCTGTCCAATGGGGGAGATTTGGGGAAAACATCTATGGTGTAAGAATTTCCAGCTGAGGAATATGTGACCTTATGAGAAGAAAACGATTAGAGAAGCTAAGGTAACACGTCAATCTATAAAATTTGGGGCAAGTAAGGTTATATTTGTTAAAATAGTTCTCTAAAGGCAAAGCATCAAACAAAGAGTCTCGTGATATTTTATGCACATCATTTTAGAGAGAATTGATTTCCATTTACCATCTCTGGCACATGGGAAATTTTGCTGGGACACCTTGGTCATTTAAAGTTAAAACAATGTGTATGTAGTCAGTGGGCTCTATAATAGTCGATGCCAAAGGCATCCTGTCTGCCTGCTCCTCCACCCAAACATCTCGTGTATTTTTAATGTGGTGACTTGGAGCTACTGCCTTGGCTTCCCTGGATCTTCATTGCAGCCTGTCTTGAACCATCCCAGCACCCTCAAGAAACTGACCCTGGCCTACAGACCATGGGGGACTGGAGTTATTCTCCTCCCTTCCCTCTTTCTTCTCCTTGCTTCCAAATCAAAAGCACCCTGGATCTGTATGGAGAGTTGTCAGTTTTCACTCAAAGCCACACTCACCCAGGGAGAGGAAATCAAGCACTGTGGACCAGGCCAATCTCCTCCTTCCTCACCCTGCACAGAAGGGGGTCTCTGTCCAGTGTTTCCAAGGGTGTCCTACGGGGACATGCCCTCTCTTTTAACTCACCCTTCTTTCTCTTCCCCTCCATCGGGCTTTTTATTCTCTGCTCTTTTAGTGCTTCGACTCCCCCACCATCTTCTCCAGGGAGCCTCTTCCTTCCTTTAAGAATACTTTGGCGTCCGGCCCCAAGACTCTTCTAGTGATGGGCAGTTTGGCAATGTCAAGCATTCTCAGGATGCCGCTGGCATCCTCCTCAGTGACGGCCAACTCCCAGGAGGAGGGAGGAGGGAGTTTTAGTTCTTTCAATGGGGGAAAGATGAGGGGGGGGGGGTTCTACTCTGTACTAAAATCTGTTCTTCCAAATTTCTGAAATTCAAAACATCTCACTAGGGGTATCTGTTTCACTGAACAGACTCCTAACTAGGTTCCAATTTATAGTACTTCTAGTAACATAATATGACTCTCTATTTCATAAAATCTAGAGCCCTAAACATATGCTATTATTAATGCTTCTTATAATATGTTAATATTCAAGGTGCCATGTTTAAATTGTTTTTCCCTGAGCTCCAGGTTTTTCCCACAACTTGCAGAGATAAGGAAGGGTAGAGAGGGGGAGAATGAGCCTCAGTTTACCCCACTATGCTCATAGCCTAAGTAAACCTAACTACTACATCTACTGGGAGCTAAACCTCAGACCTGCCCATACCAGAATTTCTCAGTAGGAAGAGGAAAGGATATTGTTAGTATAATATTTGCTAATTTTGTTTGTCCAACGAAGAATGCTTTATTATACTGAGATACAAGGCTATCAAATATAAAGCTGCCCTATTGTTGATGGCTCCATATATTTTTTCTTTTGATTTTTACATATAAAATCCTTATAGGCAGGGACTGTGTATCTTCATGGGTCATTTTTCCTCAAGAAGCATTTGTTGAGAGCTGGATACACACCAGTGGATTGAATGGGGGAGGACTTTGAACTCTGCATGACTGCCAATCCACAGCCATCTTGTGCTCAGCAACACACCTTTAGGTTGCCAATTTTAGTAACACACAACTTTGTTGCCCTGACCACAGCTGTATGAACCAGAGGATCAGCACCCAACCCAAAGACATCCATCTATAGGTTAGCAAGCATCACAGAATCTGGTTAAGTGAGACAACTTTGCCCCAAGGAGAATCCCACACTGGGTAGGATGCAAAATACTAGCTTCTTTCTTTAAGGCAACTGAAATAACAGATACAGTATCTTTTGATGGCTTCAGGGGAAAGATAAGCTGAGTCACTAAAATGGACTTCCATGTCTGAGGGAATGCTCACTAATGATGCTGTTGTTAGGGTATCATTGACCTTGATGTTCAATGACCAAAACTAACACTATTAGCTAAGGGATGTTCCAGTAACCACAAGACTTAGCAGGACATGTGCTGGGACAGTTTTGCCAACTCTTTTCTTTCCCTTGTATCATTATGATGAATATCCTTTATTGGAGTTAATTGGAATGTGTCTCTATTACTTGCATCCTTAGAGAACTAATTAACAATGTGCCAGTGTGCCCAGTGCTGGGAACATCATGATGAGTTTGTGAGCTCTATTCAAAGAGGTGAACTTGTAAGTGGAAATGTCCAGTAAGTGGAGTGTTTTAGTTTCCTATGGCTGCTGTGGCAAAATGCCATAAACTTGGTAACTTAAACGAACACAATTTTATTCTCTGAAAATTCTGGAAGCCAGAAAACTCCAATCAGTTTTACTGGAATTAAAGTCGAGATGTCAGGAGGGCTAGCTTCTTCTGGGAGCTCTAGGGGAGAATTTATTTTCTTGCATTTTCTAGACTTGACTTACCACATGGCAAAAGTCTTGAGAATAATGTAAACATAGAGGTCTACAAAAGAGGCAGCCAGACCAGAGTAGGGGAAGCCAACACATAGGGAAATTTCCTTTTCTCCATCCTCTCTGACTTGTCCATCATCTCAGGATTCCAGGAGAGAGATGAGCATAAAGACTCTGCCAATGTGTCACTCGGGGTGCAACTGCACAACTGTCTGTCCCATCTCAATAAAAGTCATTGAGCTTACTCCTTTCTCAAAATAGAACTTGGGAAATGCCTTCACTATCCCACTTCTCCCAAATAAGAGTGCAAAGATATAGGCCAAGAGTCAAATGGGAATGAGGTTGATGTGCTCCAAAACAACAGGGGTTGGGAATGGGCAGAAACATAGGTGATGTTTCCTAAGAAAACACCCAGATATGAGGGGTTTTTTGTTTTGTTTTACTGTGGATGAGGATTGTGATTTGAGTTGGAGATGTGATTTGAGTTGGAGGGCAATTGTGTGGTATTTATCACTTAGATTTAGGGGAAGGATTTTGAGGGAAATGACTAGCTAGTCATTAGAAATCATTTCAGACACCAAAATTGATGTGGAGGTTGCATTAGGAAAGGAGGCTTCATTTACTAGAGGATAGGAAAGTTAATTAAGCAGCAAGTGTGTTTATAAGTAAGATGCTCAGACGAGTTTGTAATGTTGTCCTTGTCATTATAGGTTTTCCTGGTACAAAAATACTCTGTTGGTAGTTATGGGAAAGGTTAATTTTCATTAGGCATTCACTTACTCATTGCAAAATGAAAATGTGTGTGTTAGTCAACTTTGCATCATTGTCCTTTGGGATAAACAATCTCTAGGAAGAAAATCTTTATTTTTGTTCATGGTTTCAGAAAGATAGCTCATAGTTGTCTGAGCCTGTTGCTTTGGGCCTGAGGCAGCACAGTAGGTAATGACAGCAGAAATATGTGATGGAGGAGGCTTGTTTACCTCATGTAGGCTGAGAAGCAAAGAGAGAGACAGGAGGGGGCCTGGGTTCTATATCCCCTTAATGAGTTAACTTTCTTCCACTAGGCACGCCCCCACCTACCGTTCTACCACCTCCTAATAGCACCACAGGTTGGCAACTAAACCTTTAGCACATTGCTTTTTAGAGAACATTTGAAATATAAACCATAACTCTGTGTGTGTGTGTGTGTGTGTTCTCAACCAATATATATATTGTATACCTCATAATATAGTCAGGTACAAAGACTGTATCATGAGGTAGACAAGGATTCAAAACTTGGATGGATGGATGGATGAATGGATGGATATGTATATGGATTGATGAGTGTGTGGGTACATGGATGTAAGCAGGGATGCCTTGTCATGATTGGAAACTCTAGCTTTAAGATCTCTGACTCTGAATCCAGACAGAGGAAGTAGGGAAGTATCATTAAAAACTTGTGAAAGAAGCATTTGCAGCCATGTGGCTTCATCTGGACTGGTTGTATTTGGTTTCTCCTGAAGTTCATTGGGGTTGGACCATCTGTGGCTTATGTTTGGGGTGCCTGAAAGTGGCTTTTCCTTCCCTTTACACAGAGACTATCATGATGCCCTTTTGCATTCTTCTCTATCTATGTCAACTTTATCTGGATACTCACTGCAAATGCTCATGTGGGCCAATTCCATTACATTGCTCCACCCAAAATTTGCTGGATACCATTATCTAGAATAATTGAGCTGATTTCAATATAAATCAAAAAAAGCCACTCTCTGAATAACGTTTGGTGATTTAAATTGATGGCCCTGTATACCTTAAGGGTCTGTGGTAACATAGCCTGGCCAATTTCTCTTTTGCCCCTGGCTCTATTGGGTCTCATCCTACCTACCCAGGCTGACCTTTTGCCCTGCCCCGCACTGCAGCCAAATCAAAGGACTCACAGCTGCCCTTGTGCTCCTGGCTATTTCAAGCATTCTGTGACTTTGTTCATAGCGATCACTCAGCCTGAAGCATCTTTCCTCTCTCTCCATTTCTCTCCACTTTTCCTTCCTTGCTTTTACCAATCCCCGAATACTCAAAATCCACAATATTATACTCAAAGCAGCTTTCATTGACCTTTCTCTCCCATTTCCACCCATTATCAAGTACTTTCTCCTGTACATACTTCTTTAGAGCAATGATAAGCCCTCAAATAAACTTATAGCAAGAAAAAAATAAACATACAAAACACCACAAGCAAATTAGTCAATGTAAAAGTGACCAGAATCTGAGGAAGGTCCACAGTGGAGAAGAAAAGTAAGAGGCCCAGTCATGCAAATGGGCCAGATGGGGATTAAGGGATCCTACTGTAAAAAGGCCAAATGAACAACCAGAGCAGTCTCTGTTGTTTCTAAGTTAAACATTTTTATTTCTCAGTTGAATCTATTTCTTAGAAATAAACACATCCCAGGACTGAGAAAGACTGTGACTCTGAGAAGATGATCCCCTTCTACACTCTACAGATCTCCAGGTTGCACTCCGAGCTCTGGTCAAGGCAAGGGACACTCATGGGAGCAGCCACATTCATCTTGGACGTTAAAGGGATGACATCAGTCACAGCCATCTCACCTTGTTCCCTAAGACTCCAGAAGGACATTGGAATTATAGCAAAAACAGCCCCACCAGTGCTCCCACTGGGCATGTCAAGGTGATTTAGGATAAGGCTGCAGGAGGAACACTTCAGCCTAATCCATAGAGACCGTGGGATGTTATTTCCTGGCTTGTTCTTTATTTCTCAGCTGAGGATGGTACTAATTTCCTGTAATAAACTTTAATCGTTTGGGCACTTCCTCATTATTTTTTTATTCTTTTGGCAACAGATTTATTAAGATGTAATTCATATACCATACAATTCACCCATTTAAAGTGTACAATATCATGGCTTTCAGTATATTCGAATAATTTTGCAGCCATTACCACAGGCAATAGCAGGACATTTTCATTACCCCAATAAGAAACCTCTGAACCATTAGCCATCATCTCCCCAAATCCCCATCATCCTCCAGCCCAGCCAACCATTAAGCTATTTATTTTCTCTATATATATATTTGCCTATTACTGACTGTTGAGGGCTGAAGTATGTCCCCCTGAAATTCAAAGGTTGCAGTCCTAACTCCTAGTACCTCAGAATGTGACTTTAGTCTTTAAGGAGTTGATGAAGTGAAAGTGAGATCAAAAGGATGAGCTGTAGTCAAATATGAGTAGTAACATTGAAGAAGAAATTTGGGCAGAGTTATTGAAGGAAGCCCATGTGAAGACACAGAGCCGATGGCCATCTCCGAGCCAAGGACAGAGGTCTCAGAAGAAACAAACCCTGCTAACACCTTGATCTCACATTTCCAGCCTCCACAACTGTGAGAAAATAAATTTATATTGCTTAAGCCACCTACTTACCCAGTCTGTGGTAGTATTATGGCAACCCTAGCAAACTCATACCTGGACATTTCCTATAAATAAAATCATACAATATTTAGTTCCTTTGTAACTGACTTCTTTCCCCTGGCATAATATTTTCAAGGTTTATCCAGATCGTAGCATGTATTCTTACTTCATTCCTTTTTATGACCAGATAATATTCCACCATATGGATGCACACATTTTGTTTATCCATTAATTATTGATGAACTCTTGGGTGATTTCTACTTTTTGACTATTTTGAATAATGGTTTTCTAAACCTTCATATGAAAGATTTTGTGTGAATTATGGTTCGGTTTTCTTTTTTTTAATATTTATTTTTTAGTTTTCGTCGGACACAACATCTTTGTTTGTATGTGGTGCTGAGGATCGAACCCAGGCCTCACGCATGCCAGGCAAGCGCGCTACCGCTTGAGCCACATCCCCAGCCCCATGGTTCAGTTATCTTGGGTAAATATCTAAGAATGGAATTTCCTGGAAACAGGTAATTCTATGCTTAACCTTTTGCAGAACTGCCCATTGGTTTTCGAAAGGGTCTGTACCATGTCACATTTCTAACAGCAACTTATGAGGGTTACATTTTTTTCCACATCCTCACCAGCACTTGCTATTATTTTTCTTTTTGATTACAGCCATTTTAGTGGGTACCTTATTGCATCTCAATGTGGTTTTGATTTCCATTTTTCTTATGGCTAATGATGCTTGTTGGCCATTTGTATTCTTACATAATGTCTATTCTGATCCTGTGTCCATTTTTAATTCACTTATCTGTCTTTTCATTGCTGAGTTATAAGATTTCTTTACACAGAAAAAAATACAAGTCTCTTATCATCTATATGATTTACAAAGTTTTTCTTCCATTTTATGGGTTGTCTTTTCACTTTCTTGATCGTGTTTTTTGAAGCACAAATAGTTTTAATTTTTATGATATCACACCTTTGGACGATATTCCAAGTTATAAGCTGCATCATTCCAGGGTAGGGCTACATAGAAATCTTGCATACCTGGAGTTCCTTTTAGATAGGGTAACCTCAATTCCACAAATTAAATTGACACATAAGACTCTTGGATTTGGAAATGAGCAGCCTGAGGAATTGGCTGCATGAGAAGGAATTGGTGTGATGGTAGAGGCACCTAGATCTTTGAGAACAGCACTGCCAGAGCTCCTTATACCATCTTAAGTTTCCTCCCAGATGCAAAGCAATGGTGGCAAAGACAATTTTTCCCAAGAATCTCCAGTGGTATGGCCAGGCATTGCTCCCAGATGGCTCAGAGCCTACTCTCTGGCCCATCTTGATTTCCCACGATCTACTTGATGTTCTTCAATAAACCCCTTTCCTGCTTAAACGAACCAGAATGGATTCTGTTTGCAACTCAGAACCCTGACCAATAAATAGCCATTTGAATTAGAATAAAGGAATTCTGGGATTTCAGAAACTACAGAATGTGTTACTTCCACAAAAGTAAATTTATTTCTGTCTTTTTTTTTAAAGTGAGACCTCTTATAGTTTATCAGTTTGGCCCTGTTTTCTTACAATTCTTTAAACAAAACCCACGCAATTCTTAATACAAATTCAAGACTTTCAAACAGCATAATTTTCCCTCATGGGAAGTTTACAGAAGTGCGGTGAATGTGCTCAGTTTATCCACAGACTTAACTCATCTAATGATCAATGGATGAAGCGCAGGGGGCAATTGTGAACCCAGGTGGTGGAACAGAACACAGATGTTGGCCTCATGGAAATAGCCCGGAGCACTGGTCCTACTGGTTTGAGCTTAAGATGCTGCACAATAACCAGGAAATGAGACCTACCTTTTTCTGAAGAAAAATGAATAACAGTCTTGGAAAAAGGTAATATTACAATTGTTCCTTATGAATTGTTAGACCAACCCCAACTAGATTTAAGGAAGAGACTATTGGTCTTTCCTTGGTTCTGGTCCCCATTTGGATTCCTAAGCCAGTTCTACATGTAGAGCTTTGAGACTTCTCAAATGTTTATGGAAGCCTCCTTGGACTGTCCCAAATTCACCAGATATTTTCCCAATACTCTTTTGACTTGATTAATAATTGGATCTTATATAAGGGGAACCACATTAATGAAAGAAGTCATGTTCAAAAAAAGCAAGACATTATGGAGATCAAGAATGCTTTTTTGTAAACTCAAGGCCACCAATGCCTATTCCAAACTTTAAATCTTCAGAGATCAAAAGTCCTGCTAGAGGATAAAGCATACCAAAGCCATAGAGAAACGTTAGTTTTGGCAAGATGAGCAAAGAGAAGTGGGAAGAAAGTAAGCAAACAAAATATAGAGAGGAAATTCTACCTTGACTCTTTTCACAGAAGTTTCATTGAAAAACAACAAACAATCAGCCAGCAGTCTTTTTATATCATTGAACAAATAATTAAAGGAAAAATATTCAAAATGAGTGACCTCTGCAGGCTCTGCCCTTTGCAACACGTGAAACTCTGAGGCTAGAAAATTTTATGGAATTTAATTTCTTCGGTAATTAAGAGAAGGCCAAACATCATGTTAACAGCCTCAGGTGGATGGCATTTCCCTTCTAGGTAAAAAATAGACTCACTCTGAAGCCCGTACTGGCAGGGACCATTTCTATGATTTATTATTAGAGATGTTTCTCTGAACATACAGGGCACCAGAAGCCACAGAAATGAGGTGTAGAGTTCTCTCCTGAGTATGAAGTCCATCTTCAGTGAGGGTTTCATTGCAATTGTCATTGCCAATGGTGACATTTTCTTTTCCTTATTTTTTCAAGTGGAGAAAATTCAGTCTGAGTGCTTGTGTTTAAAAAATAAAGCAAAATAAGGAGAGAGAGAGAGAGAGAGAGAGAGAGAGAGAGAGATTAAGGGGAAGGGGGGGAAGAAATGAAAGAAAAGAAATATACTTACTCTTCTTCAGTGTGGATATTCCATTGGGTCAAAATCCATCCCTGAAACAACAATTCAATGGCCTTTAATAAAGATATCAAGTCCAGTACTCCACCAAAGAGAGATAAGAAGTCATTCAGCTGTTTTCCCAATGGAAACAGCAGAAATGCTATTCAAATCTCCCACCACAGTTGCCAATTTCCATTGATTAAAAAAATAAGACCTTATTGGTTTAGAGAACAATAATGCCATTTGCAAAGTTGACTATAGAATGAAAACATTTCTTCTTTCCTTAGCACATATGCCTCCAAAAATTATAAACACAAGCAAAGAGCAGAAAAGATCTTTCATTTCAGATTTACTGAGCTCAGAATTAGGACTCCAGGTAGGCTGAGTGATATACAGTCTATAGTGTTAGTTCTTTTGCAAGCAGAACTCATGTCAATAGAATAGGGTAAATAAGGTGAATTGGGTTTCATAGTGAAAGCTCCAGAAATCTGCCCTGTACAGTCAGTCTGGCAGTTTAAGCCCAACTGCAGCTGCTGGCCTCTGCCCAAAGAAAGAAGTCCAACCACATCCTCTACCTGGGTGCACCTGAATTTATGCCTCATTTCTTTGCTTGCTCCATGCTCTGTGAAACTGATCTGAGTATATTTCATTTTCATTGAGAGAAACCCAACTCCAGGTCACAAAAATCAATAAGAGCCCTGTATTCAGTTTGGCTGCAAAGTTAGAGAACAAGGTGAGAAATGGTCCCTAAGTTAATAAAAGGAAATAGAACACACACATATATGCTTGCCCACATTCAGGTGTCTGAACTCACTTCCATATGGGCTGCCAGACAAAACTAATTGTAAACCAAGCTGGCGGACAGCACAGAGAGTGATTAGTTGTCATGAACATAATAAGAATATCTCCCCTCTCCTCCCAAAGGTGAAGAAAGATAACAAAAGTAATGTGAATGAGATCTGAGGGTATCACCAAGGGCAGTAATTCCCATCTTTTTTTTTAACATCAGTATGATTTCTTTTCTTCTTATTTATTTTTTAACTTTATTTATATTTTATGTGGTGCTGAGGTTTGAACCCAGTGCCTTACACATGTTAGGCAAGCCCTCTACCACTGAGTCACAGCCCTAGTCCCAGTAATGCCCATCTTTTGCTGAGATTTAAGTCACTTGATACATCATTTGAAAAATATGGACATAGATATACCTATAGCACATGAAGGGAGGGTGAGGGAAAATTTTTAAAAATTTTAACCTGTTATAAGGTAAAGAGAGCATTCCTGTCCTAAGGTCTCAGACCAGGGTCCTTTCTTTGGAAAATACCTCAAAATTTTATAGCAAGTTTAGGTAACACATGTAATCACCCATGCATGGTGCAGGGTAGGTGGATGTTTAATTGAAATATCCCAGGGAGTTAAGGCTGCAGTTGAGGAAATTGACTTTTGAGAGCAAGTGCAAAGAAACCCTCACTTGCTGTCAGATTTGCCTGTGGATTCTCAGTGCTGGAGTAATCTCACAGGCTGGAAAGACCTTATTCTGGATACAGTATCAATAATCTCCCAGATTCTGGGATAAAACTCCCAGAAGCTCAGACTGTTCCCTCAGATCTGTCTCCACAGATTCAAGAGAATAAACCTTTATCCACATGTCAATATCTCACTGAAACATTCCTGAGCAGAGATGTCTTCTGGTTGCCCTTCTCCTCTGGGAAAAATAGGAAACTCATTTGGACCTTCATCTGGTCTCCTCTGAAAAATTCTGGGAGTGACTTTTTCGTCAGAGGTGTTAAGGCAAGAGAATGTCCCTACTAGAGTAAGAGCAGAGCTGACCCCACCACAGTGCTAAATAATTCCTGTATTAACCACATGTAACCTTCACAGCAAACCCTGAAGAAGAGTCAATGATTTTCCTTATTGTGCAGATGAGAAAGCTAAGACACATGGAGGCCAGTGACTTGTCCAATGCTGTGTAGCTCAGGCATGTGCTGTTGAGCCTCTGAAGAGTGTGTGTGTGTGTGTGTGTGTGTGTGTGTGTGCACGTGCGCGTGGTTTATGACCAGCCAGTTCTTTGCAGCTCTTGAACTAGGTAACTAAAGCCACTAGGAAAGACTACTTCCATGGTCCAAACAAAGAGTATGGCCTAACTTGCTTGGGCCTGGCAAGGCCCTTCCTGCTGTTCTAACATGTCTGCCCCCAACACATGTTCCTGACAATGTGCTCCTGACATATATATTGTAGATTCATGGGGGTTTTTTTGTTTGTTTGTTTGTTTGTTTTTTCACTTCTGACTATAGCAGAACTCTTTCTCCTTTCGGGCTGAACATCTGCCTCCCAAAGGTCATTTTAGGAACATTTCTTCTACCCTTGCTATATGGTAGTAAGAAAACAGACATTCGAGACAGTTTTGAGCATGAATCCTGGGCCACTGACATAGGACCTCAAGTTCAGAATGTAATCAAACATCACTAGCTAGCCCAGCCTGGAGATGTAGTGCAGAGAAGGTACAGTTCTGGGTCAGACAAAGAAGCAGTGTTAACTCATCCTGAGGTATGACTGTGATAAACTGAAAACCCAAGCTGATCACGTGGCCATCGAGGGTACAAAGTCCTCTAAGAGGAACTAATGGAGGGCCACTGTCACTTGGGAATTGTCATCAGCATCTGTGAGAACTTCCAGAGAAGAGGCCTTTTCTACCATGCTCTGGGGCAATGGTTCCAAAATGGAGCTTGTGTCCCATGGCCCTCATCTTCTTTTGTCAGTGTCTCCCCGTTTCTCTTGCCTGGGAGATGGCTGACTCCAGAACCTCTTCCTCCAGCTTTATGCCCTATGCAGGGAGCTGAGAAAGGGAATCAGAAGAGCTTTCATGATAAGAGACCTGACCAGCCAGGCCGGGGACCAGTTTCACTGCATGTTACATTGGCAGTGATCCACACTGGTCCTGAAGAATCCCAGCTGCTGAGTCAAGATGGTGCCCACACGTCTAGAGCTTCTGGGAAACAGGGAACTGGAATGCGGCCCTGCTTCAGTGTGCCAGACCAAGTTTGCGGTAAGCACTGTGTACTCAGCTCTCAGCATCTCTACTGAGATAAGTGCTCTGAGATGGGATGGAGCTGGACAGTTGAAAGCCTTTGAATATATGCACTGTGAATGGAAACAGGGTTGATCTCTTGAAGAGGACTGAACTTAACATCTGCCTGTTTCCGAAAAGTAGGTTTTCTGGAATTCTACTCTAGGGACTGAAGGAAATAAACTCAGTTATAAAAACTATCTCAGTTATAAAAACTCCCTTACAATGTGCTCTAAAACTAGAAATGATTCAAATGACCATCAGTAAGTGGCTGGATAATGAAATCATGGTGAATCTATACAATGGAATATTTACTCAGCAATAAAAAGGAATGCATTATATTATTATGTTTGAGAGCATGGATGAATCTCAAAACAATTGTTCAGAGTGAAGAAGTCAGATGAAAGAGAGGCCATATGGTGCCATTCCATTTATATAAAGTTTTAAAAAATACAAATGAATCTCTACTGACAGAAAGTACGTGAGTGGTTGTCTGAGGATAAGGATGTGGGCCAGGGAGAAGCAGGAGGGAGGGGCAGCGGGGAACTTTCAGGGATGATGGATTATTCATAATGGATTATTCATGGTCATTTCATAGACATATACATATATCAGAACTTTTCAAAGTATACATATCCGTGCTGGTTGGCTTTTTATCACTGTGACAAAGTACGTGAGATAAACAAAGAAGGAAAGATTGATTTTGGCTCACAGTTTCAGAGGTTTCCATGCACGGTCACTCGTCTCCTCTCCATTGTTTCTGGGCCTGTCGTGAGGCAGGACATCATGGCAGGAGGGCAAGCGAGAGGAAAGCTATTTTTACCTTGTGGTGACCAGAAAGCAGAGAAAGAAAGAGAGATGAAGGATTCAGGGTCTCCATAGACCATTCAACATCACACCTTCAGTGACCTACTTCTTCCAACTAGGCCACCCCTAAAGTTTCCCCCACCTCCCAATGATTCCAACAACTAGGGACCAGGCCTTTGACACATGAGCCCTTGGGGGATATTTTAGATCCAAATTATAACAGTATTGAATATGTGTAGTATATTGCACATCAACAACACTTCAAGAAAGCTGTAAAAAGAGAGGCATAATATTATACAAGGTGCTTCATACTGCGCCTGGCATCTGGTCTATGCTTGATAGATTAGAGCTACATTATCATTTTCACCCTGTTGAGTTCAGCAGGCTCTCCCATACAAGGAACATCTATTCTCCTCCAGAAACATTTGGAACCTCAGAACCCCCCCCCTCGCCATCCTGCCCCTGCCCATTTGTAAAAATAAGAAAGGTTTCCTGGGGTGAGTTTGAGAAGTTCCAGGGAGACCACCTGGACATGACCAAATTCCCACTGTACCCCTAAACTTTGGTCCATTAGTGATTCCTTTCTCAATTAAATGTTTATTTAAAAACACACACACACAAATATGCCTTGACAGGAATAGTTTTCAATTTCTTTTTCTTCTAGAAAGAAAGAAAGGGAACAGACAGACAGTATTGGATCAGAGGGTGAAATACCGACAAGGAGAAATTTTTTTCTCAAAGATGGATCTCAGTAAGTTTGCTATTTTGGGGTCATTATCTCGTAAAGGCATTGGTAGCCTCTGTATTTGTGTCACTGAAATATGGGGAGAGTGTTTCAATCTGCTCTAAGGATCAGCATCTGGCACTCCTCAAATCCATACAGAAGGTTCTAGACAAAAAGGGAAATTTGGGCTGCTATTTTAATTAAGTGAAAGTCAATCTGACACTTCACTAATTTTTAACTTCCTAATTTTCTAGGCCCCTAAACTCAGTCTCTTGGTTACTGGACAAGCAAGTTGTTTTTGCTCACTTATTTTGCTATTTTTTCTGAAGGTTTTTCTGTCCCCTCATAACCCAAGAGCTGGGATGCTCGATTTAGTTTCAAAGAGAAGAATCATAAAATAAATCAGAGAAGGTCTACTATTAAAAACTAAAACCCAAAGCAGCCAGAGGCCTGTGCCTGGACTCGACCACCTCAGGCCAGCTCTGGCAGGTTCTCTGGCCCCTGATGGCAATGTTGATTGTTCCACCTGATCAGGTGCCTGACTCAGGGACTCCACCTACACCTGCATGTGAGTCAGTGCCCATTCAGACCCCCACCCCCCTCACGTCTTAGATAATGAAGGACTGACCTGCCTGTAGGAGGGGCCACCCCCTCATACACACACATCCCTGGTGAACTTAGAAAGCGGTGGCAGGGCTGGCAGGCCCCACAGACGCAGAGCTTTGCACCCACCTCAGAAATATCACAAGGAAGAAGACAGAGGTCATGGAAGGAAGTGTACACAGAAGTGTCCCCAAAGCCTGAGTTAGTCAGCTGATTAATAGCTGACCCTGAGTAAAAGGGCAAAGTCTGCAAAGCACAGTTTTTTTATTCTACAAATGTTCACCGAACAACTACTGCACAACAAGCCCTTTAATAAATGTAGAGAAACACAGGTGAATAAGAAATAAGATCCCACAGTGTGACTGGAGCTACAGACTTAACCAACTCAAATAGCAGGCTCTGATCAGGTGGTCTGCCCCCCAGGGGGCCCCTTCTCCCCCCTGCCAGGTCCCAGCTGCACTTCCATTCTTGGATGATATTATTGTCTGTATTCCTCTCAAATCCACTTCTCTCTCATTTGCCCATTCCTCTTGCACTTAATACCTATTTTCTGGGGAAATCTACTGACTGATCACTCACGGATTCTGTTACCTTTTTTCAAAGATGTTTTTTTAAGAAGGTGTCCAGGGTGGGAGGTTGTTCCAGCAGAACAAAACTTTATCCCAAAGAATCGTACCTCTGATAGCAAAATTTTTGTCGTGGCAGAATGGCTCAAAATAGACTTTTTAATAGTGACATGATTTTAATATTCTTCTCTCTGGTTATAACCTCCCTTAGCTTGAAAACAATAATATGAAGTAGTTAATGACATTGTATAGGTAAGGATATAAGACTCAGAAAGTTCTCGTGTCTGATACGAGATCACATTGCCAACAATAAAACAAGACACGCATGAAGTTCTCTGATTGCAAGGCAGGGTCTTTCCCGTGTAACACATGCACTTCCCTCGCTCGCCCCTTTGTAGAAGTCTTCAGGCCATCAGCTGGCTTGAGTTAGGATGGACATGGACTTCAATGGGATAGCCATTTTTATGAGTCTTTCCATAACTCAAACAGGCACCTGGGGTATTGCTTTTCGTTTTCCTAAGTGGTCTGCAAAAGTCACTCCTCTTACCTTTTCCTCTGAACCTTGCTAACCTAAGCTCCCATCTCAAACTTTGACATGTTGAAGAGGGATAGTGGCTTATGGCATCATGCCAATGTCCCCTGAGTCCTTGGGTACTGCTTATGGATTAGCCTGTCCTCCCACCTTCCATGAATAGAGGGCTCAGCCTCAGTTGCAGAGAACTTCTCTTAATGGTCCATCAGGGAAAAATACCTCCCCTCTGGTGGCCTTGGCCTAGCCCTGGTCATAAAAAGGGATTTCATACCATTAGTGACTTCCCCTTCACAGTTCGTTAGCATGAAATGTCTTGGCAGCTGAAATGACAAAGGGGACTCCCTCCTCACCAGTGATTTCATGGCGAGAGACAGAAAATACCCTATTCTAAATGCAGCCACGGAGCAGCTGTATTTGCAGCTTTAATTTGTGGCTCTGACTCAACAGCAAGTTGAGATGCTGGAAAATGCTTGTAGCACCGGTCATCTGGCCACCAGATGGCAAGTTGGATTTAACTTTACACGGTAGGTCTTGTGCATAAACTGGCTGGGTCTGGACACCCGCTTTGTTCACTTTACTAGAAGACTGTGCTACCAAGGCTGAGCTGGAAGTGGTATAAGTTGAAGAGCCTCATATGGTTCCAGTAAAAAGTGATGTGTATGTGTGTTTATACACATATGTATATACATACGTACACATATACACATATATATATTTTTCATATGTATAAAATATGAATAAATACATGTGTTATTTTTACTCAATATTTTTTATGTATCTTCCAAAGAGGGTGGAAGTTAGGGATGTATTTGCATTTGAGGTCAGGATGTGAAGATCAAGTATCTTTTCTAGGAAAACTGAGTGTTGTTCCACTGTTGGGGCCATCAAAGACAGGAATTGAAAACAATAAATCCCAAAGTCTTGTGAAACTCATTTTAAAGACAAGAAGAATAAGTGATTCTGTTGACTAATTAAGTGTCTTCATTGATAACTAAGGTGATACCCATAGCTGCCTCTGTAAGTGTGATAACTCAGGCATTGACCTACCATTCAAATTTCTTCTGCTTTGGACCTATTGGTTTAACTACTGTAAATAGAGTAGTTAAACAACCAGCCCCACTTCCTCACCAAGCAGAAAGGGTCAAATAGAAATGGATGTGGTTTGGTGTGGAATATTATCTCTGCTGTTAACTTAGGGTACAGTGACAAGCACCCTCTAAGACAGCCCAAAAAGTGAAGTTAGAAGTGATTTGACCCACTTCTAACAAATATGGAGAAGTAACTGAATATCAGTTCCAAGATGAGATCATATGAAGATTGTGGCTTCCATCTTGAAGGTACAGTCTTTTGCTCTCTTCTCCTTGTTCTCTCTTCCTTCCTCTTCCTCTTACTCCTTCATTCCTGTTCTCTCTGAATACTCTTTCTATGAAAAGTCTGCTACCATGGTATGAATTAGCTCAGTGGAGAAGGATACAGACCTCTAATAATGATAGAAGTGAGCCTGGAAGTAGGTACCCTTCTCCATTCTCCCCCTCTCTGGCCTTCTATGAGACCACAGCCCTAAACAACAGTTTGCCAGCAACCTCAAGACAGACTTTGACCCACCAGCATTTAGTTAAGCTGTGCCCAGATTTTTAAGCCATAGAAACTAGGCTGGACCCTTCTATCTGAAGCCACTAAGATCTGGTGAACCAGTCAGTAAACAGCAACAAATAACCAATATAATCAGCAATGGGAGACAAGGTGATCCCCCTTTAACCACTGCAAGGTTAAACCACGTGGCTACTGGACTCAGTGTCTAGAACACTCAAGTTATAAACAAATCCTGATTCTGGGGAAGAGTTGTTCTAACCTCAAACACTGGACTCACCATGTATAACTCATTATGCTTGGAGGGACCTCATCGGACACACTTCTACTACTGGTTAGAATAGTTCAAAGATGGTCTTGCCCAGAGTACTTTTGAAAATTCAGAGGCCAGGGGCTGGGGTTCTAGCTCAGTGGCAGAGTGCTTGCCTAGTACGTGTGAGGCACTGGGTTTGATCCTCAGCACCACGGAAAAATAAACTCATGTTGTCCATCTACAACTACAAAGAAAAAACAGAGGCCAGGGCCCTATCCTGGGCTTACTAAAATAGAACCTTTTGTATTGGAACTTGAATCTGAATTTCTAGAAGATCATCCTGGTGATTTTGCCATTTAGTTCAGTTTTAAAAACTGCTTGGATGGGGAAACAACAACAACAAAAATCTTTTCAAGTCATCTTCTATATTGGTTCTTTCTTCTTTATGGCTCTCTATGTTAAGGGAGGTTTTGTAACTAGCAGAGATTAGACATTTTGGAAACTGAGTCCCAGCAGTGAATTTAGCATACTTGAGTGTCCTAAATGTGGGTGTAGTGTCAGCAATTTTCAGGTCTGGGAAAACTAAGCAATACTCCAAAGCTTACTTGTAGCCTTGAATCTATCAAAATAGTCATGGGGTCTACCATAAATCCATGAATAGTTTGTTTTCTAAAAATTTAAGCAAGCAATGATGTGTTGCTCAAACCAAATGTTTTCAGAGACACCATGGTATGGGGAAGGAGACTTTGGGATTAGTGTCAGAAGAACAGGGTTTAGGTGGTGGCTCCTCTACTGGCAGCTGTGTGACCTTGAGAAAGTTAACTAAGTTTCGTTTTCTTCTGGTTTAATTTAAATGGTTTATATATACTTTTGTTATAGAACCGGGACCATAATATTATATAAGTCCCTTTGCTTGCTTTTTTTGCTCAACATTATATTCTGAAAATCTTTTCATGTCATTAAAAGTACTTCAAAAACATTTTCAAGGGCTCCATAATATTCCATTTTGTAGATCTATTAGAGCTATTTTCCTGTGGTTAACCCTTTAGGCCATTTCCTAGGTTGCACCATTAGAAAGAACATTGTGAGAAACATCTCTGGATATAAAATTTGTCCACACTTCTTATTACTTCCTTAGAAGGAAATCTCAGAAATAAAATTACTGTTTCCAAAGGTCTGAATACTTTTAAAGGCCTAATACACATTGCAAATTGTTCTTTGGAAAGATTCAATGTGTACTTCTACCAGAAGAAAGAGAATTTCTATCTCAGTGCAACCTTGCTAACGTAAGACACTACCTATTTTTAATATCTTACTAGCTAGGTGGCATACATATTTTCACTAGTTTGATGGTTAAAACTTGCTTTCTTGGTACTTTTAAATATATTTTTTTTACCATGCCAGTAAGATCAAATACTTTTCCTATATTAACGAGATATTCTTCACTGGTAAAATGAGAATAATATTCCCTACTCATTGAGATATTGGAAGCATTTAGGGAAAGATAATTGTGAATACTTTTTAGAAATGCAATTATATAGTACCTTTAAAAACATAACTATTGTGGTCTCATTTTAATTTATATGTCAATCTCCCAGTCCTCCTTCATCCCATACATTTTCATTTCATATAACCAGAGACAAAGCATTAAGAGCTGTAATGGGGGAATGCTCAAATGACAAATGCACTCACGCAGCCTGCGTGGCTGTTTCCATGTTGTCACTTTTGATTATGGTAGGTTTGGGGCTAGGGTGACTTGGTCGATGGTATTTTAGTTTGGGCCTCCAGTTACTTCACAGCCACTCTGCATAGCCACTTCCTTCCCCTTTGTGAGCCACATCCCTGAGTCATTGTTCAGCTGTGGGTAGCAGCAGCAGTAGGTTTCTCAGAGTGAGTACCAAGAATCACCCGCTTCAACATACCCTAGGAATGGGTCTACCTACATGTAGAAAGTGCTTGCTTTTAACACACAGAATAAGAGCAGCTCCGAGGGAAAGCTATAATCCCCCAAATTTCTGTATTAAGTGGATGATTATGATTACTCTTTCAACTTGACTCTCTCACTTATTGAAAAAGAAAAATTAAGAAATAAAAACAAAAACAAAAAAGAAATAAAAACAAAAAATGATGTTAAAAGTCCAAAAATACAGGGAGAATTTTTCAACAAATTCACTATCAAGCATTAAAGATGTTCAATAACATGGTTTCTCGAGGGGAAAAAATAAGGTGGATTTAAACGTAATCCACGTTCAGTCAAACTATACCTTCACTCTCAGAAGCCTGGAGTTAAGCTCTCCTCTTTTCTCTAGGCTGTCTTTTGTGCCTGGTGAGCAATGGGGGTGAAAATTGTAAAGGCAGACTCTGTTCTTTCTTATTTATAACTAAAATATAAAAATGAGTACTTGGAGACCACTTGTACTAGTGCCTATAAACCCAGAGCAAAGAATTTTGTCTTAGTAGCTGTAAATAGAAGATTATTTTTTCTTCCAAATATATGGAAGAACTTAAGAGGCATATTGTGTACATAATTATACAGTTTGTGTTTTAATTCAATGGGAATTTGGGCTGAGTATGGACTGTAAAGTTAGGCATTTGGGGTTTAATTTGCTTTGGTATATCTTTCCCAGATAGGACTTCATGTTATTTGTACAATTTCATGGTGTCTCTATAGACTTGTTTTATTATTGTCCTATGAAAATTTTTATGCAATAAATACTAAAAATAAATAAAGAAAAGGGGGGGCAAACCAGCTTCTTAGTCTTTTTCAATGAGATTGAGTCCTTTTGTCAAAAGTAGCTCAGTTACTAAATACTTTCTGATTACCAGGATTGTATGAGGAGCACCTGCAGCTCCCTGGAGTGAGGATCCCTGCAATGCTCAGGAAGCACTTGCTAGGGAAGCCTGACAATATTGCCCTCCTCCCATCCAGGTTTGTAGGACTGAAGAAGATTCAGCCATGGGTCAGTGTGGTGCTGGGTTTACCATGGTGCATGTTCCCTTAGCTCATGGCTGGCTTAGAACAATCATGACCAATGGATACTGAAAGCATGAGGGATGATTCACAATGAAGGAAAAATCACCAAGAAATTCATCCATTTGGAGTTGGCCATTACTGATCTTTTGTCCCTTAAATGACAACATCTAATTCTTTGGAATGGGGCAAATTCAAGTTAGGACCTTTGTGCTTCATTCACATTTTCCTTGCTGCAAGTTCTCTGGTCAGTGCAGAGCATGTACCAGGATTTCTTCCACTTTCACATTAGAAATACTATTAATATTAAATAATAATAACTACTAGTGTTTATGCTAGACACTGAGGTACAATGAGAAGTAAGTGGTAATATGCAATGCCTCAGTAAGGTAGGTGCTGTCATTGTCCCATTTGATAGGTGAAAACCTAGCTCTGCCAGGTCAGATAATTTGTCGAGCACTGACCTAGGAATGGGCCCAGTTGGAATTCAGGCAAAGTCAAATCCCAGAGTCCCTGCTTCTCATGATGACTGCAAGTGGTATGGACTACTTACTGTTCTGGACACAGACATTAAATGGTTCACTGGACTATACTGTTTTTCCTTTCTTTTTATCATAGACTGAAGCAAGAAGCATCCAACTTATAGGGAGATGTGCTACAGATATAAGGTTGGAGCTTTGTGTTTAATCGTTCACAGCACAGATTTTTACTTTCCAATGCTAACTGGGATGGACAAACCAAATGGAAAGTAAGAAAAACATTTCTTTCCCTACGTGCCCCAAAGGAAGGGTTCCACGGAAAGTTGAGAGAACTAAATAGTTCAGGACAAAAACATCAAGAAGTTTGACGTCCAGGATTCTCCCAAAGCCTCATGTCTCTATCCATGAAGTCAAGTAGATTTAGTCATCCATGACCTTCTGTGGCCAGATCCTCCCCCACCAAGACTGTTCCCTGAGAAAATAACTATTTAGGTTGCCAGGAACAGAAAATTCTAATGTTGCATGGCTTTAGACAATTTAGTCAATTTAGTTTTCTGATCAAATGAGGCACCTGCAGGCACTGACTCCTCTCCCTCTGACTTTCATGACTTATAATTCAATTTGCTTTGGGCAATTTCTTCTTCAGGCCTTCATGGCCCAAGTTTATGCTCAGTTCTTCTCAAAATCACCTCTCATTTGCAAGTCTGCTTCCCTCCTTCACCTCTGCTTACTCCATTTATGAACTTCTGAGTGATCCTAGTAAGTCAAGGCTTCAAGTTATAAAAACGGTGCTAGAGACACATCTGCCTTAAGGAAGAGACAAAATAAATAGGGAAATATAATTTGAATCATATGAAATTGAGACTATGAGCCTATGGAGTTGGAAGCATCCACTGAACCTTTTTTAGAGTCTCCCTTTACAAATAACTTAGTTTAGCATCAAAGAGTCTCCAGTTTGGAAAAGATCTCTGAGGTAACCTGACCTACCAACCAGCTGCTGTTTGCCTGCCCTTTATATCATTTACATATGCTTTTAAAAACAAGGGTACTCATTAAACTAAAAAGCTTCTGCACAGCTAAGGAAATGATTAAGAACGTGAAGAGAGAGTTACAGAAGGGATAAAATCTTGGCCAGCTACTCCAGAATATACAAAGAACTCAAAACACCTAAAACCAAAAAACCCCCACAACTAACCCAGTCAATACATGGGCAAAAGAACTAAACAGAAATTTCTCAGTACAGGGAACACAAAATGCCAATAAATATGCTAGTATTTACCATCCTAGGGGGTAAATAAAAGTAATAAAGTGGTGAACACTTAATTGGGCACATACTAGGAACTGAGCACTGTGCTAAGGGTTTTGCATGTATTAATTCACTTAATCCTCACAGCAACTCCATATGGCACATGCTACTGAATTTATAATAAAATATCCTAGTTTTATATGAATTTATAGATGAGAAAAGGGATTATATCCTTTATCCTACAAAATTAGGGTAAGAGAAATAAAATAAATATAATAAAATATATCTGATAATGTATCTAAGATCACACAGCTTGGAAATTGAACCCAGTCAGTTTAGTTCCTGAGCTCATGCTCATACCTTCTGTTTGGTAGATCTTCTTACTATTTTCATTTTATAGTAACTAAAGCAAAGCAGGAGTAAGTAGTATATATTGATAGTATATATTCCATATCTACAATGCATTAGGCATTTTAATAGGTATAAATACTTGAATCTTCCCAACTATCCTGAAAAGAAATTTTTGTTGTAGTTGCTTTTATAACACATACAGTTAGATATAAGCCCAATGTCAGATTGCATAAATTCACCTATATGTGGTCTCTGTCCTGGATGGCCCTGGGAAGTCAGAAAGATGCTGGACTAGCTAAAATTTGGCCCATTCTGTAAGAGAACAAAATCCAAGCTTAGGTGATGCTCAAATTAAGCCACAGGACTGGAAGTGATGAATATACAATCCCCAATGCTTGCTCTGGACCCTGATGTCTTTCATGCCCAGAAACCCTGGGTGAGAAGCCTAAGGTACATCTAGCTGTGCCACCAGCTCCTCAAGGACACTTGGGTCAGATCCTGTGCTAGGCAGAATCTCATTTTCCTCCTCCTCTAAATGGAAAATCTGTTGAAATGGTCTGTAGAGCCCCTCCATGTTCTAGAACTTTCTGAGTATTCACTAAGATGTGGAGTATTTACATCCATGATTTCTTCTTAAGAGATACTCCTGTTTCAAAACCACTTCTTCCTGTGATTTGTGGCAAAATATAACCAGTGATCCTGAGAGTAAGAAAGTGTATTTGAGGCCAGAAAGTGCAACCTCCTAAGCACCAATCCCTTCCATGTTCCCTAATAAATCCCCTCCCTACAGACTCACCACATTTGCCATCTCCAGGCAAACAGGCAGCAGTTCATGACCCAAGGCAGATGGATCAAGGCTCATAGAGACCATGAGGACTGAGGAAGCAGACTTGTGGGGTTTTGTTGTTGTTGTTGTTTATGATTTTTTTAATTGTAGTTGGACACAATACCTTTATTTTTTATTTATTTATTTTTATGTGGTGCTGAGTATCGAACCCAGGGCCTCACATGTGCAAGGAGGGCGCTATACCATGGAGATACAACCCCAGCCCCATTCCTGTGGTTTTTAAAAAGCACACCGTTCAGGTCATAGCACATAAGCCTCAGGAGCTGCATTTCTCCAAAATCAGGCAGACCTCACGGATAATGCTGTTTCTGAATATTCTTCAGCTGTCTGGGAAGTATCATTGAGACACTCAGATAGCTGAAGCAGATTCTTCTAGAAGTGTCCTGGTTTCTAATTTGTGATTCTTTAAAGCAGCACTTACTGGGTTGAAACTGAACTCTGTTGAATGACCATTGCCATGACGTGAACACCTGTGCAGTGCGCACTAGATACCAGGCTCTATTCTGGGCTAGTCGCCTGTGTTCGGGAATTAAATCTTCACAGCCATCCTGGGAAGGCTTTGAGGGTTCTGATTAGTGGAGGTTAAACTTGGTCACTCAGGTGGTAGGTGGTCTGAGTTTCTGTGTCTATGATAACAACAGAAAAACAACAGAAATTTCTTAAAACAACAGGAATTTCTCTCTCACAGTTCAGCAGTCCAGAAGCCCAACATCAAGTCGCCAGCAGGGCTGCACTCCCTCCAAAGACCCTCTCTTACCTCTGCCAACTCTAGCGGCACCAGACATTCCTTGGCCCGTGGCTCTTCACTCTAATGCTGTCCCATCTTTATGGATCTTCTATTCTGTGTCTGTCTCCTTTTCCGTGTCTTATAAGGGCACTTGACCTTGGAACTACAACCTACCCTGTAACCCAAAATAAGTTCATCTTGGCCTTAATACAATTACATCTGAAAAGATGTTTTCCCACATGAGGTCACATTCACATCTTTGGGTGGGGGGGACCATTTCATCCACTACAGTCGAGCAGCTGGGATACGTTGGACTCAAGCTGTCCAGTTCCACGACCATGATGCTACTCTCTCTTACATGCTTGCTCCTCGCAGGTATCAGCAAAATGCCTGAACAATTATCTGAGCTTTTCACAAATCATCACAGAGCTGAAGGGCTCTTTTTTCTGTGCTGACATTCTGTGCCTGCTCCTGAAGAGCCACACATAGCCTACCCTACCTGACACATCCCCTGTTAGAGTTGATGGGCAACAGCAAATTGACTTGCTTTTTGGAAGATTGAATTAAACTTTGCAAATATTAAGAGCCTGTATGGTTTCAAAATGGCAAGCATAAATATAAAACCTCACTGTCTCAAAACCACAGTTGACAAAAACCAACACTGGTGAAGACTTACGCACCTTGCGGTATAAACCTGACATAAGGCAGCGATAGTCCAAAACACAGCCCTCGGATCATTCCCCAGATGCCAGCAGAGTTGGGATTTCTACCGGAGATCTTTACTGATGAGAGAAAACAGATTTTCAAATGAAGCCTGCTGTTTCAGTGTGGAAATTTTGAGGCTGTGGACAATCAATATTGTCACCGAAGGAGTGAACTTTATTTCCTCTGAGGTAAAGTGATGAGCCCAGGCACAGCACTGGCTCTATCGGATATGATTGGAAACAGCTGAAAAATAAGCCTCTGACAATAAGATTTTAGGACAGAAAGTCTGCCAGAGCTCTAAGTGCTGTTCAGAATAATAAAAAGAAAGTAAACAATGCCAGAGGCCAGAGGAACAAAAGGAAAATTCTTACTTGGTTTGTTCTCGTCAAATACCATAGAAAAATAATCTGTACTTAGGCAGCTCTTCTGGAGGCCAAGTTCCTGAGCAGGCTCAACTCTTCTTTCTGTTGAAGCTTGGTGCTTTGCAAGCTGTCAGTAAATCACTTGCACTAGTGGATAGAGCCAAGATGGTTTTCCGTCGAAAGCTAGTGAGAGCCTCGAGGTGGATTCTGAAGGTCTCTTACCACCCCAGCCTGCTCCAAATGGGCTGTTCTTCCTTTCATTGTTGTGACGTTACCTTGGTGTCTGACCCCTCTGGGAGAGCTGAGTCCATGAGTGGAATCCTTAGGCCATTAGTAACTTCAGTTAGCCAAGAGCATGACTTGGAGCAAGGGTGCTAGTGATAGGAAACTACAGATCATGAGAAAATCCTTTGGATTAGGTATCTCCTTACAAGTGGCAATCATTTTGCCCAACATCTAGAGTTGCCCAAAGAACAAGCTAGAAGCTCAACCAGGCAAGGAAGGAACAAGGGATGGATGAATGATAAACTGAGCTGTTGATTCTTATGTAACTGAAGCTTGACTGTATGAACAGGCACATAATGATCAAACTGACAAACACCAGCATTTTTACCAGCGACCCAGAGGCTTGCTGACAACACCATCTCCGGGGCCGTGTTATAATGAGGTCCTTCTGATAACTTCCTCCTTTGGATGGAGTCCAAGAAGGACACGTGCCCTGTGGAATTCCACCCTGTAACCCGCCATGCTTCAGAGAGATTCCAGAACTGTGATGATATGACTTATGCAGGCTGAAGGTTACCTGCTCCTCCTCCTCCAGCTCCCCATCCAGCAAGGAAAGGACATGTTGTTAGTGTCAGATGACAAGGGTCTGCTTCCCTTCACTAAAATAAGCTTTTCATGTCATACAGACTCTGAAAGACTTGAAAAACCATTCCTCTTGGCCTCTGTGTAGGAAAGAAAGTATCACAATCTGACATGGCAGTGGGGACTACTGAAGCCCAGGGTTTCTACTCATCCTTCCTGCTATTTATGGAAACTCTTGGGGAAATGTCCAAAAGCTTTTATAACTCTTTCAATTAATCCTGAAATTCTGGTTGCCATTCATAGCTAGAAACATATGGGTCACAAATGGTTTGATGCTGATTATTTCAAGAAAAAGCCAATACATTATGAAAGGTTGTGGTATAATAGAGGGACAGTATGAGTAGAAAGAGAATTTGTAGTATTTTCTTGCTTCTTTGGTTATGTGAAATCAACTAGGGAAAAATGACATTTTAAAGGGAACATATGGGATTTAAGAAGTCAATATATACCTCTCTTTCCCCCATCCAAGTATGAACTAATTAAGAAATGGAGGTCAAAATATCACATTGGTTCATAAAAACAGGTAAGGTACCTGGCATCTCTAGCTGTGCTCCCTGGGGTTAGGAATTATCACTACCCTTTTTAACAAACTTAGAAAACCTAAGCCTTCCTAGTGAGGGACCAGGCTGAACATGACAGAGTAGAGCAGAATATGTTTTGTTGGTTCCTATGGGAGGGCAGAGAGGAAAAGCCCGAACTACACTCACAGATTCATGTCCCTTAGCCACCATCAGGTGACTCACGCCATCTCCATGGGATATTAGCACTGAGGCAGGAAGTGAGGGGCCTTTTAGGGGGAAAATCCCTGTTCCTGAAAACCAGAGGAGAAAATGTTCACTCGGAAGTAGGAAATTAAGTGGTTAAATTTATCTTTTTGCAGGAAACATCCATACAACTCTTTAGGCCAAAATGAATTCCTGTTGGTGCTCCTCTGGGAGACTTCTCCAATGGAGGCCCATGTTACACAAGGAATTTTCACAAAGACCAGGATTATCATGGGTGTAGAATCTAATCTACCTTTTAAAGATTCAAAGATTTGTATCTACTTCCACAGGCTACTAACCAATCAATTCAAGTCTGTGATGAAGACATACCATGGAGGCAGCCCTAAACCTGAGCTTGGTCTCTTTGGAGTCTGCCATTTTTTTTCATTATGGACATCAGTGATCCACCTCCTTACTGTACTGCCAGTCTCCTGAAGGGAGCTGTTAAAAAGTATTGATGACCAGGATCCTCTACAAACCAAAAAAACTGGGAACTCTTGGGGTGAGCCTAAACATGGGAAGCTTTTATAGGCCTCCCAAACAGAGTCCCATATGCAGCCTGGCTGGAGAAAGGTTCATGTTGATGATCCTTCTGTCACTGACCCTCCAGATGGCAACATTCTGGAGCAGGCAACCGAATGGTGGGGAAAACTGCTCTGAAATCAAGAGGCCTGAGCTTCAATCCTGATTCCTCTTCTTACTGGATATTGATTAAGTTACTTAACTAGTCTTAATCTCCTCAAGGCAATAAAGGTCATTCATGAAAGGAAGTTCATATAGTGAGTGTGCCCATGCAGCCTGGGCCTTCAGCATTTATAATGGTCAACCTCCGAAGGGTTCCTTCTGTTTGATCCATCATACCTTTGTGTCTGTTGCACATGGCAATGGGCCATAGCTCTGCCATGCAGATGCTTGGGTTATGCCCCATCTGGAGAGTCCCTGTTTGGCTTAGGTTCTTGAGAAATGGAAACAGAATTTACCATCCTGAAATCAGGAGCTAAGTTTCCTTTGTAGAAAACTATAGCTCCAAGGACCCTCTCATTCACTGACTTGGTTTAAATATATATATATATATATATATATATATATATATATATATATATATGGAAATAATACCTTTATTTTATTAATATCTATTTTTTATGTGGTGCTGAGGATTGAACCCAGAGCCTCACACGTGCTAGGCAAGCTCTCTACCACTGAGCTACAGTCCCAGCCCCTCGTTCACTGACTTATGATATAAACTTTTATGGAATGGGTGGAGGTTCTTTCAATTCATAATATTTATATTATAAATTCATATTATGAATGAGTCCATTTTTTAAGCCTCATGTGCCTTATCATTGGTCTATGTCACAGCTATCTCACTTGTAAAAACCACATCTGCTTGCTCTTATCTTCAGAAAATCACACACTGATACTTTTTTAATAAATAGTTCTTGATTATGGGAATAATTATGGCCTTGGGAGAATTTGTTTATATAACTAGATCTCTTAGGTCTTAATCTTACAGTAGAAAAGGACCTTGGATACACAGGTCTTAGAGCTAAAAGACAACTTGCTTAGGGCCACATAGGCTTGCAGAGACAGGTAGAAATCTGAGTGGTCTTGTTCCAAGTCCATTTTCTTTCTACTTTATCACAATACCTCTCTACATGAGTCTCTAATCTGCTTGTCTCTCTTATAAGTCCATTTCATCCCACTATCCATCTCTGCCACAAATGCCTCAAATTCATGGAGTAAGAAAATGGAGAAAAGGTTTGAATATAGATTTCTGGCTTCCATGTTTGGATTGCTTTGGAGGACTGATTCTATTGATTCATAGCTTGTTTCTCTATTAGCTTAAAAGGCAAAAGAATCCCCAGGATTTTGAACCAGAAATAGGTTGGTCCTCTGCCATCCTTCACCATTGTCAGACTGAGCAATGTACTGAAGCCTATGGGCAGGGATCACTCCACCTTCCTCCCTGGAATGGAGCCGGACGAGGCTAGCAGACTACAGAGGGGCAACCCTTCAGCCCAGACAGCCAAGGCAATACCTGTTGTTGCTGGAGTTGGCCGGAAGCCCAATGCCCCTCACTGCCTGACTTGGTAGCTTTAGCTATGAAAACTCTCCTCACAAAGGAGGCTCTCACAAGCTCCAGCCATGGGAGCCCTTCTGTCAGGCTTTCAGGAAACTGGGGTAAAATGGGCAGAACAAGAGTTTGTCCAAAGACTGAACAGGACAGGAGGTTCCTACTGCTTGGAAATCTATCTGTGTGTTCCAGAAACAAGCAGAACAAAGACCTACACATGGTTATTTTGGCAAGAACAGGAAGGTTTAGATTATCCTTTTCCACCCCGTGAAAGTGGCCACCTAAGATGTGAGTGCTGAAGGCACATCTGTTTTAGCACTAACAGAGCCTTGGTGAGGGCCTCATCGTGGTCTTCCCTGCGCAGACACAGCGCTGGCCATGGGAGAGCTGCAGCTGTCACAGGCACATAGCGCTAAGGGTTTCACCTCTCCCTTTCATCTCAGCATTTCCTAAGTGATAGTGGACACTGAATGTGCTCCGGTAGGTTCCACTCCCTTCAGCTCCTATTGGCAGCTCAGAAATATCCTGTAAGGCCACATCTTGCTTCCTTAAATGTTGTTTTTGGAGAGGGCACTAGGGAAATGACAAAATCAAAATATCCAGCATGAATCTTTTCACATCATTCATGCATTGGATTCCTGAAGTGATAGGACTGGATCTGGAGGCATATACTACATATCAAGCAGCTTTTCCCATCTGGAGCCCAGGTGTGCAGGTACCCCTGAATTCCAAAACTAGATATGAATGAGTAGTGAGAGCAAGACCCATCCAGCTTGCCTACCCTTGTTCTGTAGAAATGACCTACAAGGCCAAGACAATTGGACAATCGATTGCACTAATAAAGACAGAATTTTGGGAACTCATTTGCTCTTTTATTGGTGCTCTGTGTGATCTTAGGAAAGTGAGAGATTTTGTCAACACTTCAGTTTCTTCTTTTATCAACTAATGATAATTACAGTTCCTACTGTGATTATTGTGTCGTTGTGATGATTGAGAAGAACACTTGTGAGTGAGTAACATAAAATAACACAAAACCAGTTACATCATAAAAGCATGATTCAGCTGGTTCCCAACATTAGGATAACTCTTAGAGACATGGACTCCCCTCTACAAGAGCCCTTTCCAAACACCTACATCTAGATTTGTTCCTTCTATCTTCCCCTAATGTTAGAATGTCTGGATCTTAAGACAAAATTTTACTACCCTTGTTTTTGGCCTTTAGTTTTTGTCTACCTTTTGGAGACACATGCAAAAACTCAAATCCCTTTTACCAATGGCAATGACTGAGCCATTGTACTGGGCAACTCTAAGGAACATCCTTCACATTGTAATCTGTATCAATAGCACCCCCTGCTGTCAGCCCCACTGGAGAGGTGAACAGGGAGGATGGAAGGGAAGCAAGAATTATAGAGACACTGGCCATGTTCTTTTTCATGAAAATCCTTAGTGGAAAGAAGGATCACACAAATACCCCACCTTCTCCCAACAAAGCAGCTGCAACTCTATGGACACTTCTTCACAGGACATGATTTAACATCAAGGACCATTATCCTTGGACCATATTCCTCTTAAAGCAAAGGGCCCAGAACTGAGTCAACATTCTAACTGAGATGTGACCAGAAGCAGAGAGAGCAGAATTGGACCTCCTTCATGTTTCTGGATACCAAAATTAGGATGCCATTGTGTGACAAGACCATCTCACAATCCTTATGGAAATTATTTCCTGGATAATGGGTTTGGCCTTTGATCTTTCATTGTCTGATTTTGCTGTTTAATGTCTTCCTTGATACTCCAGATCATCTGAAGCATGTATATCCTGAATTCTTTATCTGACATTCCATCTGCTGCAGCTGTTACCTCTTCTAAAGTTGCGTTGACCTGCATTGCTTGTGGTCCTTTCTTTCCTTGTCTTTTCATACTGCTTGCGTATCTTTCCTGCAGGTGCGGGCGGCGGCTCTGCTCTCTCCTTATTCCAATTGGGGTGTCGTGGCTACCACGCCGGCAGGTCACTGGGCCTGTTCTGGGAGCTGGTGGCGGCTCTGTTCTGCCCCTACTCCAATTGGGGTGACGTGTCTGTCGTACCAGCAGGCCACTGGGCCTGTCCCGCTGGTCTGTCGCAGATCTGCCCACCTTTCGGGCACGGGTGGAGGCTCTGCTTTGCCCCTACTCCAATTGGGGTGTCGTGACTACCCCGCCTGCAGGATGCTGGGTCTGTTCCTGGCAAGGGAGGCGACTCTGCTCTGTCACTACTCCAATTAGGGTGGTGTTTGTACCAGGCCGGCAGGCTCCTGGGCCTGATCCGCCGGTCTGTTGTAGGTCTGCCTACCTTGAAGGCGCGGGCGGCGGATCTGCCCTGCCCCTCCTACCACGCCTGCGGACCCCTGGGCCTGATCTGCAGGTTGATCACTGGTCTGCTCACCCTGGGGGCACGGGTGGCGGTTCCGCTCCACCCCCACTCCAATTGGGGTCACGTGACCACCACACCGGCAGGGCCTGATCCGGGCGTGGGATAAGGATCTGCTCTGCCCCTACTCGAGTTGGGGTGACGTGTGTACCACACTGGCAGGCCACTGGGCCTGACCCGCCAGGCTGTCACAGGTCTGTTTACCTTGCAAGCGCGAAGGTCGGCTCTGCCCTGCCCCTCCTACCACGCCCATGTACTACTGGGTCGTGGGTCTGCCCACCTGGCGGGTGTGGGTGGCGGCTCCGCTCCGCCCCCTCTCCAATTGGGGTCACGCGGTCACCACGCTGGCGAGCCGCTGGGCCTGCTCCGGGGGCTGGCGGCGGCCCGGCTCCTTCCCTCTGGCTCGAGGACAAATTGAGGAGACTCGGGTGACTGAGCCTCACCCCCCTTACCAGGAGACCAACTGCTTATGTCACCGCTGGTATTGATGAAGATCTCTCCTCCACCGCTTTCTGCTGACATCAGATCTCTGCCATGTTGGTATCCTATGCGAATGGCAGCATTTCGTTCCCCTTGCCTGGCAACCCAAGCAATGGGTGAGTCCTGACCTGCCCTCAGCAGGACCCGGACCGAGACACAGTTTCCGCGGGCTCCTAGCCCCGGTCCAGGGAAGTTCCGGGAGCCGGAACTCGGCCGCTCCGTGCTCGGTGTAAGCTCCTATAAGTGTAAGCTCCAAGAAGCAGCCCCCGCGGGCTCAGTTCCGGGAGCCGGAATTCGGCCGCTTGGTGCTTGGTGTATGCTCTGATAGTAGCAGGGTCCAAGAAGCAGCCTCCGCGGCCTCCGCAGCCCTGAGCCAGGGCGGTTCCGGGACGGTTCCGGGAGCCGGAACTCGGCCGCTCTGTGCTCGGTGTAAGCTCCTATAAGTGTAAGCTCCAAGAAGCAGCCCCCGCGGGCTCAGTTCCGGGAGCTGGAATTCGGCTTCTTGGTGTTTCGTGTTTGCTCTGATAGTAGCAGGGTCCAAGAAGCAGCCTCCGCAGGCTCCGCAGCCCGGAGCCAGGGCGGTTCCGGGACGGTTCCGGGAGCCGGAACTCGGCCGCCCCGCGCTCGGTGTTCACTCCGATAAAATCAGATTTTAAGAAGCCCCCAGGCGCTGAACCCTAGCAATCTGTCTGCAAGCCGCAGGCGAATTGCAGCCTGAAATTACCTGTTCTATGGCTGAATGAGCTGCGGTCAGTCAAAAACAGGTGTGGTGACGTCAGTTTACCAACATGGTGGCTGCTGGCCTCCTCTGTGGTCTGACCGGTGTGGAGAACCGAGATGGACCGCTTCCTTCCCCCGTCTCGAACCCAGAATTCAGCCCTGAGTGCGGTGCTTGCGCGGCTGGCAGAAACTGCAGCGCTGTAACCCTGCTTCGCTATCCCAGCGCGCGCTGCAGACTCTAGCCGCGGGGCGATTTGCTGAATAAGCAGTGTTACCCTCCGTGCGACAAACCTCTCGCGTTTGAGTCCCCGTAGCCGATCCTCATGCGATGGAAATCCTTCCTCCAGGTTCCGGCGCACCCCACTATTGCTGGAAATTCCTAACAAGATATCCTTTAGCCGTCCTGACTTGTCATACTCCCACACAGTGAAGCAGCGCACGGGGGTAATGCACTCCCCTCGCCGCCATCTTCCCTCCAATCCCATGTTATTCTGCAATATCTCTTTGCTTTGCTTGAATTGTTACACTTTTTATTGTTATTTCACATATTTTTATATATTTGTGTCTTTTCATACTGTCTATACTGGGAATTCCCCAAGATACATCTATCTGTTTTCTGACATTTTAATGACTCCTGTTAAATCTAGCACAGTTTCTCAGTAAATAAAAATGTATCTAATTTGAATATTGAAGTAGAACCAAAGCAAAAAGACAGCATTTATTGGAATTTAATATAGCATCTGTGGTGATGCAATAAATCCACTCTGTGTACATAGCGTTCCTGGGATAAAGTACCCTTGTAGAAATGGTGGTAAGTTCTTATTTGGTTAATGAATCACAATTCTCCAAAGTACAAGCATGACACTTATGGGAGCCCCTGGTAATAATTCCTCAAGTGTGGTTTCTTGCTCACATTTTTTATATAGAGAGTGATTTCCAAATTGCACTTCGTGGAGCCCTTGGGATTCTGAGGGATGTCCCAGGGATGTGTGGGAGGGTCAGAAAGAATAAGAAAGAGGGTGGGGCTCCTATCAGCCCTTTATTTCATCCAGAGCTGTCAGTGTTTAGCATATGTGGGAAGTGCCTTTCCCTGTAATATTTCCTTTTGGGGGGAAGAAGCTTAAAAATCATCAGTTTAGTCACTTCCTGGACATCTCAGACTGATAGGGAGTATGATCCTATCCATGTTTCTTTTTATATAATGAACTTCTAGATTGGGATGAATTTGAGCGAAGGATCAAAATTAGGTTTCTAATTGCTAAATTTGATGCTAATGTATTTGAAATGCTCAATGGCTGTGAATTTAAAGGGCTAGTATCCACACTGTTACCGCCATCACCTGTCAAGCCTCGTGCCCCAACATCCACAACTGAGGGAGAGTTCAGATCTGGAGAAAACCCCAGGGTTTTGAAAGACACCTTCCAAGTAATGTTGCAAGTCTGTGAAGTCTGGAATAAAGTTGGAACAGGGCAGTAGCAAATATGCATTGGCAGTTGGCTGAGATGGTGACCCAAACCATGGAGCACCAGAACAGAGAATATAATGAGGAACACAAGTTGCACAAATGTCACCATCATAGAATAGAGGACATTTCTACCATGTCTTCACTCCCCTCATACTGTGGAGCACCAGGAAAAGAATCTTAACTATGTTCAATATAAAAAAATAACTGGAAGATACTGGACTATTTCCATTTTTCTTTTTCTCAGTGTTATAAAATCAGCTTGTGACAAATAAATATGTGCACACTTTGTTTCTGATCTGAGTTAGTAGTACTTAATATACCAGGAATAAGGAGCTTTTCAGGTGGTATTTGGTATTTTGAACTACACTTAAAAGAACTCACATGAATTAATTTTCTCCTGTGATTCCATTAACCCATTAAGTCCCCAGTTTACAATTCTGCAAATATTTCAATAAATTTGACACAGATACATTAAAATATGTTGGAAATCATAGTCTAGGGCTTACATATTCTTTATATGTTTTATATATGGAAATACATATATATATTCAAATGTTCTAATTGCTTACCTACCAACTTTCTCAAAAGAATAGAATGCTAAAGACATATTTACTTCAAAGTGACCATAGTGATATATTTGTTACTCAGGGTTTGTACAGGATGATGAGACATAATGGGTTAAGATATAGTTAAACATACAAGTCAGTTGGACTGTTTATTTCTCTGTAACTAATCTCTGCAACTAACCCTCCTAAATCCCTGTCCTACTAGACCAGATAGGGAAGTTTTCCATTTACAAGAGTCTTTGGATTCAAAACACTCTCTTAAAGTTTAAATGGATTCTTTAGGGTACCTAAGTGTCTTTGGAAAACTGTTTAATCATTTGGATTTTGCCCCCCGCCCAAGCTGACATCTAGCAAAGAGGGAAGCTCACATGTCCTCAAGGTGAAGGGGAAGAGGATTTGCCAATTGAGTCTCTGCAGTTGGCTAGGTCTGGTCCTCACACCTTTCTCTTATCTGTGCCGAAGTCCATGGCCAATGAAATACATGGTCTGTTCAGTGCTGGCTCCACTGACTGGTCACCTCCAGTGGTCTAGTTTGGGGTATTGGTGGCATCTACCTACTGGCTGTACCATGTAACATGTTCATTGGTCTTTGGACAACCAGCCAGATACCCATTACAGAGTTTCCTAGTACTAAAGAGCCACGACCTTAACCCTCCCCCATACTCAGGTAAGGTCTGTGCTCTAACCATTGTGGGGTCAGCTTTATCCAGAGCTGGTACAATCTTGAAAGTTAACTTACTTCTTAGAATTCTTTCAGCAGTTTTAACTCACCTTCCTGTCTATATAATATCCTTGCTCCTTCCTGAGGCAGCAGCCATTCTCTTCCTTCTCTAAGATCACATGGGGGGCAAGAACTCTTTCAAAAAACTCAGCAGAAAGAATTTTAAAATTATTGTCTTCTTTTTGCATATTTTAATCCTTGCAACAGCCCTGAGGGTTACTTTTTTGCAGATGAGGACACTGAGTTTCACAGTGGTTAAATCACTTGTGATTAAGCCAGGTTCAACAACAAATCCTGGGTCATACCACCAGGAAATCCTTCCGTTCCCATAGTAGGGGGACAACACTGCCAAGCTGCTTTGTATTAGCACAAAGATGCTCTTCCACCTGGGTAATCATAGACTTCAATCTGATTCATCCCACCCCACCTCCAAATGGATGCAGGATCTGACAGCTATGCAGCCTTTTAGAAGCTGCTTGACACAGAAGTAGCACACCATCACTGCAAACTGGTTTCTCCATGAAAATAAATGATATACTCTGATTTAACACCACTCCCCCCTCCACCCCGCCCCTACCTGAAACTTAGGGACTATGGTAAAGTGGCCAATTTACAATAAACAGGAGAAGATGTATACAGAGACTTTTTAAAGCAAGCCCAAATATTTGGCTGGAGCCCAGGAAGCATTCTTCTTACTCTATTAGGATTCACTCCTACACAGTTATCCAGAGGAGGATGAAATTCCTTGGGCCATGTCATAAACATTCATCTTCCAAATCACACCCCTAATAGAGAGAGCAGAAGACAAAGCATGTGCTGGAAGTCATTCACCCGTGAATGTGCTCTGCACACGGAGATATAATGTGGGGTCGGCCCTGAGTCAAAGATCAAATGCACAAGTGTAAGGAGCTGAGGGGAGAAAGACAGAGTCCACATGGCCCGGCTGGGGAGGGTGGGGCAGGGTCCCTCTGAGACAGGAGGCTTGGAAATGGCTTTCTGGGGGAGAGCTGAGGGGAATGTGGACTCTGGGCTTCTCAGTGGCCTAGGACAGAGACAGGTCTCTGTGTGTTGATGTGGGCACTGCCTTCTAGAGCAGGGAGGAGAGCAGGACTGGGGCGTTATGTGATTTCTTGGCCAGTCTAGAAAACTGATAGTCTAGATGCAGTCCAAAGCTAAAAAAGTCACCTTTCTATTTTTTCCAGGCTTCCAGCCCCTTCTGGATTCTCCAAATCTTCTCCTACCATCTCCTCCCTCACTTGGGACCCAAACGAACAAAGGTTTCTTTCCTTATGCGCAAAGCAGGCAGGACAAGGAAGTGGTTTCTGCCCCCACTCTCTTATCAATCTTTACCTCTTCAGCCAAATAAATCCTTCAAGTTTTCTATTTGTGTCAATGAGACAAGCAATGTATACATTCAGTTGTAGTCTGGCATTTTCTGACATGCATGCAGGAACTGACCCTAGATGATCTTTCCTGAGTACCTGATAGGGAGGAATTTGTCTCACTTTTGTTAGCTTCACGCTGCCTACTCCCAAGTTCACAACCTCTCCTATCCATGCTGCTTAAACCACGCATCAAAGCCTGGTGAGGCAGCCCTCATTGAGCTCTTGGCAAGGAGTCTGAAGACCTAGGTTCATATACTAGTTCTGCTCCTAATTAGCTGCATGGCCAAGAGTAATTATAATAATGATGAGGCTATCTACTACCAATTGAGCAGCTGGCAGGTCAAGCCCTACATTAAGCACTTAAGAGATATTGTTGTAGGAAAATGATTGCCATCATTCAAAAATTTCCTAGTAACTGGAAGCATTGGTACCTCATTATCTTATTTTCTCACCGTCATCATTAAATTTGTGAAAACAAAACAACAGCAACAAACATTATAAACCTGAAAGGATGTTCCTGATTCTCAGTGGGGTGGGGGGGAGAAAGAGGATGTCAGAATTTTGTGGAATCCCAGTGGGAAAACAAGTGGAAACAGGAGAAAATGGGCGGTGGACAAAATTTAGGGGCAGGAAGGAAGGAAGCAGGATGCTGTCCTGGATGACATGATCAAGGCCTTGGGCGATGGCTGCTCACCCTCACATTGCTAAATAATCAGTGGTTTGTGCTTGAATCTCAGCACTGGGACCCATTCCCTGGGTAGCTATGGAGAGCTACCTTACCTTGGTGAGTTTTAGGTCTGTAAGATCTGCAATGGCCAGTTACCAAGTTCAGAGGACACAACTGTGATTCAGGCTTCTCCCTGATGGAGTAGCTCAATGGGACCTTGGATGAATGAATCTCTGAATACCTTTTAAGTTCATTTTCTTATCTAAAGTGGAAGTACTGGTGTCTACCCAACCTTATAGAGCATTGTGGTTTATCAGTGTGATAATTCTAGGGTCAGTCTTCCTAAACTTAAAAAACACATTCATGAAGTAAAGGGGTTGGAAGGTGATTGGCAGGTCCCTTTGTGCTAAGATGTGTTTGGGTTTTATGATGTGTTGTGGAGACCTTATTTAGAGGAGAATGGCTTCACAAAACCTCCCACATCCCTGATGCTCCAAGGGGCTACTCCTTGTTTCTTGCAACTGTCGACTTGGGGGTGGCTCCTCAGGGGCGTTCACTCTACAGGAATCATTATCTTTTTTTCTCAGCTGACTGAAGTCTGGCTAAAGAATAAAAGATTTCTCTTTCAATCTGGCAGTCATTTTCTTTTTCACTCCAAAGTCACCGACCAAGGTCAACTTCAGGGAAGTGAATTCCTCAGGAAAGGATTCCCTCCCTGATCGTCTGCGAGAAATTAGTTCATAGTTAGGATGGGTGTGTTGAGACCCCTGTGGCTTTCTCTCTCATAGGATTTTTGTAAGTTTAACCAAAGGTGAATTGTGTTGACCCAGGCATTAACTATGACCATTTTTATGGCTATTTTCAGATGTTCTTTGTGAATTTTATGATCTCACTTTGCTTCTTTTCTTATGGGATGGGTGGAGGGGTGGTGGGCTTCATCTTCAGTTATTGATTTAAATTAATCATTGCTCATCCTGTCCAAACACTGGACTGTGTACACAGGTGGACAGACTATTCATCTTTAGGCATTTAAATCTGACTACTTTTGCATATTGGTATAGACAGACTATCAAGCTGCAAAAATACAAGCACATCTCCCAATGAGCCCTCTCACACAGCTTCTCAAGGGTTATCAAAATAGGAAAAAAGCACCCAGCTTTATAACCCATACTCAGTTTTTAAAGGGACTAATGTTAAGGAAATTAATTTAACTTTATCCTTGCAGATAAGTCGAAGGTAGTTGGTTTCTTTGAAAGGCCCCCAACTCAACCATTATTAAGTATGTATTCTTGTATAAATCATTTCACTTTGCTGAACCTCAGCTCAGATTATTCATCTGAAGATGAGCATAGTGTGGAAAACTATACTGTACCATCTCTTTAAAATGTACTTGTTTTCATTGTCTTTTTTTTTTCTTCATGCTTATTTTGTTTGGGGTACTGGGTTTGAACCGAAGAGTGCTTTACCAGCTATATCCCCAGCCCTTATTTTTATTTTTTTATTTTGAGACAGGTCCTTACTAAATTGCTAAGGCTGACCTCAAGCTTGCAATCCTCCTGTCTCAGTCTTCTGAGTCACTGGGAAAACAGGTGTGAGCCATTGGCCCCAGTTACTTATTTTGATACTAATATGTATGTTATTCTCCCCTCTACTATCTTTGAACTAAAGGCAGGTGGTACCTTTTATTTCATATTGTCATTAATATAGTGCCTTGATCATGTAACTGTTTGACATATATTTATTGGAGGGAATGAAACAGAGTTCATTTTAAGTGGTGCCAATTCAGAAAAGTTCCTCACTGGGTTGATTTTTCAGAGATAGCCCTATTAAACATCGTAATTTTATGAGGAAGGAACTGAATGGCAAGGGGAGCTCACTCCAAGGAGGTGAGCAGGGTGAGGTGAGCCAAGACAGTGGCACAAAGAGGTGAGTAGTAGACTTGAGACTAGAATTCAACTCATCTAAATCTCAATCTAGTTTCCTCTTCACCACACACAACAGTTCCTCACATCTTGTTTGCACTTATTTAATGGGGGAAAGTAATTGATGCAAGATTACTTAGATCATTTTTACACTCTGTTATGGTTTGAATATAAGGTGTCTCCCCAAAAGCTCATATTACAGACAATGCAAGAATGTTCAGAGATAACATGATTAGATTATAAGAACTGTAACCTAATCAGTGGATTAAGCCATTTATGAATTAAAAATTTGAATGGATTTACTGGGTCCAGTAGGCAGCTGGAGAATGAAGGCAGGAAGTAGCCACTGGGGTGTGCCCTTAGGGATTGTATTTTTTTGCCTTGACTCCTTGCTTGCTCTCTCTGCTTCCTGCCATGAGTGGAGCAGCATTCCTCCTCCATGCCCTTCCACCAAGGCATCCTGTTTCACTTTAGGGCCAGAGCAATGGAGTCAACTGACCACAGACTAAACCTCTGAAACTGAAAGCCCCAAATAAACTTTTCCTTATCTGAGTTTTTCTTGATAGTCATAATGATTGAAAGCTGATTAACACATACCCTGAATTATCAAAAATCTCAAGTCAATGAACCCTCAATTGTTTCAAATTTTCCATTAACCAAGAGTAAACTCTACTTTGAAATTCTGAGAAAACTCTGCATCCTCAGGACTTATGAATACAGGAAGGTGAAAGTGGGTGCCATCTTTTATAAGGTGGTCTACAAAGAGGTCTTGAACTGGGTGATGTTTGAGGAAAGACCCAGAGTGAAGGAAGGAGCCAGCAAAACAGGTATCTGGGGAAGAGCAGTCAGGCAGAAAGTGCACATGACGCAAAGGCAGAGGTGGGGGTATAATGAGGCCACTGTGGCTGGAGTATACGGAAAGGAAGGAAGAGGGGAAAAGATGAGGTCAGAGATACAGCCTCCCCATTACATGACGGGACATGCAGGACCTTTATAAAGACTTACTATTTTATCTAAATGAGATGAAAGTCATAGAAAATTTAAAGCAAAAAAGGGAAATGATCTGGTTGACATTACAGAAGGATGGCTGAGTAAGTTAATATTCTCAGTGCCTTTGCTTCATAAGGTTCCTCTTCTTGTTCTAGCTACTGAAATGCCCAAGGACTCAGTCCTAGAAACTTCTTCTCTAGAAGAAAAGTTTCAAGAAGTTTCAAGTTGCAACTTGAAAAGTTTCAAGAAGAAACTTTCTCCTATGGAGAGTCAACTGCAGGGAGCACGTATACAGGTAAGACCTATAAGTCCAGGCAAAGGATGATGGCAATTTTGACTAGATTAATGGTACCAGAAGTGCTAAGAAGTTAGAAGATTTAGGATGTACTTAGAAGGTAATACCAAAAAGATTTGCTGACAAACTGGAAATGGGTTTAGAAGTGGGAGGGAGTCAAAAATAACCAAGATTTTTGACCTGAGCAGCTAATAGAAAGGAGTCACAGCTAAGTGAGGTGAGGACTAGAGGAGAAACAGATTGATTTTGAAGATGGGAATGAATCTTTGGTATTTGAAAACAAAAAGTTTTGCATTCATTTTGGATTCTCAGGGGGAGGAATCCAGTAGACAACTAGACAAAGTTAGAAGGCATGCAGGAGAAAATTTGGGTAGGATTTATAAACCTGAAACTTTTCCATGGAGAAATGGTACTTAAAGGCTTGGAATAGTTATGAGATAATGAAGGAAGGGTGTATAGACAGAGTAGAGTTTATAGGACTGAGTACTTGGGCATTTCAGTAGCTAGAACATGAAGAGGAAACTTATGAAGCAAATGCACTGAGAAGATTTACTTACTGAGCTAGGAAGAGAGGCAAGAAAAGTGGTAACCGGAGGCTAAGTGAAGAAACTTTTCAAAAGAAAAGAGAGATCAACCATGTCAAATAATGAAAATTGAGATATGACCATTGAACTTAGCAGCATGAAGGTTGTAGGTGATATTGGCAAGAGTTGTTGTGGTAGAATTGTGGGTATGAAAGCTTGAATAGAAGTTTTCAAAGGAAGAATGAGAAAAGAGGAAGTGGTAACTGTAAATACAGACAACTCTTTGTTAAAGCTTCATCATCATCATCATCAAAGAACAGCAGAAAAATGGGACTAGAGGTATATGTGGAATTAAAGGTTGCACTTGAGTAATGTTGGAAATGGTCCCAGTAGAGACAGACAAACTGAAGCAAGAGAGAGAGGAATTCCAAGACCCATATATTGGATGAGTGGATGAAAGGAGAAGGGATACCGTGGAGGAGTTGTCTCCAAGTAGGAGTCCAGTTATTTCATAGTGACCAGAGATTGGGACAAGTAGGGATGTGAGATAAAGTCAGTAGAACCTGTGAAAGTTCTCCTGTTAACATCCTTTTTGTTCAGAAAGATGAAGTGGAGCTGAAAGAGAGGGGTAGGTGAAATATTAGAAGGTCAAGGAGAGAGAATAGTCATGAAATAATTGCCAAGGAGAATGATGACCTAGAACAATGAAGTAGGAATGCTGTTCATCGTGCACACTGCCTGGCACAGAATCAGGCTCAATAAATCTTTCCTGGATGAACAATGACCCAAGAGTCTAAGGAAGAAGCCAAATTGAGGATTGAAGACCCATTATAGCACATAATTCACCTTTCAGATTTGGATTCATAGTCAATTGCACATATTTGGCCATTTTCCTCAAGTTCCATTGAAGGAAACTATAAAAATTGTGATTTAAGCATCTTTCCTGGCAACACAAAAGAGGGCTCCAAACTTTGCCAAATGATAGAATTATAGACTTTCTTCTTGGAAAGCCCCTTTCCCAAATAGAGATTTTTATTGCCACACTTCATCTCTCAGTACAGTCCTGTTCTCTTTATTGGTACCCTTTCATTCCTTACAGGTTTTAAAACATCGATTTCTCAGCATCCATCATTTTAACAGCACCTCTTCCCATTTTCCACACAAAAATTCTTCTCTTACATTTCCCTTAGAAATGTCTCATTAATTTCAAATGTTTACAAACTTTTACTACCCCAAAAAGGCCTTTCCCTCTACCCCTAGAGAAGTATCTAGTCAGAGAAATAAAATATGTGAACCAGAGGCTCAGCATTCTTTTAAACTCATTCATCTATTTTAGAAAGGTCTCCTTAGTGTTTGGCTGCCTTCTAAATGGATGAATCACCTGCTCATAGAGAATTTCAATAATTTTTTGGTAATGGTCTTTGGGTTCGAGCCAGGGGTAGTCTCTGTAAGCATATCTTTCTAAAGTTTTGAGACTTGCAAACTTTGACCAGAGAGTAATTGTCTAGGGAACTAATGCCAAGTTCTCCTTTCCTTCTTCATTTCCATTTTTTTTTAAAGAACATATCTCAAGTCCTTTGACTGAGACAAATTCTTCTGTGAAATAAGGAAACTATATTTAAAACTAATTCAAATCTAAGACTTAATTCTTTAAAGAAGATGTGTCATACAGCCAGCAACAAGAAGCTATCCTTCTTTAAAGATACATAAATGATTTTTGTTTATTTTACTTTTGCACGAGAACAGAAATAAACAAAAAAAAGAATAAAATAGACACCACTGCATCTTTTACCCCACATCTTCTTTCTGGAGTATATAATTCAGTAGTTTTTCAGCAGTATTCTAAAACTTTTGCAGTTTTGTCTGAAAACATCAATATTTTGCTCACTCTTGAATAATTTACCTGGATGTATAATTCTAGTATGATTTTAATTTTTGCTCAGTGGGTTAATGTATTACCTCATTTTCATCTAGTCTTTATTTGTGGTTGTTGAGAAGTGTGTTATAAGTCTAAATATTCCTTATGAGATAAATGAGCTCTTCTCTTGGATAGTTTTTAAGATTATCTTTTTCTTAGGAGGGTTCTAAATTTCCATTCTAGTGTATTTGGGTGATAATTTGAATTTGTTTTTCCTTCTGAGGCTCATTGTACTTATTGTCTCTGGACCTGTCACCAATTGTGGAAATTGTTAATCTTTTGTTTTCTAAAATATTACCTCCCCACCATCCCTTTACTCTTCCTCTGGTGAAATTCCTATTAGGCATAGATTAGACATGCTATAGGTTCCTCCATGCTTTTAATGATTATTTGTTTCCATCCTTCCCCCACCCCATGTTAATACTAGATAACTCCTTACATACATTTTCTAATTTGCTGATTCTTTCTTTATCTATATCTAATCTGCTGTTTTATTTGGTCATAAATTTTAATATTAATTGGCTTTTTATTTTACTTATAGAAATTCCACTTTCATTGTACTGGTATTTTCTTATGCTTTTAATCCCTTCTGTTATAGCCTTGATTATTTAAATACTCATATTTCATAGTCTTTAGCTGACTACTCTATTATCTGAAGTATGTAGACCTCTAATCCTTCTATTATCAGTCTGCTTATTTTTACTCACATTGATTTTTTTAATCTTTTATGCTACATAACATTTTCCCATGAGTTCATCCTTAGTAGAGTTTGTTTTTCTGCATGGATATCTTATAGCCTTGATTTGCAGGAGCAGCCCTCCAGATAATTTTTTCATTTTCTTTTATAGGTGCTCCAATGGCATCACTGGCTTCAGGTTTGGAGGTCCTTGACCACGGGAGTAGCATATATTTGAACCACTTATTTTCCGGAAACTTAATCCTAGATATTCCATTTTTTTCCAGGGGGCTTTTATTTACTCAAAGCTTAAGCAGAAATAGATGATATTTTTACCCAGGTTTATCCTGGGTCACCAGCAGAATGTTTTTTAGTCCAACTTTCCCATGGTGCCCTTTAAGAGCACAGGCTTTATGTAAACAAATCAGTACCTTGGATAGGCCTATAATGTTATCTCTGACCCAGTATAGCTGTTAAACTCCAAGACAGGAAGGAATGGCCAACTCCAGTGCTCCCTACACTGGCTGCAGTGTAGGGAAAATTACTGAAAACTTACTTTTCTAGTTTCAATTTTCTCTACTTTTGGCACCCAGTTTGCCCCATTCTTCCTTGAAAGTTGAAGTGACATAAGAGAACTTCCATGGGCTTCTTTCCATTCTGCACCTATTTTCCCACCATCAGCTATGCTCTGCCTATTACTATGAATACCTATTACTATGAATGAACCCTCTGGGTCTGTAAGGTTAATCCCTCCATTGTGCACTATCTCTGATTCTTTTCAGCTACTCAAGGACATCAATCCAGTAATTCTCCTTTCTCCTGTACTGATTTTCTTTTTTTCTGGGCTACTTCATCAGTATAAATATGTTGGTATTTTTCCTATCTTTTAAAAAAAAAGAACTCACTCAATTTCTCTTCTCATATACCTACTGCCCCATATCTGTTTTTCTTAAAGAAAACTTATGTTTCTGCCTCCAGTTTCTCTCCCCCTATTTCCTTATTATACTCATGCTAATAAAACCATTGTCCTCACAATTCCACCAAAAGCACGCCTCTAGAAGTCACCAATGACTTCCACATTACTAATTCAATTCAGTCATCACCTTACTTGACCTAGCAGGTAAAGCAGATCATCCCCTTCTCCTGCAAGTCTTTATGTCTTTTGGTAACTAGGACACCACATGTTCTTTTTTTTTTTTCCTTTTGCTTCATTAGCTACTTCTCAGTCTCATTTGCTATCTTTTCCAAACTCTATAGTATCCCAGAGTTCGGTCTTTGGATGTCTTCTCTTTTGTAGTTACCGAGTCCATTGATGACTTCATCCAGTCTCAAGGTTTTAAAAGTCATTAATGTTCCCAAATGAACACTTCTAATCCCTAGCTCATTCCTGAATCCTGAATGTGTATGTCAAACTGCTCACTCAACCCATCCACTATCTAATAGACATGTCAAACATTGAAGTCTAAAACTGATCTCCCGATCTTTCCTACCAATCGTATTCTTCCCTCAATCTCCCCTCTCTTAGTCAAGGGCATCTCCATGCTTCTAAGTGTTCAGGCAAAAACCTTTGGCATCACTGTTGACTTCCTCCTCTTCTTCCTTTGAATCTGACGATAAAGCTCTGAAATCAGGACATCTATTTCACTCAAATGAATAAAAGTGTATGAACACATAGCAGAGGAACCCTATTTGGGAAAGTTAAGAGAATAAATAAGTGTAAGGTAAAACTGAACATGCCAAATGAGAGATGGTAGTGCTCTAAGGATTGAGTGGAGGGAGAGCTCATGCCTAGATACAGAAAATTGAGACTCATGGGCATGTGGGCTTTTGAGATGCTAATCAAGAACAGGGGTGGTTTATTTGATACTTAAGGTGGGAGTGAGTGGGAATTCCAGGGAGAAGGAGCAGCTGAATGAGATCTAAATTTTCCTGGTTATTTCTGTTTTCTCTTCCTGACTCAAGTGGGATTCTTCCTGCCTACTTTGGCAATATGTCTCCTGGGAACTTTTTAGAATGTTTTCACCCCACCTTCATCCTACCTTACCCCCTACGCATATCAAATTATGGTTGTATTGTTTTACCAACATTAACTTTCAAATTGTTTCTCATGAGCTTCCTTCCCTCGGTTTATCTTACGCCCATTTCTGGCCATTCTTTTCCCACATTGTGCCTCATTGCTGGTCTCTGGGCCCTTGGTCTGCATCACCCTCTCTGCATTCTATTCACTGCATCCAGATTTGTGCTAAAGGCAATGATGACTCCTTCAACATACATATAAGAGCCTATTATGTTCCAGGTTCTATAATCAAGCAAAAGTGCACACTTGGAAACATACATGGGCTATAGTGCTTCTACAAACTGTACAGAGTGTAATATGCACAAGAGAAGAAATTATAAATTCTATCAGGAGTGGGAGGAGCCATTACAGAAATCGCTTAAAATCCAACCATGGCTTCTTGTCATCTATAGAATAAAAGATCTCCTTTTTTTTTTTGGACTGAAGATCTTCTAAAACATGCCCTTAGCTACCTTTTTTTTTTTTTTTTTTGCCTTTTTACCCTCCTATTCTTCATGAGTCCTACATTCTAGCCATACTTCTCTGTTCACACACATAGCACTTTCCCTTCTGTGCTTTTGCTCTTATTGATCTATCTGCCTGGAAAAATGGTACCCTGGCATGTATAAATCCTGCTCATCATGTAAACCACTTAGCACACCATTCCCTGCACATAATAATTGCTGAGCAGTCAATCATCTTTACCATTATCATCATCAGTGACATCGTCTTAGAAAGACTAACTCAATTCTCACAATAATTAATTTTAAAGTCACTTATGGTCTCACATATAAGACCATAAGTGGCTTAAACAATTATATATATATATAAAATTTAATTTCCCTGCCTCTTGAAGGCAGAGCATCACATAGAAGAATCTTTTCTTTTAGCAATAGAAAAGTACCTAGTTATATAATTATCACCAAATGTTCATAACTAATAAGTGAAAAATGAAAAGAAAGAAAGCAAAACAAAAGTATTTGGAAAAGACTTTTACAAGTAGTTGAGTTAGATGGCCATAAAAGTAAGATATAATCTTACTCAAATAGGGTGACATGGGCCTCTGAACTTCCTGGTAATGTGCAGCCAGAATGCCTTAAAATGTGACTAACCAAGCAGATCCAAACTCAGACCACACCCCAATTCAAGATGCCCTTACTCAGATAACACAACTTGCTCTCATCAGCTGACTGGTTTAGTTACAAGCAGCTACTTAGGGTTTAAACAGCCTGTAAAAAAAATTTAAAAGGAATCTGAGTTCATTAATCAGATGTGGAAAATAGGAATCTGGATGTCCTAAAGAAAGATATATTTCATGACAAGGGTAAGAGCAATAAATAGATTCCTCACTTGAAAGAGGACAATGACCTCATTCCTGTTGGTGGCAACCCCTCCACCTAGTGTCTGTCTCATCTTTCCCCATCTCCCTTCCCCAGTCCTGCTCTCAGAATCAGCCTCTAGTTTATGACTGCTGTGTTGGTTTGAGTTCTGCATGTCAGAAACAGTCTACTTTGACATAGTTTCAAGTCCTGGCAGCTTCATTTCTGCTATAGGGTTGGACAGGTCTCTGCTTGCTCTCTGTAAGCCATATAGGCATGTAAGAAGAGTATATATACTACCATTCAGTGAGGGCCACCTAAACAGAATGTGACCAGAGCTTGCACTCTCTCAAGGAAATGGTCAGTGAAGTACACTGTGGTTGTTTCAGAAATTTAGATATTTTAACTTCAGCTCCCTCAAACTTAACCCCATTTGGTTTCTTCTACCTGGATTTTGTGCAAGGATATTAAAATATATCTACCCATCTCTCCTCTCCCATGCCACCACAACACACGCACACTTGTATTCTCTCTTAGCCTGGAATTCTTTTTTCCAAAGCATGTTAAAACTCTAAAATACAGTGCTTTTGTTTGTTCAGTCTGCTATTTAAAATACTGTAGACCAGGTGGCTTGTGAACAATAGAAGTTTATTTCTCACAGTTCTGGAGACTAGAAAGTCCAAGATCAAGGCACCAGCAGATTCAGTACCTGGTGAGAACCTGTTTCCTTATTCTTAAATGGCATCTTCTTGTGCTGTCCTCACATGGTGGAAGGCACAAGGCAACTCTCTGGGACTTCTTTTAAAAGGGAACTTATATGAAGACTGAGCCCTCATAACCTACTCAATTCCTAAAATCCCTATCATCATCACAGTAGTGATTAGGTTTCAACATATGGATCTTGGTGGAATGCAAACATTCAAACAAGAGCATATGGTATACAGTGAAAGTAGCACCATGTGCAGAAAAGAAAATGTGCTTTTGAGCCACATAGGCTTGGTTTGAATCCTAGATTACGAAGTGGAGTTGGCTACCCCCTCAACTCAACCCAGTGCAAGGCTGGACAGATAGCTCACAGCTAAAAGCAGGATTTCTGAGAGGGAGTAAACTAATAAAACCTTTATAATAACTCCCCTTCCATCTTTATTAAGGAGGCTACAGGAAAAAAAAAGAGAGAGTCACATGGAGGGGGCAGCTTTTTCCTCCCATTCTATGCAATCAAGAGCTCCTGAACCCCTACTCCCACCCTCTCGCACCCTCACCCTCTTAAGCTAGTTAGTGACGGGTCAGGCTCAGCACTGAGTCATTGGTAGGTATGTCCAATTATCCAGAGGTATGGAAGAAAAGGAGGCTGAAAGAAAGTGAGTGGTAAATTGGTTGGGATTAGAAGGAGACATCCCAAGTCCCTACTAGTCAACATGGGGAAAAGATAGTAACTTTCCCAGAATGAATCAATCAGTCAAGGAGATAAGTAGCTGAGACCTAGACCTTGTTGAAAGTAGCTAAGACCTAGACCCTGGCTAGATATGGCCACTCCAAAATCAATCCCTTGAGGTAAAAGAACCACAGTGGAATAGACTGAGAAATGGACTTCCCATGTGCAGTGAAGATAATGAAGGTGCTTCAGGGAGATTCCCCCTCCCACCACCAGCCCAAGAACCAATCCATTGACCCAGAAAATGACCCACCTCTGACCACAGGCATCCTACTGCCATGGATCAACCAACAGAGGAGGGGACTGAGCCAAGACAAGTGGCTGCCATCAACACATAGAAAGACACTCAGGTAAGTCCTTCCCCTGCTTCCTGGCTCCAGGCGCAATATAAGTGCTGCAGAGCTTAGGAATAGAGAGGGGAAGAGAAATGAGACCAAAAATGTAACCATAAGATCAGATTCAAACTGCCAAGGCAAACTAAATATTTGGATGCTCTAAGAAATCTTTAAAACTCTGTCCCCTCAGGTAGTATGTCCAAGGTAGACACTAATAAAAAAAAAATGATATGAGTCATTTGGAAAAGTAAAAGCATCCAATACTTGTATTTTCCTGACACAGCACCCTTCACTTGAAACTGATCTTCTCTCTGTGCCACCTTGACCACATTTCTTAACCTCCTGAACAGTTTTCCTGCTCTGAAGATGTGATGACCTTAACTTACAGCATTTGGGGTTAAGAAATCTCCCGTGCAAGCCCTTAAATGTTAGTTTCCTGGCACCGAGAAGTAGGTGGGACATGACTTGGCCAGGACAATAGTAAGTTATCTGTTCTACCCTTTTTGTGACCATGGACTTGGTTACAAGAGAAGGAGAACATGCCTTTCATGTTCCTTCTCATCCTAGAGATCTCAGCTTAAATGTCACTTTCTCAGGGAGGTCCATGCTAACCACGTTTTACAAAGTAGGTGGTGCCCTGTATTATTCTTTGCACATTTCCTGTTATTTCCTTTACAGTCTTAATCAGGATGTGAACTTATTTAATGAACTTATTTGTCGAGTTATTCCTTATCTATGCCCTGCCCCCGCTCCACTCCCTGAGGTCAGACCCCTCTCTGCTTTATTTCTCTTGTGTGTGCCATGTAATTAAATTTGAGCTCTTTATATTTGTTAAATCTTGTTTCTTAAGGTTCTGGGCCATGAATGTGAAAGCTCGTTTCCCCTATTTAAAGAATCTGAAATAAATTATCTTCTTAGTTTGGTCCTTCCTGTTGCTGTTTGCTTTCTTTGGCAGAGAAAAAGCGAAATATATTTTAATTTTTTAACTTACAGTAGTCATTAATAAAAACCACAGAAATGGTAAGTTTCAATACCTGAAGTTCTGTGAATAATTACCGGGTGGAGTTATCCACATGAGGCAATTTTCTACTTTTCCCACTAGATATAAAACCCCAAATATGTGTTACTATAGCAGCCTATTTTCTTACGGAGACTAAAGCAAATGCAACCCCTGAATTAACATCACCCATTCTCCTGCACTGTATTCTCCCAGGGAAGAGCCCCAATTGTGCTGGGTGACACACCAAATGTTAGGTTAGTGACATGTTTGACACCAATATGTGTGGAAAAAAATATGTGTGTACACAAACTATAATTTAGTAGCATCAGCAGTAATTGTCAAGCTGAAAAAAAAAAGAACCTATATTTAAACACAGTGCTTGGTAGTTACTTCAATAGCATTGGGAAGGAGCTATACTCTAATTTGGAGAATTTTTTCTCATTTTTCTATTGACCTTGGCCCAGCAGAATAAATGGATTCCATTGGGATGCGCACTCATCCCAATCCTGCCATCTTGAGCAAATTCAGTGGTCAGATACCTGTTCAGTTCTTGTCATGAATTAGAGTTCACATGAACAAGTATGATTTTCCAGAACTAAATACCTTTCACAGACAGAAAACCAAATAGCCACCTCTCCTGACAGATTCAATGGAAGCAGTGACATAGAGCACCACTACAGAAACTACAGAAAGGGCCCAGAAAGCCCTACGTGGGCTTCTAAGAAGCTACCTGGTTCCAGATGGTTTCTTAAAAGTACTGACAGCAGATTGTCACTCATTAAATGATGTCATTTCTGAAGGCATGGGTCTCCTTGGAAGCATTCACCAGACGTGTCCAAGGAGAGAGTATGTCGTGGGATTGACTTAAAGAGAACAGAGTAGACCAGTAGACCTTTGTTGTTCCAAGTGGCCCAGGACTCACAGCGTCACATTACTAATGCAGACCCTCTGGCCACCCTTGAGCTGCTGTCTTAGCCATACGAAAGGATGAGAAGTACTTGCTGATTTTCTATATTCTCTCTATAAACTTTGGAGAACAATGAGTCTGGAAAACATGAGCTCCTGGAGGACAAAGATGGAGCCCAATCCATTGTTTTAACCACCAGTGCTTGTAGAGCGGTAAGCCTATGATATATTTGTTGACTACATGAGTGGATAAAATGAGGGATTAAGGCACTTTGTGGCAGACACAGTCTTGGGCCACACAGACCCCCTTGTACTCACTCATCTTGACTACCATCTCCTCCTCGCCACATCACATGAAACAGGATCCTGGAGGCCTAGGTTTTGAGTCTCGCCCTATGTTTTCTATGATGGACTGTTCACCCCAGCTCTATGCCTGTTTCTTCAGTGGTAAAATAGAACAAATATGTGATAAAACAATAAATCAGTGCAAGGTTATGAGGTCCTTGCCATTTAGGCACAATGTGGGATGACTTGGAAGAGCCACTCCTTCTCCAGAGCTCATGTGGTCCCCCAAGGTCATCATGTAGTACACTGGAGCTCACCTTTTCCCTCTTTTTTTTTTATAAGAGTTGTTTATATTCTTTATTTCCAATTTTTTTCTGCACTTCTTCTTTCTTTTAAAAAGAGAGAGAGAGAGAATTTATTTAGTTTTCAGCGGACACAACATCTTTGTTTGTATGTGGTGCTGAGGATTGAACCCGGGCCGCGCGCATGCCAGGCGAGCGCCCTACCGCTTGAGCCACATCCCAGCCTACCTTTTACCTCTTGCTAATCCTGTTTCCTTCTCTTTGTTTCAGCAAGTTTTGATGTATAAAAATTCCTCCCAAATTGCCCTCAAAACATCCTGTGTATTAAACTATCTGCTACAGTGAGAGCCCAATTCATGGAACTTTCACTAAAGGAAAGCTAGCAATCATCGAAGCATCTATGGTGAATTTAGTGAGCAGCTTTAAAGAAAAATAGAAACTAATGTTCTCTCCAGTATTTATTATTTGACTGGGAACTCTATACTACAACTTGATTATCCTGTAGCGTTTATTATTAAGTTTATACCAGATTCTCTTATATTGTCATACTACTAGTGCTTAATATCTTGCCATTATTACACATAATTTTATGTTTACTCTTTTGGGGGTTTGTTGTTCTTATGTTTGATCTCTCATTGGGGAAGCTGAGGCACACAGCAATAGTGACCTTCCCAGGATTGAAAGAGATAAGAGCCAAAACTTAAACCTAATTAGACCTGCTTATTATCCTGTGTCAAGTGACATGGTGGTGGATAGGTGGTGGTAACTTGGCCTTCTGTGGAAAAGATTTCAGAAGAAGCTTGCTGTCAACACATTACAAAAAGATTCACCGTTTGTCATCCAATTCTATCATAAGCCCTTGTTCTCTGTGAGGGGGTCGTTGGAACAATTTAGTGATATTAGCCTTAGTTATGAGATAAATTGCCTGGGCGTTTTACAAAGCTCAGCAAGAATCCTTCATCCTAAGCCTCAAAGGCTGGAGCCTCAAGGTGAGCTCCTTGGGGGACAGCACCATGTCCTTCATCCTTGCAGGGCATGGAATTAAGGCTCTGTGGATGTCTGGTTGGTGACAAAGTGACGAGGCAGTGAATAATACTTGCCTGCACATCTATTCTGTGTGATTCAAAGGAGTCAAAAGAAATATATTTTGTTACAGATTGAAATTATCCATTCACAGACTCCAATAGGCTCAGCCCTCTGGACTCTATGTGACCCATGACATTCAAACCTACGTCACCCTCCCTTTCTCAATGATCTTCTGGGCCAATTCAGTCTGTGTACAGTTTAGGATTAGATTACAGGGCATCTTACCCTACTCAAGTCAGTGTGAAAGGTGCAAGTCAAAGATAAGGCAAAGCCCTAAGAATTCAATGAAGGCCTTGGGTTCTCATGGGCCTGTTGGCTCTGTGGGTTACAGCATTCTTACCTACTCTGCTGGAGATGGCAGCAGCTGGGTGTTGCCCTCCAGAATCTCAGCCAGCTTTCCTTGGCAGGATGGATGCCTATTCTTGAAGTCACTGAGTTGGCAGCTCAGGAGCCAGAGAGGGTGCTCCCAAAGCTCCCGTTAGAAGCTGCACAAAGCTGGGTGCAGTGGCGCATACCTATAATCCCAGTAACTCAGGAGTCTGAGGCAGGAGGATTCCAAGTCCAAAGCCAGCCTGGGCCATTTAGCAAGGGCCTGCTCAAAATAATAATAAAAAAAAGGCTGGGGTTATAGCTCAGTGGTAGAGCCCCCCTGGGTTCACTCCCCAGGACCCCCACCCCAAACACACAAAGCAGCTGCCCACAAGGTAGCAGGACTCTTGGAGTCCACACATCATCGGGATCCCAAGACTGGGTTCTCATCTCTATCACCTGAATCTTCATTATGTAAATTAATTCTCTTCTGGCCAAGTCTTGTGGGTGAACAGACTGTAAAAGGAAGGAAATGTTGGCTCAAAGCTGGTACAGCGGGGCTAAAGCCAGGAAAGCTGCCCCCCTTCCACTGCCTCCCTACTGAGACGTTTCAGTCCTGACCTGCTGCATCAGGGGCACACCATTGCTGCTGCACAGCCAGATGTCTGGGTGGGGTGGCTGGTAGACTATCTAAGGGTGGAGCCAGAGAGGGAAAGCCCTAGGCTTGGGTCCAGTAGGATGGTTGACAGAGCCAGGGAGAGCAAAAGGTTTTCCGCCTTCAGAATCTGAAACAGGAAAACAAATCTGTTAGACAGAAAGCCTCCAAGCTCCATGACCTTCGCTCAGTGCCACAGCCAGGGAGTGCCTGTATCCATCAGGAGACCCGACAGTGACCTGGTCATCAGGATCAGAGAACAGCCCTCAGACACAGCCAGGCTGCCCTACCTTCCTGGGCATGGTGTGTCTGCAAAATTTCCAACTCATTTCCTGAGATAAGAATGGCATTTATTAAGGCATTCTGGAAATTAAGAACAAGTGGCAAGAGCCTCCCTAGGCCTTGGTCCATGGGCCTGTCTGCCAGCACCTTCCTAGTGGCCTACAAAGAGTAGGAAAAAGAATGCAGCCCTTGTGGAAACTGCTCTGTTCTCTCTGTTGCTATGCCCTGGTCTCTCTCTTCCTCTCCTCTGTTTGAAGCTCTCAGCCCTGACTGGACCCAGAGGGAGTTGGAGAACATTTGACCAAAAGCCTGGCAGTGGGATTGGTGGCCTGGCAGGGAACACCTGAGAGGCCAACTGGACACAAGCAAGAGGGTCAGGTGAGCACCAAGGGCCACTGCCTAGAGCCTATTTTCTTCCACCCTTGCTTTCTGGCTGGATCGCTGCAGGGCCCTCCTATTCCATCTGCCATCCTCCCCTCTGCCTTTCTCCAACCCAGTCTCCATTCTGCAGCCAGAAGAGCATTTTCAGGCAAAAATCTAATCATGTTGCTACCCCCATGTAAACCTGCAATAATCCTCCAGTACCCCCAAACTCGGCCCTGAACTCCCTGACATGGTTTTGAAGTTCCCATGATCAACCCCATAGCTCCCTCTGAGCATCTATTTCCACATCTGCCACATCACACCTAATGTGTGGCTTATCCTGACTCATGTAGTTCTTAGAATCCCTCACACTCACTCCTGCCTACAGAAGGTTGCTTTGAGCTTGCTGTTCCCTCAGCTTGGAACACTCTCACCAGCATGACCTGGCCCCCACAAACCAGCAGGCTTCCTGACCAACTCTTACCCATTCTTCCACATCTGTATGCCCCACAGTGCTTGGGGCACCCCCTATAAGAACACTCACCACAGTGGAGAGCCATCACCTCTGTTCCCAGCACACTGGACAATCAACACCATGGGACTCTCTGTCAGCTTCTCCCTCACTGGGGTCTGGCACTTAACAAATGTGCGACAAATATATCTTAGTGGAAAGAAATTATGAATTCATTAGTAAAAGGCCCAGAAAAACAATTTGACCCTTGCCTCAGACCAACCCCACTATTTTTTCACTCTAAGACTCCCTCCAAACTTTATTTGATGAGGGGGATAAGGATAATGCTCTGGGACTCTGCCCCTTGTCCTCTGAGTTGTGGGAGAAGAAGTATCTCCAAAGAAGTGTCTCAGGAGTTCCAGGAGAGAAGGGGGAACTTGATTCAAGACCACAGGGGTGCAGTAAGTGCCAGTCAGAGGAATAGACAGAGTTTTGTTTATGAAAGTAGATGCACATTCAAGAGAGAATGAAGACAAACTCAACACAGTTTGGGGGTACCTGGTCCTCTTTTATAGGAAACTTGGTGAGGGGTGGATATGGAAATGTATGTAGGAATGATACCTACCTGGGGCTCTTGAGATGACCTGGTCAATTTCAGATCCTTGGGCCAATGTGGTCTTTATTATCTGATCAACACAAAGTGTCAGAAAGTTCCCTAAATTATAGGTTTCTCAAGATATTAAACCTCCCTTTGCCTAATCTACTTATTGGGAGGTTAATTAATAGTGTTTAGGTAGATTTACAGATTTACCAGGAATTTGGGAATAACAAGGCTAGAAGAGAAACTGACTTAGGCCTGGAAAAATATGTGGAACTTCTGAGTTAAAATCTATTTCCCGTGTTCCTCGGTTATGTCTCATTTCTACCCATTTCTTGTTTCTTCTATCCTACCTTGCCCTACCTGTCATTTTCTGTCCTAGTCTGAATAGCTGTACTACATGGAGTAGGGACCTGGTGTGTGGGTGTGCTGCAGATCAATCAATGCAGAAAATATGGGTTGGAAAACAGTCTGGCTGGGGTCAACCAGTGTGGTGGATCCTAAAAGCTAGGGAAGAGTCCCCAGATTCTTTAGACATGTTATACTTCTTACTTTAGGGGAGTAATTAACCATTTCTCTGGAACCGCAGGATGTGGAGGCTCTGCTGTCTACAAACATCCTCACAGGGCTTGGGGGCTAAGATGGGTGGTTCACCCAGGACACAAAGCAAACCAGGAAGATGGCAGAAACGGTGAGCTGAGAGTTGTGGGACACTTTACATGGGGGCCTGTGAGGCAACAAAATGCGTCTTTTCTCATGTGGCTTCGGGGTAGTCTGCATGGCGACCTGCTTTCCTGCTCTTCCCCTCCTAACCTACTGGTCACCATAAAGCTTAAGCCAAGAGACCAGCACGTGTTTGTCTGAGCCTCCGTGTAAAACTCAAGTGCATATTTTAAGACCAAAAAGCAAATAATGGATTTATGAATCAAGATTTCATTTAAAATTCTCCCATAAATGTTAATCATTGGCCAGAATGGCCTGAGCCTGGACCCCTGACACCCAGAGAAAGTCAAACACACAATTTGTCATTGGTGTTGGAAAGAAATCAAAGAGCAGCATCTTCTGTCACAGGCTAGGGGTGGCGTTAGAAGTCATAAAGCTGCAAATGTTCTTTCCTGAGGCTTTTAATGAAGATAAATATACTCATTGTCCGAAATTACACTAAATGAGTTCTAGGGAACAAATGTCCACTTTGTTATTAAGGAGGGTTGATCAGAATGCTGGGCTGAGAGAGTCTGCAACCCTTCATTTCCAGGCTGTGAGATTCACTCCACTCCCTCCAGGGGACATTCCTTTTTCTCCTGTTGCATTCCCAGGTTTCCAGGCTAGCTGGGCTTCCTAATTTGGAAGTCACCACAGAGCAAATCCTGACAGTAAGCAAACAGTGTCCTGCTGTGAACTCCCTGAGAGGCAGCCTCCAGGCCCTCCACAGCAGCTCCCTCTGTCAAACCCCACTGGCCTCTCCAGAGGGTTCTAAGTGAAATGAGGGCTGAGACTCTGGCTGGCTCTTCTCCCCATTCACTGAAGCTGTTGGGAACCCAGGCTGGGCAAATGGCTTTAACCAGCCTCCTTAAGGGTATGCCCTGGAACAAAAGGCAGCACTGAGATTTGATGCCTATTCCCTGTTGGGATACCTCTTTTCATTGGTATTTTTATCATAAATTGATGGAATTTTCTTGCTGTCCATCTCCTGATCTTCCCAATTACATTGGGAGACAGGCTTCATACAGCATCAATGTTATCTCTCCTCACGTCCTCTACCACCTCTTTCTACTGAGCAGCAGTGCCTGGAGTCTCACTTGGAGGTACTTCATTTCTTAAGCATCTGATACCCCACACACTGCTGGTCTCATCAAAGGTAGACAAGCAAAGATTGTGCTGACCAAGAGAGAGTGAGCAAAAGAAAGACTGGAAGGTAGAAGAGAGCAGAAGAATGAAGGTCTATAACTCATCATTTGCTCATTTTTGGGTTCTTTCTGTTGAGTTCATGCAGGCAAGTGTCCACAGCTCCTGTGTCTGGTTCTGAAATAATCCCTTGGTCTAGCCTGTTCTATCAGGCATGGCAGGTAGATAGTGAGCTCACAAGTCACAGTGACATCATTTAAAAGTTATATTTGCATTTATTGCATAAATATCATTTTATCACTAAAGGAAATTTCAAATAAGAATACAAATCATCCCTAGTCTTCAAATCCCAACTGATGTGACTCTTGCCTACTCCCTTTGATTAACTTTATTTTAAGTGTTTTAGTTTGGGATTGGACACACAATTCCAAGGGCAGAAAATTCCTGTTGAAATTACCTAGGATTCTTGTGATTAGTGTGTATTTGTGTGTTGATTTTCTGCCACCTCCAGTCTGAGAGCTCTTTGAGGGAACATGTCTTTTTCTGCAATAAATCAGCAATTTAGTAGGCGTTCACTAAACATTTATTAAATCAATAAATTGTTCCCAATCTGAACCTTGCTAGAACTATATGCTTAAATCAAGGGCAGTTCACTATATTATTTTGATTTAGAATAAATTTAAATTCTCATGAAAATAGAATGTATGGCCAGAAAAGAGCATCATAATGTCATCCAGAAGATTGAAGACCAAAGTTGAAAGAGAACATTTTACATTGAGACCTGTGGTAGGAAGGATAGGAATGGGAGCATGGAGCTGGTGACTGAACATTCAGAAGGGACAGGGAGAGGGGAAATGATAGGTTGAGGCCATGGTTGAAAAATGGGCTATGAATTGAGAGGGTGGGCCAGGGTGTTCCACAGAGTTGAGGCTCAGCATCTATTATGGGAGATAATTGTGGTGGCTTAATGAAAACTCAGCATGCTCAATATGAACTGCTGTACATAGGTCTTAATGTAGAAATTCCGCTTTGCTTTTGAAGACAGGGGCATCATACCTAATGGGGGATTGTATTCTGGGCAAAGGTAACAGTGACCATGTGACTCTAGCTATTACCTTATATAGCTCAAAGAAGAAAATCTTATATCAAAGGCAGCAGAATTTCTGCTCCTTTGTATGGATTGGATCCAAATTATAGTTCTCTTTCATCACCATTAATATTGTGTATTTCCCAGTGCTCCCTTTCATTGACACATGGCGTGGTCTTTTTCATTCACTCTTGAAATCTAAATGCCTTGATTCTTTCTCAAAAGAAGCTTTATAGGAAGGGCTCTATTTGCCAACAAATTAAGCTCAGAACAAACTATTTACTTAGTGACAGGATGCCTGCTTTTCCAATGGACATGGTCCTCCCCTATCATGGAAGCACAAGTTGGATTGTACTGGAATGACTACCAAATAAGGCACAGAACTTTGAGCTGTCATATCACATTGCCCAAACTGGTCCACAGGAACAGTGCCATCTGTGCCCCAGTTAATGCGCCATTACCAGTTCTGAGCTTCTCTCGTAATTCTTGATCAAGCCTGAATCTGGGAGTACTGGGACTCTGTAAGCCTTGGATTTAAAAGATTAATCACATGTTATCATGATATAAAGATGTTTTTTAAAGGGTAAAACTAATCTTTTTTGTGAAGACACATAGAGTAAGAGGATGATGGATAAAGTGGGTATGAGTTTCCAGATTGTAAATAAGTTAGATAATGACAATGGAGAAGTCATAAATATCTGGAAATAAGTAATAAAGTGCAGATTTTGGAAGTACTTCCAACAAATCACCCTTGCTGGAATCTCATCCATCTCCTGTAAACCCCCTATCCAATCATCCTAATCCTGTGGAAAAAAATCCTTCCTAGTTTCCTTGGTCCCCGGCCACAACTATTGTCCAGGACCTCATCACATCACGCCTGGATTATTGCAAGGACCTCCTCATCGGTCTTCCTGTCTCCAGTTGCCCCCTGCCTCCAATCCATTCTCTACACTATCACCAGCTCAGGATCTCATTGTTCCTAACATATCACTTTGGACACGCTCTAGTTCTGCTCACAACTCTCAGTTTCCCATTGCCTTCTGGGTGAAGTCCAAGAGCACAGTCTGGCAGTTTAGGTCCCTCAGGTCCAGCCTAACTGCCCAAATTTCTTTCCAAGTGAACCAGGAGAGGTGTTCACTCTCTCCATCTCTCCCCGCTACCCCCACAGGCCTGTCTCTGTTTTTTAACCTTCATTTATTCTCTTTTTTCCCCATCTCTGAGGTAGGAACACTCATCTTGCTACTTGTACTCTCGGTTCAATGCCATCTTGTCACTTCGCTCCAGTAATTGTCTTTTCTGTTTTCCGGCTTCACTGTCCCTTGGCTTTGTTCTCTTTGCCCATGAGGAAGTACAGATGTTCCATTGCTTACAAAATACAGTAAAAAAAAATGCTTTGACCTGATTCCTTCAAGAAGTTATGTTTTTCAAATTCATTGAAAAAGCAAGATTCTAATGAAGTCTTTGATTCCTCCCTCCCCACATCCAAGCCAAAGAGATCTGATGCCTCCTTTCTGTCTCTGTTGGCCTTATCATTGAACAAATTCTTATTACATTTAAATATAATATAATACTGTGCATGTGGTGAAACACTTCATACAAACATAAGTGATGTTGTATATTTGTGGTTCCAAGGCTTGTGCTGATGAGGTACCTTGGACCTACAGTGAAATCACAGGGGCATAAAGGAATATTTTAATTTCCAAGGGAAATCACACAATCTACTAATTTTAAGTTATTTGGATCTAACTAATAAACAAAGCTATTAGGTACTTGGTTTTGTGTCAAGACTGAAGAATTTGCTAAGACACTAAGGGAACCATGAATTGAGCAAGTTTGTGACATTCTAATATACAGATTTCAAAGAATATAATGATCATCTCTGTGCCTTCAGTGTAGCTCAAGAAAAAAAGCATGAATACTGTTTAAGCCCCTGAGATTCTATTCCTAGTGAATCCCTCTTCCCATAATCCCACCCTTTCCAGAAATGACTATTAGTTTGAAATTTTGCATTTAAACTCCCTAGCTTTGCTTCATAGTTTCTATTGTGGTTGGTTGTGTTTATTAAAACATATGTGCATATATTTATATTGTCTAGATTTGCAGGTCAACCCTCATTACATTTTGCATTGACTGCCAGCCAGCGTGGCTAAGTTTTCTGCCTCTTAGTTGATCTTCTCACCATTCCATAAACTTCTTTAGATTTGACCAGGTCTCCTCACTGTACAACCTTCCGGGGCTCCCCATCCATTACTAGATTAATTCTCTTCGCAACCTTGACAGTCTCAGCTTCACCTTCATTTCTCTGAGCCCCACCTTCTTTATCTATAAAACAGGGATAACTGTACATACCTTGAAGGATTGTTTTGAGAATCCAATGTGACCATCATGTAAAACGGCACACCATGGGGCCTGGCAGGTAATAGAAAACACAATCTATCCGAGCACTTCTTATTTTTACTACTTCTCTCTGAGCTGTTCTTTTTAAAATTGTTTTTATTACTCTTTTCTGAACTTTCCCCTAAGGATAGCACAGGGCCCTGCATATAGTGAACATTTGGGAAATAGTGGTTGAATGTAGAATAAACTAGTCTCTTGGAACTCACACACAAGTTGGTAATGTCCAGGCTGGGTGCTCCTCTTAATTGGTCTTTGAAGAACTCCCAAGGGAAGATGATATTGCCTATTCTGAAAGGAGGGAGGAGGATGCTGATGCTTTCTCTTCTTAAGGACAGTAAATCAGATGTTATAGGGTCTTTAAAACATTTTCAGTAGCAGTGTGCGGGTATGGCTTGGCTGAGCTGCTCCCCAGCTGGCTTTTGTCAAGTGTTAGCTGGCTGCCCTCAAAGCAGAGCTGCCTGCTAGGGAAGACCACAGGATCAGCTGGGGCCCCAACTGGAGGCCCATTGCTCTGATGTGCATAGTTGCCTCAGGGCCTGGAATCCATTCCTGGCTCAGTTGCCAAAGGACTATTTTAGATCCTGTAGAGTTGGCAGGAGTCCTGGTGTGCCCATGTCTCTGTGTGTGAACTGCTTGTCACTTGCCTCTTCCCCTTGGCTATTTCAAAGAGGACGAGAGAAATTAATGGCTGTACATGACTAAGGCCCTCTAGTTACACTTTTATTTGTGTTTAATTTTGACAGGTTGTCTTCTTATTGAGAAATGGCATGTTTCTTATCTTTTGAGAAAGATTGTTCTCACTAATTTGAGAAGCGGTGCTATGCATGTGCTGGAGAGACACAACATGTAATCAGTCTTCACAAAAATACACCCCTAGAGGATTGTGGTCCCTACACAACCACTTCATTCCTGCCTCTCCCACACCACTGCCTGAGCTTCCGACTTGAAAAAGAAAGTCACCATTTATTCTCTAAGAGTGCCATGCGCATACTCAAAAACCATACACATACTAAAGAGCAGAGGAATGTGTATACATGTGTAATGTTGTCAACTTCACTGCATATGTGTATGAATATATTCCTATACAAGTCAACAAAACAGGGTAGTATTCTTTTTTAAAAAAATTTTATTTTTTTGTGGTGCTGAGGATTGAACCCAGTGCCTCACCCATGGTAGGCAAGCACTCTACCACTGAGCAACAACCCCACCCCCAAAACAGGGTAGTATTCCATGATGAGAAGTATATATTAACTTACTCAAATAGTGATAAAAGTTTATCTTCTGTCTCGAGCAGCACAGAGAGACTTATCAAATGTCAATGGTTATGCTAACATTTACTTTAGGAAGGAGATAATTACAAGGGTTGAAAAGCCTATTGAACCCATAAGATTGTCCACACATCAGCTGGTCTCCATCCAAACCAGTTTCTAATCGAAAGCAGGAAAGGATTTACTTTAGAGGCAATGGAGGGCATGACCTTTTGGGTTTTGTTCTTAAAAAGATTCCATGGCCTTTGTGACCCCAGCCAAGTTTCATGTTGCTTCTGCACTTCTGCATGCAGTTGGGCTGCTAATGTCAGCAGGCCAGGGAGAGAGTTAACCAGTAGTTAACTCACCAATGAGAGGCTATGTGAGTTGTGAACTGTATTTGTCAAGTCAGTTCATAAGGTCCTGAAGGAGTGACAGGTAGGTGATCTCCATTTTTGTATATTTGCTTTGAAAGTCCAGGGAACTCACACAATAACCTTTTTCTTAGCAATCTTAGTTATAAGTTGTGACTGTGGTTTGACACTGAAAATATAGGAACTTTAGATAGTTTGAAACTTCTTGCTAGTCTTTGTGACAATCAGGTAGCACTCGGGTGTGCTTGACCATATGCAAAATTGTAAATAATTGCATGCAGCCCCATGCAAGCCCCTTTTTTCCATTGACACTCATTTCTGAAGTGCTTTGTTTTAATTTCAGATAGGACTTCATTTGGTAGTGTCCTCTGTCACAAAGGGTTTATCCTGCCCAGACTTGATATTCTAACTTAAGTAAATAATTGCTTATAACAACAGGTCAACTTACTCTTTAAAAAACATTGTTATGTGGTATATATACACAATGGAATATTTCTCAGTCATAAGGAAAAATAAAATTATGACATTTGCCAGTAAATAGATGGAAATGGAGACTATTGTGTTAAATGAAATAAGCTAGTCCTCAAAAACTAAAGGCCAAATGTTCTCTCTGATATGTGGATGCTAACTCAATAAGGGAGGGAGGGGAGGGGAAGCATAGAAATCCATTGGATTAGACAAAGGGGAACTAAGGGAAGGGAGGGTGAATGGGAATAGAAAGGACAATATAATTAATCAGAAATAACTTTCCTATCCTTGTATTTGAGTACATGACCAGGGTAACTCCACATCACGTACACCCCAAGAATAGGATCCTAATTAGAATAAATTATACTCCATGTATATGTAATATGCCAGAATACACTCTATTGTCATGTATATCTAAAAAGAATAAAGAAAAAAAACATATTTTTTGTAAAACAATCTTTTTTATGTGCCTAAGAATCCTTTTAATTAGTCTTCTCCCCTATTATGTAATCTCCAACTTTTTAAAAATACTTTTCCTTCTTTGCCTTTCCCAGATTCTAGGGGCTGGCTGCCTCCTTAGCTCAGGCCCCTTTCCCCATCTTCAAAACCAGCAGCATGCCATCTTCAAATCTCTCTCCCACTCTCTTGTCTCCTGCTTTCACCATCCCATCTCCTTCTCTCCCTCTTCTTCCATTATCATACCACCTCCTCTGTGCCACCTGCCTCCCACTTGTGGTTACATCAGCCCCACCCAGATAATCTAGAATAATCTCTCCATTTCCAAATCCATAACGTGGTCACATCTGCAGAGCTTTTCTGCCATGTGAAGTCATTGTATATATTCAGGTTCTGGCAATTTGGACATGAGCGAATACCTTTGGCAGGCCATTGTTAGACCTACCCCAGTACTATAGTGGATCCCTCAAACTCTGATATCAGCACTCTCTCCTAAAGACCCTTGTCTCTGAAATGCTGGTTGTCACTGCATCCAGCCTTACCAGAGTGGCTGCAACACAGGCCTACTTCTTCATGTCCAAAACTTCCAAATCACAGCCCGTGTGGTTGTCTGTGGTGAGAGCATCTGGATCACATGTGCAAATTTCAGTTGCAAGTCAGGCGATTTCTGACTTCTTTCTCAGGGACAAACAGACCCAATGCTTTGACATATATTTTATTTTATTTTCTGATTCCTGATCCCTTACATGCTTCTTCTTTTTTTTTTTTAACAGTAAGTAACATTTTTCAACAGTATAGCTTGTTCCCACTCGGACTCCAAAGTCTGGTTTTTATCTCAGGCCTGCTGCCGTGTTGGAGGACTTGACGTGCCTTCTGTGTTCTGTAATGTCTTCATCTGAACAACAGGCTTGTAAAGATCGATCCTTCTTCATGCTGATGCCAAATGTTGGCTGGATAGGAGTTGGTGAATTTTTACAGGAACCAGTGACTCTAATCTGTTTTTCTTTTCTATATATGCAATTCCCTGTCTGCATTCCAGCTGTTGGCAAAGAAGCCCTGATCAACTGCCCCCATTTGCCGCCTTTGCACAGACATGGTGGCGGCAGTTGGAGCTAAGAGTTGGGGCCATGTTGATCTACTGCTTTTCAAACTGCCCAAAGGGGTACACATCCATACAGGCCCATAGAAGCATTCAGGAAACTTACTTTTCAGATTATGACTCTAATACAGGGAACGTACATGTTTTTAAGCTAAAAATCAAGATGGTTTTGCTTAGAGTTCGTGTAACCTTTTGTTCTAATCTAAACCCACATTGCTTGATATGACACAGATTTCCTGAGTGACCCAGACATCATTAGTAAGAGGCACTTAGGCCTTTTTTTAAAAAAAATTTCTTTGTAAAATAAGAAAAACAAGATTTTTGTTTATCCACCAAAAACTATGAATAGAGCAATGGATGGGTTTGCAGATTTAATGCTGCCCTTTTGAAACCATCATGGATCTCATATTTAAAGAACTGTGTGTGCGTGTTTGTGTGTGTGTTTGTGTGTGTGTACCCACCATGAGTTTGCATGCTTTTGCATGAGTGTGATGGTGGTGAGGACAGGGGGTGGAGTACGGGAAATTGCAAAAACAGACAAATATTCCAAGTATTTTACTGACCTCCTTCAACCAACCTTCATACCAAATGATAAAAAAGAATTACATGGCATAGAGCATTGGTCAGTATTTGTTTTGATTTCCTTTCTTCCTAGAAAGCAGTCCTTGTTTTGTTTTAGTCCTGAGTAGATAACTAAGCTGCAAGAGGATAAAGAGAATCTTTTTGAGCAGGTGCTGCAATCAAATAAAATTCACAACAAAAGACACTCTGGCAGATATTCACGATACGGGCAATTCAGCCTGCAGGATGATTAGCTAGATGTTTGAGGCAGCCGTTCCCATAAATGACTGTAATTAATCATCTTTTAACACAGCTAAACCAACTCACACTGCTTCTTCTTAGAAGTTACCTAGAATCTATAAATAGAATATTTTCAGCTTTCCCTGACAGGGAGTTCAGTCTCATTCTCCCTCCAAAGTGTCCCCTTCATTTTTCCTTCTGTCCTTATTCCCCACTCCCCTCTGGGCCTTTCTCCTTCCCTCCTCTGCAGACAATCTGACCCAGATGCTGCTGTTTACTCTCAATTTTTCTCTTTCTCAAAAAATGAGAAAAAATATTGCATCTGATTGTCCCCAATACACACATGGGCACATACACACACACAATGTGTGCATGTCCTTTTTCTTAAGATTCCCTAAAGGATATGCCCAATTTTCTCTGCTCCCCAATCTTGCAGGAACCAGCTGGGCTCAGGAACCTGGTGGCTAAGGACTAAGGGCTGGCAGTAGGGGTGGGGTGCCAGAAACTATACCAGAGCTTCTTTACCATGATATCTATGCTTTGGCAGGGGAAAGTGAGGTAGGAAGAAGGCTGGGTAAGGACATGGAGAATGAATGGCGGCACCAGCTGGCATCCCATCAAGGCATTGACCCTGTGGCCCCAAACTGTCCTAGGATAGTAAGGCTGTGGCTGGGACAAGTGGCCCTAAACTTTTATGGTCCATCCACAGCTCATTCAGAGCTGCAGGGGTAGCAGAGCCAACCACTCCAACCCACAATTGCATACGTGTTCAAAATGCTTAAAGGTTCACTGTTAGAGCTAAGAGGGTGAACTGCTGAGCATCGGAAGAATTTGAGCATTTGAAAGAGGAGCAACAGAACAGTTCTGCACCCCACTGGCAGAGTGTCATCCCTGCTCTCCAGCCACCCTGACAGGCTTCCATACACTCCACATTCTCCCTGTGTTGGAGTCTCACACTATATGTACAAGTTTTTCATGTTGGGACACACACTAATATTTGTCATTTCTCCCTCATTAATCTATTATCTGTTCATTGCATAGACTAAAATTATTCAAACTTCAGAGGGAAAAGAGTAAATTTAAAACATCCCTATATCAAGGCCAGTGTGGTTAGAGCAGAGACAGAAGTCAAGGTCAAGGTTAGAGCAGAGACAGAAATCAAGGATAAGCAGGGGGAAGGCTGGTGAGGCTGGTTGGACCATTGTGTGGAGTTTGAATTTCATTCGCTGTGTGAAGGAACCCTGCAGCTGGTCGTGAGCAGGGGTGACGTAATTTGGTAGTTAAAAGGGTCCGTCCTGGTTACTGTAGGGAAAATTGCTCATGGAAGGACAGAAATGGAAGCAAAAAGACCAGAGATGTTTGCAACATCCAGGAATGATGGTGTGACTTGATCTCCGCCTGGACCTAGGATATTTGAGATGGGGCAGGAGAAGTAGGATGCTTTTAAAGGCAGAGCTGACAGGCTTTGTGTGGACTAAACGTGGGGTATGAGAGAAAGAGGGTAGTTAAGGATGACTGCAAGGTTTGGGATTGAGCCATTTACCAAGGTGGGGAGGATTATAAGAAAGACAAGTTAGTGGGAAGAGAAGATGAGATCAAGGGGTAGACTTCAGATTTAGTAAGTGTGAATGAAAATAACAATATCAATAATAGAAAGGAGATCCTTCAAGTAGAGCAAGGGGATGGGGGATGGAGGAGAGGGGAAAGAGAAGGTACTGGGGAATAAAATTGATTGTTCCATGCACAGACCGTATGGCATAATGAACCCCACTACTGAGTACTGTTATGATGCACATAATAAATTATTTTTAAAAAGATTTAATAAGTGTGAAACACTTACTAGGCATCCAAGTGGAGACATGGAATCAGCAGCTGGATGTGAGGCCAGAGCTGAAAGGCAGTGTATGAAGTTCCTCAGCTCATGCAGAAACTTCACAGCCACGAAACTCAAGGTGTACTCACCCAGCGAGTGAGTGTGTTAGAGAAAAGGGGCTCGGAACATGCCCTGGGGGAGCCAGGAATAAAGAGATTACAATGAGGAAGAGGTTCTAGCAAGACACCTCCAGGTGAGAAGAAAATCCTGCGGTGTCCTGAAAGTCAAAAAAGGAGGCGATGAAGTGATCACAATGGCCTGGGAGCTTCAGGAGTTCACTTGTATTGAGCAGGTAAAGCGAGGCTGGAGAAGAGGCCGGGAAGCCTCTACAGGCTCAGCCAAGAGCCCCCATCCAGGAAAGAAAGCCCCTGACTCTAGAAGGTGCTGGCTCCCCACAGGGCATACAGCAACATGGCCACACACTCTTGCCACTCCTTCTCTCTCTGAAAGAGTCCTTTGTGACTTCTCTAAGAAGGAAACACCTCCACCAGGAGAGAAACATTTGCTTCCTGTTAGAGCAGACTTTTACTTAGGATCAAGCCCTGTGCCAGCCCATCCCTGCAGAGGGCAAGGAGGGAGAGGGGAGGAGGGGCATCCAGATGCTGGCTTGTGCAGCTGATTTAGCAGGAAAGTCTCCAGAGAGCTTTATGCCTGGTGGACTACAGGCCTGAAGCCCCAGTCTCTCTCAGTTAGAAACCTTCCCCCTCCTCTACAATCCTGCCCTCTCTAGCCTCCACCTAAAAGGCCTGAGAGATGGCAAATTGGGTGGTCAGGGGGTTAATTTAACCCTCTGATGCCTGCCAGCCCTCCCCCAGGAAGATTAAAGGCAGCCATCTTTTCATCTATTCAGCAATTCATTGCTCAGCACCTACTCGGTGCAAGGCCATGTAACAGGTATAGAGACCCAGCAACAGACAAAGACATACTTACTCCACACCCCTCTGATTTACAATCAAGTGGGAAAAATTAAACAAATCACTCAAACACCTCATAATCACAAGTGTGATAAGGCCATGAGGGAATGTCCCCTGAGGTGCATGATGGTGGCCCTGAGGAAGGCCAGCCAGGGAGTTCTTCCTGAGGAAGTGCTGATAGAATCTGTCAAAGTAGGAGGCAAGGGCAGGGTTCAATCTGCCCATTGTGCTTTGAGAAGCTGGCCAATCACGATGAGACCATGGCAGGGAGGCTGTAGGTCCCCCTGACCAAGCAGTGGAGCAAGTGAGCTAAGCGTGGGAACGGGTCATTCCTGGTCGGAGTTGAAAAGTTGGATCTGACCCCAGGCCTGCTGGTGTGGAGGGTTATTCTGCTCTGGGGGCAGCAGCAACAGATGCTACAAGGGCCCAGGGCCCAGGGCCCAGGGCCCCTGAAGCAGAAATGGAAACACCCTACCATCGTCAGCAAATATTTGGGAATCTTTTGTTTAAAACAGCAGAGTCATTATCTATCCTCTCATGGAAACCAATAGTGAGATTCCAAGTAGGCTTCTTCAGGGTCATGAGCATCTCTGTGACTTCAACATACTCAGCTAAGCCTGCTTAATATCTGTCCCCCACGGACATGTACTTCACCACCTACACACACAGAAGGAGAGACAGCAGAGAAAGTGTGGGCATCTCAACTAACTTAAAGGCTTTAGACTTAATTTTTCTTTGATTTGATTTTTGGGTGGCTGGATATTAGGTTGAACACACTCCTTTCACGGTTGTGAATATCTTACTTCTTTTTTTTTCACATGAACCTGATACATTGAGCGTTATTAAATTGTTCTGGGGCAAACGAGGAAAGTGTTTTATGATGAATTAAGTTTTCTTATGTCATGATTTTTTCTACAGGAGCTTGGATGGAAGGTATAATTAAAAAAAAAGGCTTAAACACCACATCACAACATTTGACACTTGTAATTGTCCTCTGAATTAGGCAAGAAATATTTCAGTTTAACAGAAGAGGAAAACACATACCCTAAGACATTAAGTAAGTTGCTCAAAGGCCATGTGATTGATCTGTTTTCACTGTGACTACCACATTGTTTTGTTCTACCTGCAGGACACTGGAAGTCTTACATTGGATTTATTTTGTCAACTAAATTCATAGTTGTCTTAAAATTCATCTATTTCTGCAACTACAATTTTGGTGCAGACATAAAATCTACACCACAACATATTGTTTTTCTGGATAATTTAATTTTATTATATTTTGTTTTAATTCTGCTAGTGGACTGTTGCAAAAAACCCAGGGGATTTCCACTAGCATCCCAAATAAAATGCATATAGATCATATATGTGTGCAGATCAATTGCAAGGCTGTTCCACATTCTTAATTTTTGTTTTTCATTGGAATGAAAATCTTTATTTTCTTTTTACCAGATTTTTGTTGGTGTTTTGTTGTGTTGGATTTTTTAATGGCTAAGAAGGTAGGCTGATATATGGTGGAATTTTTGTTACTTTTGACAATCAGCAGCGCCATCTACTGTCAAGTAATAAAATTACTGAGGCATTATAGCAACTTGTCAATGAAAATTAGAGCTTCGTGAGGGAAAGACCATTTTATACTCCAGGACTTACTGTATAAACAATACAGATTTTATATGTAACTTTTCTATTTAGACTCACTATATAAGTAAATACAGATCCCTGTACATATTTTTATTTTATATCATGATATCTTTAAGCTACCTATAGAAATTGTGGGCACAGAAGAACCTAAAACATAATTTATGATTATATAACACTTAAGAGTGCTAAGATTGGAACGTGATTAGAAGGGGGTGAGTCTCAGATAAATCTCCAAGTAGTATGTGACTGCTCTTACACTCAGTTTTTTTCATCTGTAAGATGTGAGTAATTGTTTATTTATTTTTTAGTTTTTGGCAGACACAACATCTTTGTTTGTATCTGGTGCTGAGGATCGAACCTGGGCCGCACGCATGCCAGGCAAGCACGCTACAGCTTGAGCCACATCCCCAGCCCATGAGTGAGTAATTGTTTATGAAGTTGTTTTGTTGGTTAAATGACATATGAAAAATGTACCCCAAAGGTGGCAGAACAGTAGCTATTGTCATACAACATTTGATGGGTACATGCTAGATAGCTGATGGGGCTAGGAGCCTTCTTCCCAGCACTCCTGTGAGACAGGAGATTCTGAGACAGCAGGTACCATGCCAAGGTGACACAGCCAAGTGAGAATCAGGGTTAAACCCAACTTTCCACCTGTTCCGAAGTCATTATTAGCAGAAGTTAGATCACAAACATAGCTCTGAAGCTACTTTTGATATGTCCCTGTGAATGCTCACTTCAGATTCACAATGAAGATTGGCTTTCCACATATTGATATGGGACTTTGTGGTCTGGTGCATGTTCCACATGAACTCGCTGTGCTGAGTTTGCCTAACCATGAGATATTTAAGAAGGTAACTTCTGGAAGACTCATTGAGAAGTCAACACACAACGTTGATCACAATCAAGGATTAAAAGGATGATAAGCCCGTGAGTGGTTCCCCAGGCCCTCACCATCTTTTGTGCAGACCTCGCTTACTGTTATCTCATTACATTATCTATAGTTTTTTACAATTTATATCTTTCTGGAATAGAATTCCTCAAGGACAGAAGTTATACTTGTTAAATGAATGAATGGATGAATGAAAAAAGATTTCATGGTTTCCCAGTACAAGGAGATGATTCTGTGAGGTCCCCACTCTAGCACATTGTGATTATTCATTTGAGATTTATTGACTCAAATCAAGTCAGTTTGGCTAAAAATTATCATCTAGCTACTTCCTTAAGACAAACCACTTTCCCCCCTTGGTTATTAAAATAACCAAACCCAAGGAGAACTGATATTACTTCATGTTTCTTCTCCGGGGAATGTGAGAGGACTTCATTAAGATATAAAAATACCAACAATTGGAAGTTGATAAAATGCATATATAAATCACAGAATTGTATTGTTATGGTTGCTTTTAAAACTAAGGTGTTTTACCACTTGTCTGTTAAAATGAAGGAAGGAACCTGCCTCCGGGAAGTGTTTTGACTATTAAGTGATAGGACATCTAAAATAGAGCACACTCCACTTAATTCTTTCACTCACAAATATATTTCCTTTTACTGTGGGGGCAGGAAGGTGTGAGTCCCTTATTTCCCAATTTTAAAGGTCACAGCCAACACTCCTAACACAACAACAGATTAACAAGAGAAAAGCATCATAAGTTTAGTCAAAGATTTACATGACATGAGAACCATTAAAATGAAAATTCAAAGATCCAAGGAAAACCATCTTTGTGCTTCTGTTTAATGAAGAAATGGCAGACATGTAGAAATCTGACTGGACAAAAGGATATGATCTAATGGTAATAGGCTGAGGGGGAGCCCAGGTTGTCTGTTTGGATTCCTCTAGGCATCTTTGTGTAGCATTTCTTCCTCTTGGGTACATGGCAGGACCCTCTGAAATGAGGGCCTTCAAAGAAGGGCAGAGTGACCCTTGTAGATATTTTGGTTTGCTTTGGGGAAGAGGAGCTCTAGTCTCCATGACTTGCTTCATGGGAGAAAGAGGAACAGGAGACAGGAGGGTAAGAGAAAGCCAGATCAGGGGCAGGGGGCATAACCCTCCACTCCTGAGGCCTTCCACTCTCTGGTTCAGAGTTCTCGGCATGCCAAAGTGCCATACTGTGGGGTATTGCTTTCTGAGTTCCATCACTTCTATGTGCCAGAGAGACTTTTCTAGGCACTAATGGCACCACAAACAAACAAACAAACAAAAAAGCAAAATCCTTCCCTTATGAAATGTCCATGAAAGTTCAGATGGGCAGGTGATTTCCAATGGTGGGCACAGAATCTGCCAAATAAGCCAATGAAAAAATGCTGTGGAGAAAAGCAAAACGGAAGAAAGAGACTAGAGAGCCAGGAAGGGTAGGTTTAGATAGAGCAGTACTTACGGGCCCTACTGAGCAAAGAGCTGATACTGTGACAGACCGGGGATATCTCCGGAACAGCTTCTCAGAGAGAAAGGACAGGAAACAGAGCTCCCTAGGAAGGATGTACCCCAAGATGCAATCCTTCCCTCCTACACTCCAACATCTGAGCCTTTGGTTTTCTAAATGATGGCTCCCATGATCATACTGATTTAAGGTACATAAGTGTTGGCCCTGTCTGTGCATGAAAATGTAGGGACATCACTGACAATGACCTGATCCTTGCAGTGTGCCTCAAAGAATATAGAGAAGTAGCCAAGGTGAAGTTCTCTGTGGCAAGGCCATTCCTGTTTTGTGACTATTTGATTTATAATGTTTTAAAGGGTTCCTGGGTTTCCACAAGACCCTACTTAGCGTCTAACATAGCTGGAAGGTAGGGCATTTGTAATAGAATACACTGGAAGCCAACTCAGTTACCAATGTATCGTGCGATGCTCTAAATTCCATTTCAGTTCTGACATTCTATAATTCAATGACTTAGGAAAGGAGCAAAGGGAAAATACATTACCTGTGCTAGGAGTTGAACGAGCCTTTGTGGGTTGACCTGGAGACCCAACACATACTTATAACACTCTCTATATAGAAAAATGAGTTCTGGGTTTCAAATGCTACACTTACAGACATTCAGAACACAGACCATTTATGAATTGGAGACTTCCTGTGGTGGTTTAAGAGTGTCCCTGGTGGCAAAGGGCAGGAAGAGATTAAAGAGCAAAGCCCAGAACTACTGTAGCTGGAGGATTAATGGGAAAACACTGATCATGACAGACAACCCAGACAAAGAGCCTTGAGAGAGTCTCAGCCTGTAGCCTGCGTGACTAGTGCTGTTAAAACATGTGGCAGGCCAAGGGAGACTTGCAGAGTGCATGGCAAAGCTTCTGTAGAAGTCAACTGATAGACCTCTGTAAAGAGTCTGAAAAAAATGCCAATGTGCTTTTCTCTTTACGTTTTGGGAGCTATGTACTCTTCTCCCTAAGCAGCATGACACATCACCTGTCTCTAGCGTAAAGATTGTTACAGCAGGAATAAAAAGTGGGGAAAAAAATGATATTTTGAACAGACTTACTCAAAACAGGATATTGTAGCAAAACACAAAGCTTGAAAATCAACATTATCCAGAGAGAGAAAATTGGTCCAGATTCTTTGATCTCCTTCTCTAACATATGAAAATCCAGACAGGATCATAAAAGTCTATGCAGGAAACAAGAAAGAGGTAAGGGTAAAGTCTTTCCCTTTAACCCCAGTATAGAGAAAAGAAGGGAAAAGAAGCTAATAGAGTAGATCAGAAAACAAACTTCTTCATTCTCCCCTTCAATTTCTGTGGGGGGGAGGGGTATGAGTCAGGGTATTTCACAAACAGCCAGCCAGATAAAAGGACATGGACTAGTATTCTTCTCTGAGAATGAGGGTGTGTGCCACCAGAGGCAGGTGCTACTTGTTACAGCCTGCAGAACACTCTGCTGTGCACCATCTGATGAATACAGAAGTCTGAGCAATCATCAAGTTATCTTTACGGCAACTTGATCTTGCTGCAGTAGCCAAGCCTGTGGTGTATGGAGCCACCTCATTCAACCTGCTCTTGTATTGTCACCCTCCATCGCTGAATCACAAGAAGCATGAGCTGCCTACTAGACTCCAGACACGGAACGGATGACCAACAAGAAATCAAACAGGCATGAAGCTTAGGGGGGGAAAAAGTCATCATTTAAGTGTTCTTATTTGTTATTTTTGACCATTGTAATTTTTAGGCAACTGATAATCAACTATTAAATAGTTGCCTGAGGTTATCTGTGATGTTAATGTCTACCTCTACTCCTGGCCCTATGTTTTTTAATTGAGTATGTTTAAAAAATTTATAGTTAGGGGCTGGGGTTATGGCTCAGCTGTAGAGCACTCTCCTAGTACGTGCAGGGCCCTTGGTTTGATCTCAGTACCACATAAAAATAAATAAATAAAAACAAAGGTATTGTGTCCAACTACAACTAAAAAATAAATATTTTAAAAATTTATAGTTAATGCTATTAACTAAATCTTAAAGGCTAAGTCTTTATTACTTATTTTTGAGCCTAATTGATAAGTAGTAATATAGGAATTTGGAAAATGCAAATTTTTCAGAATCCAACACTTTAGCCAATTGTTTTTTATACATTTAGGAAAAGTATGTTCCATGTCTTTTTTTGTCAAGACACACTTTACTGAATGTGGCACTAGACATAAACCAGATGATGAAGATGGAAATGATTGCAAAGAAACAAAAAACAGGTTCTCATATATTTTTACTAGTTTCACTCTAAAATATAATCTCTATAGATTTTGTAGTTACATTGAAGATTCAATGCTAAAACTATGGTGTGTAATTTGCAGAGAAGTACTGGTTATTGAAGCAATTAAACCATCCAAACACAAGTGGCTTTTACATACAAGAAATAAAAATAATAAGGCATCAAAAATTAAAAAAGAAGTATTTGAAAAAAAGAATATCGATCAAAATGCTTATAAAAGTAAATGCCATTTTTCAGTTAGACAATAGTGCTTTGCATGCTATGAATAAAATAGTTTAGGATAGGGATGCTAAAGCTCTGAAATATGATCACTAAGAAAGCAGTAAAAAAAACCTCATCAAAAATGTTTGCTTGGAAATTTTGAATGAATCTAGAGCAAAGAAGGTAACTCAAGTACCAATTTCTAATGACGCTATAACTTGACACATTCAGAAACTGGTTAATCATCTGGAAGATCAGATCTAAGGGCAAATGAGGCTAACCAACTGCTTACTTTTTTTTCTAGTTGGAGAGGGGAAAAGTGCTATTACTAATTATCCAAGCCAAAAGGCATAATCAGCGTATTTCAAGCAAATCATGATAATCAACCTATACAGGCACCTCAAACTCAGCATGTCACATAGAAGGAACTCATTAACTTTGTTTCAAGCTTATCTTCCTTTATGGTCTCTGTGTTATTTACTATTGCTGTAATCCACCTAGTCATTCAAACAAGACATGTGAAAACAATTTCTGACACCTTCTCCTCTTTCACTCCCATGTCCTCACTCCACTCCTCCAACTCTGCTGAAAAATAATTGCTAGTATGTATCTGTTTCTCTATCTCCCTGCTCTCCCTACTTTGGTACAGTCTATCATTTTTATAGCTAGTGTAAGAATGCTAGCAAAATATTTTTAACTTGATGAATACACAGATATTGCCAACATGGGAATTCCTTTTATATGTACACTGTTTGAACCTGATGTTGATATAAAAGAAAAATTGTGTTTAGCAACATCACTGAGAAATAGAACTAGCTCTCAACTGTATAGAATCAGGAGAAATTGTATTATAAACAAATATGATGAAGAGTTTCAGTTTCATGTAGGAATTTGTTCTGATGGGCAAATTCCAATGATAGGATAACTTGCTGGAGCAATTACCCAGATAAAGAAGGCTGTGGCAGTTAATCGATTCAATTTTTTTTTCACAGAGAAAAACCTTGTTAAAAATTATTTGCAAGTCAGCTGAACTATACAGTGTGCTTAGTGAAGTAATAAAAACTGAAGGATATTGAGGCCAATATGTTCGATTCAAAGCATTCTCTTTATTATGTGTTAATATGAATGCTAGTCCATAACAATAGCAATTGTTCCTTTATGAGGTATGATGGCTATTGAGGGGGAAAAATCTATAAAATCAAGAATTCTTGAACTATGAATTGAAGTCACAGGGCTCTTGCAAGACAAGAAACAAATTCTGGTAGATGTGAAATGGATTGTCAGACTTGTTTCTCTGTTTGATGTCTTATTAATGAGGATAATACTTTCATGCAAGGAAGGAAAGGAGTGTGTTCTTCAATGGTATTAAGATCAAAGAACAAACACAAAACTTAGAAGCATCAAATTCCAGAATTTCTACATTCTGTGATGACAATAGTTGTCAATGAGATAGATGATGATCCTAATATAGCACACCTGAGAAAAGTTATTGCCAACATCTCATGCATTTTATGAAATGTTTGAGATTTTCCCATAAAAAGAAGACTCATACATAGACAACTCATGAATACAGGATCCATTTTTAATTTAAATATGATTTAAATATTCATTGTAGTGAAAAAAATACTTGGGAGAGCTAGGTTAGACCACAGAGACAAAGATTTGCTTAGGCCTGAATTGTCCAGCATGGCTGTCCAGATTATGTGGTCTATGTATGAACTGGAGCACCGCCCAGGCAAAACCTTTCAATATGAGTTGTCTCCCAAAAGCCCATGTGGACGACAATGGAGGAGGATTTAGAGACGAACTCATTAGGTTACGAGAGCCTTGGCCCAATCATTGAATTAATCTCAATAGGGATTAACTTGGTGGTAACTATTGACTGATAGGGTATGGCTGGAGGAGGTGAATCATTCAGGACATGTCTTTGATCTATATTTTGTGAGATGAGCTTAATCTCTCTGCCTTTCTTGGTGTGATGTCTTGAGCTGCTTTCCTCCACCATATATATCCTTTCACCATGATGTTCTGCCTCACCTTGAACCTCAAGGAATGAAGCCAGCCATCTATGGATTGAGACCTCTGGAACCATGAGTCCCCAAGTAAATGTTTCCAAGTAAATTGTTCTTGTCAGGTCTTTTTGGTCACAGCAGTGAAAACGCTGACTAAAATACTCAAGAAAGAGGGAAGAAGAACAAGCAACAGGGATAGGCTTTGAGTTTGCAGTTCAGGAGAGCTGAACAGATAACTCCTGGGCAATACATAGTTCAATAAGACTTTACTCAAGAGGGCTAAGTTTATGTTGCTTGCTCTGATTTATCCAACTGACCCAGGCTATGACTAACGCATCACAAACCCAAGGCCACTATTGAAGATAAATAAAATGTTTGCATGAAATATCGATCTGGAGGAAGAAATTGAAACTCAAATCATAGAAATGCATCTAAAGATTCAGAGGATTGACTAGATTCACTTTTCCTTCCTTTTGCATTATATATTCGTATTTGGTAAGTGTATTTATGGCTACACCCTGACTTGACGTCTTAATTTTGTTAGACGCTTTTCAGTCTCCATACAGATTTACTATGCATAATTATATTTGATTCTCACAATGGTCCCAGGCCAAGCAGTTATTATTATATTCATTTTACAAACAAAGAAACTCAGAGAGAAGTTCAACAACCTCCCTACACCCCTTTTGAAGTCAGACCCTCAGACTTTCCAACATGACCTACTACATCATGTTGCTTTTTAATGTCCCTTAACTAAAGACAGTGCTCTCTTTTGTTTTTCTTAATAGGAAGCAGCCCAGTGAAACTTAGCCATTTATATTCATTTCTAAAGCAAGGAGGTGGCCTCCTGCTAGGTGGAGGTGAAAGGAAATATAAGGCAGGGTCCCGGGAGTTTGCTGCCCGGGCAATGAAACACATAACACGTGAAACATTTAAAGAACAGTATCAGATATGAAAACCATGGAACTATGGAACCTAAAAGTCAGCTGAGACCTCCCTGCCATTTGGGGATCATTTTTTTTTTTTTTTGTCATAGGAAAGTATTGATTTCTCTACATCAATAGCAGATGAGTAGAGTTCATTGCCATTTAGTCTTTTCAAGTAAAATAAATACAAACCCAGCAGTAGAAAGACTTTTTAAAAATATATACCCATAAGAAGAAAAAAAATGCTTAGGATGAGAGATTTAGTTAACGGGGAAGAAGGATTGAAAAAAAAAATACAAAAGAAAGCTCCCTATTCAGATGACAGCACAGAGACAGGCATAAAATTCAGGCTTAAATCTTTGCTCAATCTAGCAAGAGAAACCTTGTATCCTCTCCTGACTTGGTTTTCCCATCATGGATCTCCCCCTCTGTGGGAATAAATGACTTTCCATGTGGTTTCATTATTTCATGATCTGTCTTCTGTATTTGTAAAAATATGACATTTTATTCTTTTAGCAACTGATAGGTAGATTCTTTTTCACAGGAGAAAATACTCAACAGGGCCCCTAGAGCAGGTAAGTCTCTGGGTGGGTGATGTGGACTGATGTCAACAGCAAGCAATGCAGGAGTGGAATTGGGATTGGGATAATTTGCTCCCTAGTTGAGAGTAGGAGTTGAGCAGAATGCAGAGTACTATGTCACATGATCCCCATCTGTGACTCCTTAACTTCCTGAGATGATTGAGGAAAAGGGACCAAGAATCTCCAAATTTCCTGAGAACAGCATTGGTGAATGCAAAAGCAAGCCCAACCATGTTTCATCAGAAAGTTTGATTCCCAAATGGCAGGGAGGTCTCAGATGACATTTAGGTTCCATAGTTAATCATTTTAAGATGGTTTCATATCTGAGTGGCATGCAATTGTTTGATATTCTCATTTTTAAACTTTGGGGGAGGTTGTACCAGGTGTCCTTTTGGTTTCCTCAGGACACCATGATCCCTGCATTGCTCTAAAGACAGTTTCTGAAATGCTGGTCTTTGAAGGCTCTCCATGTGGTCTGTGGGTTGCCCGCATGCAATGGGTCGGTTGTGTTTGAAGAGTATTTTCTACTGGAGGTTCGAATTCTCCACAAAAAGTCACAGAAATAGATACTTGAAAATTACAACCACAGAGATGATCACGTGCTAGGCAAACACTTCAGATGGTTGTAGGGTGTGTGTGTTCTGTGGTTGCAAGCAAAATCTTTGAGGTGGGTGGTCCAAGAGATTCCTTTAGTGTGGTTCACAGCCTGAAATCTCATTTGGAATGATGTTAGGCCAAGTACTTGTAGAGCAATAAGAAATCAGACCGTGTCTCTTGAAAATCTTTAAAACAGGTATTTATAACCAATATTTCAACTGACCCTAAACTTTTGCAATTTCATTACTGACCATAATGGAGGGATATCTCAGCCATATCACCCTCATGACCGATTATGTTTCTGGTAGTATAAATAACAGCTCAGTTTTGAAGTTTAATGCTGAATCATATTTTAGGAGATGGTTTGGGAAGAGATGGGGTAGGAAATCTATTCTCAGAATCTTTTGAAAATCTTCACTAATTTTTATCTTAGTACCTGTTTTCTAATTTAACATAAAAAGTGCTGCTCCATCTATTGGTTCAAAACCATGACAAGAACATATATTATTCAGGTTTCAAGAATTCAGTATTGGGATAATTTTATGTAATCCCCCCAAATCATTAAAAACAGGTGTAACAACTAGGATCATGAAAGATAAAGATTGAGGACATCTTCAACAAAACTAGATGAGAAGGAATTCCCACAACCCTGGGGGTAGATGTTACCAAACATGAGATAGCAGAGGCCTGAGAAAGCAAATAGCCCAGAAATATCCTATGGGACTCATAATCTATAAATGATCAACAGAACCCACCCCAGAAGGAGAGAAACTCACACTGTGTAAGGACCTGGGTGAGCCCAGTGAAAAACATCCAGCCAGAAAGGTTCCAACTTATGGAGGAAGGTGGCTAGACTTGTGATTGTCCAGTTGGCCATGAGGATGTGGTAGGCTGAGTACAGTCCTCCAAATGTGTCCACATCCTCACCCTGGAAACCTGGATCAATGGTACCTTGCATGGCAAAGGGATTCAGCAGATGCAATCAAATTCAGAATTTGGGAACGAAGCATTATCCTCGGTTATCCAGGTGGGCCTAGTTTAGTCCCAGTGGTCCTCATAATAGGGAGCCAGGATCATCAGACACCAAAAGGAGATGTGACAGAAGCAATGCTGGGGTGACCCATTTTGAAGATGGGGGGAAGAAGCCTTGAGCCAAGAATTCAGGCAGCCTCTAGAAGCTAAAAAAAAAGGCAGGGAAATAGGTCTCCCCTTGAGTTTCCAGGAAGGAGTGTGACCCCGCGAGGACCTTGATTTTAGCCCAGGGAATCCCATTTCAAACTCTGACCTCCAGAACTGTAAATGCTAATCTATTTGCATTTCTCAGCCACTATGTTTATGTGATTTGTTATAGCAGTAAAAGGAAACTATATTCCCCAAGTTCCCTTTCCAGTATGTTCTGATTAGAATGCACAGAGGAATCTGCTGTGATGTGGGAAGTGAGCTTGAAGCAGGGGCCATTCCTTCTGAAGCTCTTTGGGATGAGAAAAGGTGCCCTTCAGGGTTGGCCTCACTCTCCTCTGTTGCATATTCACTCTTCTTCCAGACCACTGATTCTGGTGACCCGTAGTGGCCCACAGCAGATACTTGGCTACGAATCCACAGATGAAACAGCTTTCCGTAGGCTCTCGGCAAACTAGACTTCATAGTCTCACTTTAGCCCTAGACCTGGGCTTCCTCATTTAGGAACCCTAGGAGGATTTGTTAGATTCCATCAGTGTTTCTCAAAACGATCATATTAATCTGAATTAAATAACATTTATGTGTAGAGAGAAGAGCAGGGATATTCATCTTTCAAGGGAAAAAGTGGTGATTCTCACAAACATGAAAACCTCCTCTGGGAGGAGATGGAAGACAGAGAGGCACCCAGGGACTTTTCTAAGGTGCTGGAAGAAGTCCTTGCACAGCTATTTGCTTTTTTAAAAAAATTTGAAATGAATATATATTTTCAATATTAATTTTCACGTTCTATTTTCTCAATAAAACATTTTTTGAGGTTTTATTCTCCTAACAATCATATATGACATGCAGGTTTAAGGGATCTGAATTTAAGATTCTGCATTCTATAGGGTAGCTGTTCCCACATCATGTATATTAAAAAATTAAGGTTTCCAGACCCCACCAAGGCTACAAATCAGAAAGTCCAGTGTCAATCTGAAGGACAGGGTCACTTTGCCCAGGTCATTTTCTATCTAGATGTATTTACTGGACAAAGCGCCCATCCTGCTGCAGGAATCATCCTGAGCATCCAGTGGCCCCCTACTGCCCTCTTGTGGCCATTTTTTCTACCCACACTGGGCAGAATATGTCCCTACGAGGAGTAAGAGTGGATTCTGTCCTGGAGTCAGTGGTCTGCCTAGGTTTGGTGATGGCTCTGAGGACTTGACTAGTTGGGCTGGATACTATGATACTTAGAACCCACTAGCCTGTCTGTCATTTTTGTTGAAGTCCTAAGTTCCCTAGACTTGTTTACTTTCCTGAAAGCTATCTGTGTTTTTCTCCTGGCAGTGAAAAGGTCTTAGACCCATAAACCCCTCTTCCCTGCTCTAACCCCCTGATTCTGGTCCTCTCTGCTCATGGAGATCCCCAGACTCTGCATTCTGCCTCCCCTTCTGAACCCTCCATCTATAGATTCTGTCCCTATATCATCAGGTCTCTGGTTCTGCTTGAACAGTACTGTGGTCTAACCAGACCCAGGGTCTCTCCTGAAGGATTCTATCCAGTCCTATGACTCCACTAGACCAGGGCTGTTGTGAGAGTAAGAATCAAAAGCTTCAGAGAAATATAACCCTGAGATAGAAGACTGCTCTGAGGCCAGGACCTTGTTGGACATGCTCAGCTCCTGCTACTCATCCCCACACCCCTCTCCAACAACCAGACCTAATATCTCCTCCTTTTTGTTATTCCTCCTCCTCCATCTCTCAGAGTTTCTGATCCTGATAATATGCTCAGAATGGGCAGGTACACACACATAAAAAAAAATAATTGGGGTAACTTAAAGGCACCTAGGCCAGATCCCATGGGCAGATTCCATGTGTGTGGATTTCCTATTCATTCATCTTCCACTGTCCCCAACCCAGATGCTGTGTGAATTCTGAACTTAGACCTGCTGTTATGCATGCTACTGACCTCTCTTGAGTAAACAAACACCTGTTTCTTCCTCAAGACGTTATAACCCACCCAGTGGAGGGCAGTGTAGTGTGATGATTAAAAATATGATTTTGGAATAAAAATTGGTACCGCCCATGTCCCGTGCAGGTGGTGGAATTGGGATCCCTCTGCGTGGTGTGGGCTGGTGAAGAAAAGACCATGCGGACAGGGAAGTAATTTTTTTCACAAAGCAGGGGTGAGACAGCTCTGCAACCTTAAGGGTCCTGCTTTCACGCCGGAATTCGAGAGAGCAAGAGAAAGTACGTGCATCCGGAATCCCTTTATTTATAGGGAAATTAATAAAGGATTTTTGATAGAATATTCTTCACCAAATAAGGTAGGGGGTGGGCTGGTCAAACCCCAATAAGTAATACCCAGGTCCACAGCCAGGACAAAGCAAACTTCTTTGCCCATTGAAGCTGGAGGCCACCTGCATCACGCAGCCCAGACAGTGTGCAAAGCCACACCAACACCTTCTTGGCTCAAGGTGGAGAGAGAATGTTTAGTATAGCTCATGGGTGGCCCCCCACAAATCAGGTTGACATCTTTGCTTGCTTATTGTATGCTGGTAGCCTTGGGCTGCTTAATTGTTGTCTCTAAATTTCTATTTCCTCATCTATAAAGTAGGGATGATAACATTACAATCAAAGTTTGTGGCAATTACCACCTGTGGCAGAGATGAAAAGCATGCTTATCACATTTAATATAAATACAAGCAAATAATAAATACTACTATTATTCATTGTTAAGTTCAGACCTGGTGGGGCTCAAAGGACTACAGCTCAGGGGGCAGAGTCATTTAGAATCCTGGGCAGCTCCTATTGCCCAAAGGTTCGTTTCCTACAGCCATCTCCCAGAATCCTCTAGGGAATGATTTAGTTTGATACTACTGGAACTTCATTCTCCTTCAACTCCATCATGATTCTGGCCCACAGGATGAAATCTTTGACCTGCAGTCCAGAGATCACACTGCCCATCCTGAATCTAATCTCCCTGTTGATCAAGCCAGTCAGGGACCTGCCCCCTGCCCTCTTGGGAGTATTCACGCCCTTTTTCTTTATCTGCTGCCTTTCTTCCTTTCTCTTCTGTCATTTCCGCCCCATTTTCAGTTTTTGCCACAAGGAACAAGACACCATGTCCATTGATGGTCTCTCAGAGTCTGGGGACTAAAACGTCCTGAACCAGAAAGCTCTTCATATTCTAATCAGAAGTCACATCATCACCTGATTTAAATACAAGAGTTGAATCCCTCAAAGAATCTGCAGAGTGAAGGGTAACAGAATATGCCACCCTAAAATGTCCCCCTTGAAATAAGGACTATTTTGAGTTGAAGACAATTAAGAAGTGAACAAAAGAAAAACTCTGTCCTCCTGCTTTCTAACAGAAAGGAAAGGACAATTCTCAATCTCTGAGACCCTTGAGACCCTCAAGACCCTGACCTCTACACTCTAGACCAAAGGATTCTATAGAACCAACCTTACTAACTGGCTCTTATTCGCCATTAGTGTCCCACATATTAACCTTCTCACAATCTGCTGCCTCTGGAAGCCCTTTGCCTCATCACTTCTCTCAAAGCTCATTGTCCTCAGGTATGATGCAGTATTGGCTCGAGTTCTAGACAGCACTTCCAGTTCCCTCAAATCAACCCTTTGAGTCACTCCTATATCCCATAAACTTCTGTTTTCTCTTATTAATCTCTATTTTGTTACTCTAATTTATAGGGCTCTAGATGGGTAGAAGAAAATATTTTTTTTTCTTCACCTACAAAATCAACTTGGGAGCCAGGGGGAAAGAACAAAGAAACCTTTGGCATGGAGACCTCTGTGCACAAAAGCAACACCCTTCCAGGGCCTCTGCTCCTGCCCTGAGCCTTATTTTCCTTGCTCCTGTCTTTCTTGCTCCTATGCTCAAGCCTTCATGGTGAGGAGCTCCCATGTCCTCTTGGGTTTTCTACTAAGCTTAGCATGTCAGTCTTGGGTAGAATTCAAACCCAAAACAACATTTGTCTGATTCATTGGAAAAGTTTCCTTAAATCTTCTTTCTCTTCTCTAGGACATGGAGCCTGGAGTGTCAATGAGAGTACTGTGAGCACACTTCCCTCACACTTAACCATAAACTCTGTATTCACAATAGACATTAGGGAAAATGAAACTCCATGATAACCATAAATCCTTAGTTATAGACCCAACTCTGCACTCTCTGGTTTTATGACTTTGGTAAGTTCTTGCCCCTCCCTGGGTTCCTGGTTTACTAAATGAGAGAGCTAAATTGGATGGTCTAACAGGCCTCTTCCATCTCTGATGGATCAACATCAGTTTCACCAGTGTATAGGAAAGTCAGGCTTGATCTTTCTGTGTTTCTGCCTTTATGAGAAGTTCCAATCGTTCAGACAACACATCTGTCTGTTTTATCCCTCAATATAACTTCAAAGTAGATCTTTGACTGACCTAAAAGTATTCCATGAAGTGACTTGCTTCAGGTCACTAAGTAAATGAATTTCATAGACCAAAAGAGCAACATGGGTCTTCCTTCCAGAACTCTTCCATCAAGACAGCAGAATACTAAAACCACTGGTGCCAATCCCTACCACTAACATTATTATTAACATTATTATTATTATTAACATTATTATTATTATTATTATTAGCATTAGTTAATATTAAAGTGATTAATACTAGCCATTAATCTGAGATGGCTCTATGCCAGTGGTTCCTGTGTGAGCAAACCAAAACTCAATTCAATGCAAATAATAAGATGAATCAGAAACCACCATGAACCTCTAACTAGGGACTTTCTGCTGTATCATAACTAAGTAAGTCAAAAACCAAGCAGCAGTCCATCAAGAAATTTCCTTATCTTGCTTCTCATTCAGCATATGAAGGCCTGCTGCTCTCACTGCTTAATCAGAGCTCTTTGAACCTCTTCTGGTTTTGAGTGTTGCCCAATTCACAAACCCTTTCATACTCAAATTAACTCTGTTAAGTTTATTTTGCCCAAAGTTTTTCTTTTAACAATATGCTTTCAGCCAAGTAAAACTTCATTTTAACTTAAATTTTAAAAGAAGGCATGTTTAAACATAAACCATCACCATTTAAAACTCTTTTAACTTTCATGGAAAAAAATACTTGGAATTGGTGAAACCATATCTATCAGCTTCTTCTTCCCATGTTTTTTTTTTTTTAACTAAAGACTTCAGTTTAACACATGACCCACATTCCATGTGAGGTTTGGTGGTGGTGCTGAGTCAACATAGGGGTAGTTAGTATTCAGCAGATTTTTATTTCATAAGCTGTATGTTTTATATGCAAAGTTCACTGGCAAAAACTAAAGCTGGCTCAGCCTGAGTATTAAAACCTATCAAGTCTCAAGTTTTCAATTATATATAGAACGATGTGGCATAATTTAAATCCCTAAAGTCAGTAAGGCTCCCAGGAGGGAAAGCCACTGAAAACAAACCTCTTCCTCAAGGCATCATGATCTTATCTCCTACTTTGCTCCCTTATCTAAGAAATGAGGATCAAATAGCATTTGTACTGTTGGAAGCACTATCATAATCACAACTTGCATGCAACTTTGGAAAAATCAATTGGGGATTTTGCAAGAGTTCATGGTTAGGAAATCTTTTGTTAGATGTTTATGCTTAATGGTATCACCATAATTTTTAGGAACAGGGCCTACTTTTCTCAGAAAGTTCTTTATATCCCAGCCAGGGAAGCAAGAGTTTCTCAAGCCCCTATGGATGGGTTTGGGGAGTGAAGGTGTCAAAAAGCCTTAAAAACAGAGACCATGAAAAGGTATGTGGTTGAGACCAGAAAAAAAAAAAAAGAAGAAGAAAAAGAAAGAGAGAGAGAGAGAAAATAAAATGCTAGCCTTGAAAGAGAAGGCCATGGAAATGACCACAGGTATTAGAGGGAGCATAAACCTAAAGACAGAACTGGAGGTGAGAGTTGGGAGTAGAAACACACTCCCATCTTGGGAAGCAAGTGGGGGAAAACACACAGCCACACGACCTATTACCTACCTGAGAGCTCAGCTCACCCCTAGAGATAAGGAAAGACAGGGAATGGGGAGGGGAAGAGTCCCAAATTCGACTGATGGGTTACCCAATACTGATAGACAGTCTCTCTCTCAATCTCCATTACCTCTTCTTCCTTATTGCAATGTCCGGAGCTTCTTTCCTCCTCCACACCCTTCCACCATGATGTTCTGCCTCATCTTGGGCCCAGAGAAATGGAATTGGCCATTTATGAACTGAGACCTCTGAAACCATGAGCACCAAATAAACTTTTCCTACTCTAAAATTGTTTTTGTTAGGTCTTTTGGTCACAATAGCAAAAAAAAAAAAAAAAAAAAAAAAGGCTGGCTAAAACATCCCTAAAAGCTAAGGTGGATGTCAGCATTCTTTATAGGAAATCTTATCCAGAAGCATAATAATTTTGACTTGACAAAAGTCAGGATTTTTTTTCCTTAATATTATGGAGACCAAAATATGGCATCAGAATATACTTTTAGTGTGAGAATTGTTTGAGCTGAAAGCAATTAAGAAGCAGATGCAGGAGAGCTCTCTGCCCTTGTCTCTTCCCCCACAAGAATGTCATTGCCTCTGGGGATAGACTTGCACCAAAATTTTTTATGTAATATAAACATAATCTTTTTCCTTTTACTCACTGAAGGACCCAACAGTCATATATTTATATTAAAAATATATTTATGGAATATATTTATATTAAATATATTTATATTAAAATGGAATATATTTATATTAAAGTCTTCATTAAAAAAATCAGGGAGGTATATTCCAATGACTGGTGTCCAATAGTATGTGATTTCAGGGATAATGATATCTTTCTTATTCCTAAAATTCCTCTTTAATGCATATTTTCCACAGTACAACTTTTGGGGCCTTCAATGATAAAAGGAAAAAGATTATGTTTATACATTATGCACTATAGACACATTGGGCCTGATAATTCTTTGTTGATGGGGGGGCTTTCCTGGGTCTTGAAAAAATGTCACTGCCCTGAGAGTAGGAACTTTGTATGCCTTGTTCTCCACTATAGTTCCAGACCCCAGAATAATGCCAGGCACATAGGAGGTGCTCAGTGGATACTTAGATATAACTTAGTTTGAAAAACATACAGCATTTGGTCATAGACTTGCACCAAAATCTTTTACATAATGTAAACATTCATTCATTTATTCAACAATTAATTATTCCATAGATACCATGCACAAGATTCAGTAATGAGTATCAATAACACAACTGTGGAGAATCAGACTCAGCTCTCATACTGTGGACCCAGAAGGAAAAATAGACATAAGTGCCACGTGGGAGACCAGCACAGTGATATAGGAAGGACAGGGACAGAGGGAGGCAAGAGGATGACTACAGAGGATTGGTCAACTTGTTCTAGAGGGTCAGCTTTCAATGGGTCAGAGTACTGTAGGGGGCAAAGGATACAAAAAAGAGAGAGACTGGGGAGCTGTAAACATGCACTTGGCAAGCTGGGAAAGTTTGGTGTGTTTTTATAAGATGGATATTTAATTCCAACATATCAAATGTGTGAAATGTTTCCTTGGTATACAGTCTTCACATTTAATTAAAAATCTTGTAGAGTTCAAAAATAAATATTGTCAAAAAAATGAAAGAAAAGCAATCACATACGTTGTGATTTCAAGGATGCTCACTCCCCTCTAGAAGACCAAGAGGAAACCAAAGGAGTTCATGCTGAATATAGTTGGTTCCAGCTGTCAGACAGAAGCACACAGCTAAATGGGGGCCAAGGTCCATAGCAATTCAGGTGTGATACGCCTTGGTTATCTCTGGAGGTTAACAGAGGGAGTGAGGTTGAGGATTTAAAGACAGCTACACTAACTATATTGTCACACTAACATTTACAAAAATGTTTTGAACTAAATTAATGACTTGATTTCAGCTCCATTTAAGGCGGGGTTATTTTTTCCCTCACCAAACTTGCCATAATTTCCTTTGCTCCTCTACAGTTCAGTGAGCTTAAAGAAAGCAAAGGGCAGAATTAATCCTCTGACAGCTGAAACAAGACAAAGTTATTAAGTACTACAATGTGTTAAGTAAAGGACAATTCCCCCCAAAGATAAGGGAAAATGTTTAAATTTTAGAGTTCAGAAAATTATGCAATGGATTAGATAAATCCTTGCTTCACTTTATGGTCTTTCCAAAATCTTTTTCTGGCCTTAATCACATCTAGATTCAGAAAGAACAAATATTGACTAGAGTTTTTTTTTTTTTTTGTGTGTGTGTGTGTGTGTGTGTGTGTGGACTAGGGATTAAACCCTGAGGCACTCTACCACTGAGCTATATCCATGTCCCTTTTTGCTTTCTATCTTTGAGACACAGTCTCACTAAGTTGCTTAGGCTAGCCTCTAATTCACAACCTCCTGCCTCAACCTTCCCAAGTAGTTGGTATTATAGATGTGCAACCAGCTGTTAGATTTCTTTCTTTCTTTCTTTCTTTTTTTTGGATGGGAAAATTAATAATGTTTAATCTAAACTAAAATATCTCCTCAAGAAGGAAAATTGCATAGATAAAAACATTTGTTGTGAATTGTATTTTTTTCATTTTTTTAACTGACACATCTACTTGTAATGGAGTACAGTGTGGTATTTCAATACACGTATACATTGTGTAATCATCAGATCAGGATAACTGACATGCATATCATTTTGAATATTTATTATGTCTTTGGGTTAGAAACATTCAAAATCTTCTCTACTGTTTTGAAATATTCAGTTAAATGTGTCAAGCATAGTCAGCCTACTGTGCTACACAGAACACAGAAATTACTGCTCCTATCCAACTGTACCCCTGTACCCTTTAGCCATGCTCTCTCCATTACCTTTTCCCCATTCTTAGCTTCTGGCAGTCACTATTCTACTCTCTACTACTTCAATGAGATCAACATTTTAGCTTTCACAAATAAGTGAAAACATGCAGTATTTGTCTTTTTCTGTCTGACTTATTTCACTTAACATAATGTCCTTCAAGTTAATCTACATTGATACCAGTGACAGAATTTCATTTTTTAATAGCTGAATATTACCTTGTATATAAGTACCACACTTGCTTTATGCATCCATCCATGCATGCAAGGTTGATTCCATATCTTGGCTGTTATTAATAGTGCTGCAATAAACACAGGAGTATAGATATCTCTTCTACATACTGATTTTCTTTCCTTAAAATGGCTGAATTTTATGGCATATAACTTACTCCTTAACAAAGTTATTTTTTCTTTAAAGAATGTTTAAAAATGAAAACACACCCAAACAAAAATTTATTCACCCACACAAAAATGAATATCCACAATAGCATTATTTATGAGAACCAAAAGGCAGAAATAACCCAAATATCCATTAATTGATGATAGATAAATGTGTTACACCCACACAATAGAATATTATTTGGCAATAAGTTGAAATAAAGTACAGATACATGGCTAAATCTTGAAATTTTTACATTAAATGAAAGAAGCCAGATACAATAAAATGGTTTTTTTGTACCTATATGGTTTAACTTGTTATGGTTAAATTTTTTATTCATCTGTAATTATCTGTTGTAGTGAAACAGATAACCAGCTATAATTTTTCCTTTAAGGCTAATCACCATCACTATTTATGAATAATTCCTCTATTTCTCATTAATTTCTAATGACATATGTCATTAGAAATCAATATATATATTTATATATCTCATATTTATATATAAATAATATATATATTAGAAATCAATATATATTTATATATGTGTGTGTGTATGTAGATATAGATAGATAGATAGACAGGTAGATAAAATTGGGTTCTAGTCTCTTCCATTATTTGCATGATCCCTGCTCTGGTTCTGTATAGTTATATCCTTTTATAATAATTTTAATAATTAGGAGAGCTAGTCAATTTCATGATTGTAATACTGACTTTCTGGTCACTCTTAAATGTTTGTTTTTCCATTTGAATATTAAAATCATTTGGTCAAGCACTTGAAAGTGGCCTGCTTGGGGTTAAAAATTTGTGGATTAATATAAGAAAACACTGCATCTTAAAACAGTGAATCTTTGTGTGCAAGGACACAGTGTGCCTTTTCAGTTATTACAGTCTTCTTTCATGTTTCTCAATAGGGATCTGAAGCCAGATTGCTCAAATCTCTGCCCAAGCACTTCCTCACCATGTGACTTTGCACAGATTGCATAACCTTTAATCAGCTGTTTTTTTCAACTCTAAGATGGAAATGATAGAATTTACATCACAGGTTTTTTGTCAGTACTGACAACAAGTTGCTTATGGAAATCACTTTTTCAAAGTACCTGATTAATTGCAATCGATGTTATTATTACAAAGGAAATGTACATAACCATAAGCAATGGCTAACAATTAACAAAAAGCTGTGGTTGAGCTTTGGATATTGTACAACACTTGGGAGGGCACAATTTGAACATTTATCTTAGTTTATAAAAACATTACTTACACATCCTCTGTCAACATCCTCCGACACAGATCACCAAGAACACACCAGTAGTTCACTTGGAGGTGTCTCGAGAGGAGGGTATTAGAATGAACACATTATAGTATTTGAGATTTGGTTAGAATATTTTAGAGATTGTCTATAGAATTCTCTTAAATTGTGTGCTGTCAAAAAGAGGGAGCAAGTCCATAACTGCATATCTCAATAAATTTTATGTGTAGGTAGGGCAGACAATAGTTAGGAAAAGTTACAACTGGTAAGGAATTAACACTCACCTAATAAGGGAGGTGGGCATTTGCTATTTTGTGTTGTAGTGTCCTTGTCTAAATTGGATATTCTGTGAGATGCCTATGGAAACTGTAAGGATTATCTGCCAGCATCTGATCAGTTTATTAAGGTCTACTGCTTCAGATCTGTTCCTAGATGACAGAGAGTGATTTTATTTCTCTTTTTCATAATATTCTTACAGTGAGCCATTTTTTTTCTCTGAAGATAACTTTGATGTCTATTAGTTCAGAAGCTACTTGAATATCCTCACAATAAAATACTGAGTCTATAAAAAAATGAGGCTGACATGAAATGATATCTCTAATATATAAAGTGAAAAAAGATGCAAAATATGTATATTTTAAGTGGTATGTTTAACACATCCCTCTGGGAAGATGCAAAAATATTTCATATCATAAATCTTATCAACAGTGTTGACTTTTAGAGTTTGAGATGGTGTAGAGAGGATGGAACACTTTAACTCAATATACTTTGAAATAAATATAAATATTGAATTATTTTATTAATAAAATATTTTTGAATTGTGATGCAAATAGGCTTGTCTTTAATGTTCAGTAATGTTTTTCTTCTTGATTCAAAATGCAAGCAATCCCAGAACTTGCTCATTAGCCTTATTATATTGTAAAACTAGATTAATTTAATTTATTAAATAAATAAATCATACTCCTCCAGGGACCTGTTATGATTCAGGTAACAGTTCCCAGAAATGCCTGCTGAGAAATAATTTCTCTCATCTTTCCTTTGGGTATAATTAGCACAGGATTTTCCTGCACATATCATTCTCATTCTTTCAACTGAGAAGGTAGGTTTCTCAGCACTTCTTGTTTTTAGGAAAGGGCCCATCAATAATCTGAGTAAAAGCAGGAATGATCTGGTTTGGTATCTTTGCTCTTTCTGAGGACTCACAAGCCTTACTCTCTGTTATTCTGCCTACTCAGTATCATCTTCTCAGTGCCTTGCTTCCAATTCTAGTTCTGCTTATGATACAGGTTTCTCTGGCATCCAGTTTGTCATGTTTCAGATGGCTTTTGCATAATACCATGACAAATCAAATAAAATATTTATTATCATGAGTACATTGATGTAAACACACATGTAGACATGGTGGGAAGCTTCTGTACCTTTTTTTGTAATCCCTTTTTCACCTAGATTTTCTTTCTCTACATTTTTCTTCTTTCTACCACAATTCTCAATAATTATTCCCCATGTGATTTACTTCAGTGATCTAATGATTTCAGAAAATCAGAATATCAGTCTTAAACCACTCATTTCCAACTGTTCTGGATGGATAAACACCACCTCCCCCACCAACACACACACACAAACCACAAAGAGGCTTGTTCCTTTGAGCTGTAATCTTGAGAATGCTTTCTCAGTGATTCACATAATAAATGCAGACCTTTCTTATCTTAAGTGTAAGTTCAAAGGCTGGCAAACTTTATTATTCTTTTATTCTTGAAAAATACTTCAAGACTCTTACTTTTTGTGATAATAATTATTAGAAATTGAGGCAATACTTTGGAAAGCAAATTTGCAATTGCTCAAGGGTTTTGAACCTGCAAACTTAAAAGTTCCTTGTCAGGGGTCCCAAACTTTCATTTGAAAGTGTAAGTGCTCCCACACATGCAACAGATTTTTTCCCAAGTCACAGTGGTAAAGGTTACAAACATATCTACCCACTACAAGGCCTCTCACTTCATGTACAGAACCCCAGGAATATAAGTGCCAAAATGTTTGAAAGTCTAGGGGACTTCCCTGAGCCCTTTCTAACTCCAAGTCTGTGAATTTACATACACTACAGAATCTTAAAGCACAGATAGGAACAAACTGCATCTCCTATAAAAGAAGTGGACTGAACATAATTGGAGGTAAATTGAAATGCATGCTAAACAAAGATGGAAATGAAAATGCATAAGTTCAAAACTTTGAAGACATTTCACAAAAACTTGGCATCTCTACAAGCAACCAGTGTTTTTCTAATTATTTATTAATAAAGGATAACATTTTTATTCTTTAATATTTTAAAAGTTTTATTTTCCAAGTTAAATAAATAATGCACAATAAGGAAACTGAAACTGAACTTCTTATTTTGTACATTAAAAATTAATTAGCAATGTCTTACCTTTCTGGGCCCTCACTGTCTGAGCCTAAGCTTGCTACCTTGAACATCAGAAATGAGCAACCTGAATGGTTTAATCCATACTTTACAGCAAAGCCTTATGATTGAGAAGTAGATAGTCCACCTCTTAATACCTCACAATGAGGATTAAATTTCAAAGTGAGTTTTGGTGGGGAAATTCAAACCATAGCCCTCTATTTGGGAGGAAAAAAAATTGTTGGAAGAACTCTAATAAAGTTCCAAAATTAGAACTGCATTTGTCCCTTCAACGTGAACTTTTAACTATATTTTTTATAAAAACGCTAAAAATGAATGAAGAACATATTCAACAGTGAACCCTCCTGATTTCCTTTTTACTTTAGAAATTCATCAGTAGATCACCAACTACACTGTTACATGCAATGTGTCTCAAAGAGTGGCCCATGCAACATCTGTTCGGGACACTCTTGAACTGAAATTTCTTGGGCCCCATCTCATTACTAAGAATCCAAGGCTTGGTGGTCAAAGGAGCTAACAATCAGCAATCAATCCAGTTGGTTTATATGCACAGAAATACCCCATCTTTTATTTTGCCATCTTGATTACAAATACTCTCTAAAAGATTTACTAGACCTTGCAAAGCAGAACTTGTGACACGAAAACATTTTCAAGTACTGTATACATATTGAGAAATAATTCCAAATACCTGATAATAAATTCTGATGAGAAAAGTTAGCTTAATAAACAGGACTGGCTTTAGCAAAATTTAGATTGCAAATGTGAAGTCAAAAGTTTCTGTTTATTCTTGGAAACTTCATTTCTCCTTTCTCAGCTTCCTTACAATTCCATGTTCTCCAATGAATGGGTCTTCTTCCTCTGTAAGCTATCTTATGCAACATCAGCCAATTAAAAATAAATGTAATCATATAGGCTGGTCACATTTGGGAAACTTGCCAAACCTTCTAGTTGAAAAGTGATGAATGTCAAATACTGAGGTCAAAAAAGAGTAAGATATGGCCCATGCTTTTAAGAAAAATTAGACACTTAGAAATTAAGAACTGCAGCATATTCTTCCAAAACTAAAGCATCATTTAATTATTTAATTATCTGGCCTACCCAAGAATTATCTCATTTTCTAGAAGAATGTACCTGTGTTTATACTATTGACTGTTACTTATGGATTCAGCTTCTCTGAAGTTACATGTTGACTTATAGCTCTATCAGCAACTGGTGGGTAGAGGCCAGGAATGCTACTAAACATTTGACAGCACAGAATTTGCCTTTCAACAAATAATTTTCTGGTTGAAAAAGGTCAAGAGCACTGAGATTGAGAAATGCTGTTTCAAAGAGATCAAAGCCTAGTTTGGGAAACCAGGAGACTTTGACCTTTATGGTTAGAGCAGCTTTAGTAGTTTCTGTTACAAGGGTAGAACGTCAGGGAATGAATCCTGAGAGAGGAAACTCTTCAAGCTTTTGGTAGTGAAGGATGTTAGAAACACAAAAGAGGAGGCAGCATTACTGGAAGTGTTTTTAGTAAGGATAATTGGTGATACTAGAGTATTTGAATTACTAATTCCATTTTTTTCATTTAGATGTTTGATGCCTTGAAACTTTAACCCCAGCCATAGTTGAGAATGTATTCTAATACATTGTATTATTTTATAATTTCTACATCTTCAAAAGGGGAGAAAATATTGCTGCCTATTTGTGATCATATCTCATAATTGCAAACATTTAGAGCAAAGGAAAATGAAAGCATTTTGATGTCTAAAGCTGTATTCTTACAAATAACTATTTTATGAACATCATTTAAACTATTGTACTGTCACTCCATAAAGTCTTACTGCATTTCTGTACATAAATATCCAAATTATTCAAACTAGATTATTAACAGTTTCCCATTTCTTAAATAAGATACCCCTTGAGGTTACACTTCCTGTGCTGCAAGAAAGATTTCTTCTTAACCTCTCTGTTTGAGAAATGGGAGGATTCTGATGCTAAGAGAAATAATGTAAAGTCATTACAAGAAAAGCCCTTGTTCTAAACAAAAATACTAGAACTATGTTGGATCTCTCTCTCTCTCTCTATCTCTCTCTCTTTCTCTCTCTCTCTCTCCATATATATATACATATATATAATTAAAGAACATCATTTTATGAACATCATTTAAACTATTGTACTATCACTCCATAAAGTCTTACTGCATTTCTGTATATAAATATCCAAATTATTCAAACTAAATTATTATATATATCCATCTGTAATAGATTAATATATATCCATACATATCCATATATATGTAGATAGATACATACATAGATAGATAGATATAGATATAAAGATATAGTTTTATGAGACAGGCTTTCTTCTAAAATCATTATAGTGGTGAATTTCAGTTTCCATCTTTTTCTAGATTCATTTCTCCCAATGAGGGTCTAAATACATGTCTTAATTATAATGATAGGAATGCAGTTTTAGAAAATGCAAAAAGTTTTAACAATGGTTAGTTAATTAATGTGTTTCTATAGCAACATTGAAAGTGGATTTACTGTATAGATTTATTTATATACCAAGAGGCTCTATCTACAAATAATTTCTTAAATTTTAACTAATTTTTGCTTACATGTATTGTAACAACAGTTTGTCTGATGAACATTCCATTTTACTTTTAATTTGCTATAAAACTGACCTAGGTTTGTGAAGTTAATGTGTATACTGTCAAGGACGTCCTTGAACATTTTCTCTCAAGATAAAGAAAGAATGAGGGAGGGGCAAAGTTACTCTTTACTCTGCATCTGTTGAATTTCATTTTAGAGTGTATCCAAGGCTGTTCTTTGAACAGACTACCAAAACTCAATGTAAGAATGTGACTTCTGTGATTTCTGAAGAAACTTTGTTCTTGTCTTGAAATGTCGCAGAAAAACTGTTGATAACCATTGAGCAAGATTAGTATCAATCAGAGAAGGTACTATATATGCTTTTCTAAAAATGACTACTTCTTCATCAAACAAAGCTAGAATTTTTAACAAAATAGAAAGTTCCTAACAATTCTATACCTTAATAAAATAGCTGTATTTGTAATAAATTGATTTAACTTTGAACTGCTAGGTAATATTGCATATATATTGTTACTAACTTATCTTTCATATATATGTTTCTAAATTACCATTTTTATTTATTCAGTTTAGGGCAAACCATTTTATCATATTTAAGTCATTAATAATTTCTTGCACTAATTGGTCTTACAGAAATATTCAACAATAAGCATACCCTCATATGTTTTTCACATAAAGAATTTTTCTCTTATAAGGTCCAATTTAGTCATGATAATCTTTTCAGAAAAAAAAAATAATTTGTAATTTTCTTGTATTTTAGAGATCTCCTAATTTTTTAAACAATTTTCCCCCAAACTCTTTGCCTAGCCAAACCTGAATATGGTGGGCACAGAGTGGCTTAGAAAGCATGGCCCTGAGGATTATGCTCCATGAAGTAAGTACTCTGAGCTGAAGATCTGGTTCCTCTTCCAACAGAAGCAGTGAAGGCTGAGTCCTTGGTAGTTGAAGTGGAAGACACAGACTTGTGTGTCATGTGAGGGAAATAGTCCCTTTGGGTGCTCCATCAAAGATGGAAAGGGCTGGCTGCGTAGGCGGAGCTTGCTGGGAGTGGTGAAAGGTTTTCAGACACAGTTGTTTACTAATTGCCTCTAAAACTGGTTCACTGCTTGGTGTGGGACTCGTTTTTCACCTCTCAAAGCCTCCATTTCCTTACCAGTCATGTTATTCACCTCATTGGCCTATTGAGAAGATGGAGTAGGATGACTCATATAGATGAAGTGGGAGAAGTGGGAGTAAGACTCAGATGTTCTTGCTATGGCTGTTGCTACTGTTGTTTGCAGGCCTGACTGTGGCTTCAGTTACACCTGATTGGCTCCTACTCGTCCCTGGTTCTTTGCCTGTACATTCAGCCTGTGGACACCTCGCCAACAGCACATCTCTTTGAAACTCTCTCAATAGAGAGGTTATGGCTGTTCTAATTAATTTTAAAAATAATTTCTTCACCTGTTTAGCAATAAAGTAGTTCCTTAATCCCTGCTTTGAGATAAATTAGGTTAATTTTGCTGTTTTGAGGTAGGAGTTTGTGGTTACATAGTGGTGCTGATTATATTCACGGTTCATCCCTCAGCTTACAAATTAAGAAATTCGGGCTATAAATTTAAAAATCTGAAAGGCAAAAGAAATAAATAAATCACCCTGGAATGTAAGTTGTATTATCCGACCATTACCAATCCTTAAGCTTTAAAGTAAAACTCACATAAATTTCTAACAAAAAGAAGACTATCTTCTCAAGGAAATGGAGAAAAAAACTTTGGATTGCCTTCAAACTAAACAATTCATTTTCCCTTAATCTGTTCACTTGGTCATTTGATAGGTGATTAAAGGATTTAGAAATAAACAAGGGATTATAATACAGAAAGTTAACTATATGGTATATTGGGAGCTGTTGGAGGGCAAAAACTAACTTAATTGCCTCCTGGAAATAGAACTATTCAGATACAACCTCAGAAACAAAAACATAACAAAGCAAAATGCAAGTCGTTGACACATTACTACTACCTGAAGGACTATGAATTTTCCAAGTGTTTTTCCCTCAAGAGTATATATTACTTTCAAAGAAATGTTTTCAAATATTTACCTACTACAAAGAGAATACAGGTTGTGCCAAGCGCTGGGAAGATAAAGTTAAATATTACCTCCTTCCTTGCCTTGAAGATGGGCACAGAGTCATGGACATAGTAGTCACTGGTGAGCAGAAATTACACAGTGTACATGATGCATGCTGAAGAACAGTATGTGTGGGGGCGTTGCATTTGTTTAAATTCCATATCTTTGCACAAAAGTTTCAATGAGGCATGAATAAATACTTCTTAAGGGGCCAAGGGAAATGTGCACAGTACCTTCTTCAGGGAAGCAGATCAAAGTAGATGAATTAACAGGTGGCAAGGAGCAGGGTATTCCAAGCACAAAGGACAGTATGAAAAGGAGACAGCTTGTGAAGGGAAGATCAGGTAGTTTGGTTGCAGGTATAGGCCGCCAGAAATGGAAGGGGGAAAATTAGACGTGGAGGTGAGACAAACTCAGAAGGGCCAGTAGTCATTCCTGACAAATGATTGTAATGCTGTGTTGGTTGTGATGAGTAAAAGCAACCTGAGATTCTTAGTGTTTTGTTTTTATTTTTCTTTATATGTTCCTTTTAGATAAAATACTCCTGTTAGGGGTGGAGTCATATTTTGTCACTCCTACTACAGTGCCTGATCAAGACAATGACTCTTTGCTATTTAACTTTGCCATGTATAATGGCTATCAGTTTCTGAGTTTCTACCTCTCAGATAATTCTTACTGCTTAAGGAATAGAATCATAGGTATTTAGGAGGCAGGAACAGATGTTATATAGGAAAAGAGGAAAACTCCAACTATTTCTCCCTACTTGAAGATCAAGTATCAGCTGGCATCACTATTTCCCTCTCAGAGAAGAGGTGACACAATCCCTCAGCCCGCACCCCACATTTTTTTTATTAGTTGTTCAAAACATTACAAAGCTCTTGACATATCATATTTCATACATTTGATTCAAGTGGGTTATGAACTCCCATTTTTACCCCGTATACAGATTGCAGAATCACATCGGTTACACATCCACATTTATACATATTGCCATACTAGTGTCTGTTGTATTCTGCTGCCTTTCCTACCCCCTACTATCTCCCCTCCCCTCCCCTCCCATCTTCTCTCTCTACCCCATCTACTGTAATTCATTTCTCTCTCTCTTTTTTTTCCCTTTCCCCTCACCTCCTCTTATATGTAATTTTGTATAACAATAAGAGTCTCCTTCCATTTCCATGGAATTTCCCTGCTCTCTCCCTTTCCCTCCCACCTCTTGTCCCTGTTTAATTTGGTAATCTTCTTCTCATGCTCTTCCTCCCTGCTCTGTTTTGCGTTGCCCTCCTTATATCAAAGAAGATATTTGGCATTTGTTTTTTATGGATTGGCTAGCTTCACTTAGCATAATCTGCTCTAATGCCATCCATTCCCCTGCAAATGCCATGATTTTGTTATTTTTTAGTGCTGAGTAATACTCCATTGTGTATAAATGCCACATTTTTTTTTATCCATTCGTCTATTGAAGGGCATCTAGGTTGGTTCCACAGTCTTGCTATTGTGAATTGTGCTGCTATGAACATCGATGTAGCAGTATCCCTATAGTACGCTCTTTTAAGGTCTTTGGGGAATAGTCTGAGAAGGGGAATAGCTGGGTCAAATGGTGGTTCCATTCCCAGCTTTCCAAGGAATCTCCATACTGCTTTCCAAATTGGCCGCACCCATTTGCAGTCCCACCAGCAATGTACAAGTGTACCCCTTTCCCCACATCCTCACCAGCACTTATTGTTGTTTGACTTCATAATGGCTGCCATTCTTACTGGAGTGAGATGGTATCTTAGGGTGGTTTTAGTTTGCATTTCTCTGACTGCTAGAGATGGTGAGCATTTTTTCGTGTATTTGTTGATTATTTGTATATCATCCTCTGAGAAGTGTCTGTTCAGGTCCTTGGCCCATTTGTTGATTGGGTTGTTTGTTTTCTTATTGTTTAATTTTTTGAGTTCTTTGTATACTCTGGATATTAGGGCTCTATCTGAAGTGTGAGGAGTAAAAATTTGTTCCCAGGATGTAGGCTCCCTATTTACCTCTCTTATTGTTTCTCTTGCTGAGAAAAAACTTTTTAGTTTGAGTAAGTCCCATTTGTTGATTCTTGTTTTTAACTCTTGTGCTATAGGTGTCCTATTAAGGAATTTGGAGCCCGACCCCACCAGATGTAGATTAGAGCCAATTTTTTCTTCTATCAGATGCAGAGTCTCTGGTTTGATATCAAGCTCCTTGTTATAAGCCTCTTTTGTGCTGTGTGAGAGGCTGCAGCAGTGACCTGGAAATGCTTAAATTGTCTTTTAAGTCTTAAAAAAAACCCCAAACAAACAACAACAACAACAACAGAAAAACCAAACAAACAAACAAAAACCCTCCTAGTATTACTGAAGAGAGAGTACAGTTTCTTTTGTATTCAAATCTCCAGAGAAGAAACTATCACTCCACACAGGTTTACATTACACTGTACTCTGGTTAAATAAAGAAAATACTGACATTAGATGGAAATTATCTTTGCAAACCATAATAAAACAGGAGTTAAAGTGGTTCCCTGTAAAGAAATTTGAGAGCATAAATATTAGTCTGCTCTTTAAATAAAATGTGGCTAGGCTTCAATGCAGTTTGCTTAAAGCTAAAAAATAAATTACATAAACATACAATCCCCAATTTCCATCTGTGAATACGGATTGTACAATCAGTCTTCTGAAGAATCCTTATGGGGAAGTTTGGTTTTTGTTTTTATAAACAAGAGTGTACCCATTTTTTATTCTGTTCAGTATATTGGTGGGGGATTTAGTAATTAAAACTAAGTTTTCAATACAAGTCTAAGCTTAAATCAATAATGCTCAAGGTTGAAGGCAATACAAAAGGGGCGTGTGAGCAATATTTAACAGTTTGCCATATTATTCTCATTTTACAAACCACAGAAACTGAAGTTGGGCAGAACCTTGAACCATGGTCATTTGAGAAGATAAGTGATTTTTATCTAAAGGCGACTCGGACTGATACGAGGACGAAGAGATTGGGAATTTTGCTCATTAAAAAAGAATGTGAGTTACAGTGAAGTTAAGGAAAAGGGGCTGTGGACACCATTTGCAAACTGTGACGTTTGTTTGCCATGCAGAATAGGGTTCAAGGTTATGCCTAAAAGGGGACAACACCGGGGAGAGGGGGGAAGGTTTGGGAGTTGGAAGGAAGCAGAGTTGGCGTGAGTTTGGAGGCAGTGATGGCAGAAGGGGACGCCGGGGAGCAGGCGCGGTGGCCCTGAGCTCGGGTGGCAAGTCAGGAGAGGGGACGAAGTGACTGGAGCCGCAAGGTGCTGTGCGGGTGAGGGCGGAAAGCACGCGGGGCGCCCGTCCCGGGTGAGAAGTCCGGACGGGCGGAGGCGGGAGCCGCGGGCCGAGCAGCCACGGACTCCTCCTCCGGCGCCTAGACTTTCTGGGTCAGGACACGGCGGCGCGGTGCTGGACTGTGGGACACGCGGGCTCGGGCGCCGCCGTCTGCCCGCTGCTCCTCGTCCGCCCGCAGGCCAGGGTCGGCGGCCGGCGAACCGCAGACAGGTCCGCTTAACGAACGCAGGTGCGTACGGAAGAGGGAAAGGGGCAACTGAGAGGACCAGGGCCGACGCGGTCGGGGGCGTGAGGAGGCAGCGGCAGTACTTCCGGCAGCGGTGACTGCACTTCCGGGGTCGCTCTTTTGGCCCCGTCTGCGGTCTGTTCCTGAAGCTGGAGAACTTGTGCTCCGGTTTCCAAACGCAGCTTTTGCGGAGCGCATGCCTCGGAAGTGGCGTCCGGGAAGTGGCTGGCCTTTCCACGCTTTAACCCCAGGGCCGGGGGAGTGGGCACCATGTCCCCGCAGCCTGGCGGGTCCCTGCGAGCCGCCAAGTTCCAGCAGAGACAAGCCGGGCGCTCATCCGGGCGGCCGATCTTTCCTCGCCGCGTAGCGCCAGCGTTGCGTTTTGTTTGCGTTTCTTTCCCCGCTGAAATACAGATTCTTTTCCTGTTTGGCACAAAAACGAAGGCCCGGATATCAGTACTGTCATTTGCAAATAAGCCAAACGTCAGGGATCCCTAAATTTAAAATAAATTCTAACTAAGTAAAACCATGAAAAGCTGATGACAAATGAGTAGTAGAATTCACTTTGAAAGTAAACCGAGTTTTCTGGGTCGCATCAGAATCTGATCACTTATTCAAGGTCTCAGGGCAGTTCCCTTGGGAAACTTAAACCTCAGGTTGGTCTATAAGACATTAATTTTTCTTTAACCTTACTGCGAAAGTCTTCATTGATTTCTCGAGTTTATCAGGGCATTTTATACTTTTTCCCCTAAGAATCAGCAGATGAATTACAGGAATATATATATATATATATATATATATATATATATATATATATATATATATATATATGCTAGATATGTACTGTAAGCATTAATATAGTTATGTGGTAAAGCATAATTTTTATGTCTAAAAATTAAAAGTTGAAAATGAAATAACTTTATTCAGAAAGCATTATTTTTATGTTCTAGTTTTCTTTAGCAACATTTTGATTTATCGTTTCACTAGAATTCTCATTTTACTAGACAATTCTGTAACCTTGGATTAAGTACTAATTTTAGATGCCAGTAATTTATATTAAAATAAGTCTAATTTTCTGGTATTACTGCCTTAAAATTTTAACATTGTAACATTAACAGTACTTTGCACCTGAGTATTAAAATATTAGAGCTCTGAAGTTTGCTCAGTGAAATTCTTAATTATTGTATTTTTATTCTATAATAGAAGTAATTCCAACTAATGAAAATGAAAAAGCTATGTAAATGACTTCATACAATCTTTGAAATCATACTTCAGGCAAGAAGTATTCTGGTTATTACTTTTGTATCTCAATATTTTTAATTAGTGTCATTTTTCAAATTATTGGTGTAAAAGCACATTGATTTTATAGTGATATAAAATTCAAACATAGCCTAAACTATTTGTTTATAATTGTAGTTATTTAAAACAAATACCAGCTCCATTGATTCTAGTTTTTTCCGCAGCTAAATTTCATGATTCTGAAGTCATATTTCACCTATGGACATCTCTGCACAGTCAGCATTCTCCTTCATGTCCTTGTTGATGCTTTCTGAATCTTCAGCATTCAGCTAGGTGCATCCCGGGAGTTTCCTCACAGGATGTTAAGGGTGACATTTTCCACTTCCTAGTTGGATGACCCTCAGGGTAAATGACTTGGTAGTTGCTGGTGCCTCAGCTTGCTTATCAGCAAAATAATAATAGTACTATTATTATTTATATATTTTTGTGGTTACTGAAGATTGAGCCAAAGGTATTTTATATACTGAGCTACATCCCTAGACCTTTTTATTGTTTATTTAAGACAAGGTGTCACTGAATTACTCAGGCTGGACTTGAATTTGTGATCCTCCAGTTTCAACCTCCTGAAGTCATTGAGATTACAGGTGTGTACCACCACTCCTGGCAGGACTTGACTTTTGTTTTACTCTGCCTCCAGCAGATAATTTGAAAGTGGTGTAATTACTAAAGAAAGGTTAAGCAAAGTATATTCCTCATATGTTTAAAGGTGGTTCTGTCTCAGGGATAAGGTTTTTACCCTAGGGAGATTTTCACATCTAGTTACTTATGAAATGAAAAAAAAAAAAAAAACTTTTAAAACTAAACTGTTTATTAATGTAAAGTTCAAAGAAACAATAGAGGAATGGACAAAAAAAATGCAGTAAGTATAGGAAAGATCTTTTTAGTAGTCATCTAGACCAGCATATGGACATCCTGATTTTATCTTGTATGTAGTTTGGGGGTGGGGCTCTAACCCAGGATCTTGTACACGCTAAGCATGCACTGTACTAGTGAACTACACCACCACCATTGATCTTTTTATTGAAAAAAAAAGATGATCAACCTTGATACATTATTATTAACTGTGATGTAAATGTAAGTTGTAGGTATATAGTGGCTTTTCTTAGATCTATTGCTTTTTTGCAATAATCTTCCAAGTAAATTTCTGATACAGTATAATGTTTTGTGGAAATAACAACTAATAGTTACCTATAATTTCAGCTGAAGTTACAGATTGATTGAAATATGCTGTTGGCATTTCTTCTTGATATTATGGGAATAGGCAGATAGTTAGATTTATAAATTCCCAGTTATAGTGTTAGGGGACAGATAGATGCAAATGACAGGAACATGAGGTTAAGGGAAAAAAAAGCTATAAAATGGGTCCACTGTGCTACCCCCACATGCTTTCTTTTCCAAGAAGCAATTTACCTGCAACTCTGCCTGGTCTGAGTGGACAGGCCATGTCACATTCCTCACCAAACTACCTGTTAACTACAGGAGAAATGCAGGCCCACGGTAATGTTGATAAGAGGAACTCAAATTACCTTGAATGGAGAGACTTTTGTGACTAGATACTGAAAATCAGAAGATGGTTAGGGTAATTCCTTCTAACCATAAGAATTTAAGGTTAAGAATCCAAGTAGGACTGGTCAGCATGGGCCAAGGTGACCTACAGTTGTCCTGGCAGTGGGGATTTGAAAGTCTTGATGTCACCCTAATGTGGGACTCTGTAGAAACTTCTATGGAATCCCCAATAAAACTGAAGTGCAAGAGAGACACATTGTTCCTCTCCTATCTGAGACGACCCACTCTCCTTTTACAGTGATCCCTTTCCCTTTGCCTATTCTTTAAATAAATTCATTCCTGTTTCTCTGAGTGACATTTCTGAAATCTTTCTGAGTTGATCACAAGAATCAGGGTTTGAACAGGAGTCTTCACATTGCCTTAGTTTCCAGGAAGTCCCCAGCTCTGTAACAATACCAACTAGGTAAAAGTATCTAATCCCAGGCAAAATGATCTGTCATTCAGGCCAGCTTAAAGTTGCAAGACTTTCTCTGGAATTCTTTTAGGAGATAAACCTAAAACCTCTTCAAGATAATATTCACTGACATCTGAAGTAATTTCTAGAATACTATTTTACAGCTGGTCCTTCTCATTAACCTTTCAGCCAATAATGAGGTAGAACATCCAAATAGGGCAATTGTTGTGATCATGTATGTAGTGCAGTGTAACAAATCTAAAAAGAGCCATTCTTTTAAGTAGTCTTCTCAGAATAGATTCTTGTTCCTTATTCTTTGAGAATCTCTTTCATAGGTCATATGACACATTATATTAAATCGGCCATTTAGTTTATAAGGAACAACGATTTGCTAGAATATGTGGAATCATAGAATATAAACTCTAGGAAGTCAAATTTTTTGTATACAACCTAATTTAGAATTTGCATATTTCCAATATTTCTGCCTGGATTCTTAATCCTAGCTGTTTTACTATTTCACTTAAGAAGCAATCGAAGAGAACTTCCATCAATTCTCACCACAACATCTACCCACATACCTGAATCTCTGCTCACATAATCTGCCTTGTTTTTGTTACTGTGAATGAGTGGTTTGTGTTCCCATCAAAGGTCAACCCTTGAACTTTTGCACTAGAGCCCACCCCATTGGCTTTCTCAAGTTTGTTGTTGTACAGTTTTCTAACATTTCTTCCGCTTTTCCTTTTTAATTGGTTTTTTTTTTTTGATTGGCAAATAAAAATACTGTTGTTTCTTCATTTCTTAATAGAGTTACGGCATCATTTCTCTTTTCCTGGTTGTTTTCTGTTTTTCTGTTCTGTTTTCCCCCTTTCCTTGAACTAATGAATGTCTTCAGTATTACATTTTTCTCCCCACTACTGGCTTATCTATATCTTTGCATTTTTTCCCTTTATTCTTGTAGTAGCTATTCTAGAATTTATAACTATGCCTCTTTAACTTGATAACACTATTATAATTTAAGATATTTACAAACACTTTGAGTTGTTGTATTATTTTTTACTTATATGTACATTATAAACCCTATGGTACATTATTGTCATCTTTGATTTAATAAGCAAACATTTTATAAAGAAATTTTAAAATGAGAAAAATGACTTTGGAGTGGGGTACCAGGACTTGAACTCAGGGGCTTTGGACCACTGAGCCACATCTCCAGCCCTATTTTGTATTTTATTTAGAGACAGTGTCTTACTGAGTTGTTCAGTGTCTTGCTTTTTGCTGAGGCTGGCTTTTAACTGAGATCTTCCTGCCTCAGCCTCCTGAGCTTCTGGGATTACAGGCACGCACCACCATGCCTACCTAGAAAATGACTTTTATGTTTATCCATGTGTATTTTCCACAGCAGGATTTTTGTTTTGTTTTGTTTTTTAGAGAGAGAGAGAGAGAATGAATCTTTTTTGTAGGTGGACACAACACAATGCCTTTATTTTTATGTGGTGCTGAGAATCGAACCCAGGTCCTGCCCGTGCTAAGCGAGTGCTCTACCTCTGAGCCACAATCCCAGCCCACAGCAGGTATTCTTCATCCTTCAAACTTTTCATTTTTCTTCTGCTTTAAGAACTTCTGCTAGCATTTCTTTCTCTCTCTCTCTCTCTCTCTTTTTTTTTTTTTTTTGGTAAAAGAGATTGAACCCAAGGGGATTCAACCACTGAGCCACATCCTCAGCTCATTATATTTTTTTATTTTTTATTTTAAGACCCTTACTAAATTGCTGAGGGTGGCCTTGAATTTATGATCCTCCTGACTCAGCCTCCTGAGGTGCTGGGAGTACAGGTATGTGTCACCACGCCTGGTTGTTAGCGTTTCTTATGTCTGAATTGGTGATGAATTCCCTCAGCTTTCCTTTGTCTAAAATAAATAAATAAATAAATGTTTATTTTGCTTTCAATTTTGACAAGATATTTCACTGGGTATAGTAATTTAAGTTGACAGTTCTTTCACCATTTTAAATATGTCACTTCATTGTTTTCTTGCTTAAATAGTACCTGAGGTTTATATACAATGTGTCTTTTTCTCTTATGACTTTTTATTTATTTGTTTATTTATTTATTTTTTTGGTACCAGGACTTGAATTCAGGGGCATTGGACCACTGAGCCACATCCCTAGCCCTATTTTGTATTTTATTTAGAGACAGGGTCTCACTGAGTTGTCCAACGCCTTGCTTTTGCTAAGTCTGGCTTTGAACTCCCGAGCCTCCTGCCTCAGCCTCCCAAGCCGTTGGGATTACAGGCATGTGCCACCCTGGTTGGCCTCTGATGACTTTTAAGATATTCTTTTTGTCACTGATTTTTATCAATCTAATAATGTTATGCCTTATTTTTGTTTTCTTATTCTACTTGGATTATGTTGACCTTGTGTGTTTTCTCTAATTTGGGAATGTTTTTGGTCATCTTTTCCCCCCTCTAACTTCATGTATTTTTTCAGACTGCTTGATATTGCCCCCTGGCTACTATTTTTCTGCTTAGTTGCATGTTTAGTAATTTTTATTGGTGTTGAGCATTTTAATTTTACATGGTTTTATATTTTGATCTGTTATATGTTTATCTAACTTGGGAATTTTAGGTCACTGTTCCCCCTCTAATTTGATGTATTTTTTAGACTGATATTGTTCCATAAGTTTTGTTTGTTTTGTTTTGTTTGTGTACTTTATTTAGAATGGCTGTTTTTGCTATGTCTTCAGGATTACTGATTTTGTTTTTTGTTCCATGGTGATTTTTCTATTAATCCCATTTAGTACAGTTGTTTTCAGACATTTTATTTTTCATGTCTAGAAATTCCTTTTGGTTTGGATTGATACCTTCTTTTTCTTTCCCCGTCATGTTTATGTTTTCTGTTAATGTATTTGTATATGTAATAAATAGCAAACATATTTGCAATCATTCTAACACCTTTGTCTTCTAATTATCTCTGTCAGTGTCCTGTGTCTTTCCATGTCTAATAATTTTTATTGGATATTAGACATTTGATTTTATGCTGTTGAATTCTGGCTTTTCTGATTTTTCAAGTATTGGACTTTCATCATCATGGCAGTTAAAGTATTGTTGAATCAGTTTAATCCTTTGGAGGCATATTTTTAAGTCTATTTTAGGGAAAGCTTAAATAGCCTTAACTCTAGAGTTACTTTAGTCCCACTACTCCCTATGTTACCCATCTGGGGTCTCTGCTGAAAGCTTCATGTATTCTATAGGAATTCTTGGGAACTTGAATACTTCCCAGTTCTGTGTAATCTAAAGGAGTAGTTCAGTTTATAGCTTCCTGGTGATTGTTTTCTCCGTACAAATTGTTCTTTGCCAGTCCTGATGGGGTTTCAATGTGTATTTCTAGAGCTCTTTCTCTGAATATACCTCCCTCATCTCAGTGCTCTGACACACAAATTCTGGGTGCTTCAGTTTGTATGAATTCAGATCTCTGTCCGTTCTGTCCATTTAAACTCACTGAGACTATCAGGCTGTTGGTTTTCTCCTCTTTGTGCCATGGCCCAGAAATTGCCTCCAGTTGGAAATCAAGAGACAGTATAGGACTTTCTCCTAACCCCTTTTCTCAGGGCTCTAGGTGGCAATGCTCTAATTATCTGCTCCTTGATAAAGTTTCAGGAAAAATTAATCAAAAAAATTACAAATTTCATTTACTATATTGAACAACTTATTACTATTTGTAACATTTCTCCAAAGTCATTAGTAAAATTTAATATAGGTTTTTACCTGTTATAAAATAGGGTTTACTAAAGGTAAAACAATTTGGGGAACTTTGAATTTATAGGATTTTTTTAAAAAAAACTTCAGTATACTTTACTGTAGTTTCAAAAGTTTAGTAGAGCACTGACATATTTATTGCCTTTTTAAGTCTCAGATAAAAGCATATATCAATGGTTTCCTTTATTTGTCTTGTGATTTTAAGAGCAGGGATAAGCCATAGAACTAGTGAAGTGAGATTTACTAGAGAATAATTTTATGTATTTAGTCCAAGTAGCTGAGTTTATGTGGAATGAGGTGGGGGATAGCTTGTGCCTTGAATGCAAAAAGGTAAAAGGTCAGAAAGAGAAAGGAATCAAATCAAAATATTTTTTAAAGTGAAAATATAAAATAAAACAAAAACATTAAGTCTTCAGATATAAGCAGAAATATAAGGAGAGAGAAATTCTGGGTTAGAAGATGGACAATACTTACATATATGTTAGTGAGTCAGAAAGATAGACCACTATAGGCAGCCAGGAAAAGGATCTCAGAGAAGAAAAGGAGGAAGACACCATGCTATCTTAGTCTGGAGAACATTCTATTGCTTCCCCTGACAACTTCAACCACAAGAGCTCTTCCTTAGTTACCCCTACCCCTACCCTTAGCAACAGCCAACCACAAAATCTGTATCTACCCCAAGCACTTCCTCTTGAGCCAACAAACCCGACCCCCCACCCCGTGCCAATAAAGGCTTAAAAAACACTTTTCTCCAGATTTGCTGAAGAAGACAAAATAAAGAGAGCTGATTGGCCCCTTTCTGAATCCTGTATTTACATATCATCCAACCAATCACCTATAGGGACATATGAAACCATAAAAACCCTAGACAACAGACATGCATTGGCAGCCGTCTCTTGGGACCCCTCCCTCTTCAGGAGCTCTGCTTTCTCTCTATTATTCTAATAAATCCTGTTACTTTGGTCTCTCTCTTGTGTCTGGAGATTTCATTCTTCGAATTTGTGGGATAACCCACCCATCCATGCTGTATGTTACATTATCACTTCTGCTTTCCATGTTGAATAAACCAGAGATGAGGTGAGTTATAAACTTACCAAAACTCTCTAATATATTTTTTTTCTTTAAGTCCTGGACTTTAAAAACTGTATTGTTAATCACTCTAAATTTAAGTCCTAATATGAGGTAGGTGCCAGGGAAGAGCTTCTTGGCCTTCTTTAAAGACTAGATAAGACCAAGAAATCCATCAAATTCATTATGTATAAATAAAATTTCAGAGAAAATTAATAATAACTTGAATTCACAAATTTTCTCAGAAATTTATAATGTAACTTTTGCTTCTATTTATCAAATCCTTTACAAATATAAATAAAAGGTGAATTTCAAATAGGTCATGCAGAATACAAATTCTGGATTAGAGTCCATACTTTACACTAGATTTCAGTAATTTTTCTTAAAGTAAATATTTCCATTGGGTCATATGTATTATTGAGGTACTTACTCATACACGTTAGATTATGATTTCTGAAGATTTTTTTTTAAATGTAGACTTGTCTTTTATTGATTGCAAATGCACTAATATTTTTGTCTTGGACAAAGACAAACAACATTCATTTACATTTATGCTTTTAATTTTAGAAACAAAACCCAAGAAATGCTTCATTCCACAAATAAGGAACTGATACTTGGCATCATGGTGGGAACTGCTGGGATTAGTTTGCTGGTTTTGTGGTATCACAAGGTCCGTAAACCAACTACAACATTGAATTTACCTAAATTTCTTTCTCTGGGTAATATGTGTAATTCAATAACTCTGCAAGATGAAATGTATACTGGCCAAGGAACAGCAGTAATTGTCCAACGAAGACAAATTCAGATACTGGAGAAGTTAAATGAATTACTGACAAATATGGAAGAACTCAAAGAGGAAATCAGATTTCTTAAGGAAACCATTCCAAAGCTGGAAGAATATATACAAGATGAATTTGGAGGGAAGATAACAGTTCATAAGATAAGTCCTCAGCACAGAGCTAGAAAAAGAAGGCTGACTACAGTTCAAAGTACAGCAACAAGTAACAGTTCTGAGGAAGCAGAAAGTGAAGGAGGGTAAGTTTCCATAAGATGTTTCCCATCTTGAATTATTTTTTGTATTATTGCTATTATTTAGGTATTTATATATTTCCATATTTCCAGTCATATATTATGATAGTAACAAGAAATGAAAAGGAATTATTATTTTCAATGAGATTATAATTAAAACCATATTCAGTATTGTCATTATTTTAGGCTGTTTAGATCACATTGACAAAAGGAATTTAAGTAATTAGTAATAGGTGACATTATGTAAGTATTGAGAAAGATATAATTGTTTGCTGAAATGGATAACTTATTTTTTAATGTGGTCACTGTGTGATCTTGTATGTAAGAACTCTCTAGATAGTGCTATCTAATAAAGCATTCTGTGTTGATGGAAATATACTATATCTATGCTGCCCAATATGGTAGCCACTAACCACATGTGGCTCTTAAGCACTTAAAATGTGGCTGGTGAAAGTGAAAAACTGAATTTTAAATTTTATTTCATTGTACTTATAATATTTTGTAATCAAATTTGAATACCTCTTGGTGATAGTGGCTACTGAATTTTAGTGCAGTTCTAAAAAGATTTGAGAATGTGTGATTCAGTTTCATCCTTACACAGATTAATTTATTGAATTCTAACACCAAAAACATAATATTCTTTAAGGAAGACACAAATAATTTTTAAATTAAAAAATTGTGCCTGACTAGTGTTTTTAAGAGTAAAGTAAATAGGTTAAAATTTTAAAACTCACTGGATATGGTACAGTTTATAATTCTTTTTTTTATTTCTTACATACATGACAATAGTGGAATGCATTACATTCATAATTACAGCACAATTTTTCGTAACTCTATGTCAGGGCCACTGGGTTTCATTGTTGTATTTCTAACACCTTACTTCTGTACCTCGCACAGAGTAGATTCCAGTAAAGAGTTCTTGAATGAATGAGTGTTTCCAAAGTTTTTGCCATGGAATTGGGAGGAGGGATATGAAGGGAAGAAACAAAGAGTAGGGTATGGATAAAAGGGTGATTTCATAGAAAGAAGTATAAATAGTTGAGAGATCAATGCCAGGACTGAATTTGTTTAGCACCTTTTATATGAACTTGGGGAAATGACTATGAAAAGTTTTTCAGATTGGGAAGAGCCACAAATGATGGATCTAGATAATAAGAAGGTCTGAAAAATTTGTTTTCCTGAACACAAAAAACAAACAGTTTTAAAACAGGCAAGTGAAATGTTTAGAAAGAATCTAAAATAGTTCTAAATCACTCAAAACTATAACTCATAAAAGAGACCTTTAGTTACTATAGGAATAGGTCATGTCGGTTTAGTACTCTGATAAAGACAAAAATTCCACCATAACATGGCACATCATTGAGAATTATTAAATACAAATCATCTGGTTATTCTGCCTGCATATAAACCTGTGGTATTTCCTCATCAGGAGTCCTGTGTTCATTTTTTGACAATCACGTCATAGGAAGAACATAACAGAACTAGGAACTAGCCAGAGAAGAACTTCTAGGCCAAGAGGAAGATTGGCAGTCTAGGCCCAAAGCATGAGTGGACCTTATCTAAAAAGACCTTTGCTAAGTGAGCATAAGCTTATTCAAGAAATGATAACACTCTAGAATTTAGGAAAGATAGAAATAAGATAATTACAGGACTTATAACTTCAAATAATGTCATAGGCATACATTTTTAATGTGGGTTCAAGAAGGATTTGTGAAATTTATGAGTAACAGTCACATGCAGCTAGTGTGGAAAAGTAAGCATATGACAACTGATAGGAGGTAAGACATTCCCTCTCTTGTTTGATCCTGGTGTCTTTGTTAGTAATAAAATACTAGAGTAAATTAATGCAGCCCTAATGACAGAGTAAGCTATAGTAAATGGTACCAAATATAGTAGAGGGAAAGTCATTTTTCCTATTTTCTCCACATTTAAAAAATTTTTAAATAAATTAACCCATACTGAATTTGATATATTTTGGGGGAAAGGAATAAGATATAGAAAGATTTAACACATTTCTGAATAAATACCAAGAAACTAACCTTATAAATAAAATAGAATAATTTTTAGAAACAAAGTATTTATGAACTATGTTATAGACTGCCTGTTCTTTTATAAATTCTTATGTGTCTGAGATGATCATTGGTGGTGAGATGTAGTCAATATCCCTTTAGCACTTTAAGATGGGATGCATCCTACATACACTATGTCCTTGATGACAGAATTAAAACATCAAATGACAATTACATATTCCATATGGAAAACTGATCTTTTGTGAGAGGTGCCTAGAAATTTTTACTACTTTTAGCAAAATAGATACCAGCTACAATTTTCTAATGCTTTTAGTTTTACAAAAGAAGGGAAAAATATAATCATAAGATTAGTTGTTGATTAAAACTCAGTGTTAGTACTCGTAAAATCTGCTCACAGAAAAGTTTAGTGGGATGCATTTTCTGCAAACATTATAAGAATCTATTATTACATGCCTTCTTAATATGTGAGTATCACTGTGGCCTTATGAGTTCTATTGCCTCTTTTGGACTCAGCTAATTTCATGTATTTGGGTGTGAAAGTGATGACTGATGCCCAAATTCTTATACACTCTGAGGGCATGTTAAAGTTGTTTCATTACCTGAACAAGTATTTACACTTGGAAAGAATCTTTGCTTCTTAATAATAATGTATTTTGACCGATTGTGTTTTTGTCCCTGCTCCATGGCATATAATCAGTTACTGCCTTGCCAGCATTGGTTCCCCTTAGGAGAATAGTATTAAATACCAAAATCTTGACATGTGGAGATGTGGAGGTGTACTGTTTTTGTTTTGGTTTGGTTTTTGGTGCCAGAGATTGAACCCAAGGGTGCTTAACCACTAAACCACATCCCAGCCCTATTTAGTTTTTTATTTTCCGACAGGATCTCACTAAATTGCTTAGAACCTTGCTAAATTGCCAAGACTGGCTTTGAATTTGCAATCCTCCCGCCTTAACGTCCCAAGCCACTGGGATTATTGGTGTGTGCCATCATCCTAGCTTTGGGGGTTTTTTGTTTGTTTGTTTGTTTGAATTCTGCTTTATCAGATATTAAAGTACCTATTCCTGCTTGTTTTCAGATTCTGTTTGCTTGGTATATTAATTTCTATCCTTTCACTCTCAGCCTATGGCTGTCTTTGCCTGTAAGGTGAATCTCTTACAAACAATATATAGTTGTGTTTATTCCATTTTGCCAGTCTATATCTTTTAATTGGAATGTTGCAACCATTAACATTCAACATTATTATAGAGGAATGTTTATTAATTCCTGCCATTTTGATTTATTTATCATGCTTAATTTGGTCCTGCTTCTTATTTGCTTAGCTAATGTGATTTCTTCATTTGTGAGTTCTGGGTTTAATTTTTTATTTTTCCTGTGTATTTCTTTAAGAAAATTTTGTAGTTTAGTAGTCATGAATTGTTTTAGTTTCTGTTTATCTTGGAAGGTTTTTAATTTTTATTCTATTTTGGAGGATTGCTTTGCTGGATATGGCAGTCTTGAAGACAATTGTTTTCTTTCAATATTTGGAACGTATCATTCCAAGCTCTTCTGGCTTATTTCTTATCATAAACCCAACATGTAACATTACATGTTGGGTTTGTGCTAAGAATTCAGAAGTGATTCTTATTGGCTTGTCTGTAAATATGACCTGATGTTTTTCTCTTGAGACTTTTTAAATGTTATCATTGTTCTGTATGTTAGGCATTTTAATTATAATGTATTGTGGAGAGGTTCTTTTTTGATCTTGTCTGTTTGGGGTTTTGAATACCTCTTGTATCTGGATGTTCATCTCTCTCTAAAGCCTTGAAAAATGTTCTGTTATTACTTCCCTGAAGACAAGTTATCCATTCCATTAGCCTGCCTCTTAACAACCCTTCTCCAGCCCAGTGATTCTTAAATTTGGTCTCTTAATGTTGTCCCAGAGTTCTTATATATTCTGATTATGGTTACTTATTTTCTTATCTTTAATGCTGTCTGAGTGTCTAAGGCTGGCAACTTTGTCGTCCAGCTCTGAGATTCTGTCTTCAGCATGATCATGAGACTTTTCGCTGAACATTTTATTTAATTCATTTCCAAGATTTATGCTTGGTTCTTTTTTTAGTATTTATATCTCCTTATTGAATCCCTCATATACAAGATATAATTCATATCTTGTACTGACTTCCTTAATCAATTCAGTTGCTCTTCTGTGTTCTCTTGGAATTCATTGATCATTTTTATAATGATTCTTTTGAATTCTTTATCTGCTATTTCATCCACTTCAACATCTTTGGGATTAGTTGCTGGTGAATTTTGAATTTTAGGAGGTGTTGTGTTGTCTTGTTTTTTCTTATTTTTTGTATCCTTGTGTTGAGTTTTATGGATCTGCTGGGAGGGATTTTTCTTCCACTCTTATATTGTTAAGGTGTGGTTCCAAAAATCCCAAATAAAACTATGGGTCTTTTTGAAGTAAAAGACAAAAGATTTATTCTGGCCAGGGCTGAGGGAGCAGAAAGCAAATAGTTCTGCCACTATGACAAAGAATACAGGTGGAAAATCAGCTTAAGAACAACAACAGAGTAGTCACATCACACCAATTGGAGTAGGGGCAGAGCAGAGCTGCCGCCCGCACCCGGAACAGGCCCAGCGACCCGCCGGCGTGGTAGTCACGTCACCCCAATTGGAGTAGGGGCAGAGCAGAGCCGCCTCCTGCACCCGGAATAAGCCCAGCGACCCGCCGGCGTGGTAGACACGTCACCCCAATTGGAGTAAGGGCAGAGCAGAGCCGCCGCCCGCTCCTGCAAGGTAGGCAGACCTGCGACCGACCGGCAGAACAGGCCCAGGGGTCCGCGGGTGTGCTAGACACGTCACACCAATTAGAGGAGGGGCAGAGCAGAGCCGCCGCCCGCGCCTGCAAGGTAGGCAGACCTGCGACCGACCAGCAGAACAGGCCCAGCGGCCGTCAGCGTGGTAGACAGATCACCCCAATTGGAGGAGGAGCACAGCCACCGCCCGACCCTGCAAGGGAGACTTTTCAACTATACAAGAGCAATATAAATATATAGGGGGAAAATTTCAAAAACACAACAGTTTCAACAAGCAGAAAGAAATGCGAGCAGTATGAAAAGACAAGGAAAGAAAGGACCACAAGCAATGCAGGTCAACTCAACTTTAGAAGAGGTAACAGCTGCAGCAGATGGAATGTCAGATAAAGAATTCAGGATATACATGCTTCAGATGATCTGGAGTCTCAAGGAAGACATTAGACAGCAAAATCAGACAATGAAAGATCACTTCGACAATGAATTACACAAACAAATCCAGGAAGCAAAAGATCAACTATACAGGGAGATAGAGGTTATAAAAAACAAACAAACAGAAATCCTAGAAATGCAGGAAGCAATAAACCAACTTAAAAACTCAATTGAGAATACTACCAGCAGAGTAGAACACTTAGAAGATAGAACATCAGACAATGAAGACAAAGTATTTCAACTTGAAAAGAACATAGACAGCTCAGCAACACTGTTAAGAAACCATGAGCAGAACATCCAAGAAATATGGGATAACATAAAGAGACCAAACTTAAGAGTCATTGGGATACAGGAAGGTATAGAGTTCCAAACCAAAGGAATGAGCAATCTATTCAGTGAAATAATACGAGAAAACTTCCCAGACTTGAAGAATGAGACAGAATCCCAAATCCTAGAAGCCTACAGGACGCCGAATGTGCAAAATCATAAGAGATCCACACCTAGACACATTATAATGAAGATGCCCAACATACAGAATAAGGAGAGAATTTTAAAAGCTACAAGAGAAAGGAAGCAGATTACATTTAGGGGTAAACCAATCAGGATAACAGCTGATCTTTCAACACAGACTCTGAAAGCTAGAAGATCCTGGAATAACATATTTCAAACACTGAAAGAAAATGGGTTCCAATCAAGAATTGTGTATCCAGCGAAATTAAGCTTCAGGATGGAAGATGAAATTAAAACCTTCCACGATAAACAAAAGTTAAAAGAATTTGCAGCTAGAAAACCATATCTTCAAAACATCCTTGGCAAAACATTACAGGAAGAGGATATGGAAAATAACAATGAAAACCAACAGTGGGAGGTAGGACACTAAAGGGGGGAAAAATAATCAAAGAGGAAAACAAACCATGTTTAGTAACAGAAATAAACAAATATGGCTGGAAGAACAACCCATATCTCAATAATAACCCTAAATGTTAATGGCTTAAACTCACCAATTAAGAGACACAGGCTAGTAGAATGGATCACAAAACGAGACCCAACAATATGCTGCCTACAGGAGACACATTTGATAGGAAAAGACATACATAGGCTGAAGGTGAAAGGTTGGGAAAAATCATATCACTCATATGGACTTCGGAAACAAGCAGGAGTGTCCATACTCATATCAAATAAAATAGATTTCAAGCCAAAGTTAATCAAAAGGGATAAAGAGGGACACTACATACTGCTCAAGGGAACCATACACCAACAAGACATAGCAATCATAAATATATATGCCCCAAACAATGGTGCAGCTATGTTCATCAAACAAACTCTTCTCAAGTTCAAGAGTCTAATAGACCACCATACAATAATCATGGGAGACTTCAACACACCTCTCTCACCACTGGACAGACCTTCCAAACAAAAGTTGAATAAGGAAACTGTAGAACTCAATAACACAATTAATAACCTAGACTTAATTGACATATATAGAATATACCACCAACATCAAGCAGTTACACTTTTTTCTCAGCAGCACATGGATCCTTCTCAAAAATAGATCATATATTATGTCACAGGGCAACTCTTAGACAATATAAAGGAGTAGAGATAATACCATGCATCTTATCTGATCATAATGGAATGAAACTGAAAATCAACGATAAAAGAAGGAAGGAAAAATCATGCATCACTTGGAGAATGAACAATAGGTTACTGAATGATCAATGGGTTATAGAAGACATCAAGGAGGAAATTAAAAAATTCTTAGAGATAAATGAAAACACAGACACAACATATCGGAATCTATGGGACACATTGAAAGCAGTTCTAAGAGGAAAATTCATTGCTTGGAGTTCATTCCTTAAAAAAAGAAAAAACCAACAAATAAATGATCTCATACTTCATCTCAAAATCCTTGAAAAAGAAGAGCAAAACAACAGCAAAAGAAGTAGAAGGCAAGAAATAATTAAAATCAGAGCTGAAATTAATGAAATCGAAACAAAAGAAACAATTGAAAAAATTGCCAAAACTAAAATTGGTTCTTTGAAAAAATAAATAAAATCGACAGACCCTTAGCCATGCTAATGAAGAGAAGAAGAGAGAGAACTCAAATTACTAGCATATGGGATGAAAAAGGCATTATCACAACAGACACTTCAGAAATACAGAAGATAATCAGAAATTATTTTGAATCCTTATACTCCAATAAAATAGAAGATAGTGAAGGCATCGATAAATTTCTTAAATCATATGATCTGCCCAGATTGAGTCAGGAGGATATAGACAACCTAAACAGACCAATATCAACTGAGGAAATAGAAGAAACCATCAAAAGACTACCAACTAAGAAAAGCCCAGGACCGGATGGGTATACAGCAGAGTTTTACAAAACCTTTAAAGAGGAACTAATACCAATACTTTTCAAGCTATTTCAGGAAATAGAAAAAGAGGGAGAACTTCCAAATTCATTCTACGAGGCCAACATCACCCTGATTCCTAAACCAGACAAAGACACTTCAAAGAAAGAAAACTACAGACCAATATCTCTAATGAACCTAGATGCAAAAATCCTCAATAAAATTCTGGCGAATCGGATACAAAAACATATCAAAAAAATTGTGCACCATGATCAAGTAGGATTCATCCCTGGGATGCAAGGCTGGTTCAATATACGGAAATGAATAAATGTTATTCACCACATCAATAGACTTAAAAATAAGAACCATATGATCATCTTGATAGATGCGGAAAAAGCATTCGACAAAGTACAGCACCCTTTATGTTCAAAACTCTAGAAAAACTAGGGATAACAGGAACATACCTCAATATTGTAAAAGCAATTTATGCTAAGCCTCAGGCTAGCATCATTCTGAATGGAGAAAAATTGAAGGCATTCCCTCTAAAATCTGGAACAAGACAGGGATGCCCTCTCTCACCACTTCTGTTCAACATAGTTCTCGAAACACTGGCAGAGCAATTAGACGAAAGAAATTAAAGGCATCAAAATAGGAAAAGAAGAACTTAAATTATCACTATTTGCAGAAGACATGATTCTATACCTAGCAGACCCAAAAGGGTCTACAAAGAAACTATTAGAGCTAATAAATGAATTCAGCAAAGTGGCAGGATATAAAATCAACACACATAAATCAAAGGCATTCCTGTATATCAGCGACAAATCCTCTGAAATGGAAATGAGGACAACCACTCCATTCACAATATCCTCAAAAAAAAAAAAAATACTTGGGAATCAACCTAACAAAAGAGGTGAAAGACTTATACAATGAAAACTACAGAACCCTAAAGAGAGAAATAGAAGAAGATCTTAGAAGATGGAAAAATATACCCTGTTCATGGATAGGCAGAACTAACATCATCAAAATGGCGATATTACCAAAAGTTGTCTATAGGTTTAATGCAATGCCAATCAAAATCCCAACGGCATTTCTTGTAGAAATAGAGAAAGCAATCATGAAACTCATATGGAAAAATAAAAGACCTAGAATAGCAAAAACAATGCTAAGCAGGAAGTGTGAATCAGGCGGTATAGCGATACCAGACTTCAAACTATACTACAGAGCAATAGTAACAAAACAGCATGGTACTGGTACCAAAACAGGCGGGTGGACCAATGGTACAGAATAGAGGACACAGAAACCAATCCACAAAACTACAACTATCTTATATTTGATAAAGGGGCTAAAAGCATGCAATGGAGGAAGGATAGCATCTTCAACAAATGGTGCTGGGAAAACTGGAAATCCATATGCAACAAAATGAAACTGAATCCCTTTCTCTCGCCATGCACAAAAGTTAACTCAAAATGGATCAAGGAGCTTGATATCAAATCAGAGACACGCCGTCTGATAGAAGAAAAAGTTGGCTCCGATCTACATACTGTGGGGTCTGGCTCCAAATTCCTCAATAGGACACCCGTAGCACAAGAGTTAGTAACTAGAATCAACAAATGGGACTTACTCAAACTAAAAAGTTTTTTCTCAGCAAAAGAAATAATAAGAGAGGTAAATAGGGAGCCTACATCCTGGGAACAAATCTTTACTCCTCACACTTCAGATAGAGCCCTAATATCCAGAGTATACAAAGAACTCAAAAAATTAGACAATAAGAGAACAAACAACCCAATCAACAAATGGGCCAAGGACCTGAACAGACACTTCTCAGAGGAGGACATACAATCAATCAACAAGTACATGAAAAAATGCTCACCATCTCTAGCAGTCAGAGAAATGCAAATCAAAACCACCCTAAGATACCATCTCACTCCAGTTAGATTGGCAGCCATTATGAAGTCAAACAACAACAAGTGCTGGCGAGGATGTGGGGAAAAGGGTACACTTGTACATTGCTGGTGGGACTGCAAATTGGTGCAGCCAATTTGGAAAGCAGTATGGAGATTTCTTGGAATGCTGGGAATGGAACCACCATTTGACCCAGCTATTCCCCTTCTCGGACTATTCCCTAAAGACCTAAAAAGAGCATGCTACAGGGACACTGCTACATCGATGTTCATAGCAGCATAATTCACAATAGCAAGACTGTGGAACCAACCTAGATGCCCTTCAATAGACGAATGGATAAAAAAAAATGTGGCATTTATACACAATGGAGCATTACTCTGCATTAAAAAAATGACAAAATCATAGAATTTGCAGGGAAATGGATGGCATTAGAGCAGATTATGCTAAGTGAAGCTAGCCAATCCCTAAAAAACAAATGCCAAATGTCTTCTTTGATATAAGGAGAGTAACTAAGAATAGAGTAGGGAGGAAGAGCATGAGAAGAAGATTAACATTAAGCAGGGATGAGAGGTGGGAGGGAAAGGGAGAGAGAAGGGAAATTGCATGGAAATGGAAGGAGACCCTCAGAGTTATACAAAATTACATACAAGAGGAAGTGAGGGGAAAGGGAAAAATAATACAAGGGGGAGAAATGAATGACAGTAGAGGGGGTAGAGAGAGAAGAGGGGAGGGGAGGGGAGGGGAGGGGGGATAGTAGAGGATAGGAAAGGCAGCAGAACACAACAGACACTAGTATGGCAATATGTAAATCAATGGGTGTGTAACTGATGTGATTCTGCAATCTGTATACGGGGTAAAAATGGGAGCTCATAACCCACTTGAATCAAAGTGTGAAATATGATGTATCAAGCACTACGTAATGTTTTGAACGACCAACAATAAAAAGTTAAAAAAAAACAAATTTTCAAAATAATTTCTAATTATTTTCTGTATTTCCATAGTATCTGTCATATTTCCTTCTTTTCATCACAGATGTCAGTAATTTGAGTTTTCTCTCTCCTTCTCTTCATTTAGCATGGCTAAAGGTTTATCAATTTTATTTATCTATTCAAAAGAACTAACTTTTTTTTGTCAATTTTTTTCGATTGTTCCTTTTGTTTCAATTTATTTGATTTCAGTTCTGATTTTAATTATTTCCTGTCTTCTACTGCTTTTGGTATTGATTTGTTTTTCCTTTTCTAGGGCTTTGAGATGTAATGTTAGGTCATTTATTTGTTGATTTTTTTTCTTCTCCACGCAATGAACTTTCCTCTTAGTCTTGCCTTCATAGTGTCCCAGAGATTTTGTTATGCTGTTATCAGTGTTCTCATTTACCTCTAAGAATTTTTTAATCTCTTCTTTGATGTCTTTTGCAACCTGTTGTTCATTCAGTAGCATATAATTTAGTCTCCAGGTGTTTGAGTAGCTTCTATTTTTTATTTTTTCATTGATTTCTAATTTCATTCCATTATGATCTGATAGAATGCAGCGTAGTATCTCTACTTTTTGTATTTGCTAAGAGTTGCTTTGTGGCAAAATATATGGTGAATTTTAGAGAAGTATCCATGTGCTGCTGAAAAGAAAGTGTATTCAATAATTTATGGATGAAATATTCTATATATGTCTGTTAAGTCTAAGTTATTGATTGGATTGTTGGGTTCTATAGTTTCTTTGTTTAGCTTTTGTTTGGAAGATCTATTCAGTGATGAAAGAGGTGTGTTAAAGTCACCCAGAATTATTGTGTTGTGGTCTAGTTGACTCTTGAACTTGAGAAGAGTTTGTTTGATGAATGTAGATTCTCCATTGTTTGGACATATATATTTATAATTGTTTTATTTTGTTGATGTATGGTTCCCTTAAGCAGTATCCCTTTTGATTAACTTTGTCTTGAATTCTACTTTATTTGATATGAGGATGAAAAAGAAACACCTGCTTGCTTCTACAGTCCATGTGAGTGATATGTTTTCTTCCAACCTTACATCTTCAGTCTGTGAATGTCTTTTCCCTTGATGAGTCTCTTGAAGGCAGCATATTGTTGGTACTTTTTAAAATCCAATCTCCTAGTCTATGCCTTTTGATTGGTGAGTTTAGGCCATTAACATTCAGGGTTATTATTATTGAGACATAATTTGTATTCCCAGTCATATTTGTTTACTTTTGGTATTTAACTTGACTTGGTTTCTTCTTTGATTAGTATTTCCTTTAGTGTAATACCTCCCTTTGCTGATTTTCATTGTTGTTTTTGTTTCTTCCTCATGGAATATTTTGCTGAGGATGTTCTGTAGTGCAGGCTATCTAGTTGTAAATTCTTTTAACTTTTGTTTATCATGAAAGGTTTTAATTTCATCAGCAAATCTAAAGCTTAATTTTGCTGGATATAGATTTTTTGTTGGCATGCATTTTCTTTCAGAGCTTGATATATGTTGTTCCATGATCTCCTGGCTTTGAGGGTCTGGGTTGAAAAATCTGCTGAGATACGTATTGGTCTCCCTCTATAAGTGATCTGACTCCTCTCTCTTGCAGCTTTTAAGATTCTCTCCTTATTCTGTATGCTAGGCATTTTCATTATAATGTGCCTTGTTTTGGATCTGTTGTGATTTTTACATTTGGTGTCCTGTAAGCCTCTCGTATTTGATTTTCCAATTCATTCTTCATGTTTGAAAAATTTTCTGATATTATTTCATTGAATAGATTGTTCATTCCTTTAGTTTGGAACTTTATGCCTTCCTCTATCTCAATAATTCTTAAATTTGGTCTTTTTTATGTTATCCCATAATTCTTGAATATTCTGCTCATGGTTTCTTACCATCTTCACTGTGTGGTTAACATTCTTTTCAAGATTATATATTTTGTCTTCATTGTTTGAGGTCCTGTCTTCCAAGTGATTTAATTTGTTGGTGATGCTTTCTATTGAACTTTTAATTTGGTTTATTGTTTCTTTCATTTAAAGGATTTCTGTTTGTTTTTTTTAGAACCTCTATCTCCTTATTGAAGTAATCTTTTGCTTCCTGTATTTGCTTATGTAGCTCTCTATTGAAATGATCTTTTGCAGCCTGTATTTGCTCTCTTATATAATCCTTTAATTTACAGAACATTTTAATTATGTACATCCTGAAATCCTTCTCTGCCATTTCTTCTATTTTGCTGGTCATGGATTCTAATAATGTATTATCTTGGTTTGTTGGGGCACTTTTTTTTCCCCCTGTGGTGCTGAGGATTGAACCCAGGGCCTTGTGAATTCGAGGCAAGCACTCTACCAACTGAGCTGTATCCCCAGCCCTGTTCCCTTGTTTTTGTTTTTGTTTTCATGTTGTTTGTGTGTGTCTTCCCTTCTAACACTGCAGATCTGAGGCATTACAGTTTTTACCCCATAGGCTAATAGTGTCGGTACAGGTTTCCAATACCTCTCCTTTAAGGGGGAGAACAATGTGAACAAATCCCAATACAAACAATATACAACATTAAACCAAATAGCTGCTATTAAGATGTTTATGGTTTTGTCACAATATACAGAAATAGTACATTCAATTATTATCTACAATATAAACAGTAGGTTTGCAAAAGAGTCTACAGTTTCTGATTATGAACAAAGAATTGGGTGAGGTGTAGGATGAGATATTGAGGGTGTAGGAGGTGAGGATATAGAGTTTTTCTATTTTAGAAAGCATGGAAGAGGAATATAAATAAGTTGGTCAGTGGCAGGAGAAGAGAGAAAAAGTGATTTTGGGGAGACAAGTAAGTGGCAAGACAGTAGAGTACAAAAACCAAACAAACATATATATTAAGAAAAGTAAAATATGTAAAAATAGGAGATAAAAGACTATACAACACCACTGTAATATACTATTCAGACATCCCAGTCCTTAGTAGCCTAATTCATGTAAAGCACTTGGTTTCACAAATGTTGGGGAATGTGATGGCAGGAGAAGAGAGAGAAAAAAAATCTCAAAGGAAGACACAAGTATTGTTTTGGTTGGAGATCAGTATTTTTCCAGCTTTCCTTCTCATCCAATAGGTGGGGTTGTCTGTTGTTTGCTGCTATCTCTAACCTCAGGATGGTGACGGTTATTAGGGTGGGAGGGTTGGTCCAAGGATTTCTTTTGGGGCCTCTTCCTGTGATGTGGGCACCTGCTCTTATCTCCTTACATCGCCTGTAGACCTCACAATTCCTGGTCTCTATTTTAGTCTCCAAACTGTATCTCACTTACCCTCTCCCTCTCCACTTCCCAATAAGGAACCTTTCTCTAGAGGTTTTAAGGGGTGCGCTCTGGGAGCTGTACACCTATTGTGCAGAGCTGTTTTATATTGGGCAGCTCAGGACGCGATTTTGCTACCCAGGTTTGTGACCCGGTTTTGTGAGCTACAGACTGGCCCTGTAGCCACAGGCACTGTGCCAGGTTAGTGGCTGCCAGGGAGAGGTGGGATTTGGGGACTTTCCGTACTTTGATAATAACACCCTGCTGGTGTTCCAAGCTGGGAGTTGTCTAACTAAAGATGGTGAGGAAGGTGTCTCAAGATGGAGGTGGCTGCTTTAAGCAATGGGGTGTAGGGGGTCACGTAGGGCTAGGCGGGCGGTGACGTTGAGCAGCCTGTACAGAGAAGCAGTTCTGTGGCGTTCAGTATTGTGGCTGGCGGCTGTCTGTGTACCCAGTGCAGTGACCCCAGTTGCAGGTAGCCACGAGTAGGGGACTGTGCAGTAGTTGCAGTGTCCCAAGTTGGAGGGGACCAGAAGAGTCCCACATGGGGATCACACGGGAATGGTGACCGGGTGTCCTGCGTGGGATCAGTGATTGGGATTCCTGTGGGGGTGGGCATCCAGGAGTCCTGTGCAGGTGCTAATGCCGGGTGGTCTTACTTGGGTACCTGGAGGACCTGTGTAGGTGTGTGGCCTGGAGTCCTGTGCTGATGCTGAGGCCTAGAGACCTGTGCAGCATGGTGGCGGCAGTGTTTCCTGCACAGGAGCAGCTGTCGGGGTCCTCTAATCACTCGAAGAGAAACATTATTCCCACTGCTTGAATCCCAAGTCCATGAGTGACACAGAATGCAGCCTCCCTCTAGCCTGCCATTTTACATCCTTCAAAAGGAGTCCTTTAGCAAAAGGTAACCACAGATCTTAATATGACTGAGGAGCAATCTTCAGCCATACCATTCTGAATGTACCTGATCTCATCTGACTGAAGAAAAACAGGTAACAATCTTACAAGAAAGAAAAAATAGTGTCAACCTGGTGGTGCAGGCCTGTAATCCCAGCGGCTCAGGAGGCTGAGGCAGGAGGTTCGTGAGTTCAAAGCCACCCTTGGCAACTTAGTGAGGCATTAAGCAACTCAGTGAGACCCTAAATAAAACACAAAAGAAGGGTTGGGGATGTGGCTCAGTGGTTAAGTGCCCCTGAGTTTAATTCTCATACCCCCGCCCCCCAAAAAAGTTGGGGGAAAATAATAGATTGCTGCACTAAGAGACAGAATTTCTTGGGCTTCCTGTACTCCTATATATCTTTGTAGGTCTGCCAAGAACAGCCCTGACCATTCTTTATTTGGGCCACTTTTCAGAGAAAAGAAACCTTTAGGAAGGAGGGAATGTTTTCCTCTAGGACTTGAAGAAGATTAAGCCAATTTGCTTACTAGCCATAAAAGTGTTGGATCACCTAAACTCACTGTTTTTTCTCTCAGGACCCTCTACATTGCCCCTGTGGCCAATATGGAGCTAAGGAGGACCAACACACAACACAAATAATCAATTGGTCAGGCTTCTTGCTGTGCCATGAGTAGTATAAACCTTCTGTTTTTGACCTAGGAATTTTATGTCTTCTGTTTAAGAGATTGACCTATTAAGTCCCAAGTTTTCAGTTCTGTGAATATTTCAATGAAATTGACATAGGTGCATTAAAATAGGTTGGAAATCCTAATCTAGAACTTATATATGCTTTATTATCATTAAGATAAAAAATGTGGATTGTCCTATAAATAGGACACTGGAACAATATATATAAACTATCCTATAATAGGACATTGGGCAAATATGATTCCTTTCATACATTGCATAATATAAAAAGAAGTGACTTTAATGATTATTCAATAATTAATTTTGGTGGAAATGAGCAAAAAACTTCAAACAAAAGGTTACATTTTTGATAAGTTGTTGCCAGTTTTACATGACATGACTTGTTTTGACATCATTCTTGCTCTTGCTATTTCAGAATATTATAGCTTCTCATGTCAAATCAGATGTCATCTTAGCAGTAGTACGTCTAGGAGTATTAACTTTTCTTTCTCCTGATGGTTTTCATTGCATCATTCCAGGTATGCCAAGCAGGTATCACTTTTGAAATCCAACAAATTTATGAGATATTTCTTATCTTTGTTCAAAAATTTGTGAATAATCCATGCATTTATGACACACATGTTAATTATTCAAGTGAAAATATCCAGTACCATCTCTTACTTTTATAGAGATGGAATATTTGGAACCCAGCCATCATGTTGATCCACACCACTATTGATATACATTGTGGTTGAAACACATTGACTCTGCTCTTTAATTTTTTCCATTGTTGAACTTTGCCAAGTGGTTCCTTAGTCTGGTAGTTTGTTCTAATGATGATATATTTATTATTCAGCCACTTTACAGGAAAATGTCATTATTTTTGCTGAATCTGTTATTATATGACCCTCTTGCTTGTATTTTCATTACTGTTGTCAGTTTCAGAGGACATTTGTTTAGTCTGTTTTCCCTCATGGTGCCTGTGGCCTGGGATTCAATTCCTAAAGTTTTATCAACAAATTATAGCCAGTGAATAGACTGTTGAAGATCACAGTCTGATTGTAGATTATTTATTACTTAAAGCGTTTATAAAACTACCTTATTCCCAATGCAAAAGGTCATCATGGCACAGTCCTTCTTAAGTACTTTTTCCACAATACAAATCAAAGTTATAGCAATATCCCAATACTCTGCACAGTGCCTGGAATTTATAACCAAATCTTATGGGCTTACCTCATAAACTGTTTTAGCAAATTATGTCTATAATGTCTAATAATCATTGCTTCTTCTGTCAAATGTTCTTCAAAGATATCAAAGTTTCATGAATGACTTTTGAATCATATTTATTAGAGGATCAATTTCAAAATATTTTCTTGTCCTTCATACTGCAAAAAATATATGTTAGCAAATGATTTCTTGACATTTCATTTTTAATGATAGATATATCCAAATCTTCAACATTGACCAATAGTTTCATGTGGAGGGTAATTTATGCTATCCTGAAAACATAACAATTCCTAAAAATGTTTTAACTTATTACATTAAGTACTTCAAATTAATTCTTATGTTTTGCAGAAGCGCATACAGTTTCTTTAACAATATAATTGTATATTTGGGGCTTCAATATTTCTTTAGAAATCTCCACTAAGCTTAATACTCCAAGAATTTTTCTGAGAATTCATAATAAGTGTTTTCTCTAAATATTATTTAAAGTTTTTGGATGCTATTGATTGCCAAACAGGTACTGACTTGTATAATTTTCACTTTTTACCTAGTGATATCTGCCAATTTTCTTTTTTCCCTGAGGACAGATAGAAGAATCAATAGCAGTAACATGAACATCTTCACTATCATCATACCTTCTATTTTGGCAGCTAGGTCAGATGTTTCAATATATAACTCAAGAGGACATGGAATATCTTTCACTATTGGTTCACCAGTTTCACTATCCCATCAGCTTTATTGTTGTCAGTTAAATTATTTACATCTGATAGAATTATTACTGTATCAGATGCTTCAATATTCTCATCTTCAGAATATTTATTCAGCAGTTCCTCAGTTTCTTCTAGTGTTAGCACTTGAACACATTCTCACTTGTCAAAACATTGTAGACAAGTCACAAGTAACAAGTTAGAGTTTGCCAGGCGTCAGTGCACTACACTACAAATGACTATGCCCTGTACTTGGTCCCTTTGTTCAGTTGAATATTTAGCAAAAGGAATTTGTGCAGTAAAGTTTGTGCCATTATAAGTATAAAATATTTTCAAACACTCTAATCATCACCTATTTACTTTTCTCAAAAGAATAGAACTCAGAGATACCATAAATGGCATATTTGTTGCTCAATTTATATATATATATATATATATATATATATATATATATATAGACAATGGGACTGAATGTGTTAATTTATTAGTATGTATGTAGGGTAAAATCAAATCACAAATCTGAAAATTGTGTAAGACAATTAAGCAATTAAGAACTTTAGGCCTCTTAAAAGGAATTTGTTCAAGGGGTTTCTGAAGCAGGCTATTAGGGAACAAAGGTAGGAGGAAACAGAGGGTACAGTATCAGGATATTGAACAGTGATTAAGTGTTTGAGAGGTGTTTAATGTCACAAGTAGGTATGCACATAAATACATCATGGAGACAGTATTCCAAATTGGGTTGGAAAAAAAAATTAACAATGTTCCTTTCCTACTAACTCTGTTAACTTCACCATTAGATGAATATTAAATTGTTTCAAGCATAATAAAAGTGACACATCACCTCTCCATAATCTTTGCATGTGGCTCAGACAATCACATGACATGTTTTACTATCAGTGTGGATGAAGCTTGTTGCGTTTGGGAGACAGAAGTGACATTTGGTACTTTTTAAATCTTTCCTCCCCTTTTCAATATATCTTCAGACCAAAGTTTGTTAATAGTCATTTTTCATTTCACTGAAGTATGTAAAATCCTGCTGTAAAGTATGTTTAAGTGAAAGAAAAATTAGTTAAACCAGGGTGTGGACAGCTGCTGGTGAGAGAGACACTTCCAAGGAAAGAATTTCGGCGATACTATGTTTGTTATTGCCCCCATCCTGCTGCTTTTTCATCCCTTGATTTGTTGGCAGACTCTGAACATAATGAACTCAGAATACGAATGCTACAGCCACACAAATTGGAGCTTTTCAAAAAGGTGAGCCACAAAATAATTCTATTCTACATTGATGTCATTAAATTCTAGAGTCTGCTGTCATCACATTCTGTGTTGTTGCCATGTTAGTTTCACATGCAGCTTAAGCATTCATCTTCTGACTTTTTCCACCTACACAAGGCATTTTATGGCTTAAAGATGATGATCTAGAAAGGAAGGGAAGACAGTTTGGATTAAAGTTAACATGGGAAAATGCTTAAGGTAAGCCCTTAAAAACAAAACAAAATAAAACCAAACATAACACTCCATGTGTTTCATGCTTCGTGTGCTAAAGAACATTGAAAATATTCATAAGACAAGCGTTAGTGCTTGCTTTAGTTTCCCACAATAACAGGAGTGTCTCTATATTTAGTTGGAACATCCTCTACAGAGAGGTTCTGCTTCTCCCACAGTTAATATTTTTAATACAAATCAGTAAACAGGATATAAGAATATATTACTTCTTTAAATATGCTAGTTTAATAGTCTTGAACAGATGTTGTAATTTATTATTTTTAAAAACATAAGTTCTGTTTTTCTTCCTGGGGATCCTTTAGTCCTGGGGGCCTTTCATGGATCTCCTTTATCTTTCTTTCCACCTTCTCCTCTGAGTCTTTCAATTTCCTTCCCCAAGCTTTAGGAGAAGTGGGCAGGTACTTACAGAGGTGGTCTTCTATCTACTCATGCCTTCTTTGGGGTACATCTGTATGACCACCAACTTCAGCTACCTTATTTTTCTTATTCCCTATTGTTTCCCTATTGGGTAAGGTGGATATTATTCCTCAGGAGGCTTGGCAGGTCTCCACTTTGCTCCCTATTTTTTTTTCCTCATTTGACCCTTTTTTCACTCTAGCTGTTGCAAAGAGGACCAGAACTTCCAACCAAATTGTACTGAAGATCAAGTTACTTCACACCCCCAGCATCATGAAGCCTCTTCTATTTTACGACAACATAAATTTCTTAATCTTAAAACATATCGTCCTTCTGCAACATATGAAGTCAGTTCAGCCACAGGAAGTAGAAAATTATCTCATCCATCAGATACATCTACTCATTCAATTCTCTATGCAAGAAGACAATCTTTATCTGATAGACTTAGAAAAAGCAATCTTTCCCTTTATCAGAGACAAAGTAGAGCTAACTTTGATTCTCAAGAAGATGAAGATGATTCAAAATCTTCAGGCCATTTTGGTGCCTTTAGATACCGAAGACGTCTTTCTTCCCCTAAACTCAGTATAGTTTCCTATTATAATACTAACATGTTTTTTGATCCTCAACCAAGAAGTCGGGAGAAGTTTAACTCAAATGAAATTAAAATCTTTTCTAGAAGACAAAGTCATCCTGGTACAGAAAAACGTATAAGCTTCTCTAAGCCTGAATATAGCTTTTTCAATTTAGAAGCAAAAACTATTTCTTCACCCCATGGTAACACTGCTGACAGAGCCTCCCTTCAACAAGACATGGCATCTTTCTTTTCTCTTCCAACTATTAATTCCTCTGCCTCTATAGCAAATAAATTTGCCATTGCTGTTGAAGAAAGTGACCATTTAAGTAAAGAGTCAAAAGACTCCCCTCATTTCAAGTCTCACAGTCACAGCACCAGTCATTCTCCAAGTATGACTCAACAGTGTCTTTCTCAAACTTCCCCTATCTTCCATAAAGTTGGATATTCTTCATCTTATAAAAATTCCAATAGCTTTGCCCTATCTCAAAGTGAAGTTACTTCAGGCCCCTTTGAAGAGGAAAACATTTCTGTCTCCTCCCAAGATGAAGACAAACCTTCGCCTATTGAAATTCAGAAGATAAGGTCATCTCAGATTTTATTCTGTCTTAGAAGGGCAGCTTAAATCAGATTTCACACCAGTTACACACCAGAGTCTGTAGAAATCAGTGGTTGCTTTTTTTAGAAGTTTCCTCTCCCCACTAAGCTTCACTGCATTTTCCGAAAAAGATTCCTACAGTGTAGTCTAATTACAGTAATTTTGAAAGTTAGTTTATTGACATTATTGGAATATAGAAGTAAAAAATGACTGTCTCAGAATTTTTTAAGATTATTCCTTAAAGGTTGACTAGTCCCAAATTTCTAAGGGATACATTTGTGGTGTGAAAATAACAACAAACTTATAGGTTATATAAATGAGTACATTTCAGTGCCTTCTTTTTTCCTACTCTAATCATTAAACATAATATTCTTACATAACTTGTAGAGCTATGTTGATCAATTCACACAATTAAATTTTTATCAGGCTTGCTAGCTATACATCTCATGTCATACTGATAATGTTTTTATTAACTCAAGAATTAAATTATAGACAATCATGGTGGCACATGCCTGTAATCCCATTAGCTTGGGAGGCTGAGGCAAGAGGATGGCAAGTTTGAGACCAGCTTTAGCAAGTTAGAGCGGCAATAAGCAATTTAGGGAGACCCTGTCTTAAATTTTTTTAAAAAATAAAAAGGGCTTGGGAATAGCTCAGTATTAAAGTGCCTCTGGGTTCAATTCTCAGTACAGCCACCCCCACTGTTAAAGAATCAAGTTATAAGTAAACAATATTTAATGCAAATATGTAGAATATTTAGAAACAAGATATTTTAAGTAAATTTTAAATATACATTTTAATATGCCTTCATATACGCACAAATCTGAAGATTCAAAGAACTCTGAAATCAGAGATAAGAAGTATGTATGTCAGTATCCCAAAATGGTATTTTTAAAAGTATTTTACAGATATCTTTCATTAAACAAAAGTTATATTTATCAAAATAACTAAGTGAAAAATGAATATAAGCAATTAAAGATATTGAAGTTAGAATATAGTTAAGGCTTTTTAAGAGGAAAGGAATTTGCATTATTTTCAATGATTTATCATAATAAATGCTTTCCAAATCTATATCCTTAGGCTAAGATGTTGTTTTTATATTTATGGTTTTCTCTTCCCCTTAGTATATATTCTTTTAAAATATTTTTTTTCAATTTTAAATTTTTTTAGTTGTGATGACATACATATCACAAAATTTATCATTGTTACCATGTTTAAATGTACAGGTCAGTGTCATAAATACATTTACTTTGTTGTACAACCTGCACCATCATTAATCTCTACGATTCTTTTCATTCTGCAAAAATGAAACTGCACTCAGTAAACAATAACTCTCTCCATTCTTCTCTCCCCCAGTTCTTGTCAATAGTCATTCTACTTTCTAAGATTCTGATTAGTTCATAGTGCCTCATATAAGTAGAATTGTATAGTATTATAGAGACTGCTTTGCTTCACTTAGCATAGTGTCCTCAAGGTTCATCCATGTTGTAGCATATGTCAATGTTCTTTTTCAAGGTTGAATAATTTTCTATTGGGTGTGTGTACCATATTTTGCTTATTCATTCATCTATCAATGGACAATCTGAGTTGCTTTTATGTTTGAACAGTTGTGAATAATACTGCTATGAACATAATTGTGCTAATACCTCTTTGAGACCTTACTTTTAATTCTTTTGAGTCTATACCCAGAAGTGAAATTGCTGGATCATCAAGTAATTCTATTTTTAATTTTGGGGGAACACATTGTTTTTCATTGTTGCTGCACTATTTTATATTCCCACCCAGAGTGCACAAGACTCCAATTTCTCCTTTACTTTGCAAAAAATTGTTGTTTTGTTTTATTATAGTGGCCATCCTAATGGGTTTAATATGGTATCTAATTTTGGTTTTGATTTACATATCCCTAGCAATTAGTGGTGCTGAGCCTCTTTTGATCTGATCACTGGACTTTGTAGGTCTTCTTTGGAGAAATATCTTTTCAAGTCCTTTGCCCATTTTTTAAATCAGGTTCTTTGCTCAGTTTTTGTTGTTGAGTTTTTTGAGTTCTTTGTATATTATGGATTTTTGGCCCCTAACTACATATAAATATATGACTTTCACATATTTTCTACCAATGTGTGGATTGCCCTTTTACTTTGTTGATCGTGTTCCTTGATGCACAGAAGTTTTATATTTTGATGTAGTTCAGTTTATCCATTTTTTTCTTATATTGTCTGTTCATTTGTTCTTGTATCCAAGAAATCATTGCCAAATCCAATGCCATGAAGTTTTTTTCTGTTTTCTTCTAAGAGTTGTATAGTTTTGGCTTTTGAAATTAGGTCTTTGATATATTTTGAGTTGATTTGAGGGACTGATGTTAAGTAAAAATCCAGCTTCATTTTTTTTTTTTTTTTTGGCATGTAGATATCATTTTCCCAGCACTCTTTGTTAAATGTACTGTCTTTTCTCCATTAATAGATCTTGGCATCCTTGTCAAAAATCAGTTGGACAAATATGTGTGGGTTTACTTCTGGGATCTATATTATAATCCATTGGTCTACATTTTTATTTTTATGGCAGTACCAAACTGCTTTAATTGCTGTAGCTTTGTTGTAAGTTTTGAAAAGAAGAAATGTGAGATCCTCAACGTTGTTCTTCTTTTTCAAAGATTGTTTTGACTACTGAGGATCCCTTGAGATGCCAAATGAATTTCAGAATAGATTTTTCTATTTCTATAAAAAAATTATTGGTATTCTGAGAGGAATTGCATTGAATATGTAGATCACTTTGGGTAGTACTGACATGTAAATAATATTAAATCTTCAAGTCATAACATGGTGTATCTTTCCATTTCTGTCTTCTTTAGCATTCTTCCAGCAATGTTTTATTGTTTTCAGCATACAAGTCTTTCCTTAATTAAATTTATTTTATGCTTTATAAATTAGATTATTTTTAGAATCCTTTTTATATAACTTATTGTTAGTGTATAGAAATACAACTGAATATTTTTTATTGATTTTATATCCTGAAACTTTGCTGAATTTATTATTTTTAAAAAGTTTTATTTTGTATGTGGAATCTTTAGGGTTATTTTTTCCCCTACATGTAAAATCATGTTGTCTGCGAAAGGAAGATTATTTTGCTTCTTCTTTTCTAATTTGGATACCTTTTATTTCTTCATCTTACCTAATTGCTCTGACTCAGACTTCAAGAACTATGTTGAATGAAAATGCAGGCACCCTTGCCTTGCACCTGTTTCTAAAGGAAATGTTCTCAGTATTTCTCCATTAATTATGATATTATCTGTGGGCTTTTCATATGTAGTCTTTACTATGTTAAAGTTGCTTCTATTTTTAACTTGTTTAAAATTTTTATCATGAAAGGGTGCTGAGTTTTGTTAAATGCTTTTTCTGATTTAAGGGAGATGATAATGTGGCTTTTCCCCCATCATTTTGTTAATATGATATATTATTTTGGTTTGAATTTAGTATTTTGAACTATCCTGGCATCCCACGAATAAATCCTACTTGGTCATGGTGTTTACTCATTCTAATGTATGTTCTGTTTGCTAGCATTTGAGGACTTTTTGCATCAATATTCATCAGGGATAATCATCAGGGATATCTCTGGCTTTGGTATCAGGATGATGCTGACCTCATAGAATGAATCTGGAATTGTTTTCTCCTCTTCCATTGTTTTGGAAGATTTTAAGGAGGACTAATGTGTATTCTTCTTTAAATGTTTGGTAGAATTCAAGAGTGAAGCCATCTATCTAGTCCTGGATTTTGCCTTGCTGGATGGTTTTTGATTATTGATTCAACCTTCTTACTAGTTGTATGCCTGCTCATATTTTGTTTCTTCCTGATTCAGTCTAGAAATATGTGCGTTTCTAGGAATCTGTCCATTTCATCTAGGTTGTCAATTTATTGACATACAATTCTTATATTCCTTTTTATTTCTATAAAATGAATAGAAGTATTTCCCCTTTAATTTCTGATTTTGATCAAGTTTACCCTTTTTTCCTTAGTCTAGATTTGTCAATTTTGTTGATCTTTCTAAAGAATAAACTCTTGGCTTTGTTGATTTTTTTTCTGGTTTTTTTTTTTTTAGTCTTATTTGTTCTAATCTCCATTTTATTTAGTTTATTTGTTCTAATCTCCATTTTTTATTCTTTCTATTATCTTTAGGTTTAGTTTGTCCCTTTTATTTAGTTTCATAATGTGTAAACTTAGATTTTTGATTTGTAATCTTCTTTTGTAATGTAAGCATTTACAGCTATAAATTTTTTTATTGTCACTCACTGCCTTTGGTGCATCCCATAAATTTTGGTATGTTGTGTTTTCATTTGTATTTTACTCAAGATAGTTTTCTAATTTCCATAAAGGTTTCTTCTTTGGCTCATTGGTTGTCTAAGAGTGTGTTATTTAATTTTCACATATTTATGTGTTTTGTTCAGTTTTCCTTCTATTGATTTCTAGTTTCATTTCATTATGATCAGAAAGATAGTTTGTATGATTTAAATATCTTTAAATTCACCAAGACTTTTTTGTGGCCTAACATATTATCCTTCCTGGGGAATGTTCCATATGCACTTGAGCAGAGTGCCTATTCTATTATTAATATGAAGCAAAGACTGTGAGTGTCTCTTAGGCCTTCTAGGCCTATAGTAATGTTAACATCATCTGTTTCCTTATGTATCTTCAGACTGATTGTTCTATCCATTGAAATATGGCATTGAAGTCTTTTTATTATTATTGTACTATTTCTTCCTTTAATTCTGTCCAATTTTGCTTCATGTATTTTGAAGCTATAATGTCTTATAAAACCTTACATTTTATATGGCTATAGGATGTGGATATTTATTATTATTATATCTTCTTAGTGAATTGATCCTTTTGTTATTATATAATGTCCTTTGTCTCTTGTCACAGTTTTTACTTAAAGTCTATGCTCTGTGATATTCGTATAGCTACTCCCACTTTATTTTTTGTTACCATTTTCATAAACTAGCTCTTTCTATCCTTTTACCTTTAACCTACATGTGTCCTTAAAGTGAAATTCTCTTATAGACAGCATATAGTTGGATCCTTATTTTTTTTATCCATTCTGTCAATATATGACTTTGGTTGAGGAAGTTAATCCATTAATATTTGAAGTAGTTAATGATAGGAAAGGACTTACTATTGCCATTTTGTTATTTGATTTCTGTATGTCTTATGCATATTTTTGTCCCTTACTTCCTCTACTACAGCCTTCCTTTGTGTTGATTTTTTTGTAATGATGTGTTTTGATTTCCTTTTGCATATGTTCTTTATGTATTTTGTTTGTGGTTGTCATGGAGACTACATACAACAAAAGTTATAACTATCAACTTTAAACTGGTATCAATTTCAATTGCATACTAATATTCTACTCCTTCATAGTTCTACCCTTTCCCATTTGTGTTGCTGATGTCACAAATTATATCTTTTTTTGTTTTGTAACCATTAATATAGATTCACAATTATTTTAACACTTTTATCTTTAAGTCCTAAAAAATAACAAAAAGTGGAGTTTCAACCCAAAATTATAATAATTCTGGTTTTTGTATTTGTTCAATTACTTACCTTTACAGGAAAACCTTACATTTTTATATGGCTTCAAATTACTAAGATCAACTTGAAGAACTCCCTTTAATACAGCTTATAGAGTAGGTGCAGTGGTAAATAACTTACTTATCTTTATTTTTCTGAGAGTAGGTTGATTTCTACCTCATTTTTGAAAGACAATTTTGTGTTGAGAGCCACAGCCAAAGGGGCCCCAGCAAACTTCCAGCTGCCAGCAAACTTCCAGCTGCTGGCTGATGATTGGCTCACAGCGGCCCCAGCAACATCTAGCTGATTGGCTCCTCAGCCCCAGCAACATCTAGCTGATTGGCTCCTCTGCGGTGATGCTCATTGGGCTGTTTCCCTGCCCTTTCAGACCACGGAGCTGCTCATTGGGGGACTTTTTTGGCTCCGCCCACGTGACCCAGCCAATCGGCCTCAAGAGCAGGAGGATTGTGGGAGGTGGAGAGAAGCTTGTGTGGGAGAGAGAGGCTTGTGGAAAGCCGGTGGTGGCAGTTGAGGCTCTGAGGGTTTTTCCTGAGAGGCTGTTTTGTTTGGTGTGTGTGGTTCTAAAAATAAAGTTAGTTTCTTTTGACAAGTGGCTCCTGATTGTGCCCAGCCAGACTGCGGCATTTGGTGGCTCGCACGGGGAGCGACTGAGGGTAAGTGAAACTACTCGCCCCTGAGGGCAGGGCGAGAGGATGGGTAGCCATTTTAAGATTCCTCTTTTATTTTGCTTCACTTTTGTTTTAAGTTGCCTGTCCCTGGAGATGAGTGAGACGGAAGAAAAACCGCTCACATCTGAGGAAAAACTATTTACGTCTGAGGAACAGATAGGGAGAAAGGACGGATGCACATGTCAGGAGGATAGAAAGGCTATAATGACTTTTTGTTGTTCCCTTTTTATTTCATTCTGTCTCTGTTTTGTTTGGCGTCATCTTGTTGGGTTGTATTATAGTAGAAATACGGGATCAGAAATTAGTAAAAAACAAACTGAAAGAGTGTTAAGTAAATTGTTAGAGGAAGGAGGCATCCCAGTAAAATCAAGAGCAGTCAGGGCATACGTTGATACAATACAAAAATGTAGCCCATGGCTTTTTAAGGAGGAGTTGTTGAATATATCACAATGGAACCATCATGGTGAAGATTTAAAAAGAATAGAAAAGAAAAGCCCAGGGACTCTGCCAGTTGGCACATTGCCATTGTGGACATTCGTATCTTGTTTGCTTAGTCCAAAGCCTTCAGTTCAGACAATGGTAGAGGAAGGAGAAGACATAATGATTCAAGTAAAAGAGAAGGTCTCTCAAGTTAGTCAGACAGAGGAAAAGATTCAAGTAAAAGAGAAGGCCTCTCAAGCTAGTCAGACAGAGAAAGAAAGTGTAAAACAGAAAAAGCCATCAGGGGGAAAGTTACAACAGGAGACTGCTACTAACACCTTTCTATCACCAGAGGGTGTAAGTGTCCAACCAACAGCACCACCTCTACAGGAGACTGCTACTAACACCTTTCTATCACCAGAGGGCGTAAGTGTCCAACCAACAGCGCCACCTCCATATGCTGGGAGGCCCCCAACCCCCGCAGTTGATAGTTGGGATCCTGAGACAAGATCTCAAATATTAACATGCCCTGTATTTGAGGCAGGAGGGCAGCGATTTTACCAAGTTTTAAATTTCAAAACAGTGAAGCAGCTAAAAGAGGCTGTAACAACCTATGGTCCTCAAGCACCCTTCACTGTAAGCTTGGTCGAATCCATTAACAACTTGAACATGACGCCAGCAGATTGGGCTAATATGTGTAAAGCTGTGCTAAATGGAGGACAATACCTGTTATGGAAGGTTGCCAATGATGAATTTTGCAAGGAGACGGCTAGGCGAAATGCAGCAGCTGGTTATCCTCAGAGAAATCTAGATATGTTGTTAGGAAAGGGACCTTATGAGGATCAGCAGCAACAAATTGCATATGATCCTGGTGTATACGCACAAATTGCTGCAGATGCAATTAAGGCATGGAAGACTTTACAAGGACATGGAGGTTTACAAGGTCAATTATCTAAGGTAATACAAGGAGCTAATGAACCTTATGCTGAATTTGTAGATAGGCTTATTCAAACAGCTACCAGAGTTTTTGGGAATACAGAACAAGCAATGCCATTACTAAAACACCTGGCTTATGAGCAAGCGAATCGTTGGTGCAGAGATATCATTAGACCATGGAAACATGAAGATTTAAACACATGTATTAAATTATGTAGAGACATTAATGAACAAGAGCAAGTCGTGGCAGCTGCAGTAAAACAGGCTTTAGATGCCAGAGACATTAATGAACAAGGGCAAATTGTGGCAGCTGCAGTAAAACAGGCTTTAGATGCCAGGCCAAGAACATGCTACAATTGTGAACAAACAGGACATTTTAAAAGGAATTGCCCCATTGGAGGAGGGTTTAACAAAACTAGGTATCAAAGGAGTAGAATACCAGGTATTTGCCCACGATGCCGTAGAGGGAGACATTGGGCTAATGAATGCCGTTCTCAAACCACCATAGAGGGTACTCCATTATCAAAAAACGAACAAGGACCAGGTGTTTATCCACGATATCGTGGAGAAAGGCATCGGGCTCCATTGCCAAAAAATGGACAGGGGGGCCCAATGCTCCGGGGCCCAAAACCACAAATATACGGAGCACTGGAGGAACCCAGCAACCCCATCAGGGTAGTGCCCAGGACACATTGTCCATCAGATCCCTCATCAGACAAACCAGAGGGAGCGCAGGGTTGGACATCTGCGCCTCCGCCAGAGCAGTACTAACTCCAGAGATGGGAGTTCAAATCATTCCCACAGGGGTGAAAAGACCTCTTCCCAAAGGAACAGTAGGCTTATTATTGGGACGCAGCTCTTCTACTCTAAAAGGACTTATGATAAGTCCTGGGGTAATTGATCCCGATTATGAAGGTGAAATAAAAATTATAGCCAGTTCTCCAAAGGGTATATCAGTAATTTCACCAGGAGATAGAATAGCACAGTTACTAATAATACCCAGCCTACATGATAAATTTTCCAGTCGTACTGTAGAAAGAGGTTCCAAGGGATTAGGCTCCACAGGTGTAGATTGGGCTATGCTTTCTTTAAATTTAGATTCTCGCCCCATGCTAAAACTAAATATTCAAGGACATGAATTTAATGGGCTACTGGATACAGGTGCAGACCTTAGCATCATCTCTCGTCAAGAATGGCCAAAACATTGGCCATTACAACAAGCCACTCAAACGCTTCGAGGCCTAGGAGTGGCAACTAATCCCCATAGAAGTGCAATGGTATTAGATTGGAAGGATCCTGAAGGATGTGAAGGAACTATACAGCCATATGTATTGGATCATCTTCCCATAAATTTATGGGGACGAGATGTCCTAGATCAATTAGGTTTGACATTAACAAATAACATCAACCAAAATGCACCCACTATTATGACTAGACAAGGTTTTAGGAAAGGAAAAAGATTAGAAAAACAAGAACAAGGTATAGCAGCACCAATACAAATAGATCAAGGAACAGACAGACATGGGTTGGATTTTCAGAAAGGGCCACTGAGACAATAAAAATTACTTGGAAATCAGAAAGACCAGTATGGGTTCCTCAGTGGCCCCTGACTAAAGAAAAGATACAAGCAGCCCATGACCTGGTCAAACAACAATTAGCAGAAGGACATATACAACCTTCTGTATCTCCCCATAATACTCCCATTTTTGTCATCAAAAAGAAATCTGGTAAATGGAGATTATTGCAAGATTTAAGAGCCATTAATAATGAGATGGTTATTATGGGACCTGCTCAATCAGGGATTCCTCAGTTGTCTGCTTTGCCAAAAACCTGGTATGTTTTAGTTATAGATATTAAAGATTGTTTTTTTTCAATTCCAATTCATCCTGAGGATAGTCCACGTTTTGCATTTACTATCCCTGCACTGAATCATGAAGGTCCTGATCAGAGATATGAATGGAAAGTACTCCCTCAAGGGATGGCTAACAGCCCAACTATGTGTCAAATTTATGTTAACAAAGTAATCCAGCCACTTAGAAATCAAAATCCTGAACTACAAATATTTCACTATATGGATGATGTATTATTAGCACACAAAGATAAAAACACATTGCTAGAATGTTATGCCACACTTACAAACTTATTAAAAAATTATAATCTAGAGATAGCAATAGATAAAGTACAATTAAATTTTCCAATTAATTATTTAGGAGTTCTATTATCCTCAACCATGGTCCGTCCACCAAAAATTCAAATACGAGTAGATCAACTCAAATCACTTAATGACTTTCAAAAGTTATTAGGAGACATAAATTGGATAAGGCCTTATTTAGGTATACCAACAGGAGAGTTGGGACCTTTATTTGATATCCTAAAAGGTCCATCAGATCCAAATTCACCCCGAATGTTAACGCCTGAAGCAAGAAAGGCATTAAAAATCATTGAAACATATATGGAAAATATGCATTTGGATAGAATTGATATAAGTTTGCCTTTATTATTTATTGTACTACCAACAAAAAATATTCCTACAGGAGTATTTTGGCAAGAAGGTCCATTATTATGGATACATTTATCTTATTCTCCTAACACTATTCTTACTAGGTATACTGAGGCTGTAGGACAATTAATACTCAAAGGAATAAAAGCAGCAAAGGGAGTGTTTGGAATTTCTCCCAATAAAATTATTACTCCATATACTATGAATCAAATTGATGAGTTAGCTAATGAGTTAAATACTTGGGCAATACTCATGTGCAAATCTAATGTTTCATTTGATAACCACTTACCATCTAATCCTTTATTGTCTTTTTGGTCATTGCATCCTGTAATTTTTCCAAAAATGACAAGAAAAACACCTATCATGAATGCTCCAAATATATTCTCTGATGGGTCAAATAATGGTACAGCAGCAGTAGTTACCCCTGATCAAACTTTTACATTTTTAGTACCCAAACAATCATCTCAAAAGGTAGAGCTTAATGCAGTATTACAAGCTTTTGTGATGTTTAAAGATTCTGTATTTAATTTATTTTCTGATAGTCAGTATGTAGTTAATGCTATAGTATCTCTTGAAGATGCTGGTAGGATTTCCCCTTCTTCTACTGTTTTCTCTTTGCTTTCCACTATACAAAGTCTAATCTGGGACAGAAAAGATCCATTCTTCATAGGACATATCAGGGCACATACAGGATTGCCTGGAGCCCTTAGTTTGGGCAATGATTTAGCAGATAAAACTACACATGACATACATATTTTCTCTACACTAGAAGAAGCTATAAATTTCCATAAAAAGTTCCATGTCAATGCTAATACTTTACAAAAGCGTTTTAAAATAACTAAGGAACAAGCTAGACAAATAATAAAACAATGTCAAAATTGTGTGACCTTTTTACCACAAGTTAATCTTGAAGTCAATCCTAGAGGATTGATACCTAACCATATTTGGCAGATGGACGTCACACACTTGCCAGAATTTGGAAAATTAAAATATTTGCATGTTACAGTTGTTACTTCTTCTGGATTTTTGATGGGCTCCCTTCATGCCGGAGAAAAAACTAAAGATGTTATAGCTCATTGCTTACAAAATTTTGCCACTGTGGGTGTTCCAAAACAGTTAAAAACAGATAATGCCCCTGGTTATACTTCTACCTCTTTTAAACAATTTTGCTCAACATTTGGCATTACTCATATAACAGGAATCCCATACAATCCACAGGGACAAGGCATAGTTGAAAGAGCTCATCAAACTATTAAAATGTACTTATTAAAGCAAAAAGAAGGAATTGGGAAGGGGTATATATTCCCCAAAGATAAACTTTAAATAACCCTTTTTACTCTAAACTTTTTAAATTTGGATTCATCAGGACTTAGTGCTGCGGAAAGGCATATGTGTCCAAAAAATGTGCATAAGCCCAAGGTACTTTGAAAGGATATTCTAACAGGACAATGGAAAGGTCCTGACCCAGTAATTGTCTGGAGTCGGGGGTCTGTTTGTGTGTTTCCACAGGGAGAACAGCAGCCGATTTGGATTCCAGAGAGATTAACCAAGGTCCTGACCCAGTGATTGTCTGGAGTCGGGGGTCTGTTTATGTGTTTCCACAGGGAGAACAGCAGCCGATTTGGATTCCAGAAAGATTAACTAAAGCGATTTCTACAGACCAAAAAGAAGATGATTTGGCTCAAATCCATAACAACTGATATCCAAAACTCCAGTTTGGCTATTCTTACATCTGCAACAGAACCAGGATGCTTTTTTCAATATCTATTTTATTATTGCCCTTTGCCATATCATGAAGTTCTATTTTGTTTTTTGAGCTCATACAGACCTAGGTTAATGTTTTGCTGATCAGTTCTATTTTTTGACTATAGAGTTTTTAAACATTGCAATGGAGATTTCACCTGTAAAAAGTTATAAGGCCTTTACTATAATGTTATGTGTTGTATGTATTATATTATGTGTGCACACTTGTGTTTTGTGTTATATGTTTGAATGTATGTATGTCCATATATCATATAAGATGAGCGCTCATGATAAAATGGATCCAAATATTTTTTTTTTCACGTGATTTATATGGTTTAATTTAAATTGGGTAAACAACTGTTGAGGATTGTTTTAATATGTAAACAAAAAAGAAGGTTAACAGATCTGTTTGTTTACTTTCACCTTTCCTTTTCATTATATTTAATAATTCTCTTAAAGATAATGTAAATTGTTAAGAAAATTGTTTTCTTTTAGTGCCTTCTGTAATGTTACATAATTTTTTCTTTAGCCATTATTGCCAGAATTCCTATCTTCATCCCAGTGCCGGTGAAGTCAATGTAAATTGTTAAGAAAATTGTTTTCTTTTAGTGCCTTCTGGAATGTTACATAATTTTTTCTTTAGCCATTATTGCCAGAATTCCTATCTTCATCCCAGTGCTGGTGAAGTCAAAGATAAAACCAATCTACAGCTTCTACAATAGCCATCACTGAACTGCTTGCAGAACTTGCCTGGACACATTGTGAGCTCACCTGTATGCATTGTGAACTATCTGTTGGTACAGCGAATTGTGGTAGTGCTGGAGTATTTTTGCTGATGGTGTCACCGGTGGTACAATTTTTCAAAGGAGCCCTCAATTGGCTTAATGTCATGGCGTTTTGCATCCTCCTCTACTAGTGATGGTCTAAAATTTGGGGGCCAACAGAGGTGAGGCAAAGAACCTCACCCCCCCACAGGTGCAAAGGCCTATCCACAAGTATGGCTGTATGCTGGACCGGTAGTCAGTGACGGGTATGATCCAATTGCAGTGGTACCAACCTAAGACAGGAGGCTGACGCCTAGAGGTCAGTTCATCCGATGACGGGTAAGGACCATATGTTGAATTGGACTGCCTAACAGGCACGGTCCCTAAGCCACATGCTTGTTGTTTAAACAGAGAGGGGGAGATGTTGAGAGCCACAGCCAAAGGGGCCCCAGCAAACTTCCAGCTGCCAGCAAACTTCCAGCTGCTGGCTGATGATTGGCTCACAGCGGCCCCAGCAACATCTAGCTGATTGGCTCCTCGGCCCCAGCAACATCTAGCTGATTGGCTCCTCTGCGGTGATGCTCATTGGGCTGTTTCCCTGCCCTTTCAGACCACGGAGCTGCTCATTGGGGGACTTTTTTGGCTCCGCCCACGTGACCCAGCCAATCGGCCTCAAGAGCAGGAGGATTGTGGGAGGTGGAGAGAAGCTTGTGTGGGAGAGAGAGGCTTGTGGAAAGCCGGTGGTGGCAGTTGAGGCTCTGAGGGTTTTTCCTGAGAGGCTGTTTTGTTTGGCGTGTGTGGTTCTAAAAATAAAGTTAGTTTCTTTTGACAAGTGGCGCCTGATTGTGCCCAGCCAGACTGCGGCAAATTTGGAGTTGTTATAGGATCTCAGTTAACTTTTTTTTTTCTTTCAGTACTAAAAATATATTATTCCATTACCTTCTGGCCTGCAAATTTTCTGCTGAGCAATTCACTAATAATCTTATTGAGGATCCCTTACATGTGATAAGTTTCTTTGGTTACTTTTGAAATTCTCTTATGTTTTTTTCTTTCAATAGTCTGAGTATGGTATGTCTTGGTGTGGATATCTTTGAGTTTATACTACTTGGAGTTTCCATCAAGTGTCTTGTATTTGTATTTCCTTGTCTACCCTCAAATTTGTTTGTTTTTGTTGTTGTTGTTGTTGCTTATTTTGTTTTGTTTTGCTTTTGTTTTTTCAAATAACCTCACTGCCCCTGTACCTCTCTTCTCTCCTTCTAAAACCCCATAATGGGTATTTGGTCTGCTTCGTGGCATCCCATAAACGGCTTAGGCTCTGTCCACACTTCTCCATTTTTTAATTCTTTTTGCTCCTCATAATCAATATTTTCAAATGACCTGTCTTCAAGTTTGTCTATGCTTTTTGCAGTTGTATTTTTCAACCTTGTGGGGAAGCAGAAGATTTTCTCAAGTCTTTTTTTCAGTATGTACTTCTATTGGACCTGAATGTGTATGTGCTTATACATTTTTACCACTTCTCCCCATATACATGACTGTTTAAAAAAATCTTAATTTACCTGAGTCTCATCCCTGTATCTCCTCGGAGACTTAGATATTCAGTTGTGTTCCTCTGCCCATAATCACTGATTGTTTCTTTTGCTGAGAAGAAGCTTTTGATTTGAATCCGTCCCATTTATTGATTCTTGATTTTAATTCTTGTGCTATAGGAGTCTTATTAAGAAAACCAGGGCCTAATCTGACATGATGGAGATTTGGACATACTTTTTGTTCTATTAAGTGCAGGGTCTCTGGTTTAATCCCTAGGTCCTTGATCTACTTTGAGTTGAGTTTTGTGCATGGTGAGAGATAAGATCTTAATTTCATTTTGTTGCATATTGATTTCCAGTTTTCCCAGCACCGTTTGTTGAAGAGGCTATCTTTTCTACAATATATATTTTTGGTGCCTTTGTCTAATATAAGATATCTGTATTTATGTTGGTTTGTCTCTTGTGTCCTCTATTCTTTATCATTGGTCTACAAGTCTATTTTGATGTCAATACCATGCCGTTTTTGTTACTATAGCTCTGTAGCATAGTTTAAGGTCTGGTATAGTGATGCCACCTGCTTCACTCTTCTTGCTAAAGATTGCTTTGACTATTCTGGGTCTCTTATTTTTTCAGATGAATTTCATGACTGCTTTTTCTAATTTATTGGAATTGTGTTAAATCTGTATAGTGCTTTTGTAGTATGGTCATTTTGACAATATTAATTCTGCCTGTCCAAGAACAAGGAAGATCTTTCCATTTTCTAAGGTCTTCTTTAATTTCTCTCTTTAATGTTCTGTAATTTTCACTGTACAGGTCTTTCAGTTCTTTGGTTAAATTGATTCCCAGGAGTTTTGTTTTTTGTTTTGGTTTTTTAGGCTATTGTAAATGGTATAGTTTTCCTCATTTCTCTTTCAGAGGATTTGTCACTGACATATAGAAATGCCTTTGATTTATGGGTATTGATTTTATATCCGGCTGCCTTGCCATATTCACTCACTAGTTCCAGAAGTTTTCTGGTGGAATTTTTTGGGTCTTCTATGTATAGAATCATCATCAGCAAATAGTGCTAATTTGAGTTCTTCTTTTCCTATCTGTGTTCCTTTAATTTTTTTTTTTTTTTTTTTTTGTCTAATTGCTCTGGCTAGAGTTCAAGAACTATGTTAAAGAGAAGTGGTGAAAGAGGGCATCCCTGTCTTGTTCCAGTTTTTAGAGGAAATACTTTAATTTTTTCTCCATTTAGAATGATGTTGGCCTGGCGCTTAGCATAGATAACTTTTACAATATTGAGGTAAGTACCTGTTATCCCTAGTTTTTCTAGTGTTTTGAACATAAAGGGGTGATGTATTTTGTCGAATGTTTTTCTGCATCTATTGAGGGGATCATGATTCTTATCTTTAAGTCTATTGATGTGATGAATTACATTTATTGATTTCTGTATGTTGAAACAACCTTGCATCCCTGGGATGAACCCCACTTGATTGTGGTGCACTATCTTTTTGATATGCTTTTGTATTTACTTTGCTTTTTTTTTAAATTTTTTATTGTTGGCTGTTCAAAACATTACATAGTTCTTGATATATCATATTTCACAATTTGATTTAAGTGGGTTATGAGCTCCCATTTTTACCCCATATACAGATTGCAGAATCACATCAGTTACACATCCATTGATTTACATATTGCCATACTAATGTCTGTTGTATTCTGCTGCCTTTCCTATCCTCTACTATCCCCCCTCCCCTCCCCTCCCCTCCCCTCCCCTCCCCTCTTCTCTCTCTGCCCCCTCTACTGACATTCGTTTGTCCCCCTTATATTATTTTTCCCCTTCCCCTCACTTCCTCTTGTATGTACTTTTGTATAACCCTGAGGGTCTCCTTCCATTTCCATGCATTTTCCCTTCTCTCTCCCTTTCCCTCCCACCTCTCATCCCTGTTTAATGTTAATCTTCTTCTCATGCTCTTCGACCCTACTCTGTTCTTAGTTACTCTCCTTATATCAAAGAAGACATTTGGCATTTGTTTTTTAGGGATTGGCTACCTTCACTTAGCATAATCTGCTCTAATGCCATCCATTTCCCTGTAAATTCTATGATTTTGTCATTTTTTAATGCAGAGTAATACTCCATTGTGTATAAATGCCACATTTTTTTATCCATTCATCCATTGAAGGGCATCTAGGTTGGTTCCACAGTCTAGCTATTGTGAATTGTGCTGCTATGAACATCGATGTAGCAGTGTCCCTGTAGCATGCTCTTTTTAGGTCTTTAGGGAATAGACCGAGAAGGGGAATAGCTGGGTCAAATGGTGGCTCCATTCCCAGCTTTCCAAGAAATCTCCATACTGCTTTCCAAATTGGCTGCACCAATTTGCAGTCCCACCAGCAATGTACAAGTGTACCCTTTTCCCCACATCCTCGCCAGCACTTGTTGTTGTTTGACTTCATAATGGATGCCAATCTAACTGGAGTGAGATGGTATCTTAGGGTGGTTTTGATTTGCATTTCTCAGACTGCTAGAGATGGTGAGCATTTTTTCATGTACTTGTTGATTGATTGTATGTGCTCCTCTGAGAAGTGTCTGTTCAGGTCCTTGGCCCATTTGTTGATTGGGTTGTTTGTTCTCTTATTGTCTAATTTTTTGAGTTCTTTGTATACTCTGGATATTAGGGCTCTATCTGAAGTGTGAGGAGTAAAGATTTGTTCCCAGGGTGTAGGCTCTCTATTTACCTCTCTTATTGTATCTTTTGCTGAGAAAAAACTTTTTAGTTTGAGTAAGTCCCATTTGTTGATTCTAGTTATTAACTTTTGTGCTATGGGTGTCCTATTGAGGAATTTGGAGCCCGACCCCACCGACTGTAGATCGTAGCCAACTTTTTCTTCTATCAGACGGCGTGTCTCTGATTTGATATCAAGCTCCTTGATCCATTTTGAATTAACTTTTGTGCATGGCGAGAGAAAGGGATTCAGTTTCATTTTGTTGCATATGGATTTCCAGTTTTCCCAGCACCATTTGTTGAAGATGCTATCCTTCCTCCATTGCATGCTTTTAGCCCCTTTATCAAATATAAGGTAGTTGTAGTTTTGTGGATTGGTTTCTGTGTCCTCTATTCTGTACCATTGGTCCACCCGCCTGTTTTGGTACCAGTACCATGCTGTTTTTGTTACTATTGCTCTGTAGTATAGTTTGAAGTCTGGTATCGCTATACCGCCTGATTCACACTTCCTGCTTAGCATTGTTTTTGCTATTCTGGGTCTTTTATTTTTCCATATGAATTTCATGATTGCTTTCTCTATTTCTACAAGAAATGCCGTTGGGATTTTGATTGGCATTGCATTAAACCTATAGAGAACTTTTGGTAATATCGCCATTTTGATGATGTTAGTTCTGCCTATCCATGAACAGGGTATATTTTTCCATCTTCTAAGATCTTCTTCTATTTCTCTCTTTAGGGTTCTGTAGTTTTCATTGTATAAGTCTTTCACCTCTTTTGTTAGGTTGATTCCCAAGTATTTTATTTTTTTTGAAGATATTGTGAATGGAGTGGTTGTCCTCATTTCCATTTCAGAGGATTTGTCGCTGATATACAGGAATGCCTTTGATTTATGCGTGTTGATTTTATATCCTGCCACTTTGCTGAATTCATTTATTAGCTCTAATAGTTTCTTTGTAGAGCCTTTTGGGTCTGCTAGGTATAGAATCATGTCATCTGCAAATAGTGATAATTTAAGTTCTTCTTTTCCTATTTTGATGCCTTTAATTTCTTTCGTCTGTCTAATTGCTCTGGCCAGTGTTTCGAGAACTATGTTGAACAGAAGTGGTGAGAGAGGGCATCCCTGTCTTGTTCCAGATTTTAGAGGGAATGCCTTCAGTTTTTCTCCATTCAGAATGATGCTAGCCTGAGGCTTAGCATAAATTGCTTTTACAATATTGAGGTATGTTCCTGTTATCCCTAGTTTTTCTAGAGTTTTGAACATAAAGGGATGCTGTACTTTGTCGAATGCTTTTTCCGCATCTATCGAGATGATCATATGGTTCTTATTTTTAAGTCTATTGATGTGGTGAATAACATTTATTCATTTCCGTATATTGAACCAGCCTTGCATCCCAGGGATGAATCCTACTTGATCATGGTGCACAATTTTTTTGATATGTTTTTGTATCCGAGTGGCCAGAATTTTATTGAGGATTTTTGCATCTAGGTTCATTAGAGATATTGGTCTGTAGTTTTCTTTCTTTGAAGTGTCTTTGTCTGGTTTAGGTATCAGGGTGATGTTGGCCTCGTAGAATGAATTTGGAAGTTCTCCCTCTTTTTCTATTTCCCGAAGTAGCTTGAAAAGTATTGGTATTAGTTCCTCTTTAAAGGTTTTGTAAAACTCTGCTGTATACCCATCTGGTCCTGGGCTTTTCTTAATTGGTAGTCTTTTGATGGTTTCTTCTATTTCCTCAATTGATATTGGTCTGTTTAGGTTGTCTATATCCTCCTGACTCAATCTGGTCAGATCATATGACTTAAGAAATTTATCTATGCCTTCACTATCTTCTAATTTATTGGAGTATAAGGACTCAAAATAATTTTTGATTATCTTCTGTATTTCTGAAGTGTCTGTTGTGATATTGCCTCTTTCATCCCGTATGTTAGTAATTTGAGTTCTCTCTCTTCTTCTCTTCGCTAGCATGGCTAAGGGTCTGTCGATTTTGTTTATTTTTTCAAAGAACCAACTTTTAGTTTTGTCAATTTTTTCAATTGTTTCTTTTGTTTCGATTTCATTAATTTCAGCTCTGATTTTAATTATTTCTTGCCTTCTACTTCTTTTTCTGTTGTTTTGCTCTTCTTTTTCTAGGATTTTGAGATGAAGTATGAGATCATTTATTTGTTGGTTTTTTCTTTTTTTAAGGAATGAACTCCAAGCAATGAATTTTCCTCTTAGAACTGCTTTCAATGTGTCCCATAGATTCCGATATGTTGTGTCTGTGTTTTCATTAATCTCTAAGAATTTTTTAATTTCTTCCTTGATGTCTTCTATAACCCATTGATCATTCAGTAACCTATTGTTCATTCTCCAAGTGATGTATTCTTTTTCCTTCCTTCTTTTATCGTTGATTTTCAGTTCCATTCCATTATGATCAGATAGGATGCATGGTATTATCTCTACTCCTTTATATTGTCTAAGAGTTTCCCTGTGACATAATATATGATCTATTTTTGAGAAGGATCCATGTGCTGCTGAGAAAAAAGTGTAACTGCTTGATGTTGGGTGGTATATTCTATATATGTCAATTAAGTCTAGGTTATTAATTGTGTTATTGAGTTCTATAGTTTCCTTATTCAACTTTTGTTTGGAAGATCTGTCCAGTGGTGATAGAGGTGTGTTGAAGTCTCCCATGATTATTGTATGGTGGTCTATTAGACTCTTGAACTTGAGAAGAGTTTGTTTGATGAACATAGCTGCACCATTGTTTGGGGCATATATATTTATGATTGTTATGTCTTGTTGGTGTATGGTTCCCTTGAGCAGTATGTAGTGTCCCTCTTTATCCCTTTTGATTAACTTGGGCTTGAAATCTATTTTATTTGATATGAGTATGGATACTCCTGCTTGTTTCCGAAGTCCATATGAGTGATATGATTTTTCCCAACCTTTCACCTTCAGCCTATGTATGTCTTTTCCTATCAAATGCGTCTCCTGTAGGCAGCATATTGTTGGGTCTCGTTTTGTGATCCATTCTACTAGCCTGTGTCTCTTGATTGGTGAGTTTAAGCCATTAACAGTTAGGGTTATTATTGAGATATGGGTTGTTCTTCCATCCATATTTGTTTATTTCTGTTACTAAACATTGTTTGTTTTCCTCTTTGATTATTTTCCCCCCTTTAGTGTCCTACCTCCCACTGTTGGTTTTCATTGTTATTTTCCATTTCCTCTTCCTGTAATGTTTTGCCAAGGATGTTTTGAAGAGATGGTTTTCTAGCTGCAAATTCTTTTAACTTTTGTTTATCGTGGAAGGTTTTAATTTCATCTTCCATCCTGAAGCTTAATTTCGCTGGAAACACAATTCTTGGTTGGAACCCATTTTCTTTCAGTGTTTGAAATATGTTATTCCAGGATCTTCTAGCTTTCAGAGTCTGTGTTGAAAGATCAGCTGTTATCCTGATTGGCTTACCCCTAAATGTGATCTGCTTCCTTTCTCTTGTAGCTTTTAAAATTCTCTCCTTATTCTGTATGTTGGGCATCTTCATTATAATGTGTCTAGGTGTGGGTCTCTTATGATTTTGCACATTCGGCGTCCTGTAGGCTTCTAGGATTTGGGGTTCTGTCTCATTCTTCAAGTCTGGGAAGTTTTCTCGTATTATTTCATTGAATAGATTGCTCATTCCTTTGGTTTGAAACTCTGTCCCTTCCTGTATCCCAATGACTCTTAAATTTGGTCTCTTGATGTTATCCCATATTTCTTGGATGTTCTGCTCATGGTTTCTTAACAGTGTTGCTGAGCTGTCTATGTTCTTTTCAAGTTGAAATACTTTATCTTCATTGTCTGATGTTCTGTCTTCTAAGTGTTCTACTCTGCTGGTAGTATTCTCAATTGAGTTTTTAAGTTGGCTTATTGCTTCCTGCATTTCTAGGATTTCTGTTTGTTTGTTTTTTATAACCTCTATTTCCCTGTATAGTTAATCTTTTGCTTCTTGGATTTGTTTATGTAATTCATTGTTGAAGTGATCTTTCATTGTCTGATTTTGCTGTCTGATGTCTTCCTTGAGACTCCAGATCATCTGAAGCATGTATATCCTAAATTCTTTATCTGACATTCCATCTGCTGCAGCTATTACCTCTTCTAACGTTGAGTTGACCTGCAATGCTTGTGGTCCTTTCTTTCCTTGTCTCTTCATACTGTTCGCGTTCCTTTCTACTTGGTGAAACTGTTGTGCTATTGAATTTTCCCCCTATATATTTATATTGGTCTTGTATGGTTGCAAAGTCTCCCTCGCAGGCACGGGCGGCGGCTCTGCCCCTCCTCCAATTGGGGCAATGTGCCTACCACGCCGGCAGGCCGCTGGGCCTGCTCTGCCGGTCGGTAGCAGGTCCGCCGACCTTGCAGGCGCGGGCGGCGGCTCTGTCCCTCTGCGGGCCGCTAGGCTTGTTCTGTCGGTGGTCGCAGTTCTGTCTACTTTGCAGACGCAGGCAGCGGCATTGCCCCTCTGCAGGCCTCTGGGGCTGTACTGCCAGTGGGTCCCAGGTCCGCCTACCTTGCAGGTGCGGGGGGGGGGCGGCTCTACCCTTCCTCGGGCCACTGGGCCTGTTCTGTCTCTCGGTTGCAGGTCTGGCCTGTTCTGATGGTGGTCACAGTTCCGTCTACCTTGTAGGCGCGGGGGGGAGGGGGCGGCTCTACCTCTCAGCAGGCCGCTGGGCCTGTTCTGTGCGTGGTCACAGTTCCCTCTACTTTGCCGGCGCAGGGGGAGGGGGCGGCTCAGCCTCTCAGCAGGCCGCTGCTCCTCTTCTGCCGGTGGGTCGCAGGCCCGCCTACCTTGCAGGAGTGATTGGAAGCTCTGTCCCGCCGCGGGCCACTGGGCCTTTTCTGTCGGTGGTCACCGTTCCACCTACCTGGCAGGCGCGGGGGGTGGGGGGCGGCTCTGCCCCTCAGCAGGCCGCTGGGCCTGCTCTGTGCGTGGTCACAGTTCCCTCTACCTTGCCGGTGCAGGGGGAGGGGGCGGCTCTGCCTCTCAGCAGGCCGCTGCTCCTCTTCTGCCGGTGGGTCGCAGGCCCGCCTACCTTGCAGGAGTGATTGGAAGCTCTGTCCCGCTGCGGGCCACTGGGCCTTTTCTGTCGGTGGTCACCGTTCTACCTACCTGGCAGGCGCGGGGGGTTTTACTTTGCATTTTATTGAGAGTTTTTGCATCTGTGTTCATTAGGGATATTGGTCTGAAGTTTTCTTTCTTTGATGTGTCTTTGTCTGGTTTTGGAATCAGGGTGATATTTGCCTCATAGAATGAGTTTGGAAATGTTCCCTCTTTTTCTATTTCATGAAATAATTTAAGGAGTATTGGTATTAGTTCTCCTTTAAGGTTTTTGTAGAACTCAGCTGTCTATCCATCTGGTCCTAGGCTTTTTGTGGTTGGTAGGCTTCTGATGGTGTTTTCTATTTCATTGCTTGAAATTGATCTGTTTAACTTGTGTATATCATCCTGATTCAGTTTGGGCAAATCATGTGACTCTAGAAATTTGCTGATGCCTTTGTAATTTTCTATTTTATTGGAGTACAAATTTTCAAAATAAGAAATTTTTAAAATTATTTTCTGTATTTCTGTAGTGTCTGTCATGAAATTTCCTTTTTCATCACAGATGTCAGTAATTTGAGTTTTCTCCCTCCTTCTCTTTATTAGCATGGCTAAAGGTTTATCAATTTTATTTATTTTTTCAAAGAACCAGCTTTTTGTTTTGTCAATTTTTTCAATTGTGTCTTTTGTTTCAATTTATTTGATATCAGCTATAATTTTAATTATTTCCTGTCTTCTACTGCTTTAGATGTTGATTTGTTCTTCTTTTTCTAGGGCTTTGAGATGTAATGTAAGTTCATTTATTTGTTGACTTTTTCTTCTTTTGAGGAATGAACTCCATGCAATGAACTTTCCTCTGAGTACTGCTTTCATAGTGTCCCAGAGATTTTGATTATGTAGTATCAGTGTTCTCATTTACCTCTAAGAATTTTTTAATCTCTTCTTTGATGTCTTTTGCAACCTGTTGTTCTTTCAATAACATATTATTTAGTCTCCAGGTGTTGGAGTAGCTTCTATTTTTTATTTTATCATTGATTTCTAATTTCATTCTATTATAATCTGATAGAATGCAGGCTAGTATCTCTACTTTTTTGTATTTGCTAAGAGTTGCTTTGTGGCATAATATATGGCCAATTTTAGAGAAGGATCCATGTGCTGCTGAGAAGAAAGTGTAATCGCTTGTTGATGGATAAGGTATTCTATATATGTCAGTTAAGTCTAAGTTTATTGATTGTTTTATTGTGTTCTGTAGTTTCTTTGTTTATATTTTGTTGGAAGATATATCGGTGGTGAAAGAGGTGTGTTAAAATCACCCAGAATTATTCTATATCTGATTTTGTTTACAGATATACTAACTTTATAAAATGAGATGAATGATATCACTTCTTTTTTCCATAGAAGAGTTTGACTAAGTGTGGAAAGCCACCTGTGAAGTGAAATGTGTAAGGACCTTTTCAACACTGAAGCCAGTGAAGGGGTAGATCCAGTATTTGGGAACTTATAGTGGCACTCACACTATTAAGACCACCCAATACAAGTGAACTCCCCCTCAGCTCTTCCCTTAAAGGTCCTGTGCAGCAAGGGAGATGGGTGTGACCTGTTAGAAACTGAGCACCCTACCTGCCCCCACCTGTATCCTGTTTTGGTGAAGAACTTTCTATCAAATCTCTTTGATCTGTTCTGATATAAATAAACTGGGTGTGGGCCCTGTTCTTTGTCAGAAGTTGTACCCATCTGGTCAGATTGGCCCGTGGTTGTCCCCATTCTGAAACTATATTTCTGTTTTCTGTGGTTATTTCATAGTACTACTTTTCTTAGCTTTTATTTCTCAGCCAACCCATCCCTCTGGAGGAGAACCCTTTCCCTCACCATGCAGGATGTGAGCGAGAACTAAGTCTAATTTGGATATTTGGTAGAATTTGTTATACAACTGTTTTTTTTGTGTGTGTATGTGTGTGTGTATGGAAGGGGAGGAGAAAGAGTAGATATATAATTCTGAGTTAGTTTATTTAATGTCTAAAGGAATATTCAAGTTTCTATTCTTATAAAGAATAATAGATTTACTGAGATATTATATACGTACCATAAAATTTCCTGTTAAGCATACAATTAATTGGGCACTTTTTATTTGGTCATGGAGTTGCCCATTTTTAAGTTGGTTATTTCTTTATTATTGAGTTGTAACAGTTCTTTTTTAATATATAGTCCTTTCTCAAATATAAGATTTATAAGTATTCTCTCCTATTCTGTGGAGTATCAGATTATTAATTCATATGGTTTTTTTCCTAAGAGTTTTTTAGTTTAGATCTTATATTTAGTTTTTTGATACATTTTGAGTGAATTTTTATATATAATATAAAAGTTCAATTTCATCCTCTTGCATGTAGATATTCATTTGTCCCAGCCCAATTTATTGAAGAGTATTGCCTCCTCTGCTAAATTGTCTTCAAAATCTTGTCAAAATAATTGACCAAAAATGTAAAGACTTATTTCCACACTCTTAATTCTTAATAGATTCTTAATGTCTAGTCCATATGTCTATCCTTATGCAGGTACCACACTCTCTTGATTACTGTAGCTTTGTAGTATATTTCCAAATCAGAAAGTATGAGGCCTCCACTTTTTTTCTTCTTTAACAAGAATTTTGACTATTCTGGGTCCTTTGCATTTCCATAAGGGACACAAACAAACACACACACACCACACACACATAACATATATATCTGATATATATGTTAGATACACTTTGAGATCATTGTAATGGAATATTTTCTTTAATTATGCTTTTTAGGTATATTTGGTACTTTTTAGATATATTTGCCCTTCTTAAAATATTTTATTTAGAGATGGAGTCTCACTAAGTTGCTCAGTACCTCACTAAGTTGCTGAAGCTGGCTTTGAACTCATGACCCTCCTGCCTCTTGAGCCATTGGAATTACAGGCATGTACCACACATGCCAGACTTCCATAGGAATTTTAAGATCAGTTTTCCAATTTCTGGGGGGAAAATTCCAGATGAAATTTAATAGGAATTGCTTTGAATCTGTAGTTAAATTCAGGAGCATTTCTGTCTTAATAGTACTATCTTAATAATCTTATAATGCTACTTAATAGTACTGTCTTTCAATTCACAAACATGAAATTTCATTTTAGACTTATTAGATCTTATTTAATTTCAACGATGTTTGTAGTTTTAATAAAGTCTTGGAATTCTTTATTAAATGCATTTCTAAGAATTACTTTCTTTTTTAAAAAAATGTTTTTGTAGTTATAGATGGACAGCATGCCTTTATTTTATTTGCTTATTTTTATGTGGTGCTGAGGATCGAAACCAGTGCCTCACACGTGCAAGGCAGGCCACTGAGCTACAGCCTCAGCCTCAAGAATTGTTTTCTTATAAATCATATCACAGATCAAATTGTTTTCTTCATTTCGTCTTTGGAATGTTCATTGCTTTATAAAAATTCAGTTCATTTTTGTTCATTGATCTCATATCCTGTAACCCTTCTCAACTTTTTATTTGTTCTAATAGGGGGTAGGGGTAATGTGTGTGTGTGTGTGTGTGTGTGTATTCCATAGAATTTTTTGTATACAAGGTGATGTTACCTATGAATAGAGATAATTTTACTTCTTTCTCTTCTAATCTGGGCACTGTACCAATACCACACTCTTTCCTTGTTATTGCTTCATAATAGGTCCTATTATCTGGTAAAGTAAGTTTTCTACTCTTGTTCCTTTTTTTAATAATGATTTGGCTGTTCTAGACATTTCACTTTTACATATAAGTTTTAGATCATCTTATGAAATTCTATTAAAATTCTTATTAGACTTATAAAATTGGCCTTCGATTGAATCTGTATATTGCTCTGAGAGAATTCAAATATTTATGATGTTTGGTCTTCTTAGCCATGAATATGGTGTTATTTGTCTCTGAGCTTAGGTCATTTTATAAACATCTTTTAATGCAACTTTTATAAATTTTCTCCATAGTATTTCACATTGTTTTTTATTACCTTTATTCCAAGATGTTAGATACACTCTGAGATCATTGTAAATGGAATATTTTCTTTAATTATGCTTTTTAGGTATTTTTATGTTACTGATATATATGAATAAAATTGATTTTCATATGTTAATCTTATATCCAGCTAATTTATATCCAGCTGAACTCATATATTTTATAATTTGCAACTTATTTGGGGTTATTATGTAATTAATCATATTGCCTACAATAATAAGGTTACATTTAAGTAAACAAGGATGTGAAATAGTCAAAAAAGTAAACTATGTGGATATTCAGGGAAGAACAGCAGGCAGAAGTAAAAGCAAGTACAAAAATCTTAAAGCAGGAAAGTGACTATGTGTTCAAGGAAGTCAAAGTTCCTGGAATGCTAAGCAAACAGAAAAGTGGTAGATGAGGTCAGAAGTATTGGACCAGATTATGTAGGGCCTTGTAGACTACTGTACAGACAAGTTTTACTCTGCTTTGGGCATCTGTGAGAGGAATTTAAGCAAAGGGTGACATGATTCAGGTTTTTTAAAATCCTTCTGTCTACTCTATTCAAAATAGACTAATGAAAGTCAAGAATTAAATCAGGGAGACATGATAGAAGGCCATTGCAGTAATTCAGGCGAGATGTTGGAGGTTTAGATCAGGGTGACACTGGGAGAGGTGGTTAGAAATGGCTAGATTCTGGGTACATTCTGAAGATAGAATCAACAGAATTTGCTAGATGGTGCTTAGGAAAAAAAAAAAACAATCAAGGATGAGTCCAGGTGTTTTGTTTTGAATCATTGGGAAAACATGGTTTCCATTAGTAAAGAAAGTTTTTTTAAGAAGTTAGATATCAGTTCATAAAATGTCTTCTTTATAAGGCCTTTGAAAGAAATGTGAGTCAGCATTTGGTAATAGTTGCAATTTTCCAAAGAACTCACTTTTATCTTTGTTTATATCTAATGAGAACTGCAAATTATATGACTGATTGCATTAGCTGCTCAAAAATGAAGAACCACATTTGTGTTCCTTGTAAAAAGGAAAAAATATATGTATCTTTTATTGACTGCATTCATCTTTGACCTTTTTTTTTTTTTTTTTGCTTTCCTCACTATTTCTAATTTGTTTTCTTATATATTATAAAATATAAGTGCCCCGTTTGGGCACTCGACACATGAGTTGATGAACCCAACTATCAGGAAGCATTCATTCTTATGGAATGAATACTGACAAATTACAGCATATGTAGTAGATTAGTAAGCTATACAGTATATTAGAAGATAATATGTGCTATGTGAGTGGGGAGTCAAACATGATGAGGGAGATTGAAGGTGAGGAGTGTGTGAGTTCCTGTATTAAATAGAGTGACCTGGATGGGCTACACTGAGGAAACGACATTGGTGCAAAGATTTGAAGGAGGTGAGGGTGTAGTATAGCTGTCTAAGGTAAGAGCATGGCATCAAAGCAGCATCAGAGCAAAGGTCCTGAGGTAGGACATGCTTGGCAGGCTTAAGGAACAGCGAGGAGGCCACAGTGGAGATGAATGAGTGAGAAGAGTGGTGACAAATGAAGTTAGAGAGGAATTGGGGTTGGGAGGCAAATTGTACAGGAACTGTTATTAGATCTTCAGCATTGTCTCTGTTGTCTACTGGGCACCAATTATAGTTCTATGTATGATTCGATTTGCATTTTAAAAGTATCACTCTGGCAATTATGCATAACTTTCATAGGAGTTAATGGTCATTTCTGCTATTTTAGGTATATTACAGCTAATACTGACACAGAAGAACAAAGTTTTCCAGGCACTAAGGCATTTAACACACATGTAGAAGAATTAAAGTTAGATGCCCTTCTTCAGAAGGCAGATCATTTACGTATGAATGAGTCTGGCAAGACGGAGAGTTTTGAACTACTTTGTGACTACAAAGAAAAGGTAAGAACTTCTGGGGTTATGGCTCAGTGGTAGAGTGCTTGCCTAACATGTGTGAGGCACTGGGTTCAATCCCTGGCACCACATGAAAAAACTAAAGAAACAAAGAAAAGGTAAGAATTTTTGACAATATGTTGTTTTCATTTTTTTTACTTTATCTATCATCTTATTTATGTTATGTCACAGTTCACATAATGTAAATGATTGATGTGAAGTTTTTTAATAAAATGACTAAAATTTTTAAAAAACTTAAGTATAAGATTTAATTAATAGGATATATCAAGATGGCAGAATAGAGAAGGTCACTTTCCTGGCTGTTCTGTGGTATGAAAACAAGAAAGTAGATAGGCAGTGTCTCAGCAAGGTCAGTGAATATTAAAAAAAAAAGGCAGTACTTTACTGGAATTTAATACTGGATAGTCAAAGCAGATCAGAGACTCAGGAGGTTGGTTATAGTAAAGTTACAAAGAAATCCCCATGCCACAGCCACTGCCACAGCCAGAGAGGTCCCTGTGTGAGCAAAGTGGAGGGATAAAGGAATTAAAGGAACCAGCATTTTTAGGAACCCTGAGACATGTCTGGGTATGGAAAGTTTATAGATCAAAAACACTGCCTGATTAAACTGAAAGGCATACTGCACAATATCCTCATGTGGGAAAGAAGCTGATTCTCTCCCTGTGGCATGTGGAAGACAAAGGAAGGAATAATTTTGCAGCCACTTCATGGGGGCCAGCAGCTGGGGGAGAAAATTCCTGGTAAACCTGAGTTTGGCCTGAAATATAAGTCTTGCAAACCCACATTGCACGACATAGAGAGTGCCTGTGTGACCAGGAAAAAATCAAATGTGGAGAAAGGTTTACACAGAGGAATATTGGTTGTGGAAACCTACCCAGCTCTCCCTTTCCCTGTCCCAATCCAGCTGCTTGCAGGATCAGCTGGGAGAGACATGCCTGGCCAGGAATTTGAAAGGGCCAGAGCAGGAGAGATTGAGTTTGGAGACTGAGCCCAGGACCAGGAAATGTTGGGTCTGCAGGTGACACAGTGGACTAAGAATTGGCTCCTCCACCCACAAGTGGAACCCAGGGGAGATCGCTGGGGGGAAATCTTCCAGTGAAGACTCGCAATTGCTGAGCCCAGAGGTGTGCTGGCTTAAAATCTCCAGACCAATTTGCATTCTATGAAGAGCCTCCAGCATATCTAACCAAATATTTGGTTGATTCCCAAATATTTTATTTTCTTTGAAGCTACTGTGAATGGGATAGTTTTCCTTATTTCTCTTTCAGTTGATTCATCACTGATGTTTAGGGAATGCAATTGATTAATGTGTGTTATTATATCCTGCTACTTTGCTGAGGTCATTCACTAGTACTAGAAATTGGTGTTTTGGGGGGGTCTTCTAAATATAGAATCATGTAAGCAAAGTAAGATAGTTTGAGTTCTTCTTTTCCTATTTGTATCCCTTTAATGTCTTTCTTCTAATTGTTCTGGCTAGAATTTCAAGGACTATGTTGAATAGAAATGGTGAAAGAGTGTATCCCTGTCTTATTCCAAGTTTTAGAAGGAATGCTTTCAATGTTTCTACATTTAGAATGATGTTGGCCTTGGGTTTAACATATATAGCTTCTACAATGTTGAAAGATGTTCTTTCCCTAGTTTTTCTAGTATTTTGAGCATGAATGGATTTTGTATTTTGTCAAATTCTTTTTCTGCATCTATTGAGATGATCATATGATTCTTGTCTGTTAAGTCTGTTGATGTGATGAATTATGTTATTAATTTCTGTATGTTGACCCAACCTCGAATCTCTGGGATGAACCCCACTTGATCATGCTGCACTATCTTTGTAATATGTTTTTGTATGTGATTTGCCAGTATTTTATTAATAATTTTTGCATCTATGTCCATCAGGGATACTGGTCTGAAGTTTTCTTTCCTTGATGTCTTTGTCTGGCTTTGGTATCACATGCTTCAAAGAATGAGTTTGGAAGGATTCCCTTATTTTCAATTTCATAGAATGATTTGAGGGGGATTGGTGTTAGTTTTTCTTTGAAGGTCTGGTAAAACTAGGTTGAGAACCCGTCTGGTCCTGGGCTTTTCTTTCTTGGTAGACTTTTGATGACATCTTCACTTTTATTGCTTGAAATTGATCTGTTTAAATTTTGTATGTCCTGTTGATTCAATTTGTATAGGCCATATGTCTCTAGAAATTTGTTGGTGTCATCACAATTTTCTATTTTATTAGAGAATAAATTTTCAATATAGTTTCTGATTATTGCCTGTATTTCAGAGGTATCCATTATGATATTTCCTTTTTCATTATGAATTTCAGTAATTTGTTTTTTTCTCTGTCTCTTTATTAACATGAATAAGGGTCTATCAATTTTATTTTCTTTTTCAAAGAAACAACTTTTTGTTTCATTGATTTTTTTTGGATCGTTTTGGTTTCAATTTCATTGATTTCAATTCTGATTTTAATTATTTTCTGTCTTACACTGCTTTTGGTGTTGATTTGTTCTTTTTCTAGGGCTTTGAGATGTAATGTTAGGTTATTTATTCAGTGACTTTCTATTCTTTTAATGAATGAGCTCAATGATTTCCTCTTGGCATCTCCTTCATAGTGTCCTTTCGATCTTGATGTGTTGTATCACTATTCTCATTTACCTCTAAGTAATTTTTTAATTTCATCCTGATTTCTTTTTCTATCCATTGGTCACTGAAGAGCATATTATTTATTCCCCAGGTATTAGAGTAGATTCTATTTTTAATTTTATCATTGATTTTTAATTTCATTCCATATGATCTGACAGAATGCAGGGTATTAACTCTCTTTTTTGTATTTGCTAAGAGTTGCTTTGTGGCATAAGATATGGTCTATTGTACAGAAGGATCTATGGGTTGCTGAGAAGAAAGTATATTCAGTGATTGATGGATGAAATATTATATATATATATTAAAGTCTCTCTCTCTATATATATATATATATATAAATTATTAATTGTATTTTTTAGTTCTATAGCTTCTTTTTGTTTGGAGAATCTATTCAGTTGTGAGAGAGGTATGTTAAAGTCACCAAGTATTATTGTGCTGTGGTCTATTTGATTCTTGAAATTGAGAAATATTTGTTTGATGTATGCAGATGCTCCATTGTTTGAGCCATAAATATTTATGATTGCTAGTCCACTATGTGAAAGACTTCCACAATGAAAACTAAGAGAACACTAAAGAAAGAAATTGAAGAAGACTTTAAAAGATGGAAAGATCTCTCACATTCTTGGATAGGCAGAACTAATAATGTCAAAATGTCCATACTACCAAAAGTGCTAAACAGATTTAAAGCAATTCTTACTAAAATTCCAATGACATTCTTCTTAGAAATAGAAAAGGCAGTTATAAAATTCACTTGGAAAAACAAGAGGCCCAGAATAGTCAAAGCAATCTTCAGTGAGAAAATTGAAGCAGGAGGCATCACAATACAAGACCTTAATTTATATGATAGAGCTATAGTAACAAAATAGCATGGTGTTGGCACCAAAACAGACATGAAGACCAGTGGTACAGAATGGAAGACACAGAGACTAACTCATATAAATATAGTTATATCATATTAGACAAAGGTGCTATAAACATACATTGGAGAAAAGGTAGCCTCTTCAACAAATGATGCTAGAAAAACTGGAAATCCATATATAGCAAAATGAAATTAGTCCCCTCTCACCCTACACAAAACTCAAAGTGGATTAAGGACCTAGGCATTATCCCAGAGACCCTGTGCCTACTAGAAGAAAAAGTACACCCAAATCTCCATCACATTGTCTTAGGAACCAAATTCCTCAACAATACTCCTAAAGTGCAAGAAGTAAAATCAAGAACCAATAAATGGGATAGTATCAAATGAAAAACTTCTTTACTGCAAAGAAAACAATCAGTAATGTGAAGCGAGAGCCTACAGAATGGGAGAAAATCTTTGCCACATGCACCTCAGATAGAACATTAATCTCCATATAAAGAACTCAAAAAACTTAACACCAAAAAACAAATAACCTAATCAATAAATGGAAAAAGGAACTTAACACACACATCACAGAAGAAGAAATACAATCAGTTAATAAATATATGAAAAAATGTTCAACAGCTCTAGCAATTAGAGGAATGCAAATTAAAGCTACACTGAAATTTCGTCTCACTTCAGTCAGAATGGCAAATATCAAGAATACAAGTAACAATAAATGTTGGTGAAGATGTGGGGAAAAAGGAACACTCATACATTGTTGGTGGCACTGCAAATTGGTGCAGCCACTCTGGAAATCAGTATGGAGATCCCTCAGAAAACTTGGAATGGAACACCATTTGACCCAGTTATCCCACTCTTCAGTCTATACCCAAAGTACTTAAAATCAGCATACTATAATGACATGGCCACATCAATGTTTATAGCAGCTCAATTCATAATAACTAAACTGTGGAACCAACCTAGAGGTTCTTAAACAGGTGAATGGATAAAGAAAATCTGGTACATACACAATGGAAAATTACTCCACCATAAACAAAAATGAAATTACGGCATTTGCCAATAAATGGATGAAACTGGAGACTGTCATGCTAAGTGAAATAAGCCAATCCCTAAAAAACCAAAGGCCAAAAGTTCTGTCTAATATGCAGATGCTAACTCACATTAAGCAGGGCAGAGGAAAGAATAGAAGTTCACTGGATTAGACAAAGGGGAATAAAGGGAAGGGAGGATAGGAATAGGAAAGACAATAGAATGAATGGGACATAAATTTCTTATGTTCTAATATGAATACATGACCAGCATAACTCCACATCACATACAATCACACAAATGGGAAGTTGTACTCCATGTATGTATGATATGTATGATATATCAAAACACATTTTACTGCCAGGCATGGTGGCACACGCCTATAATCCCAGTGGCTCAGGAGGCTAAGGCAGGAAGATCATGAGTTCAAAGCCAGCCTCAGCAAAAAAAGTGAAGAGCTAAGCAACTCAGTCAGACCCTGTCTCTAAATAAAATACAAAAAAGGGCGTGGCTCAGTGGTTGAGTGCCCCTGGGTTCAATCCCTGGTACTAAAAAAAAAAAAAAAAAAAAGGTTACTTTCATGTATAACTAGAGAACAAATAAAAAATTTTAAAAATGAAAAAAAAAGAGTTAATGAAACTTATCTAAAAATAGGTACCAGACCTATAATTATAAGGATTTCCTTTTTTATTAATTTATATACATAAATGATTAAGAATAAGACATTATGCCAAGGCATATAGTACCTGTTCTCTGGGGAGAGGAAAAACAATATTTTAATTTTTCTATTTTGTTATTTGTATGATGGGACTATCAATATTTAAAGGTATTTCAACCGGTGGTCATTTTGCAATCTTTAATGTTGGACCTGAATGGAAAAACTCATCCCTTTTTCCACTACCAGTAAAGAAAAAGGTGTCAGGGGAGGATATTGCAGTATCCTCAAAAGAAAAAAAATCTTTCCCATGAGCAATTTAAGCCTAACCTCTAAACACATTGTCTAAAAACCTAAGTAATCTGAGTAGAAATATACCAAAGCATCACACTGTACCCCATAAAAAATACAATTACTATCTGTCAATAAAATTTTAAAACCTTAAAAAATCTTCAAGATTATATTTGGGAAGTTTAGGTTAAAAGTATGATTACCCTTTTGAGTATATATACTTAAGTATACAGATGTTATTCATAATGTTCACTGAGCTATCTATATTGATAAAATAAATAACTTAGAAAAATAAGAAGGTACCATAACTCACAGAGAATTTATGGATTCTGATACCTGTCAATTCTCTCTTCTACATACTAAGACCAAGTGCCTAGGTAATATTAATTAGGTTTAAGATTCAATAATACATTAGGTCACATTTCTTAGTCATAGATATTTGGATTTAAAATGTTAAATACTTAAATTTGTGTATGCATAGATTCAGTTACTTAAAATACCAATTGTTAAAAGTTGCAGTTGGAAAACAGTTTTAGTCTGAACAAATATTGAGTACATCTAATGGGCAATTTTATCTTTTCAGTTTAAAGATGAAGCAGAGTATATGTGGCGACTTGTTCGTGCTTATGGAGACATGAGTGAGTTGTCTACAAACACACAAGAAAAGAAACATTATGCTAATATTGGTAAGTATTTTTTCAAGACTGGTTATTCTCAAGTGGCAATTAGGATCTAAAATAAACTGCTAGTGAATTATAATTAAATCTAAATAATCTTAATTAAAATCAATATGTTTAATTTACTTTAGTATATCCTAGTAGCAAAAAATACACACAGTCTCAGGACAGTTTTCTTAGAGCTAAAATATACATTGTTTAAAAATATTTGAGCATATTAGAATAGGCAACTGAAAAAAACCCTCAAATATCACCTTCTAAAGTTTATATAATCACAGAAAGACATTAAGTGGTAGTATTTGAGGAACAATAATAGGCAAAGGACTATTGTCACCAGCAGTAATCTACCACAATTAAAATAACACACCTTACATATTCAGGGGAGTGCTCTGGAGACCATAAGGAAAGAAACACTCATGTTTTTTTCAAAATATATCTTGATAAATCAAGATTAATCTTGAGTTAATAATGTTAAAGCTAACTGATAAATACATCATGATCTTTTATACTGTCATCTATACTTTTTTGTATATTTTTTAAAATTCCCTAATAACAACAAACAATAGCCAGAATGTCAAATTGTTGTTCTTAGTGTTATCATTTTCATATTTCACCTTGACTCTCAATGAATGCCAAAACACTTTCTTATAAAAGCTCCTAACTGCCATGTCTCTGAGCTTCAGCATTATAATTTGGCATCATGACCCCTAAAATTCTTCTTTTATTCCAAAGCCAACTCTTTTCCAGGCCTGTCTTCTCTAAGATAGCATGAGGAAGAAATGGCAAGAGAGATCTCCTCCCCGTATAGTTCTCTGTTGTGTTTATTTCTACAAAGGAAATATTACCAAACTCTTTGTGATACTTCAGCTTGGAGATATGTTTACGGAATGACCTCTGCACTTTAGTCTTCCTGCAGAGGGAGGAAAATAAGAGGACCTCCCTTCTTGTTTGTCATATTCATTATCAGCTTTGTGGATCAGTTTGTCTGGAGCAGTCCAATTTGCATGCTAAATACAAAGTGGAATTCTAGAGAAGAGATTTATTAACTTCAAGGAAAATAGAAATTTAATCAAATAGAACAAAGTATTTAATTTTCATATCTACTGAGAAAATATAAATATATTTATGTAAAATGTTTGATACTTTCAGAAATTAGATACAAGTTTTTCTTAAGCACTTGCCCTAACCTGGGCTTTATATTAGCAGGTAGCAGGTGAAGATCACAAAAATGGAATAACAGAATACATAGTCTCAAAATAGACTATGGGGAAGCTTACAACTGATGGGAAGGCACTTTTATTCAAATAACCTTATGTATAAGGAACCAAAATGGAATAAGCTATTATCAAAGAAGAGTGCAGGGTATTAACCCATCTAGTCCCAAGTTTTTAGTTCTACAAATATTTAAATGAAATTGACACAGGTGTATCACAATATGTTGTAAATTATAATCTAGAGCTCAGTACATAATTTTTTATCTTTAATAATAGTAATGAATATTATCACTATTCATTCCTGTTACTTTCCTCAAAAGAACAGAACTCTAAAAGCATCAATATTTATTTCAAAGTTACAGAAGTGGTGTATTTGTTTTTCTACGTAAGTTTTTTAGGTGTTTCATAAATGGGATGATGGTACATAACGGATTGTGAGATTGTATACCGTGGAGTATGTGATTGCAAGGATTGGAGTTTGATACGGGGAAGTCTTTCTTATGGAAGTTAACAGTTCCCCATAGAGTAAAATTACTTTGAATCTCTATTTTTAAATGGTTCAGGAGTTTAACTGAATTAATGAAATGGATATATGCTGGAGGAAATCCCGGGGTAAGATGCAGCATAGAATTGAAGTAGAATATATAGGAAGAAAGGAAGGAGGGAGGAAGGAAGATATGGAGGGAAAAGGAAAAAGGGAGGAAAGAAAGGAAGGAAAATTTATCATGTCAAAGAAAAAGGAGAAATACCTCAGATATTGAAATAATTAAGAAGACTTTATTGAAATAAGTTAAAAAAGACTTCATTCCTTTTATTCATCCGTGTAAGAAATATTTATTCAGGCTGGGGATGTGGCTCAAGCGGTAGTGCACTCGCCTGGCATGCGTGCGGCCCGGGTTCTATCCTCCGCACCACATACAAACAAAGATGTTGTGTCTGTCGAAAACTGAAAAATAAATATTAAAATTCTCTCTCTCTCTCTCTCTCTCTCTCTCTCTCTCTCTCTCTCTCTCTCTCTCTCTCCTCAAAAAGAAAGAAAGAAATATTTATTCAAAATTATTGTGTCTAGGAGCAATGTTAAAATGAGGGTTAGAGGAAGGCAGAGGAAAGACATAAATATTATCAAGACAATAATACACTAAGGAACTTACTATGTGAAAAATATCAATAAAGCACCAATTATAATTTAGTGTATGTGCTTAATAAGGTTATGAACAAGTACAATGGAGTTGAGAGCAAGGATTCAGGCCAGCTATTGAAGAATGGTGGATTTGGTATAAGGGAAGAAGTATTGACTGTTTTTTTTTTTTTTTTTTTTTTCTCAAAATAATGTGTTTGTTGTACCAAGGAAACTTTGATCTTTGAAAAGTGCAGACTTCTTTTATAAAACTCACAGTGAATATATCATTATGCAGTACCTTTTTGAAGCATTATGATTGACCCTAACATATTCCAAATAAAATAGAAATCTTAACATTTAAAGGAATGTTACTATATTCTTCATAATTAAGTGATCTATACAAATGTCTCAAAAAGAGTACAAAATACAGTTCTGTAATAGAAATAGCTTTCCTTTTGGGCTTCAGCTACATGGGAATCCAGCCTGTAAATTTCCCAACTTTCTTTTGTATTCTAAGAGTGATGGAGTCACCTCTATTTTAGTCATGTGGTAGTACACTAAAAGTTTTATTTGGCAATGTTTCTAAACGTTGATTTAGTTTTTAATATTTTTACACTAACAAGTATGTTTTCGCCACTCACTTAAAAGTACTAACTCCTTTCATATTTGTACATAATTTAATATCAGTTATTATTAAAATACTTTACTTTTTAATTCCCTTTGGATAGAGCTATATAGTGCTACCTAACAAATCAACAAATGGGAGAATAGTTTTAGAATTGAAGATTCTTAATCATAAAGGTTATCTCAACCATTTATATAGAAAGGTATTTTCTATATCATTGGATAGTCTTTTCAAGCAAAAAAATAAAAATAAAAAAAGAAGTGGGGGAGTGGAGAAAGAAGGTATAAAACAAAATGGCCTCTTTGAGAAACATTCTGAGAATGTGATTTTCTTTAAAACATTTTGATTTTTTCAAAGTATTAGACACACCTCTGCCCAAAGTAATTACTACATGATCAGAGTTATCAGAGTTATTCTAAAATTAAGTGAAATAACTTAGGGAAATAATTTCTGTCACTGAGCCTCTTCATTATTGCAAGTGACTCAGTAAGAACATCATCTTCCTTACTCCTTTAGACACTCATTCTACTGTGTTCTGTTTTCTTTCTCCTTGCTTTTTTTTTTTTGGCAATTTACTTGTTTATATACTTGCCACCTTCTGACCTGTGAGCCCTGAAAGTCAAGGACTGTGTCTTATTTGACATTTTATTCCCAGATATAGCACTTAGTAGTTATTCAGTAAATGTTGTTTGAATTGATTACCAAAAAAAAAAAAAAAATTCTATGCTTTGAAGTAGTGACTGAATGATTTTCTTGTGCTTGGTTAAGTCTGTTAATCAAGTGGGTCTTGAACCTTAGCACACATCAGAATCATTGGAGGAGGGTTAAAATGCAGAGTTTATGATTGAGTAGTCTCCCACATGTGCTTTTCTAACACATTTCCAGATGATGATAATACTTTTGGTCTTGGGATCATACTTTAGGAACAACTGATATAATTACAGAATCCACCTCCTAACAACTTACATGAAAGTTCTAAAAGCACATTTATCTTTCAGGAAAAACTTTAGGTGAACGAGCTGTTGCTAGAGCGCCCATGAATGGATACTGTCACCTGTGGTAAGTATACAGGATTTGTGCAGTATTTTGTGTTCTAATATGCTCTTTATATTTTGCAATGGATTTTTAAAGCTACAATTGACCCAATGAACTTGTCAGCCATATTCACTGGAAAAAAAAATGTGTTTAGGAGATAGTACAGCAACTGTGCTATTTTTTATTCTCATGTATTTCTTTTTAAGCATATTTTAAATACATTTAATTTAAACTTTCATTGAAGACTTCATCAATGAATCTACTAAGTCTAATGCCTTTGCAGATGATAAATTATAATTAAATCTAACAACATAGCATTTTGTTTGAAAACATACTGAAATAATGTCATGTTCTAAACAAAATATAGAAAGAATGCTTCAAATAATAAAAAAATACGTTAGCCATTTTCTTCTGAGTTGCTGAGTCATCAGATACAATTTCCATAGGTCAAAGAAAAGCCAGTTATAATACAAGAAAGGCCAAATACAGGAAAATTTTTATTTGTTTTCCTTAGTTATAAATGACAGTAGAATGCACTTTGATACATCATACATAGATGGAGTATAATTTCTCATTCTAAACATAGGGAATTTAATTATTTGGGTGGCATGCGTGAATATCCTTGGGGCAAGAAAAAAACTATTCAGGATTTGTTTCGGACCCTTTGTATATTTAAAATTGTAAAACACAAATAAGAAGAAATACATTGCTTTTAGTTATTGTTCTTCCTTTTAGTTGCATTTAATTCCTTAGTTCCCCACCCCCCTCCCCAACAATACAGATAGGTATTTTAGATGATAAGAAGATGAAATAACCATTTATGACACTTTCTTCAGTCTTAAATTTCCATAAATCCATCCCCTCTCTGGGTGTATTTGATTCCCTCCTTACACTGTTATGTAAAAAACTCTCTCCAAATAGCTGCTTTTCCACAGGTCCCCATTTGACCTTTGGGGAAATCATTTTTGCCCACCTAACTGAAGTACAAACCAACTTCCCAGATCATACTGTTTCTTTGGCTTGCTGTCAGCAGGGGGCGCTCCATCACAAAAATCTCATTTAAAACTCCGTGTGCAGGAATCCCATAACGTTTCCTAAATCCCCCAAATTTTAAAAACAAAGGCTGAAATATGAAAAGGTTTTTAGAAGCTGCCCTTACTTGGCCTAAGATGAGCTGCAATCCTGGTTCCTGACTTCTTTCATGACAGGGTGGTCCATATCTCGCCCACCTCACCATCTCTTCCTTCCTCCTGTGAAGACTTTGCCTTCCCGCATACATCCTAGAGATGGCTAAGGCACAAAGCCTGCAGAATTTGTGAATGATTTCCCTAGCATGGCTTGCATGGACAGAGCATCTTGACTTAGGAACTGAAGCACCTAGTAGAGAAAGTATTATTCTTACCCATGGTGCTTCTGCAAAAACTCTAGGAAAGGGACAGTTGCAGTTACATCCTGGCAGAGATTTTTAAGATCACTTCCCTAGTATATAAGAGTGTTGGTTATTATTTCCATAGCCACATTTTCCTAGATAGTTTAATTCACATAGTATTAAAATATACTAATAAACTAACATGTGTATGTGTTAAGTACTTCCTGTCTTCCATTTTTATGAGTTACTGTAGTCAATTTGTACTGATCAAACATCTCTCCCCCCATCCCTGCCTTCCCTCCATCTCTCTCCCCTCTACCCCACTTTCCCCATTCCTTAATAATTGGAGGTGTTTGGCATTTGGTTAGCCAGATTAGGATGCAGAAAGAACACACATTTTGCTCCTAACTCTGAGCTTTTTACCTTCCCCTCTATTTCCCTTTTCCTCCTTCTGCCCCTCCCTAATCCTGTCTTCTTCCTCTGAAGCTCTTCCTCTTCTGTTCTCATCCTTTTCCCATTCATTGATCTGTATTTATGAAGAATCACATTTAAAATGTACATTTGATGTAAATCCTCAACCTGAGGACATTTACCAATGTGAGTTTCCAATTTTCATAGAGGAACAATATTGAATCTTGTCTGAGGGTTTCCTAAGTATCTTGAGATCCATTTTGTAAGCACAGATTATGCTGAACTCACCCTTAGTAGTTGCTGTAGTCTATCTTCCACCAATCTGGTTACTTCTCCATTATCTATCTTTTTTTAACTTTTTGTTGTGAAATAAATGCCTTGTCTGTAACAATGAGGTTTAACTCCAAAATTAAATCTCATCGATACATATGCAAAGCAATGATCCAAATGTGTTTCCCATGATTTTTTATTTGGTATCAGTTTTTAATTTAAAAATACTCAAATGTAATTGATTGATAAATATTAATAAATTTGAATGCAAAAATTATTCAGTTAAACAGTTGAGGTAAAAGGTGATATAAGAGCAACTTAAACTTTGACTTGAGAAATAATGGGTGAAATTTAGGTAAACTTATTCCATAATTAATTATAATAGAACGTTGAGAAAAATCTTCTTTTAATGAAATCATTTTCAGTATGTTAAGATGTTAAACCTTTTCTCGTTCATTCAGTATGAGTAACAAAGTATGGCCTGCAGGCCAAATTTCTGACTGCCTGTTTTTATAAATAAAGATTTACTGGAGCACAGCCACACCCATGCATTGTTCACAGCAACAGAGTAGGTGTAAAAGAGATTATCTGGCTCCAAGCCTAAAATATTTACCATCTAGTTCTGCAGCAAGTTTGCAATGTTATATGATGTTCTGTAAGTCTTTACTTTAAAATAAAAGATGTAATCATTAAGAATAATTTTCATTAAGGGTTAATAATAGGTAACAACTAATAAATCAGGAATCACTTTAAAGATATAATTTTCATCTTTATATTTTCCAAAATGAATTGCTTTGTGACTTTAAGGCTGCTTAAACTTTCTATTTTATTCTGTTGTTTTTGTCAGACCAGGCTAAAATACTTCTGAAATCAAGAGAATAAAGTGACCAATGGATTTGCAGCTTGTAGGTCAAACAGGGATGGCCTTAATCATAAATAATGTCTTACATATTTGTTGTACTCTACCATTTGCAAATTATGTCCACATGCCCTATAGCATGTGATTCACAGAACAGCCTGTTTTCATTTTCTAAGTAGGGTAAACAAAGCACAGTGTGTATGAGTGTGCGTGCCTGTATGTGTGTGTGTGTGTGTGTGTGTGTGTGAATGTGTATATTGATTGGTAACCGGTTCACACAGTAAGTGGAAAAATAGGAACTAGAACTCAGATCTGGTATTACATGATCACTCTTTCTTCTGTGAAGTATACTGCCTTTGCTTTCTCAAACCATATAAATTGCATTTGCATTGAATCAGAAAACACTGCAGGGAAACTAATGGAATTGTACTTGATAAAACAGTATGGTTGTCAACTATTAAGAATATCTTTAATATCAATGCAAAGAAAATACAGAATTCTTGTCAAAGCTTTTACAGTTAAAATGACCTCTAGATGGAGATAATACACCACATTGTTAACTTTCTTCAGAGTTCCCATCAACCTGAGAGTTTGGGAAATAAAACATTAAATTATGTTTTTAAAAAATTAACAATATTATAACTTAGTGAGGCCCTAAGCAACTTAGCAAGACCCTGTCTCTAAATAAAATATATAAAAGGTCTAGTTCTGCAGCAAGTTTGCAATGCTATATGATGTTCTATAAGTCTTTACTTTAAAGTAAAAGATGTAATCTTTAAGGATAATTTTCATTAAGGGTTAATAATAGGTAACAACTAATAAATCAGGAATCACTTTAAAGATATAATTTTCATCTTTATATTTCCCAAAATGAATTGCTTTGTGACTTTAAGGCTGCTTAAACTTTCTATGTTATTCTGTTGTTTTTGTCAGAACAGGCTAAAATACTTCAGTGGTTAAGTGCCCCTGGGTTCAATCTCTGGTACAAAATATATATATATAAAAGACACTTAGGTAGAGTTTATAGAAAAGAATTGATGACCTTTTTGGTAGAAGGTAGCCAGGTGACCCTGAATGCATAATATGTAAGAAGATAAATAATGTTTTAGATTTGAAAGAAACAAATTTCAAAAAAAAAAAAAAACAAGACTCAGTGACAAATTATTTAAAAGGGAAAATAATATATAATAATATATAATAATATTTATTTATAATATATAATATTTATGCAAACCATGGGTTTTTTGTTTTGTTTTTTCTTTACTTGAGTAACTTGGAGAGAATGTGTTGAGAAAGCAAAATAAAAGCTTAGAGATGTGCAGAAGTAGTTCTGGTTTCCAGAAAATACAAAATCACACCCATTTCTATAAATTATTCCTTTAATTTTAGCACAACAAGGTAGTTGAGTTGTTTTATAACTCTCTAGATGAGAAAGTAAAATTAAGTAGACTCAACGCAGATATTCCTAAAATGCAACATTATACACACACACACACACACACACATTTATTTATTTATTTATTTATGTGCTAGTAGTTGAAGTAGGGAAATCAGCCTAGTATACGTGGATTTAAGCAAGGCATTCTATCCCTATAGACAAGAAATAGATGTGTAGGCAAGTTGATGAGGTTACTCATGCTGCCTGAAGGGTTTGAGCTCTGCTTTTTAAAGATCATTGTGAATGTGGGGGTTATTCTAGGTGAAGTCTATATATCTTAGACCCTAAGGTGTTTAGAAATTTTGTCAGTGGATTAAGATATAGAAGGTATGCTTACAAAAGGTTATCTGCAACCTAAAATAAAGGAACAGAGTATATGATGGATGGCAATAGTAATTCAAAAGATTTTGACATGATTAAAAATTATAACCTAATCTTTTCACCTAGAGATATCCCACATTCTTCTTTGAATGTGTATTCCTCCTTTTGATCCAAGAGATATCTCTTGGGATTGTCCTTATTCTCCTTTGAATATATATCTACTTACCTAAATAAACCTCCATCTATATCTGTGAAAAAAAAATAAACATCAAAAATTTTAAAAATTATACCTAATAGAATGTGAATTAATAGAAATGTGGGTGGAGGGATGGAGAGAATAGTGTCAGAAATGCCTAATAACATTAGAGAAAAACCTAAATTTTAATAAAGTATACAGTTTAATTGATAATAGCATATTAATAAAGGTATATTGTGACAATTTCCTATCAATGTTGCATAAAAATATTGGTGCAATTATGGCAAATTTACTATAGTAATGTAAGGTATTAACAACAGGGACAACTATGTGTGGGTTATATGGGAACTATCTGTACTATCTGCAAATTTTCTGTAAATCTAAAGCTACCCCAATAGAAAAGTATATTTAATAGGAAGTGACCAAAGGTTTTAAGTGCAAATAAGTTGGAAAATCATAATTCTTATAACAACAAGAGGGAGCTTGTACAGGTAGTTATGGGAATTTTGGAAGGATTGGGATTACTCCACAATCTAGAACTCTTTGTGGTGGTATGATAACAGAACTTCAGGGGGCATTTCAAAAGAACATGATAGATAGACAATCTGAGTAAACCTATATCCATATTTAAAAATGGAATAAATAATTAATAACCTTCCAAAAGAGAGATCATTAGACCTGGATGAGTTCACTGGTAAATTCTACCACATATTTAAGGAAGAAATTACTACAATTTTCTACAATCTCTTTCAGAATAAAGAAGCAGATTATATATTTTCCAATTCATTCTATGAGGCCAGCACAACTCAAATGTCAAAATCAGACAAAAACATTATAAGAAAACCACTCGTTGGTATCTCATGAATGTAGATCCAAAATTCTCAACACAATATTAGCAAATTGAATTATATACTACAACCAAGTGGAATTTATCCTCAGGGATATGCAAGGTGGTGATTCAGAATTTTGAAATCAATTAATATATCACATTAACAGATCAAAGAATAAAAATCACATGATCATATAAATAGATTCAGAGCATTTAACAACATCCAACATTTATTCGTGTAAAAACCTGAAAACAGGGCTAGGGTTGTGACTCAGTGGTAGAGCACTCACATGGCGCATGTGATGCACTGGGTTCGATCCTCAGCTCCACATAAATAAATAAAGTAAAAGTATTGTGTTCATCTACAACGAAAACAGAAAGAAAGAAAGAGAGAAAGAAAGAATTTTAAAAACCTGAAAAACAAACAAAACAAAGTCTCAGCAAATTACAAATAGAGGGTAACCTCAAGTTGATAAATGTTTTAGGCAGCTATTTCACCACTGGGACTAAAAGACCTAACCAGAACAATTTTAGAGGAGAAAAAGTTTATTTGGAGGCTCATAGTTTCAGAGTCTCAATCCATATACAGCAGGTTTCATTCCTTGGGGCTCTGGGTGAGGCAGAGCATCATGGTGGAAGAGTGTAGTGGAGGGAAGCAGCCCACCTGATAATCAGAAAGGAGAGAAAGATATCTCCACTTACCAGATACAAATATATACTCTAAATCCACGGCCCCAATGACCCACCTGTTCTGGCCACACCTCACTTGCCTCTAGTTACAACTCAGTTAATCCCATCAAGGGATGATTCACTGATTGGGTTAAGGCTCTCACAACCTGATCATTTTCCCTCTGAATGCTCTTGCATTGTCTCACACATGAGCTTTGGAGGACACCTCACATCCAAACTGTAACATACATAAATGGTGAGAAATTTGCTTTCCTGGATTAAAATAAACTACTATTAGTAACAAGGAAAGGATGCCCCTTCTCACCAGTTTTTCAACATTCTATTAAAAGTTATAGCTAATGCAATAAGACATGAAAAGTATATAGATTGGGAGTGAAGAAATAAAAATGTCTTTATTTCCTAATGACATAATTGTCTTTGTAGAAAATCCAAAAGAATTCACAAAATAGCTCATGAAATTAAATAGTTATGACAAGGTTGCAGGATATAAGGTTAAGTACAAAAGTAAATCGCTTTCCTGTATACTGGGAATGAGCAAGTGAAATTTGAAATTAAAATATATTAACATTTGTACTATCACACCTAAAACCTAAATATTTGTAAAAATCTAACAAAATATGTACAATATCTATATGAGAAAGACTATAAAACTCCAATGGAAGATATCAAAGAATGAAAAAATGGAGAGATATTCCATCTTCATGAATAGAGACTCAATATTGTCAAGATGTCAGTGTTTCCCAAGTTGATTTATAGGTTCAACACAATCCCAATCAAAATCCCACAAGTTATTTTATGGATATCAACAAATTTAGTTTATATGGAGAGGAAAAAAGACTTAATTCAATACTGAAGGAAAACAAAGCCAATGAACTAACACTGCTCAACTTCAAGACTTACTATAAAGCTATAGTAATCAAGACAGCATGACATTGCAGGGAAAAAAAGATCAGTGGAACAGAACAGGGAACTCAGGATAGACTCATACAAATATGGTCAAATAGTTTTTTACAGAGAAATAAATATAATCTTCCAAAAATAGTGCTGGAACAACTAGATATCCATACGCAAAAAATAATGAGAGTGTAGACTTTATATCCTTCACAAAAACTCAAAATGATTATAGACCTAAATGTAAAATGCAAAACTTATAAAACTCATAAAAGATAACATAGGCAAAAACCTAGATAACCTTGGGTATAGCAGTGGCTTTTTATATACAACACCAAAGATTCACTCCATGAAAGAAATAATTTATAAACCAAGTTTCACTGGAGTTTAAAATGAAAGACAATGTAAAGAATATTAGAAAACAGGTCACAGACTGGGAGAAAATATTTTTTTAAAAATCTGACAAAGAACTGTTATACAAAATGTACAGAGATTACTTTAAATTTCACATTAGGGCAACAAACAACACAAGTAAGAAATAGAAAAAAAATCTGAATGGACACTTCACAGAAGAAGTTGTATAGATGGTAAGTAAGTAAAAGAGGTTCAACATGATATGTCATCAGTGAACTTTAAAACAGTGAGATACCACCATATACTTATTAGAACAGCCAAAATCCAAAACCCTGACTACACCAAATGCTGACAAGGTAGTGAAGCAATAGGAATTCTTATTCACTGCTGGTGGAAATGTATAATGGTACAGCCATTTTAGAAGACAACTTGGAAGTTTCTTATAAACTAAATTGTTGCCATAATATCCACAGTTATACTCCTTGGTATTTATCAAAGAATTGAAAATGTATTTCTATACAAAAGTCTGCATATGAATGCTTATAACAGCCTTATTCATAATTGCCCAAACGTGGAAGTAGCCAAGATATCTGTCATTGGGTGAATGGGTAATTATATTGTAGTACATCCAGGTAATGAAATATTATTCATCACCAAAAAGAAATGGTCTGTCAAGCCATGAAAAGACCTGGAGGAAGCTTAAGTGCATTAATAAGTAAAAGAAGTCAATTTGAAAAGACTGCACACTGCATGATTCCAACTATATGACATTCTGGAAAAGGTCAAACTTTCTGGAAAAGACAGAAAAATGTAGAACACCAAGTGTGAACCCTAATGTAAATTATTGACCTTGGGTAATAATGATGTGCAAATGTATCATGAAATCAACGATCATTGATTTTAACAAATATACCTCATGCAGGATACTGCTAATGGAGGAGTTTTTTGGTTTTTGTGTTTTACATGGGGAAGTATTTGGGAACTCTCTGTATTTCGGCTCAAGTTTGCTATAAACCTAAAAGTGTTCCATAAAATGTCTATTAAAATTTTTATGTTTTAAAAAGATGATGACAAAAGAAAACACATTGAGGCCTAAAGTTACCATGGCTATTTCATAAAGGAGTTTGAGAGACTTTTTCTGGGAATCTACTTTTCATTTTTTTCCCCAAGAGTAAATAGGCAAATTGCTGAACAAATATTATGTTCAGTTTGTTGTCACATAATCATTTATGTATTTTTTTTATTTTCAGAAGAATAAAGTACATCATTCATGGGATACACAATTCTAATAACACTATTTCCAGGAAAGGTTGAGGAAAATGGCCTTATCTTAATGTCAAGTATTTATTGTTTTCATGTTAAATATTAATGAATGCTTTAACAATGCTTTTTAAATGTTATGTTTTGGTAGTATTTGATTTTAAATTTTACTTGATAACCTCTGTTTTGATCCTTTTCAGGTATGCAGTTTTGTGTGGCCAGGTATCTGAGTTTGAGGGCTTACAAAACAAAGTCAACTATGGATATTGCTTCAAGGTATTTATCAACATTAAAAATGCTGTAATGTAGTTATATGTTTAATTAACAGGTGTAAATCAGATTATTCAACAAATTAAGCTCTAGGAATATTTATGTTGTTTAAATTGTGAGCAGGAAATGAAATGGCACTCTTTAAGCTGTACTGTGACAAAAAAGAATCAAACTATTTGGGCAATTAAATATTATTATTATTCCAAATCCTGGAAATAAGTCACATAGGAAATGAGTGCTATTTTTTTTCAAAGATACAGGGTTAACCTCTTAGTTGTGAGTTAAGTTATCAACATCATAAGTAGACTGGGCGTAATTACAATCTACATATGAACTTGGCAGGAGCAGATAGGGTCCAATATAAAGTTTAAACTTGCAGCAATAGATGAATAAAATAAGTAATTCACGTACACATCACTTATTATTTGCCTTTAGTTATTATAGCCCAATAAATAATCCCTCAGGGTCATCATTTAATTATATTAATGGTTGGGGTAAGGAAGCCTCTGAAACAACACTCTAAGTCACTTTAGAGTTTACTTTTACTAGGAGTTAGTGCAGTTCCATTCAGTAATATCTGAAACTTAGAAGATGACTTTTCCTTTGGATATTTCTTTCAGGAACATCTAGATATAGCAATCACACTTTTACCTGAAGAACCCTTTGTGTATTACCTCAAGGGAAGATACTGTTACACTGTAAGTTGAATGCCTACATTTATAAATCTTATTTAAATGCACTATGAGTATATGATAGAGAGATAACTTATTCATTATGTTTACTGGGTGCCAATTGTAGGGAGACTATAAAATCAGCATAAATTTTGTATGAGTGCTTATGTTTTTATAATTGTTCATAAATGTATAATTTGTATACTATTTTAAAATTGTAATGCATATGTTATAACTTTAAAACTTGAAATTTGTTTATATATGTATAAACATGCATGATTTTTGCAGTTGTCTCACTTTGTGATCTCTTGGGTTGGCATCAACCACCCATATGCATTCACTTTGTATATAGGAACACTACTTGTGGTTCTGTGGGAAGACTTATTTTCATCCAGCAGTGTTTATTGAACATAAATTATGTTCTGGCTAACTGACCAAAAGATGAATAGAACACTATGTTTGTTTTCAAGGAACTTAATTTAGAAGAGATATGAGACAGTGCTAAAAGAAAGCAGCTGGTCAGCCTTAGACCCAGTGTCTAAAATGGCATCATTAGTTTACAGAAGTAACTGAATGTGGGACTATATCTTAACAGGTACATGGAAAAGTTACCATGAAAGGGAAATGCTATTTGTAAGTGTGAACATTAGGGTGGACAAAAGAGGTGACTTTCTTTTTAAGACTGAAAGAGGAATAGAGGTAAAGAAATTTGCTTTTATTGCCCACCCGCTGAAGATTAGATGTATATTATATAGTTTATTTCTTGTTGCCTTAATCCTTAAAACAGTCCTGTAAAGCAATTATTCTTCCAGTTCTAAACAGTTCAGAATTTGAGTCTTTGTGATGTTAAAAACCTCCCCACAGTCCTAGCTAATTAGTCTATGAAAAAGCCAACATTGAAATTAAAATTTGCTTAATTCCCAAAATCACATTCTTTATATTATGTAACATAGGAATGAAACTTACATTTTAATAAAGAAAAAGGAAAAAAAGTAAATAACCCATTTTTCCCATTTTAGCCTAGTTGTGAGACTGCAGAGTCAAATAGAATGATTTTTAGCACTCATGTTTTTATAATCAATATAATGTTCTAAAACACAGGATGATATCTCCATTCCCTGTAGTACTGCACTATTAAATATACCATTCTTTTTCTAGGCTGTACTGGCTTTCAACAACTCACATTTTTATTTACTATTTACTTTCAATTGATCCTAAGTTATCTGAAATCTCCTTGAGTAGAAAACCTACATTTTACACTTCTTGATATCCTTTTCATCATCAAGCTCAGTTCTTCACACTTAAGCTTCTGTACAAGTATTTGTTTTTGAATAATTGATTGATTCACTTTGTATATAGGAACATTACTTGTGGTTCTGTGGGAAGACTTCTTTTCATCTAGCAGTGTTAATTAAAAGTAGAGAAAAAATACTGAAAACCAAGAATATTTAAAAGCAATAGTAATAAGGCTAATATTTGCATGGTTCTTATAAGCATTTTATACATTTAAAAATAATTTATTTATTTTAGCTTATTTATTTCTTCCAATACCCTGTAAGGTAATTGATTTGCCCAGGGCCACTTAGCTAATAAGTGATACAGAATAGGATTTGAACAGAGGCAGTTTGTTCCCAAAGTCTTTGCTTTTTAGTAGTATGTTCTCCTACAAATTGTAAGTACAGGTGATAAATATGAGTTGTGCAAGAAAGAAGTTGGAATTCATTCCAGCAGGGGAAATAGAAGTATGAATAAATGTATAAAGATCATTTCTAGCATATATAGACTAGAGAACTTAAAACTTTCTGGCCACAAAATATCTTAAAGTATGTATAAGTATATGTGCCGTGTGTCTGTGCGTGCGTGTGTGTGTGTGTGTGTGTGTGTTTCTAATCAGATCAGTAAAAGAAAAAGAAAGAAAGAGAGAAAGGTAAGGGGAAAGGGAAAGGAAGATCCAGGGGCCAAGAACACCAGCTCTGAGGACAGGTAAAGCAGCCATGAAACCACCTGATACCCAAAAGTATTTTTTAAGCCTGGTGAGCAGATCTTTGTTGGGGATTGAGGGACTGTGGGCCTAAACAGAGCAGAAAGTATATGAAGAGTACCACAGTTAGCTAAGACTCAAAAAATACTTTTTCCTAGGGAAAATAAAAAGGTGAACATGAATAAAATTCAGCAGAAGCAGAAGCAGAAGCTTATAGCAATGACTATTCATTCTCAGTCTTGACAAGGGGGCAGAGGGAAGGGAAGGAAGGAAACTCCTGAGACTTACAAGCCATTGACCCAACCTCACATGAGTCTGGGGCTTGAATGTACAAAATTTGTTTAGGCTTAAAATCCCAAGAAAGAAACTTTAATTCAAAACAAGCCCTGATCCATATGCCAATGACAGAAGCAGATTCTGTTCCTTCCTGAAAATTGTACTTTCACAGAGACTTTGTAAAACTTTCACACAAAGTGTCCCAACAATGATGAGCTCACAGTCAAAAATTATAGACTATAAAAGGAAATAAGCCAAGAAGAATAACAATCAATGGAAACAAAACAAAACAAAAACCAAACAAACAAACAAACCAGAACAGAAGTAGATCTAAAAGGACTTCAGATTTTGGAAACATAGAATACAGGATATTAATCAGCAATGTACAGTGTATTCTTTTTAAATACAGTGTATTATTTTTAAATAAGAAGAATTAAAGGGAAAATGGATGCTCAGCTTTAGTAAAATTCAAAGCTATTTTCTGAGTATAAGCTGGGTTAGTTTATGGCTTTGCAATAAGACAAGCTAGAACTCACTAAAGAACTTGATAAATCTTTTTTCTTACTCTAGGATAGGAAGTTTGTATAACATTACCTCTTCTAATTATAGCATTTCATCCAACACTGGATGTTTAATTTTATCTATAAAATTAAATGAAAAATGAGTAAATTAAAAGTATTTCCTAATGCACTAAAAATGCATATGTTTGTTTTCTAGATCAAATTTCAATTTAATCACTTTATAAATAAATGTTATGGAGTGGCAGGTAAACACATTAAAAGACAATTATTATTAGTTCTTGGAAAATAGAGAACCTCTACATACTCACTTAAAGGATTCAAATTAAAAATTCAGGCAATAGCAAGTGTTGGCAAGGATATAGAGCAACTAGAACTCTCACATATTGTGGTGGGAATATATGAATAATAAATAAATTCATGAATGAATGGTAGAGCAATTTTTAGGTATTTAATAAGACAAATGAAAATATATATTCATAAAAGACTAATACATGAATGTTCACAGCAGCTTTAGCAGCATAACAACATGGATGAATCTTCAAAGAATTATGCCAAAAAGACTCATTAAAGAGTATATAATATATATTCCATTGGTGTGAAATTCTTGAAAAGACAAACTGTAGTCATAGATCAGTAGTTGCCTTGCGGCAGGAACGGGGTAAGGAGATTGACTGCAAAGGGGCATGAGAGAGCTTTTGGGGATGATGGAAGTGTCCTATATATTGATTGTTTTGGTGATTTAGGATTATATACATTTAGCAGAACTCATTGAGTGATAGACCTATAATAGATGAAATTTTAGTTTATTTAGATTATACTGTAATAAAGCTGATTTCATTTTTCATTATTTTTTTTAATTTATAATTCTTGTTGTTTGTATTTTGTTTTTGTTTTGTTTGGGTACTGAGAATTGAACTCAAGGGTGCTTTACCACTGAGTTACATTCCCAGTAATTTTTGTTTTATATTTTGATTCAAGGTCTCGTTAAGTTGCCAAGACTGGCCTCAAATTTGCAATCTTCCTTCCTCAGCATCCCAAGTCATAGGGGAGGCTGTGAGCCACCACTTTTAAAGCTAATTTTAGAAACACATGTGATCATAAATTGTAGAAATTAAACCCATGCAAAAATATATCAAATAGCAATCAAAATAAAACTGCTAAACATGCATGTGCATACACACACCATATAAATTTTAAGGCAAAATTATATCTAGAGATAAAAAAGGATAACTATACAATAATAAAAAGTTCAATTCACCAAGAATTTCTAAACTAGTATGTTCATAATAACAGCCTCAAAATTATAAAATAAAAGCTGACCAAATTATAAAGATAAATATACAAACTTACCATCTATTGGTAGACTTCATCTACCTCTTTTGTTAATAGAACAAGAACACACTCATAAACATTAGAATTTATGCATATTAAACCTCACATTTTAAAAGTTATTTAATGGACTGATTTCTGTTACTCTAATTAACTTGGATGAAATTTTAAAACCATAATATTAAGTGAGAAAAACCACATCATAAAAGGAAATAAACAGTATAATATCATTTTTTACAAACTTCAAATCAAGTGAAATAAGCATATCAATAAGTAAAATTATATTGAAATGTAAATAATTTTTAAGTAGAGGGTAATGATTACCTAGAAATCTAGAAGATGGGAATAAGAAAGAAGTTGTTCAATGGAGTTTAGGAATTATCAGCTACATCAATACCCTTCAAGTATTCATTTCTGAACGAGCTTAATCTTTAGTTACAAACATCTAATATCCATATTTGAAAAAATGAAAAACTTTTAAGAGAAAGCAAAAACTATATGGAGTATGAAATTAGTTTGTTTGGCTATTGGTTTAAATAAGTATACCGGACCCTCCCTCTGCACCATTTCTGAGTTGAGGTTCCTTATTCTATTTCCATTCTGAAATACTGCTTCTGATTCAGGAGGCAGGTTGGCAGCTAAGAGTAGGCAGAAAAAAAGTAAGGCTGAGCTTCATAGCTAGTAAGTGCTAGGCAAAGAAGTACTCTGCACTTATATCAGAGTCACAAATCAGATGAACAAAGAGGATTGGATATTATTCTTCAATCTATATGAGTATTCCAAGCTGGTTTCAAAACCAGTGCTTCTGGAGCTCATGGCTTGTTAGGATTATGAAAAGAGGCTTGGGATGTTGCTCTGGGGTAGAGCACTTGCCTATTATGCAACAGGCCCTGGGTTTAATCCCCAGTGCCTGTCCAAAAATAATTATTGGAAAGGGAAGCAAAATTAATATTAATATCAGAAGTGTGATATCTCTCATGTGTTATTTATGGGTATTTTTATTTATAAATACATACATATACATACATACATATAACTGGGGAGAGATTAACCATTCAAAAGGTGAACAACTTTTGAGAGTAATGTTCTGTACTTGCAGATCTCAAAACTCAGCTGGATTGAGAAAAAGATGGCTGCTACTCTGTTTGGAAAAATACCATCTTCAAATGTACAAGAAGCTTTGCACAACTTCCTTAAGGTATATTTTATCTATCTGTTATTTTGGTATCAAATTGGCTGCCATCTGTACCAGTCTCTGTGATCCTTGTTGTCAAGAAAGTCTTCCTCTTCTCCACGTGTAGATCTCCAAATGAAGCTTCAGTTTGAATCCTAGACTTGGCATGTTCTATTTTTAAGCCTTTCATGGTACAAGTTACATTTCTACTCAAACTTCTAAAGCAGCTGCATATACCCTAGATCCTGGTAATGACAAGCTGCTTTTTAAAAATAATTTAGCAGCTTAAATGAAGGTTTAAGTAGAGCAGCCTTTACTACCAAATCCAGAAGCAGCTCCCCAAATCATGTGAGCATGTGCAGAAGCAGTCATACCTGATTATGAGACTTGTTCCCGGTACTCCCGGTGAGCCTAATATAGAACCAGTTTCATCTCAAAGCACTAAAAGATACCAAAAGGAAGTTATTTTTAATAACCACCTTCTAAGCTGCAGACACACTTCTATGGAGGATTCTTGGGGCATCAGATCCAACCAGTATTTTTATTCCAGTATTACAATACATTATTGCTATGCTAATACAAATTTAAATAGTATGTAAATATGAACATATGTTAATAAATGTGTAATATATCCACCCATATAATCAACTTTCTATAGGACTAATCCTTTGCCTTTCTTCGGAGCAAATTATAAAATCTTATAGTTACAGGTTGAGCATCCCTAATTTAAAACTCAAGAGTTCCAAAATGATGCAAAATCCAAAATTTTTGAGCACCATCATATCATTTCTCAAAAAGTTTCAGATTTTGGAGCATTAGGCATTTGGAGTTTCTGGATTATGGATACTCTACTAGAAGGTAAAGTCTATACACATTTTCCAAAATTTAATAAAGAATTCAAAGCTAAAACACTCCTGGTCCTATGCACTTTAAATATGGGATACTCGGCCTTTACTAAATGTTGTTTCTTTCTCCACCAACCTAATTCAGGATTTATAAAAATATAAGTAAAACCAGGCTCTCAATGTATTGTCCAGTGCCAGTATTTGCATTGTATTTTAGAGATATATTTTGTAAAATAGAAAGGGAATTTAGACATCAGGAGTCTGAGATGGCAAATAGGCTTTCTTTCTCTTGCCATCTCTGACCAATGGCCAGTGGCTACCTGGAGGGCTTTGTGAAAAAGTAAGTGTTCTGAGATCAAACACAAGCCCAGCAAAGAGAGTATAGTAAATAAAAGCACACTGACCTACTCTTTTATTTTTTATTTAAGTGATCTTTTTGTTTTATGAAAAGGGAATCAAGGAACAACTAATTTGTCCAGTTTCACACAATGACAGTTGAAGACTCGATTTAATATATGAATGAAGTCAAAGAGTACAACATCTTCATTTCTTTCATATTTTTATATCACTGAGAATTAGTTCTTTCATTTTAAATTCTATAAGAATATGTATCATGGTAGATTTAAGATAGATGATTTATACAAAAGATGCCAAGTTAATTAGAAAAAAATGTATTTGAAATTAAAACTCATTTCCTCATAATATCACAGTTATGATTGGAAATTAGATTTTCATAACACTGTAAAAAAGTTCTTAGAAGATGCTAATATGCCTGAAATAATACACAGATAAAATCAAACATGGTTATCAGCACAATAACATAGAGATAAGTAGTACAGATTCTGGAACTAGAGTACCTGGTTCAATCAGTTCTACCACTTATGGGCTGATTAACATTGGGCAAATTATTAAACCTCTGTCTCTTTCAATTTAATCAATAGCATGGAGATAATAGTACCTACCTCATAGTGGTGTTGTGAGGATTAAATACATTCATAAGAGTAAATTGCTTAGAGTGTGTCTAGCACCTAGTATGTGCTTAATTTACTAAAAAAAAAAAAAAACTCTCAGAACTTTAACCTTATTAAAAATTTAAACATCTTGGAAAACTATCTTGGGAACCCTACCATTTGATCATTATTTAGATTCTATATGAAAATGTGTTCTATAGTGTTTGTCAAAAAGAAGGGAGAAAGCACAAGGAATGCTTCTCTCCATATTTACTTCAACAGCTGAGGGTACTGAAGAACAAGTGCTGAGGGGTAAGGCTATGAAGGAAAGAAGAAACTTGTCCTGGGAGTGGACGGGAGGACAAAGAAATAGCACAGGCCTTGGATTCTACACCTAAGGAGAGTCTGCAACCCCTGGTTCCCACAGGAGCCCATGTTGTTGGAATTCCTGTTCCCAATCCATTCCTCCACAGAAAGTTCACAGGTTCCAGGAATGGGTCTCCAGAGCCACCCAATAGGGTGCAGTAGAGGTCAAGAACACTGACTTAGAGTCAGACAAATGAAGCTAGGACTCAAGCATTTTCCTGTCTGTATGATCTGAAACACATTTTTCAAATTTCTCCTACTCTCAAATTCTTCATTTGTTAAGTGGGCATGGTAATACCTACTTTTTATGGTTTGTGTAAGGACATAAAACAATACATCTAATGATCTTGGCCCAGGGTCTAGCATGTTAAAGGTTCTAACCAAATAGAAATATCAGCTACAGTTATTTTACTCTCATAATGGGAAATCTGATCCTCCTCAGCTTCCAAGAATCTTAGACTGATCATCATCTGTGAATCCGTTATGGGAATTCTTTCAAGCTGTAGAATGTTTCCCACCTCATCCAAAATTCTGGCATGATTCTCTGGGGCAGTGATTCATACCCTGGGCAATACATTAGAATCACCTGAGAGCTTTGAAATATGTATCCAATGCCATTACTCAGACTATTAGTTTCAGAATCACTGGCTATGTCAAGATATGGTTTATAGACAATAAATCACATTCATTTTAAGTATACAGTTCAGAGAAGTTTGACAAATTTTTATCCCCATATAGCCATCACCATTTTAAAAATTAGTATTTCCATCACCCTAGTGAGTTATCTTTTACACTTTGCTGTCAGTTTTCTTATTCCCCACCAAGGTAACCACTAATCTGCTCATACAACTTGTACTTTTGTGTATATCTGTCTTCTTTCACTCAACGTATTTTTAGATTCATTCATTTTATTGAGTTTATCAGTAAATCTTTTCATTGCAGAGTAATATTCCATTATGTAGATATACCACAACCTGTTTATACATTCACTTATTGGTCAATATTTGCCTTGTTTCCAGTTTGGGCCTATTATGAATAAGGCTTCTGTAAGTTTTCATTTATAAGCTTTTGTATAGACATGTTTTTATTTTTCTGGGGTATGTACCTGGGGGTAGAATTGTTGGATCATACAGTTTTACAACTTGACCAGTTTTTTTAAAGCTTTCAAGGTGATGTCAGTAGCAACCTATAGGAGGGCTGGGAATTACTAAACTAGAGGGTGAATACATATAGGGAGATGTGGCAATATTGGTGAACAGTATGTGAAACATGATTTCACATACTTTTTGCAATCATATAATCCATGAGTCTTTATTAGTTGTTTTACCAGCTATAGAGCTTTCTTCTATGTCCTGATATGGTATAAGGCAACTTCCTGAAATTATGAGATGTTTTAAAGCAAAATTTATTTACTCAACAGTGTTTATTAAGCACATAGTGCTTAACACATTAGACAAACACACTAATGTCAAACACAGTTAGATGCAAGAAATACAGAAATGACCAACACAGTTCCTGCCCTCAAGGAACTTGGACAGCCAGGTAAACATGTACAGCAGTCTTTGCCAAGTGTTGTAATAAAGAGTGTTATCAGAGCCTCTTTAGAAACTGCCCCTTAATTAGAACATAATACTAAATGTTGTTGCCCTTCTTGTAATTCATCTAAGGGCTTTAGTAAATGGTTAGAATCTCTTCCAGTTTAGGAATTCAGTGTTGCCAATAGTCTCTATTCCTTTGGGTTTCATTTGTTTTTAGCTATGAGAACAAAAAGAAGTATTTCAATTTCTAATCACTTTGGCTAATTAAACACAGGTGTTAAAGTAAAGTATGCAGAATTAAAACACCAGCATTGAAGAAATAAACTGCCTACGTGCATACTATTAGGACTAGTATTTCAATCCCAGATGGGATTGGACAGAGCTGGCACAACTACTGAACATAGAAGCAGGTACAGTTGGACAAAGTTCATTCTATCCTTGTTAGGATGGCTCAAGAAATGTATTTACTAAACTAGAAATGTTGAAGTGAAAATAATTAGACAAGAGAAGAAGCAGGAGAACCAGAATCCATCAGCACCACAGATGGCTCTACATTCAAAGTTCAGGCTAAAACTGAAATGACAACTTCCTTTAATCTGTTGGTCTCCCTTCTACACAGGTCCACACATTGGTCAACTACTTGATCTTTAAAAATTGTACCCAGGCTGAGTTCCCAGCCCGGGAGATACGGTCCTCCTCCTCCTTTTGGAATAAAGTGTCTTTTACAAGGAATATGCTCTGTTAAGATATTGCAGAACCCTTCAGCACCCTAACTTGGTCACACACACACACACACACACACACACACACACACCTTCTTCAACTCAGCAATTCAACTTCTAGAAGTCTCTTCTATAGACATAATCACACATGTACATAAGCACATGGGTACAAGTATGCTCACTGATTGTTATTGGGGATAATAGAGAATAAATCTAAATGTCTACTGGGGAATCCTTCATTTAATTAAGGCATATCCACAGTATGAACAATGGAGTGGGTCTGTATATACTAACATTAAAATGTGTCTGATACTTGTAGGTAAAATAAAGTTTTGAACTCATGTGCAGAAAATGATCCCATTTTAAATTTTCTTTCAAAAACCGTTTTTTTTTTCCCTCTACTTAACAGAAGGTCTGGTAGGATGCATGTCCTACTTATGTAGGTAGTCTACTATTAGGACTAGTGTTTCAAGAATCTGTTTTTCCTTCAAAAGGACTTGCTGTGATGGACTTCAAGTATTATCCAACTCATATAGAATGTGTTGAAATCATAAAAAGTTAAATATGAATCTCATGGAAGATGCTTGCCATTGTTACCAATCACGCTCTTCTCTCATTACCTAAAGTGTGTGAAATGTATAGGACCTGCCTTGCAGTGAATATATCACCAGTTGTTTTTGTTGTTGAAAGGAAAAAAGAAAGCATAGACAAAAAAGAGTGAAGGCAATGATTATGTTAAGGAATTTCAAAACTTAAAGTGTTTCAATGCTTTGTCAGCTTTATGACCATACTAATCAATTTCATTTTAATGGTTAAATGCAAAAGCTATGTTTATGCCCAAAAGACACTTAAATTGATAAGATGATTCAAATGTGAACAACCAGCCTAAGTTCTTAGAGCAGTTATGTTAATAATCTTACTTATTGAAATATATCCTCATCACTTGTGGCTGCTGTTGTGATACTGTCCTGTTATCCTCTTATCTGTTTTCTCTTAAATTAGGCTGAAGACCTACACCCTGGTTACTCTGTGCCCAATTATATGTATTTGGCCAAGGTAATGAAGAACACTATTTAAAGATCACTTTGAATCCATTACATAAAAATGCAATTACCTTTAAAATATCTTTTTTCATTTCCAGTGTTATATAGATCTTCATGAAAATCAGAATGCTTGGAAGGTCTGTCATTTGGCATTATTACTTCCTGTTGTTACCAAAGAGGTAAGTCTAGTGACAATGAGTGATGGTGTCTTATTAGTACTATTCAAGCTTAAAATAAGAACAACTGACTTAGTATATTTAGAGTTTTCTTTATTTATTAAATTTGAAAAAAATAAAAAATAAAAATAAATTTGACATTTTTAGCCTTATTGAGGTATAATTGGCATATACAAGTATTTGTATGTAAGGTGTACAACTTGATGTTTTGATATATGTGTACACTATGAAGTGATTGCCACATTGAAGCTGATATTTCCATCGCCATACAGTTACCTTTTTTATTATTGTTTAAAATACTTAAGATGTTCTCTCTTAGCAAATTTCAAGCATACCCTACAATTATTAACTACAGTCACCAGGCTGTGCCTAAGATCTCCAGAACTTATTCACTTTCCAACTGAAAGTTTGTACCTTTTGACCATCCCAGAGGAAATAGGGAGATACTGACAATCACTCTTACATTTTCTGCTTCTGTGATGGCATTTTCTTTAACACTAAGACATTTTGACCTGGATTTTACATGTACTGTGAAGTTTTAAAATTTGCAATAGTTCTGAAAAATAACTATCACTAGAAGACCACTTGAATCTTTTAAGGGACATGAAAGTCATGGGCTAGCAGATAAAACATCCTGATGCTTGCTAGGTGTAAAACTACAGAGAATGGATCAAGCCCCACTGGGAAGGAGGGCAGACAGCACATGAGCTAGCGATCAAACTGTGTAGGCAGCAAACAAACTTAGAGCACAGTGAGATTATCCAAGGCCATCAAAAGGATTAAAGGTGTATATTAACATTTTCTTTGTTTTTTGACACCTTCCATTAATGGAAAAGTAACTACTACATTGCCTCTTGACCTTTTATCCTAAAATTCAGACTTCTAGGTATGCTATGTGGTTTAGGCATGCTTCAGGATTCACAGTTCAGTCTCTGCTTCTCTGAGTCATTGCCTGGTGTTGTGGGAACAGGTGGAAATAGGTAAAAGTATTCTTGCTCCCTTCTCATACCACCAAACATCATCATCCTCTGATTCATATAAAAAAAAAAAAAGAACTGTCTCTGGAAAAACTTTGCTCTTCTGTGTTGAAGGAGTGCAGGTTCCACTGTTGGTTGTGATCTGGAATGTAAACAAGTAAGACTCCTGTTGCCCTCTAGGAGCTTGTGGCCTGAGAGAACATATGGTGTACATCCAAGTGACTGAGGTTTAAAGTAGAAGGCATGAAGTGCTAAAAGAGGTACAAATAATTGGTTATGGAAAGTTTGAAAATGAGAAAATTATTTCTCCTAGAAGAGGTTAGGTGACATTAGAGGTGGTTTTTAAAAGGTTTGTGTAATGGGGAAGTGTGAGTAAAGCATGTTGCGTGTCATGAAAGAGGCACAGAAGTGAGAAAGCAAAGATTTGTTTGCCTGTGGAAGGAATGCTCAGGGCATTTGTAGGAAATGAGGCTGAAAATGGGAAGTGACACAAGATCTGCCAAGGAACCTTAGGGTTGGGGGATGTCTATGTCTCTAAAGAGGATCACTGAGTCCCTTCCACAGACCCATGAGCAAGGTCCTGGGCTGCAGATATATATTTTCTGGATATTAGGAATTCCCAGCGGGGTTGATTGCCCTTCTAACTCAAATCCCTTATTAGGTTCCATAAGTTAATAAGAGGTACAAAATGGTACAATCTCAGTAGCAGTTTTCCAGAAGACGAAGTTTTAGGTAATTTTTTTCAGCAGAAATCAGATTTTTGTCCCTCTAGTTGCTTGATATGTGTTGGTGATGGGAACCCTACTGTCTTTCATGTTTTTCCTGAATGATGTCAGTTACATACAATCATTCATTCATATTATAATGTAATATTAGAATACAGTATGATAATGCTATATAATACCTAGTTTGACTTACAAATTTTATGCATGAAATTTAGAGCTCTCACAGGAGGCTAAATATTGACATTGCTCAGAGTTTGGTCCTTGATCTGTAAGTCTCTTGTCTTCTCTCCTATTTCTTCCTCTCCCCATCCCCAAGCCTGTCCTCCATGGCTTCAAGTGCCATACGTATGCCAGGGGTCCTCAAATTTCTATCTCTAGACCTCTCTTCTGAGCTCTAGTACAACTTCCTACTTGACATCTCCACTCGGATGGCCTCAGACCTCTCACACTCAACTCACCATCAGGCCTTCGCATCTTCTGTTCCTCCACCTTCCTCCTTAGTAAGTAGTACCTCCATCCACCCAAAAGGGAAACCTGAAAATCATTCTTAATGCCTCCTTCTCCTACCCCCCCCAAGCACAGACATATCCCCGGGCACCAAGTTCTCAGAATTCCTCTTTTAAACCACCCCACTTTTCACTCTCTACACTGCTGCTGCTCAGAGCGCCACCTGCCTTCAAGGCGTGAGAGCCTCCTAGATGTCCTCTCACAGCTTCCTTGCCTCATGCCTTTTTGTGAGAGTGAAGTTCCACATTTTTAGCATGTCCTTCAAGACTCTGATTTAACCCCTACCAGTCTCATGTCTTCCCTCCCCTTTGCCCCATGTTCATCCCTGCCTTTCACCCTTAGAGCTTGCTCTTCACTCTTCCTGAAACACTCACTTCCCACACAGCCCCTCACCCCTTTCACTGGCTTTACTCCTATTCATCCTTCAAGTCTCACCACAAATACCATGACTTCAGGAAAGACATCCATGATACCCCCTGGCAAGAAAGGCCCTCATGCTTTCCTTCATATCTTTTAGTGCCATTGTGATTATACGTTATTTGTTATTTGTGTGATTGTTCCATTAAAATAGCAAACAAGTCTGCTTCATTCACCACTGTATCCCTAGTGTTGAGTATGTTGCCTAGCATATTACCATTCAGTAAGTACCATTCAGTAAGTATTGGTAGAAAGAATCAAGACACTAATTCTACACAAATAAAAATAATAGTGTGAACACTAATAATAAGTAGGACTGTTAGTAAATATAACTAAGAAATTTGGATGCTATATGAGTATTTCTTTAGTAAGCAAGATAGCATGAGCAGATTATTTCTCACATTACCTTCTTCTTTTTCTTCCAGTGATGTCTCCACTTATAATCTTAGTAATTTTTTTAAAATTTCTTTTCCAAAGAGATCAAAATGAAGTGAATTACATATCATTCTACCTGTCTCTAAAAAGATTGTTCATGTTGAAATATAGCTCATTAATGATTTTGCTAATCATCAAAATGTTTTATCAGTGCCACAAATTACAATTAAGATCACCTGGAATCGGCTGGGCATGGTGGAACATGCCTATAATCCCAGTGGCTCTGGAGGCGGAGGCAAGAGGATGCAAGTTCAAAGCCAGCCTCACAGATTTAGCGAGGCACTAAGCAACTCAGTGAGACCCTGTGGTCAAGTGCCCCTGAGTTCAATCCCTGGTACCAAAAAAAGAGATAACCTAGGCATTAGTTTCCACTCCCTCATGAACTTGCTTAACATACTTGCCTCTTTCTTGTGGCATTTGTAACTTCTTCCTTGTCATTTATAGACATGTCTTTTGTCCCCTACCAGGGAGCTCTAAGCCCATCACACTCCTATTTGATATTGGGAATGTCAGCCAAGGTCTCTGGAGCACAGTTTGGCATGTGTAAGCAGCTTTGCATTCCCAGAATTTGAAATTGCAGTATTTTTATTATTCATGTGGACTTTTCTTAACCCTAGGGAGGTAATCTCAGATCCTGAGAAACGTTCCATTTTTTTTTAAATAAAAGGGATTTCTATGTCTAAGATAGTGTGAAAATATTGCTAAATGAAATAATGACTTCACCAGTAGCTTGAAAGTTGTTTGCCTAGAGGCAGTATTCATGTTCATTGGCCTAAAGTGTACTGAGAAAGCTTAAATATAAAAAGTATTGTGTAATTTGTTTTTAACAATGATGGATGTGCTAATCTGGGGAGGGACCATAGTTTTAATTGCTATAATATTTTAAGTGACATTAATCACCCTTCTAAAACAGACTCATAAGATAGTTGTCTCCAATATAAGTAAGCTACTTCATAGGTCAATAATGTGTGTGTATGTGTGTGAGTGTGTGCGCGCACATGCATACACGTGATTTTTCTGGCTCTTAGTTTTCTTCACATTTTTCTGGTAGGGCTAGGGCTTCTTCACATCTCATAGTTGAAGAAGAAAACAGTAATACTGTTAACATGCTGGTGGATCCATTGTGTCAGCTTGCATGGAAGGCTTTCCCCTTCCTGAATCCTATCACTCCAAATCTGGTGCAAGAAGATCATGGGAATAATTGCCCACATTACCCATATCTTCATATATCTGGATCATGCTTGGCCATCAGAAATCCACAGTTTCTTTGTAATGACCTTCCAAAAAAATATGCCTGCACTGAACAATAATCTATTTCAAAATACCAAAAATTATCGGAGTAAGTGTGTGAAATTTCATTGTACACTTGTATTTTCTTTATAGGACAGAGAGGCAAACACAGAGGTGAAAAAAGTAATGACTTCTTTGAAGAGGTAAATAAAAGAGCTTATTCTTCAACAAATCCAATGTGGTCTACTAAAATTTAAGTTTCTCAGAGTTATATTTTTATCATTTTTTTCTTTTTTGCTATAAGTGTAATGTGTTCAGATTTGAAGGTACAACCATGTTTCTGCAGAATTCATTCCACTAGTAGCACTACAAAACAAATCAAGTTATTTTGAAAATCTATTTACATAAGTATCTATAAACGTGTGCTTTTTATTTTTCCTATCAAACTATAACTTTCAGAACATTTCTTTAAATAAAATGTTTAAATCAATCCAATAAAATTAATTTTAGTGTGTATTTTATTGCTGTATTAATGGAGACTTTATAAAACAAAATAATTTAAGTAAGGTCCATGGAAAAATAAAACAATATAATATATATTACAATATATTGTTATAATATATTATAATAAATTCTATATATTATAATATTATAATAAAAAATTCTGTTTTGCTATTGAATTTACAAGAACTTTTCTTCTTTAAGGAAACACTCAATATTGGCAGTATTGCCATGAGATGTAATATTCTTATACTGCTAGTAGGAAGGTATTTGGGGCACAAACTTTTGGTAAAATGTCTAGAGCCTTAAAAATATATTAACATTAACATTGTAATTCTATTTCATAGACATATCTTAAAGAGAAAAGTATGAATTATTTACATGAAATGTTCATATCAATATGAGACTATGTCCAACAATAAGAAAACAGCTAATCACATTACAATTTAACTACAATAGCATATCATTTTGACATTAAAAACAATTGTTAAAACAATACAAAGAAATGCACAGAATATTTTAAGTACATGATAAAATAGAACATACATATAAGCTCAACTTTATAAAAATGTGCACAGAAAAGTTATCTAGTAGGAAATATATTAATATGGTAGTAGTTTATGTTTCTGTGAGGCTGTGCTTTATTTCTCATATTTTCCAATTTTAAATAATAAATTGCTATAATTTTTTAAAAACTGAATTAGCTAACAGTAATTTTAAAGATTCCCTGGTATCCTTTAACTAACCTTTATCCTGGAAATCAGACCAAAACTTGAATACATAGATACATACACACACTCAAAATTTCCAAGCCCTGACTTAGAAATGCCATTGAATCAAATTGATCTTGTTCTCCCTTCTCATCTTTTATAATGGCCAATAGAGATACTGAATCAGTTCAACCTCCTTTACAACTGGCCTAACACTAGAACTGTTGACTAGATGGGTTAGGAGTGTTGCAGGTCCTCTCATGGATTTGCAGAGTCTGTATTGCTATGGATACCTCTGATAGCTCTAAGCCACTAAAGGAATATGCAAGTTAAAACAGACTATTCCAGCTAGCAGCAAATGACATAAAACCCATCATGTTGTAGGCTTCATGGGAGCAACTCACGCAAACCGAAGGCAATTAGACTTTCTCCAGGAATTATGAGAAATATAGAGGAACACTGGTAGATATCAGTGAGACTTGGGACTCATAACTAGAACATGACAATGTTCAATTATTTTAATGAAATTCCTCTTTGGTCCCTGCAATCAACATGTCTTCAATTGACAAGTGGATAGAACTTTGCCTAATAGAAGAAGTATAACACTTCTACATCAATCTTCAACGTATTAAGAATTTCCTAACCATTGGGAAATAGCATATCATTTTGGCATTTCCCCAACAGTGTGGTAAAAGGAACAGTACCCTTCCCCATTATGGTCATAAACCTTCAAAATAGCACCAAATTGTATAATCATAAGAGTATGTGTGACGAGGCCATCTAAAAACAGTTTCTCCATTAAATATCCCATCTTGTCAAAGCTGAAATTTTTCTTGTATGACAGTGTTATATGTAGAATATTGCACTTACTTCAGGAAATTTCACACAAAGTGAGCCATGGAGACTCTAATTTTTTTTTTTTATTACTTCACTCATCACTCAGGTTGCTTGACTTTGAAGAAGCCAGAAAAACTACTGAGTGTCCTGATTGAGGATTTCTGCTACTGGGTCACTAAGGCCAAGCTATAATGATATTCTCCCTTCACTCACAGAGAAAGTACACAAACTGCTAACCTCTCAAGCAACTCCATGGACAACTTGGGAAAGGGGGGTTCAGATCCAGAACTTTAAACATGTTCAGCTTCAGGAGATAGGAATCAACCTGTATGCTACAATTCCTCATGAAACATTTAAAGAGTAACTTAGTGTTCCACAAAAATTTTAACGATTGTAACGTCCATATAACTGCATTGATAGCTCTTACTTAACAAACAGCTTTCATTATAACATAAAAATCCCATCTGTTGCCCCTAAAAAGTTGTCAAAAGGCTTTTCATGTGATAATATTTTTATACTCTTGAATTACAAAGAACAGTGGTAAAAACTGGAAGAGACCTTAAATATAAGCTCTTATACCAAACTTCTTATTTGCATTGATGCATAAGTAGCACAGTGAGGGTCAGAGAATTGTACTGGCCGAGCCAGGGCTGTGTCTAGGCCTTGCAATCTTACATCTTCTGCATCCCTCTTTGAGCCAACACTCTTTACATGCAACTGATTGGAATCCAATGTGCCTGGCACAGAGCGGGGGCTCTCAGAATGGTAACTTACATGGTGACTACTTATTCTAAATGCTTTTTCTATCTCAGCCCATTTCATCCTCATAGCAGTCCTATGAGGAAAGAACATTCAGTTTTACTCCATTACTCCCCTATGCAGGGGAGCTAAAGTGAGCTTTTAAATAACATGCCTAAGACAGTGAGCAAAGGATTTGAAATTGAGCAGACAGCTCCAGAGTGCATGTTGTAATCTGGGCCACAGTGCAATTCTGCCAGCCAGTGGGGGAAACTATGGATAGGGGAGGAAATGATAGAAAGTGGAAGGAGAGCATAAGAAGAGGAAGGAAGAGAAAGGTAGGAAAGAGGATTTTTTTTAAGTGGAGGGGATCATAAGGAAAGAAGGAAGATAAAGATAGGGAAAAAAGGAAAAGAAAAATCTTATATTTATTTTTTGGATACTAGCATGCATTTTCTAGTTTCACATCATAAATTTCCAATACACATAATACTCTTACGTATTTTCCTTATATTAAATCTTTCTTATATGCCCCAGCGTCCCTTCCCAGATAAGGAAAGAGAGGCACAAAAAAAAAAAAAAAAAGAGGGTGGAGAAGACTAATTTTAATAACATGATCTTACTTGGTCTGTTTATGTTAGGAGAATCTCATTGTGGGCTCTATAGTCAATTGATTGGGCAATTAACAAAACTAGTTTATTTCACAGTGATAAAGTACATTTTAGAGGCAAGTAAAGTTAGTATCTTGAAGTTCTGTGATTTTGGAGCTCCCGAACCTGTATTTTTCTATAGGAGCCTGAAGCCAAATCATTAAGGTTGAGTTTTTCAGGTTTTATTGAGATGTAATTGATATATAAATAATTGCACATATTTAAAGTGTATAATTTTGATAAATTCTGATACCCACAAAAGCATCACTATGATCAAGATAAACATTTCTATCACTTCTTAAGCTTGTTCATGCCCCTCTACAACTCCCTCCTGACCTTCTCTGTACCCCATCCTCAAGCAACCACTGATCCGCTGTCACTAGAGATGTATTTTTTAAAATTTCATATTAAAAGAATTATGTATCCTTTTCTGTATAGCTTCTTTCATTAAACATAATTATTTTGAGATTCATCCACGTTGCAGCTGTGCCAATAATTAATTCCTTTCTTTAATTCCAAGTTGTTCTTTTCATTATGTGGCTATGCCACAGTTTATTTCTAAATCCCCTGTTGATAGATATTGGAACTGTTTCCAGTACTTAATTATTACAAATAAATTTTCTGTGAACATTCATAGAAAGTCTTCAAATTTGTATATACTTTCAGTTCTCTTGAATAAATACCCAGAAGTAGGAAGTATGGTTGATATTTGTCTGTCATTTTGATAACTGTCAAACTTTTCCAAAGTGGTTCTGTCATTTTACATTTTCACCAATAACATATGAAAGTTTCACTTGCTTAATCTAAATTTAAAATCACTTGGTTTTAATTAATGTTTTTAATTTTAGCTACTGCACTAAGCATGTAGTAATATCTGGTTGGGGTTTTAACTTCTATTTCCCTAGGGACAAATTATGCTGAGCCTTTTTTCATGTATTTATTTGTCATTCATTGATCTTCTTTGTGAGATGTCTATTCAATTTTTTGCACACTATTTAAATTGGGATGTTTGTTTTTTGTATATAGCTTGATGTATGCCTTGAAGTTCATTTGTTATGCTGTTTGGAGACTTAATTATTCTAACACCATTTGTTGAAAACACTGTCATTTCTTCACTGGATTACCTTTGTACCTTTGTCAAATATCAGATAGATATGTATTTATATTTGACAGTTTCTGGAATTTCTATTATGTTGCAATGATTTATTTGTGGACCTTGATGCCAATACTATATTGTGTTTATAATGTAGTATAAACCCTTCGACTTTTTAAAAAATTGTTTTGGCTATTCTAAGGTCTTTTGCATTTCCTTATGAGTTTGAGAATCAGTTTTTTACATTTCTACCCACAAAATCATGGCTGAGATTTTGATTGGTGTTGTATTGATCAGATTGAAAAGAATTCACATCTTACTGAGTATTTCAATCCATAAATATATTATATCTCTTTATTTATTTAGGTCTTTAATTTGTTTTGCAATGTTTTATAGTTTTTAATGTACAGGTCTTTCACATTTTTGTCAAACCTACCCCAAGTATTTCATATTTTAATGCTATTATAAATTATAATGTTTTAAATTCAATTTCTGATTTTTCATTATATATAGAAATACAATTGATTTTTGTACAAAGGTGTATCCTGCAACCTCTTTAAACTCACTTATTATTTCTAGTAGGTTTTATCTAGATTTCACTAGATTTTTCTTTACAAACGATCTTGATGTTTGTAAATAAAGACATTTTACTCTTTATTCTGGATGATTTTGTTTTGTTTTTGCCTTGTTTTACTGTCTAGAACTTCGAATACACTGTTGGACAGAAGTAGTAAGAGTGAACATTCTTATTTTGTTCCTGATCTTGGATTTTGCCATACAGTATAATGTTACCTATAGATTTCTTGTAGCTTCCTTTTGTTAGGTTGAAAAAGTTCCCTTTTTATTCTTAATTTGCTGATTTTTTTATGGAATGAATGTTGATTTTTGTCAAGTTTGTGTTCATTGTGATCATATGGTCTTTCTGTTTTAGTTTATTTATATGATAAATAAATTGATTTTTTAATATTTAGAAAATCTTGCATTCCTGGGATAAACCTTAGTCTTAATTTATAATTATTTTAATATACTGGTGGATTGCTAACATTTGTTTAGAATTTTTACATAAATATTTACAGTGGATATTGGCTTGGGTTTTCTTGTAATTTTTTTCCTTTAGGCATTGGAGTAATCCAAGCTTCATAGAATGGGTTGAGAACTCTCACCTCCTCATCATTTTTCTTAAAAAACTTTGTGTAGAATCAGTATTATTTCTTCTTTAAACATTTTGTAGGATTCACTAGTGAACTCCTCTACGCCTGGAATTTCTTATTGACGTGTTTGTAGCTATAGTTTCAGTTCTTTTAATAGATACAATTAACAGGGATATTTAGTTTATCTTTCTTGAGTGAGCTTTGGTAGTTTGCATTTTTTGAAGAATTTGTCTTATTTCACCTAAGTGGTCAAATTTATTAACACAAATTTAGTAATATTCCCTTATTATCCTTTAATTATCTATAAATCTATAGCAACACTACCTACCTCATTTCTGATAATGGTGATTTCTGTTCTGTTTTTTTCCTGACCAGAAACTTAGTATTATTGAGCTTCTCAAAGAAACGGCTTTTGTTTTCATTTATTTTTCTATTTTCTGCTATAATCTACTTCCCTTCCTCTATTAACTTTAGGTCTTATATTGTCTTCTTCTAATTTCTTAAGGTGAAAGCCAAGGTCATTGATTTGAGACTTTGCATCTTTTCTAATGTAGGCTTTTATTGCTATTAAGTTCTCCCCAAATAGCACATTAGCAGTATACCACAATTTTTGATGTCGTGTTCTCATTTTCTTTCAATGAAAAATAAACTCTAATTTCCACTTTTATTTCTTTATTGACACATAGATCATTTAGAAATCTGTTTGGTTTGCAATATTTGGGGATTTTGCCGATATCTTTCTGTAGTTATATTTTACTTAAATTTTCTTGTGATCAGAAAACATTTTGTATGAATGGAATCTTTTTAAACTTACTGAGGCATGTTCTATGGCTCAGAATATTCTCTGTCTTGGTTAATGTTCATTATGTACCTGTGCCCAGCAGGTTCAAAAACCTAGAAAGACATGCTGTTCTTTGACTAGGAAGACAGCATATTAAAATTCTCAAGTATCCTTCAGTTAATCTACAAACAGGATGTAATTCCAACATAAATGTTAACAAGATTTTTTTGTGTTCTAAGGCTCAAATGGAAAAACAAACCAGTAAAAGTGATTGTGAAAATGCTGAAAAAAGTCAAGGAAGTCAAGTAATAATACAGGCAACCACATCTACTAGATAGGGGAAAAAATATGTAAAACTAATATTCTAAGAAATACTGTGGATCTGGGGTGCTGCATACTGGTATCAAGGAGTGGTTTTTTGAAATTGCAATGTGTGATTATAGATGGACCATTGATGTAAAAGAGAAGGGATGACTGGGATGAAATGAAGCTGTTGGAGGCTGTGAAGGACATAGTAAAAAGAGAATTTAAAGTACCACCAGCTGAGAGAGGCTATTGAACATGTATTTGATGCTGGGTCTCCCAGTAGTGCATTTTTCTGTTATCTTTAGGGCCATGTGGAACCTCTTTAGCCCCTGTAAGCAGTGGGTCCAAAGGGCCCATCAAAACAGAAGTAAACTTCCCCAAACAGCAGCACCTGCAGGCACTGAAAGGTCCTGTTCTCTCTGATTTGACAGGAAAGACAGTCTTGTAATCGTAAATTACATTCTGCCTCTGAAGAGTTCAGCTAAGATTTCTTTTCATTGAGAGTAACTGGATTATTGCAGAATGACTACAGAAGTAATATTACATTATCCACCATACCAAAGTGATCCCATACAATTGCCAAAAATTAAATCAAAACTTCTACTCATCATCATCAAGATCTGTTCTTTGGTTTCCACATGATAGGTCCAAACCTCCACTCCAACTTAAGAGATTGCCACCTGTTATTTCTGGAAAGGCAGTTGAAGATGCAAAACCGTACTTAACTATTTCAGAACATTACATTAAATCACAGAGTTATGATTACACAATAATCTTTTGGACTTCCAACCTAGTTTGAAAAAGCATCACTTAATCTAGTCAGACACACTGAATGAACAGACTAATTTGGAAATTTGGATTTTAAAGTCCATAAAAAAGGAAAGCAAAAAGAAATTTTGGAGTGTTTTACTTGTCAACAATAATTATACTGAAAATATTTTCTTTTGTCTAAAAAATTGCAATATAGTTTAAAGGCACTAAATTTGTATTCACTCTATAGAGCAAGAGGGACAACAGAACACAATGTTTGTAACAACCAAACCTGGAAGACATTTGGGCAAAACTTGACCGAATTATTAGGCATGAGGAAATTCCATCTTGAAGTGCTATAATTCAGACATTTAGGTCAAATGTAAGAGTTCTGTGATGTTAGTTACTCTGAATATGTGGGAAATGTTTTTAAAGGAAGATGAGTTCTTAATGGAAAAATTAAGTTACTTGTGCATAAATATGGTGTTCTTTTTATTAAGTAATGAATTCTACTGATTGTCAGAAAGAATATTTTGAATGAACTGAGCATGGACTGAAATAGTGAAATGAACTTTTTTACTGGCTTTACATCTTAAAGATTTTTATTTAAAAGTCTGATGCTTCCATAATATAGCCTATTTATTCTTTAGATTGTGGATAAATTACATTGTGGGTAATATATGTACAATTTATGTCCCAGAAATGAATAAGTATTCATGAAATACCTAAGCATGTTAATTATGTCAAGAACTTTCTGGATTCTACTTATTAACAGTATTATTTTAAATTAATTGTAATAAGTGTTGTTTATACTGGAAAAAAGAAATATTGTGAACGAATAGGCAGATACATTAATGACATAGAAGAAAGAAGTCTATAAATATATTCAAATACACAGGCAAACTTAATATATGTTAAAAATGGCAGGAGTAAGGTTGTGGCTCAGTGGTAGAGCACTCGCTTAACTTGCGGGAGGCACTGGATTCTATCCTCAGCACCACATAAATATAAAATAAAGATATTGTGTCCACCTATAACTAAAAAATATGTATTAAAAAAGTGTCATGTAGAATGAATTATTCAATGAATAAGCCCCTAGAGGGTAAGGAGGGTAGGAGAAAGATGGAATGCACCACAAAGTTATTAACAGTTTAGATCTAGATTCATCAGCAAGAGTCAGGAGCATCTTCACTTCAGACTTCCCAAAGCACTGATGTGTCTTACCCATCATTATATTCCAAGCACTCACAACTGTATCCAGGCATGGTAACTGTACCAAGTAACAACAGAGTAACTACTCAGCAGAGTAACAGGTGCATATCCTATTTAGTTCTGAATATCACAGCAAGGCAGGATATGCCAAGTAGGAAGAAAATCAAGAAGAAACAAGGATAAGTAGGAAAAATAATGAGAGAAAGAAAGTAGCCTAGCTGGGCAGATACTCAAGGGAAACTTGTTGATGTGGGTCAACTTGAAGATAAAGAAGTACCTATGATCAAGAATCACAGAGATCGCATCAGAGAGATGTTTGATGTGTGATCTGGGAGGGGCATCCCTGCTGCAGAAGCATCACACCAGGAGCCAAGAGACACAGTTCTGCATGATCTTGAGCCCAGCTCACAGGGCTCACACAGGAATGACTCGAAATGACAAATATGAGTATAATTTTCAAACTCTATTTGGTGGTACTCACTCAAAAAATAACTGTACACTTTGAGTTGAGCCTTGTTCGTGACATGCACAAACTTCACTGTTGTCACCTTTTATTTCCATAAGAGCCCTGGATGACATGGACTATGTAGACCCAGCCAGAGTTCTCATATGTCCTATCAAAGGCAGTTAAGGCTGGGCACCATGGAGTTAATCAGCATCTTCTTGCTGCTTGTCCATATGCAGGTCATAGGTAGCAGAGTTTTGCCTGTGAACCTCCTGCTTCATTTGCATTCATCTTTGCAGGCATCTTGGGAATCCTGATGAAAGACACAGAGCTAAGCCAGATTGCAGCAGCAACAAGGCTTTCCTGGATCCTGGGCTCACATCAAAGTTCTGTTGTTCTGTACTCACATATGCATCTCTTTAGCTGATTTGATACAGACAGCAAGGCAAATCCTTAGGTGCCTGCTGGGGAGAAACAGGGTCAAAGGTATGCTAAAAGAGCTGGCAAATACAGCATCCTCTTTGCTGAGGTCTCATGGGATAGCAAAAAGACCAAAATCCACTATACTCACTCTGATGCAAGGTGACAAAGACTACCTCAGGTACCTTGGTGGCTTCAAGATATATGTCCAGGGAAAGATTAGACAAGGATCAAGAGCAAAGAACATGGGCGGATGTGCTGCTTTGTCACCAAGGTCCATTTATTTCCTAGAAATCTATGCATATAAACAATGGTAGCATGATATAAAAGAGAAATAGGTACTGTATTTGTGACCTGATTCAAATTCAGACCTGGTACTTGCTACCTGTATGAAATTAGGTAAGTGGCTTAAGCTCTCCTGAACCTCAGTTTCTTCATCTGAAAAAAAAAAATGGGGATAAAGATTCCTACCATGAGCCAGGCACAGTGGCTATAATCCCAGTAACTCAGGGGACCGAGGCAGGAGAATGGTCAATTCAAAGCCAGCCTAAGAAACTTAGTGAGATCCTGTCTCAAAATAAGAAATAAAAAAGAACTGAGGAAATACCTCAGTGGTAAAGCACTCCTGGGTTCAATCCTCAGTACCAAAAATTAAAAATGGGTTCCTACTGTGAAATATTTTGTCAGAAGATTAAGTGAATGCACATTAAAAAAATTGGCTCCTTGAAATGGATAATATTTTCTCAGCTTCCCTCACTGAGAGACAGTGGCTACTTACTACCCAGACTTTTCTGCATCATCATATATTTCTAATACCCTTGCTGCACTACTAAAGTTGCCCACATACAAGAACTAGGCAAATGTGTCTTGATTATTCCCCTAGATTCTGCTTGTTTCTGTTTTTTTCTTTTTTGGATATAAATATTATTTACACTCTTATCTACTGTTATTTTACATGATATAACAGTAGATAACAAAATTATAAGATACTTGTTATAAGGCAAAAAAAATTTACACCACACTAAGAGTCCATGCTTAGATCCATAGTTACAAATGCTTGACAAGAATTTTTTTTGCTTTTTTAAAAATTTTAATTTGTTATGTATGACAACAGAATGCATTTCAATTCATATTACACATACAGAGCACAATTTTTCATATCTCTAGTTGTACACAAAGTAGAGTCACATCCTTCGTGTCTTCATACATGCACTTAGAGTAATGATGACCATGGCATTCCACCATCTTTCTTACCCCTATGACCTCTCCCTTCGCCTGCCTCCCCTTTTCCCCTTTGCCCTACCTAGAATTCATTTAATCCTCCCATACCCCCCTCCCCCCTGGCATATTATGAATCAGCATCCTTAAATCAGAGAGATCATTTGGCATTTGGTTTTTTGGAATTGGCTAATTTCACTTAGCATTATATTCTCCACCTCCATCCATTTACCTGCAAATGCCATAATTTTATTATTTTTAATGCTGAATAATATCCCATTGTGTATATATACCACATTTTTTTATCCATTCATCTTCTGAAGGGCATCTATGTTGGTTCCACAGTTTAGTTATTTGTGAATTATGCTGCCATAAATATTGATGTGGCTGTGTCCCTGTAGTATGCTGTAATAAATATCTGCAGAAACACATTCAGAAATAGGCTCACTATCCAGAATCCCAGAAGAAGTGCATAACCACAGAAAAGGAGATTCTTGTGCCAATCCCCAGAGATGAGCTGTCACTCAATTCTCATACATTGGGTTGTCCCAGCAATGTGCTGCCCACACACTATATGATGAATGGTGCTGGTTTTCTTGACTCAATTGAATCTCAAGACAGAGTTCAGAACCCTGGAGATACATTCCTGAATTTACATTTTTAGTGTGGTTAAAAGTTCTCAGCTTCCCATTTGCTATTGAGAGGTTGAAAGAAATTCAAGGATGAAAACACCCAAACTGCCTGTAGAAGATACTGTGTGAAATGCTTTACACATTTGGGCTTTTATAATCCTCTCATAGGTCATGATGCCCATTTTTACAGTTGATAAACACAAGCTTCCTGAAGTTAAATAATTCATGTAGCTTGCCAGAACTAGAGTTTGCCCCAGCAATTCACATGCACATAGACAGTTGAGAATGAGTAAGAGAATGAGACGTTTAAGATTAAAAAAAAAGAGAGAGAGCAGTGGTCTCAGACTAGCATTAGTTCGCTCACCACCTCTCTTCTCATCTCCATTTTCCCCTTCCTTTCTTCCACTTCTTCCCCGTCTAGATCATAGAAAGGCTCTTGCAAGTTTCATTTTAGCCAACAGAAATCTCAAGCCCGGGGGACAGGAACTGGGGACTTTCCACTTTGGTAGCCCTTGGGGAAGGCTAGCACAGCACTCTTAGGCCCAAGGGGAATCCAGCCCTGCGGGCCGCTGAGGCGACTCTCCGCATAGCATCTTTGTCTTTCTTTCCTTTGAGGTGTTTCGGATTTTTCCCACAATCAAGCTAAGTTCTGTTTTACTGACTCGGTTATCTTGTTGCATGGGGGAAAGGGCCAAGAGGAAACCTGATCCCCCGCGTTGAGTAAGCTGTTTTCTGGGAAATTCTGAAATGATTCCTGCATGGTTCAAGGTTAATTACCGCTGTCTGCAGCCAGAGCCGTGAAACTGGCGTCGTCTTTAGCAAACACATCCGCGTGGGTTACGTTCTTATGCTATAGCCAAACGGAAACTGCACATCTTCAATCTGCATCCACAGCATCTAGAATGACACCTGCCACACATCTTTTGGAATCAGAATGGAAGGTGAGTTGAGGACTTCTCACAAGCCCCCAGGGTTGGAATTAACAGGTGTATGGTGGATAGATAGGGCCAGACCTGATTGTGGAGTCTATATCTCAGGACTGCAGGGTTATTTCTTGACATCTGTCTCTCATGCCAGCATTTCCCTCAGAGGTTCTGCCCCTTTTGCCCTACTAAGAGGTCCAAGTCATGGGTTTCCTTTGAGGTGTGTCCCCAGTAGTCTCAACAAGGTGCAGAATTCCCTTGTGCCCATCTCTGATTAGAGTTTTACAAGTGACACTGAAAATGCCCTTATCTTTGAGCAATATCTAAAAGCCAAATAATACTAAGCACTTCATATATATAGATCATCATGATTCGTAAAACTGTCCTGCAGAGACAATCTTTATTCTTAGGATTGTCCTTTAAGATTTCAGTCATTTTTAACTGTCTTTATTTTACAAATGAGAAAAATTGTATCTTGGAGAACTTAAGTAATGCTTAGGGTCACACAACTAGTAACAGAAACTGGATTTTAACTCAGACCTGGCTGGTTCCAAAGTCCATAGACTGGCGGCAAGTGGAAGCTGATATGCAGTTGGTAAAGTTTTTCGTGGCCCCTTCTCCAAAGAGCACATTTTATTACTTCTCCTCAAAATCCCTCACTCTTCCTTTACTCAAGCAGCACAGCTCCTGCTATCTGATTCACGGGCTCCTCTGGAAAAGCATGAGTACTTCTAATACATGCTTTGATGGGAGCATTCACCCACACCTGGATTTTGTCATGTTTCTGTCTTTTTGCGACTATCTTTAATTAAATTTTGAGGATAGATCCCTCTCACTCCCCTGACAGAAATCAGCCAATGTCAAAGGCTGAAACACAGGTTTCCCTAAATGAGTACAAGACAAGCACAAGGTCAAGAAGAACAACAAGAAGAGTCCTGGACCAGGCTTGCGGTCCCATGGACATGACTTCTCAAGTTTCACCATCTGCCCCAGATGCCAAGGATTGGACCACACTGTGACGATGAAATGAAAGCAAATGTAAAGGTGCCCAGTACAACATCACAAGCACCCACAGCACCCCCTACCTTCCCCCTCCTACCACTTCTTAGCATCTCCTCCTCCTCGATTTTCTTTCTTCTAAACGTTTTATACTTTTGTGTTTCACTGAAGTCCACCACAATGCATTTTGAATTAATATTTGTGACTGGTATAAGCTCTGTGTCTATATTCAATTTTTGCATATAGTTGTCCAGTTGTTCCAATACTATTTGTTGAAAGACCAATCTTTCTCCATGGAACTGCTTTTACTCAGTTGACTATATTTGTAGGATTTATTTCCAGACCCTCCACTGAAATATGCATCTGCTATTTTATCAATATTATGTGTTGTGATAACTTTACAGCTTTATGGTTAGTTCTTGCTATGGTCTGAATGTTAGTGTCCTGTCAAAACTCATATATTGGAACGTAATACCCAAGGTAATAGTATTAAGAGGTGGAAAATTGGGTAAATGATCAAGTTGTGAGGGCTCCATCCTCATGGATGGGATTAGTGCACTTATAAAAGAGGTTCCAGCAATTTTCCTTGCTCCCTTTGCCATGAGCAGACAGCTATAAGTCACCATTTGTGCACAGAGCAAGCCCTCACTAGACACCAAATCTAATATCACCTTTGTCTTGGAATTCCTAATCTCCAGAACGAATTAATCAACACATTTCTGTGGTTTACAAATTACTCAGTCTAAAATATTTTTTAATAGCAGTTTAATGAACAAAGACAATCCTGAAGTCAGGTAATGTATTAATCTTTAACTTTGTTTTTTTTCCAATATTATATTATCTGTTCAAGATTTTTTTTTTCTTTTTCATATAAATTTTAGAATGACAATGTCAATATCCAATGATAACTTGCCCAGATTTTAATTTGAATTCTTATAAATCAAGTTAGGAAGCATTGATATCTTGGCCAGGAGCAGTGGCACACACCTGTAATCCCAGCAGTTTGGGAGGTTGAGACAGGAGGATCACAAGTTCAAAGCCAGTCTCAGCAATTTAGTGAGGCCCTAACAACTCAGTGAGACCCTGTCTCTAAACAAAAAAAGGGTTGGGGATATGGCTCAGTGGTTGAGTGAACTGGGTTCAATCCCCAGTACCAAAAAAAAAAAAAAAAAAAGAAAAGAAAAGTGGGGGGGAGGTTGATATCTTAACAATAGTGAATCAACTCATGAATATAGGATAGCTCTTCATTTATTTAGATCTTTGTTTTCTTTCATTGGAGTTTTGTACTTTTGGACATATAGATCATGTATCTTGTTAGATTTATATCTAGATATATCACTTTGTGATAGTGAACTGCTATTTTTTTATGCTGTTTTATTTTTGGTTCCAAATTCCAATTGTTGTTCATAGGTAACAATTGACTGCTGTATATAATCTTGTATCCTGGTAACTTGCTTATTAGGTTCAGGAGTTTTTCTGGCTAAGTTTTTGATTTTGTACATAGACTATGATGTCATCTGCAGACAAAGATGGTTTTCTTTCTTTCCTAATTTGTATGTTTTTTAAAAAAAAAATTTATTTTTTAGTTGTAGTTAGACACAATATCTTTATTTATTTATTTTTCGCCTGTGCTAGGTGAGCGCACTACTGCTGAGCCACAACCCCAGCCCAATTTGTATGTTTTTTATTTCTTTTTCTTATCTTATGCTAACTAGGACTTTTGGTATATTGAATAAGGAGTAGTAAAAAGAGATACCAATGCCTCATTCCCAATCTTAGAGAGAAAGTGTTTTGGTCAGTTTTATGCTGCAACAACCAAAAAATCTGACAAGAACAATTAAGGGAGGAAAGGTTTATTTGAGGCTCACAGTTTTAGAGGTCTCAGTCCATAGAAGGTCAGCTCTATTCCTGGAGCTCAAGGAAAGGCAGAATATCATGGCAGAAGAATATAGGAAAGGAAAGTAGCTCAGAACATTATCAAGAAGCAGAGAGAGTTCTGCTCAACAAAGACAAAACATATACCCCAAAGGCACTGTTGTAGGGACAAACAAGGCAAGGCACCGAAGATAGCAGGAAACAGTTTTATTTGGCTGCAGCCAGGTTCAGAGGACACAACTTTTGCTGTAATCAATTAATCCCCTGAACCCCAAGTTCAGGGAGTTTCAGAATTTTATACCCAGCATGTAAGGGGAGGGGCTCAGAAGTTCACAGTCTGCAGAAGTTCACATAAAGCAGCTTTTTCTTTCACTGTTCTGAGCAAGTTAACTCTTCAAGGACAATACCTGAGAAGGGGAGCGCTTCATCTCCCCTTTCTTTCCTCCCCCTGCCAGCTATTACCATGGAGCCCAATTGTAAGTTATCTTAAAAATGTAGACATCTCTGTGAAGCCCAGCTCAAGGCCAGGGGCCTTGTTTGCACATTTCTTTAAAGTACTATACTGGATTCATTTGTGAAAAACTAGTAAGGGGGTGTCCAGCACCTGGAGTGCTGGTATCTTCTTGGCCAGTGGCCAAGAAAACAGGGAGACATGAAAATAGGAAGTTTATCTACATTGAATTCTTTCGCAGAGACTCTTTTGCTGACAGTTCTAAAATCAGCCATGGTGAAGAGGGCTTTTCTGTGGAGAAAGGGGATGCCACTTCAGTACAACCTCAGGGACCCACCTTCTCCAGCCACAATCTATCTGCCTTCAGTTACCACTCAGTTAATCTCTATCAAGGATTAATTCACTAATTGGGTTAAGGCTCTCATAACCCATCATTTCACTTCATGTGCATTGTCTTACACATGAGCTTTTGGGGGGCACATATCTAAACCATAACAAAAAGTATTCCATTTCTTACCACAAACTATGGTCTTTTGTATATCTTCTTTATCAAATTAAAAAAAAAAGTCCCTCTATTCCTAATTTACTGAGAATTATGAGTCATTGCTGGATTTTGCATTCAATAGAATTCATTTTGACATAGTTATAAAAGCGTGGAACACAATTTGTTCTAATTCAATCCCCTTCCCCTTCCATCCTCCCTCTTCCCTTGATCTGATCTTTTGATCTCTGATCTTTTGCTATTTACTTAGTTTCTTTTTAGTGTCTTGTGGATGTACATGATGGTGAGATTCACTGTGGTGTATACATAGATTCACATAAGAAAGTGAGGTTGATTCATTCCACTGCTTTCCCTATCCCATCTCGTCTCTCTCCCTTTCATTCCCCTTTATCTCCTCCACTGATCTTTCTTCTATTCTTTTTAAAAAAATAAATAAATAAATAAATAAAAAGTTTTTTACTTCATTGATATTCTCTATTATTTTCCTTTTTTACAACTTTATAGATTTCTGTTCACATTTGTATTGTTTCCTTTCTTCTGCTTTCTTTGGGCTTTTCTTTCTGTTGTAATGTGGAAGCTTAGATTGCTGACTTTAGATCTTTATTATTTTCTAATGTATGCATCATTGTTATAAATTTCCCTCTAACAAATGTTTTCACTGCATCTCACAAATATTGAGAAGATGGATTTTCATTTTAATTTAGTTCAAAATATTTTTAAAATTTCTCTGGAGATGTCTTCTTTACTTCCTGTAAGTGTTTTGCTTTATCCCCCAAATATTTGGGGGAATTTTCAGCTATCTTTCTCTTCTGGATTTTTAGTTTGATTCCATTGTGGTCTGAGAATATACTTGTGTATTATTTCTAATTTTAAAAATTTAAGGTACATTTTATTGCTTATAGTGTGAACTCTCCTGGTGAATGTTCCATGTGACTACAGACAAATGTGCATTTGGTTGTGTTGGATGAAGTTTTCTATAAATAAATATCCTTTAGATGTGAATGATTGCTAGTGTTGTGCCAATCGACTATATCCTCACTGATTTTCTGATTGCTTCTCCATCCATAAGGTGAACAATTCAGCTATAAAATTCCTATCAGATTTTACCTAAAGTATTTGCTATTCCATTGTTGGATGTACACATTAAAGATTGTTATATCTTCTTGAATAACTGATTCCTTTAAAATTATGTTTATCTTTATCTGATAATTTCCTTTTTCTTGTATTTGCTTTGTTTGGAGTTAATATAGTGACAGCAATTTTTTTAATCAGTGTTAGCATGGTGCATATTTCTTTATCCTGTTATTTTCAACCTTTCTGCATCTTAATATTTAACACAAGTTTCTTGTAGACAACATATATTTGAGTCTTTTTTATTTAATCTACTCTGACAGTGTCTGTTTTCTAACTCGTGTACATTGAACATTCACACTTAAAGTGATTATTGATATAATCGGATAGAAATCAGCTGAATTCATAACCTTTTTTTATTCATTGTATTTGGTCTTTGTTCCTCCTCTTTTTCTGTCTTCTCTAATTCTTTTTTTTTTAGATTTATTTATTTATTTTTTTTTAAATTTTTTATTGTTGGTTGTGTCTTCTCTAATTCTAACTGAGAATTTTATATTATTCCATTTCCTCTCTTCTTTTAACATGTCAATTATACTTCTTTTCAGAAAAATTCTTGTGGTTGCCCTAGAATTTGCAACAGGTATTTACAATTAATCTATGTATACTTTCAAATAACACTATACTATTTCATGGGTATGGCAAATATCTTGTATTGGTGTATCTCAAATTCCTCTGCCATCTCTTATAATATTGATGTCATTAATTTCCCTTATCCATATGCTATAATCACCCAATACATTGTTGTTATGATTACTTTGAGTAGTTATCTGTTAGATAATTCAGAATAATTCAGTTATTCTTTTTCTGATTCCCTTCCTTTCTTCATATAGACCCAAGTGTCTTTATATTATTTTCCTTTTCTTTGAGGAACTCAAAAAATATTTCTTACAAAGCAGGCCTACTGACTATAAATAATTATAGCTTTTGTTAGTCTGAGATCATCTTTCTCCTTCACTTTGGAGGAAGAATTTCACTGAATATAGAATTCTAGATTGTAATATTTTTTCCTTTCAATATTTATTTGTTTGTTTACTGTGGTACTGGGGATTGAACCCAGGGACTCTACCACTGAGCTACATGTCCAGCCCATTTTATTTTGTATTTTGAGACAGGGTCTTGCTAATTGCCCAAGCTGACCTCAAACCTGTGATCCTCCTGCCTCAGACTCCTGAGTAGCTGGCATTAAAGGTGTGTGCCACTATGCTCAATTTCTTTCAACACTTCATATATTTCACTCCACTCTCTTTTTATTTGGTAAGAAACAGGATATAGTTCTTATCTTTCTGTCTCTATAGGTAAGATATTTTATTTTTTTTCCTCTGACTTCTTCCAAAAATCTCTTTTAATTTCCTACAGTTTGAATATGATGTTCTATTTGCAGATGCTTTGGTATTTTTCCTTATTGGTATTCTTCAGTTTCCTAGATCTGTTATTCTGTGTCTATTGTTAATTTGGGGAAAGTTTCAGCCATTTTATTTCAAATGTTTCTTCTGCACCCTTTGTTTCTTTTCCTTTCAGTATTTCCATTATGAACATTTACAGTTTTTATCATTGTTCCACAGTTCTTGCATATTCTGTTTGATTTCCTTTTTCCATTCTTTTTCTCTTTGTATTTCAGTTTTGGAGGTTTCTGTTGACATAACTTCAAGATCACTTATTGTTGGCTCAGTTGTGACAAGTCTACTGATAAGCTCATTGAAGGCTTTCTACATTTATGCTAGTGGTTTTTTTTTTATTTCTAACACTTATTTTCTATTCTTCTTAAAGTTTCTTTCTCTCTATTTATATTACTTATCTGTTCTTACATGTTGTCTACTTTCTTGGTAAAAACCATTGGATAAATATTGTGGAATTCCTTGGTAATGTTGGTATAATGTAGGAGTAACACTCAGGTAATACTTTAATCCTATTATAGTAGGTGTTGTTGAATAAAGTTGTGTTTTGGTTGCTTGACTTGATAGATAACATATCTAAATTGTGTAGAAAAAAAAAAGTTGTAGGATAATATACTCCCAGTATACAACTCTGACTCATTTGAGATATTTTTAAAGGTAGAATTGTTCTCTTTTATTGTGTTAAATGGTAATTGACATGATTATGTAACCTTATGTCTTCCTTTTGGTCAAAAGTAAGCTTCCAAAACTCCCGTATGTCAACTTCTTCTTTTGGGGGGAAGGGGGTACTGGGGATTGAACTCAGCGGCACTCAACCACTGAGCCACATTCCCAGCCCTATTTTGTATTTTATTTAGAGACAAGGTCTCACTGAGTTGCTTGGCACCCCTCGGTTGCTGAGGCTAGCTTTAAACTCATGATCCTCCTGCCTCAGCCTCCAGAGCCCCTGGGATTATAGGTGTGCACCACCTTGCCTGACTGTCAACTTCTTGAAAGAGAAAGGTCCTGGTGTACATCTAAATCTAATTTTGAAAACAAAGCAAGAAAAAAAATGAATAATCTAAGTAGGTAGTGGCTTAAGAGTTCCCTGCTGAAATTTTCTGATTTTTCTCTTTATTTGATTTTCTCTAGAAGAAAATTAGTAAGGGCTCTGCAAGAATTGAACCAGTTTTTTTTATTTTATGAGGATCAAAGGAGGCCATGCCTGGAACACTCTAAACATAACATTACAGCATAATGGTAGAGCAAGAGCCTTGAAAATTCTCTCCCCACAAAATAATAATAAAACAAGACACAATTGTAAAAAGAACCATCTCAGAATGAAATTATCAAGGAAGTCAATCAAAGGCAAACAACAAATTAAAAAACATTAATTGAGGAAAATTCTCCTGAATCTTAGCTAAGTATAGTGGTAGTCAGGAACTACTGCCTAGGGCTGTGCCCATTTACCCTCCCAACCCACCCCACCCAGCATAGTTAGTTTGGTAGTTGTACTAGGGTGTGGCAAGTAATGAAAACTAATAGTTTCATTTATGAGGCTGCTGACTTGATTTGGAACAAAGCATGGAAAAACCCAATGCCATTGGGGTATTGCCATAAACAATAGCAATCTCCGGAGGAAAGAAACAGGGAAGGCCAACATTGCAGCTAGCTTGAGGTCGTAAGCCTGGTTGAGACCAGAAACAGAGACAGACTGCCTAGCAAGCCGATTGATCAAGGGAATGAGGCAGCCATAGTTGGTTACTACATATCCTTGATAGTGCCCAAGGTGGGCTTGTAGAATTTGTCGGAACTTTGAATGCTTTTCCCAGTCCCACAAAAATTCATTTGCAAAAGAGGTAAAAGTATTTGAGTGCAACTTCTGACCATGCACTGGCTAATCTATCACAGGGGAAACTCCAAGAAAACCAAACTTAAATTTTAAAAATAATAGCAATAATAATAATTTTTAAAACTAAGCAGAGATAACAAAGGGAAGAAAAGTATTTGATGAAATAATGACTAGAAATTTCCAAAACTGATGAAAAACATTGAATATTAAATCATTAAAAACCTCAAGAAACCTCAAATAGGGTAAATACAAAGAAAACCACACCTTAGTGCGTCATAGTCAAATCATTAAAAACTAAAAAACGAAGAGAAAACTCTTAAAAACAAAGAAGTAGGAGAAAACAAATTATTATATTAAGAGGGAAAAAATGTAACAGCTGTTTTCTCACTAGGAAAAAAAAATAGAGGGAGAGAGAGACCAGATGGAAGTGAAATTGACCATCATCCAAGGATTTTATATCCAGAATAACTGACCTTTAAAAATGAAGGTAAAATAATATATGGTGTGCATGTACAGATATGTAACAACAAATCCCATCATTATGTACAACTATAATGCACCAACTGAAATGTAGAAAAGATGAAAGTAAAATAAAGACACAACTAAATAAAGACTGGATTCATTGCTTACTAAGCTTCCTAACAAGAAATTCTGAAAGAAGTTCTTCAGATTGAAAGAAAATAATGCCAGATAGTAACTGAAATCCATCCACACAAAGAAATAAAGAGCTCCAAAATTAATGCTTAAATAAAAGTAATTCTGAATAAATATGTTCCCATAAAGACCTGTATGTGAATACTCATAACAGCAATATCTATAATGGCCAAACAATTCAAATGTCTATGAACTTGGTGATATTAAGAAAATGTTATCTATCCATACATTGGAATACCATTCAACAACAAAAAGAATGAGCTACTGATACATACTGCAACACACAAGAAATTTCAAACCATTATGCTAAGTGAAAGAAGCTAAATACAAACCAACCAACCACATGGTGTATAAGTCTTTTTGATTCTTCCCACTTATTTAGATTTTCTTTGATTTCTTTATGTATTTATATATGTTTGTACCTCTTTTGTTAAATGTATTCCTAAATATTTCATTTTTCTTTATTTTTCCTCTTGCCCCTATTGTACTAGGGACTGAGCCCAGGGGCGCCCACTCACTGAGCTACATCCTCAGCCCTTTTTACTTTTTATTTTGAGACAGGGTCTCACTGAGTTGTTTAGGCTCTCAAAGTTTCAATCCTCCTGGGATTACAGGCATGGAGCACCCTGCCCAATTTAAATATTTCATTCTTTTTGATGCTATTGTAAATCAAAATAAAAGTTGACTTTCCTTGCTCTAAACTTTGTTCAAGAAACTTTCCTGTGACTATTGGCTACTACTTGTGAATCCTTGAGCTACTGATGCTAAGTCTTTATAGCAGATACATATGGCTCTTCTTTCTCTTTTCTCTTCCTACTCTCATTTCTTCCATTTTCCCTATGTCTCCACTTCACTCCTTCCTTATATGTTCCTTGTTCTTGTTTGGGACAGGAATTATATTTACTATTTCTTATAAAAAACACACTTTGCTCACTCTGAGTTTAATCAGAAAATTCATGGAGATGGAGGACTGTGCTAACCAAACTGTGATAGTTGACTACAACACAACCCCCTTTTGCTGGAAGAAAAGATTCAAATGGATCATCCTGAACTATAGCTTGTCTTCATTTGGCAGATCTCTCTGTGTGTATAATCCATTTCTAGGACATATGGTGTGTAGTAAAGGTAGCTTTGCTATAATCCTCCCTGCCTGGGACCCCTGTATGTATTATTTTCCTACCTGTTCCCCATTCTTCCTAAAGTTAGAGTGAAACATTTGGATTCATTATGGTTTTAGTCTATATAGCAGTGGCTAAAACATGAGCCAATGCCAGACCTGGGATCTGAGCCCCCGTAGAGCACCAAGCTTTGCTAAAGTGGCTACTCTTTGGGCAGGATCTTACAAACTCCACTTAGGTTCTCCCCTGTCTCCTCCATGACTCCCAAAGGAGAAGGGTTAATTAAAGTCAGCATGCAGGGAGTCCAAGAAGCATACAGACTTACATGTGGCCTCATTTTCCAGAGGGAGGTGTAAGAGGACCAATGTGTCCCAGAAAGTAGGCGGTATGTGACCAGCCCCTGCCTGTGGTACAGAAGGCCAACAGCTGAGCTGTTAAACCTGGAACTTGGCCCCAGTTGAAAACAGAAATCTGAGAATTCAGAATTAGAGTCAACATCTGGAAGAGGGTCTCTAACAATGACAGAATTACCAGATGCCAGAAATCCTGACTGAAAGCTGCTACCTCTGAGGCTAATTTGCAAAGGAAGCAAGCCATAGAAACAACAACAACAAAAACATCTGTAGCATGTGCTGGCCACCCACATGGATTTATGGGCTGGGGGGCTTTATTAGTATCATTGCAACTTAAGATACAGGGGAAAGTACAGAGCTATGAGTTTTCAGGCCTGAACTCCATCTGTAGCTCCACAAGAGATTTTATGTATGTCTTTAATAGATTAACTCATTCCCATCATTCAACAAAACGTTATTGAATATCTACTTACTGACAGGCTGTGTTAAGTAATAGTATTAAATGAATAAAATTTAGTCAATGCTTTTGAGGAGCTTGCTTTTGACATAAAATATCTTGTGGTTATATTATCTATTTCTATAAAATATGAGAACATGGTTTTAGCCTATTTCCCAGGAAATTGCTTATCAAAGGGGATGAGTTCCTTCATAGTGGGAAGGATTACTTATAACACTGTCATCAGGGCTGGCCCAAGTTAGGGCTGGAAAGTCTATCTCATTAGCAGGCTTCTCCCTCCATGGGGAAGAAAGAAGTGGGAGTAGGGAGGAAGGAAAGAGAGATGGAAGGGAAATACAGGGTCATCAATCAGCTAGAGGACCAGCAAGAACCAGAAGCGGGGGGCGGGAGGCAGGAAGGCCAAGTTGACACCTTGGAGCCCAGGCCCTTGTCCTAGGCTTCCCACAGGCCTCCAAATCCCTGCCCAGAAATGTGAAATGTGAAGGCTGTGGAAGCAGTGACTTAATTCTGCTTTATACCCTAGCCCACCCGTGTCTCTCACACTGCATTTTCAAATCCTCAAAGGCAGACCATGGTTTATATAGCTCATATAACAGTTATACAATATAATTATTATCATTACAGTTAATCTTTGCTACATGCTTACTTTATTCCAAGTACCATGCTAAGCTCATAGCATGTATTGTTTACTTGAATATGCATAATGGCCAACAAATTTGGGACCTTATTACCTCCATAGTACTCATGAGTGAATGACCACTGACAGGTTAACTTGCACAAAACTACACATTTCTACTAATTGGCAGGGACAAGATTGGAAGACTTGAAGAAAGCCTCTATTGAATCAGCTCCATAAACTTGACACCGTGTCTCAATGTGCTGCGCATCCCGTCCCTTCCCTTCTCAGGGACTTCATTCTTACAATCATCTCTTTTCTGTCCTGCCTCATCCTTTTCTCTCTCCCTGTTGGACCGTTCTCACCAGTGTCCACACGTGCCTGAATATCACATATTTTGATACAAATACCTCCTTTGACCATATATCCCCTTCCATGTATCTCTCCACATGTAACCCCAATGTCTCTGGTTTTCCTTTCATGTTCCTGAAAATTCAGTGATATAATTAGCCCATTACATTTATTTCAGTTCTCAATATTTATGAAGAACCTTAAAAAGTCCATAGGGCCTGTGCCCAAGGTTCTGTTAAAAAATTAAGTAGGACAGTGGATTCTGGATAGACAACAACAGTATCTGCCACACTCCCTCACCTTGAAACAGACTTGAACTTGAATCCCTCGACAGCCCCTGAAATTAGGAAATTATAGATGCTCATCCCAGGCAGTCCTTGCTCCTTTTGATGTGATAAGGAGGCTCCAAGGACTCCAAAGGAAGTGAAATTCCTGTTTTATGTTCTAATGCACGCCTTCCCAATTTTATTTTATTTTTATGTATTTATTTTCTTTAGTTGTCACACAACATGGGTCTGGATATTGCCTTCTATCTTATCATTGTGTTCCGTAGTTTAAAATAAAATGCCAACATTTTTGAACAATCTGGAATACTGCTTTTGTGGGGGGAAAAAAACAACAACTTTGATCTGGTTTTGTTCCCTTATGTCTCCTTTGTGGGTCCTGTCTCTCTGTGAAGCCTCATCAGCCTGCCAGGGCTCTAGAATAGTCCATGGCCCTTCCAGTCAGGAATGAAGCATGTAGAAGTGCTCTGTCAGCCTCAAAGGGCTATAGAGGCAAGAGGAGGTTGCTATTCTCATTATCAGGAGCCTTGGGTAGTTGATGGTAAAGACCAGAGTTGACTAACTTTTTCTATAAAAGGCTAGATTATAAACATTTCAGGCATTGCAGGCCACGTGGTCTCTGTCATAACTATTCAACTCTGCCACTGTGGCATGAAAACAGCCATAAGCAATAAGTGAGCAAGTGAATGTGTCTGTGTTCCAACATAATTTTATTTATGGGTATCAAAATTTGAACTCCTTAAAATGTTCGTGTGTCATGAACTATTATTCTTTTAAAGTGTTTTCAACCATTTAAAAATGTAGAAGCGATACCGGAAGATGGCGGCGAGGGGAGTGCATTGCCCCCGTGTGCTGCTTCACTGTGTGGGAGTATGACAAGTCAGGACGGCTAAAGGATATCTTGTTAGGAATTTCCAGCAATAGTGGGGTGCTCCGGAACCTGGAGGAAGGATTTCCATCGCACGAGGATCGGCTACGGGGACTCAAACGCGAGAGGTTTGTTGCACGGAGGGTAACACTGCTTATTCAGCAAATCGCCCCGCGGCTAGAGTCTGCAGCGCGCGCTGGGAAACGAGGAGATAGCGACGCAGGGATACAGCGCTGCAGTTTCTGCCAGCCGTGCAAGCACCGTACTCAGGGCTGAATTCTGGGTTCGAGACGGGGGAAGGAAGCGGTCCATCTCGGTTCTCCACACCGGTCAGACCACAGAGGAGGCCAGCGGCCACCATGTTGGAAAGCTGACGTCACCATCCCTGTTTTCGACTGACCGCAGCTCATTCAGCCATAGAACAGGTAATTTCAGGCTGCAATTCACCTGCAGCTTGCAGACAGATTGCTAGGGTTCAGTGCCTGGGTGCTTCTTAGAACCTGATCTTATCGGAGCGAACACCGAGCGCGGGGCGGCCGAGTTCTGGCTCCGCCCTGGCCCAGGGCTGCGGAGGCTGCGGAGCCTGCGGAGGCTGCTTCTTGGACCCTGCTCCTATCAGAGCATACACCAAGCACTAAGCAGCCGAATTCCGGCTCCCGGAACTGAGCCCGCGGGGACTGCTTCTTGGAGCCTACACTTATAGGAGCTTACACCGAGCACGGAGCGGCCGAGTTCCGGCTCCCGGAACTTCCCTGGACCAGGGCTAGAAGCCCGCGGAAACTGCATCTCGGTCCGGGTCCTGCTGAGGGCTGGTCAGGACTCACCCGTGGCTTGGGTTGCCTGGCAAGGGGAACGAAATGCTGCCATTCGCATAGGATACCAACATGGCAGAGATCTGATGTCAGCAGAAAGCGGCGGAGGAGAGAACTTCATCAATACCAGCGGTGACATAAACAGTTGGTCTCCTGGTAGGGGGGGTGAGGCACAGACACCCGAGTCTCCTCAATTTGTCGTCGAGCCAGAGGGGAGGAGCCGGGCCGCCGCCAGCGCCCAGAGCAGGCCCAGCGGCTCGCCAGCGTGGTGACCGAGTGACCCCAATTGGAGAGGGGGCGGAGCGGAGCCGCCACCCGCACCCGCAAGGTGGGCAGACCCGCAACCCAGTGGTACATGGGCGTGGTAGGAGGGGCAGGGCAGAGCCGCCGTTCGCGCTTGCAAGGTAAACAGACCTGTGACAGCCTGGCGGGTCAGGCCCAGTGGCCTGCCAGTGTGGTACACACGTCACCCCAACTGGAGTAGGGGCAGAGCAGATCCTTCTCCCACGCCCGGATCAGGCCCTGCCGGTGTGGTGGTCACGTGACCCCAATTGGAGTGGGGGCGGAGCGGAACCGCCACCCGTGCCCGCAGGGTGAGCAGACCTGTGACCAACCTGCAGATCAGGCCCAGGGGTCCGCAGGCGTGGTAGGAGGGGCAGGGCAGATCCGCCGCCCGCGCCTCCAAGGTAGGCAGACCTACAACAGACCGGCGGATCAGGCCCAGGAGCCTGCCGGCGTGGTACACACACCACCCTAATTGGAGTAGGGGCAGAGCAGAGTCACCGCCCGTGCCAGGAACAGGCCCAGCGTCCTGCAGGCGGGGTAGTCACGACACCCCAATTGGAGTAGGGGCAGAGCAGAGCCTCCACCCGTGCCTGAAAGGTGGGCAGATCTGCGACCGACCAGCGGGACAGGCCCAGTGGCCTGCCGGTACGACAGACACGTCACCCCATTTGGAGTAGGGGCAGAGTAGAGCCACCGCCCGCGCCTGCAGGGTAGGCAAACCTGCAACCGACCGGCGGATCAGGCCCGGTGGCCTGCCGGCGTGGTACACTCATCACCCCAATTGGAGTAGGGGCAGAACAGAGCCGCCGCCAGCGCCCAGAACAGGCCCAGTGACCTGCCGGCGTGGTAGCCACGACACCCCAATTGGAATAAGGAGAGAGCAGAGCCGCCGCCCGCGCCTGCAGGAAAGATACGCAAGCAGTATGAAAAGACAAGGAAAGAAAGGACCACAAGCAATGCAGGTCAACGCAACTTTAGAAGAGGTAACAGCTGCAGCAGATGGAATGTCAGATAAAGAATTCAGGATATACATGCTTCAGATGATCTGGAGTATCAAGGAAGACATTAAACAGCAAAATCAGACAATGAAAGATCACTTCGACAATGAATTACGCAAACAAATCCAGGAAGCAAAGGATCAACTATACAGGGAGATAGAGGTTATAAAAAACAAGCAATCAGAAATCCTAGAAATGCAGGAAGCAATAAACCAACTTAAAAACTCAATGGAGAATACTACCAGCAGAGTAGAACACTTAGAAGATAGAACATCAGACAATGAAGACAAAGTATTTCAACTGGAAAAGAACATAGACAGCTCAGCAAGACTGTTAAGAAACCATGAGCAGAACATCCAAGAAATATGGGATAACATTAAGAGACCAAACTTAAGAGTCATTGGGATACAGGAAGGTACAGAGCTCCAAACCAAAGGAATGAGCAGTCTATTCAATAAAAATGTAGAAGCATTCATAGCTCCCAAGCTATGGAAACACAGATAGTGGGCTGGATTTGGCCCATTGGCCATGGTTTGTGGACCTCTGGTGTAAACTATAGAAGATCCACCTACCAAGATGGCTGGTGGCCATGGAGCCCACTGAGGCTATCTGAACAATATCAGAAAAGTGTTCAGTTTCACTGGCCACATTAGAGAGCCAATCTCACTCTAGGAAATTAAGTTTTCTTTCTTTGGTAAAAGTGTTCCTCATATGCCTTGTTACTTTGACTTGAGTTTATTTTTCCACTGGGGATGTTGGCTCTTGCTCTTCTGCCTGTGGATGAAGGCCAGGTCAATATGGGTCATTTCTATGGGCTAGGAGAAGGGATGAAGGAGCCCAGGGTGGAGAGTCTCAAGAAAAAAATCACTTTCAACCATTCATCATCCCTCAATCTAGCTCTTTAGGTCAAGGCCTCATACTTTGCCCTGTAAGAAGCTATGTTAGGAGAAGCCCCTCTTTGGACTGCAATTCCCAGCCCTGGTGGGGAAGGACTGGAGAAGCAATTATCCAAATTCTGTTAGTCCCATCTGTTTTCCAAAGTTCTGTTCCTGCAGGGTCATCAGGAAAAGAAGTCTTCATTGCTGCAGATGTGGGGGCTGCTTCTCCCAAGGAAAAGGTGAGGGAGAAGCAAGAACAGAACCCCAGACACACAGAAACCCTAACTTTCAGTCTCCTCTTTGGGAGTTATCTTTTTCACCAGAATATTACTTTTTACAGGTTCTCATTGTTATTATTTCTAGGCATTGAGTGTTCAGTGCTTCAAAACTGGGGTAACGGGCAGTTTTCTGTTTCAGATTCAATTCCTCCAGGAAGTTTTCCTTGATTGCCTCCCCTAAAGTGGAAAACACAAATCTCCCCTTCCATGATTTCCTGGAGAGCTTTATCTGTACCTACTTAAGGCTCCTGAATATGTATTTTTCTGTTATATTGATCCTCAGACCCATATGCTCAAAAAGGCTGCCAAGTCTCCGAATACTTCTTGAGAAGCTTGTATTTCTTATCATGGTGTCTTATGCAAAATGGATTCTAAATAAGTAGCTACCGATCAAATAAAAGTTAAATACCCAATAAATTGATAAACTGATCCTTTTATAGCAGAGCTGTCCAATAGAACATTCACTATAATGGAAGCATCTGTGTAGTCCACAATGGTAGACTGCTAGCTACTGAGTACCTGAAATATGGCTGGTATAACTTAGGAACTGAATTTTAGATTTTCTTTAATTTTAATTCATGTAAACTTAAAGAGTCACATGTGACTAGTGGCTACCATATTTGACAGCACATGTCTGTAGGACAATAAACAGCTAATTCAACAACTCGTTTTCTAAGAGTGGATTGTTCATTTGGGCAGTGATCAGATTCTTGTGGAATTCACATTCTGGGGAGCAGGCTAAGAGTGGAGACAGATAATAAACAAACCTATAAGGTTAATGTTATATTGTATTAACAGGAGATAAATGCTGGGAGGATGGGGCAGAAAGAAAAATTCAAGCAAGGTTGGGGTGTCAAGGTTGGGAGACTGGAAGAGCAAGCTAAATATTAAGCAGGGTGGTCAGGGTAAGCTTGTTAAAAAAAGATGGGATCTGGGCTCAAGCCAGACAGTGGTGAGTGTTGGGCAAAGAACATGAGAATTATTCTGAGCTGTGCAGAGGCATAGGCAGGTCTCTATGATGACCTGACCTCTCTGACACACTGTCACAAAGAAAATGAGCCCTGGTGGGGCACTGAGGAAGGAGGACCATTTCTGTTAACAAAGCCTTGGTGGATGTTTCCAGAGCCATATCTTGAAGTTAGAAATTAAGACAAGGGAGCAGATGGGCTCGCCCTGTTTTTACAGCAATAGGTCCCTGGAAAACACACAGTGAAAAATCAGCCTTATTCTTCCAACTGCTTCGTCCACTTTTCCTCAGTGTCAATGCCAAGCTCTTGCATAGCTGCATGCCAGCTGGATTTGCTTGGGGCCGTGGCAGTTGCAGAAAGGGAGTCATAAAATGTCCATGGCTGGGAAGGGCAGTTAGAGAACAGAGGTGGCCCTTTGTCCTGACTGGACAGGAACAGCAGTGAAATGTGAGCCTAGAGGGAAACAGTGGGGCTTAGGAAAGGGCGAGCTCAGAACAGCTTGCATTTCCTGAGCACCCACCAGGTTCAGCAGAACCGCTCTCACCACGTGGGCTGGGGAGCCAGCTAACCACGTGACTCCTCAAAGCTGGGTAACCTGACTCCAAGGCCCAGACAAAGCCAGGACCTGCAGGGTCCCAGAAACAGTAACTCCAGCTGCCCCTACTTCCCAGCAGCCCCACTGAGGAAATCCGTTTCAGCTGGATATAATGAAAGCTTTATTCAGGTGCTGGAGGTACAGTCTTGAGATATTTCAGAAGCTCCACTAGGCGCTTCAAAGGAATCAACTTGGAGCCCCTTGGTACATGTAAAATAAAGAATCAGCAGGACACTGTAATGCATTTTAAAAGACACTTTTGAAAAGTAAGTTAGCTCCAAGAGCCTGCTCTCTGGTTCTTCCTCGGGAACAGTTTCTGTGCTCCAAGAGGACACCATCGGGAATGAGGTCAGGAAGCAATGTCAGGGAGTGGGCTGGACCATCTGAATGCCATTTAGCAAAACCAGAAGCCAAGGCAGATGGAGGATGTGCCCGCAACATCTGCCATGGGGTATGCTGAGATTGTTTTACTTGAAACTACCCAGACTTTAAGTGATCATGAAATCAATTTAATGGATTGCAACCAAACCAGATGTTTTTTGCTAATTGTTCTTGATGATTTATTTATGGTCTGATAACTCAGTGACTGTTCTTCCTTCACATAGGATGTAAGAGGATGCCTATCCTTAATATCTAGTCCTTGGTGTTGCTTCCTTCAGAAAGGCTTCCCTGACTACTCATTCTAATCATTCCCCCAAAACACACACACACACACACACACACACACCTACATCTGTTTTATTGTTTTTACAGCACTTAAAATTAACTGAAATCTTGTATATTTTCTTTCTTCTTACCCATCCTCTAGAATATCAGTTCCATGAGCTTAGGGCCTGAACATTCATTGTTATACCCTGCCCAGTACCCAGAATAATGCCTGTACCTAGTAGGTGTTCAATTAAAATTGCTCTGCATGGGAGGTTCCAGCCCATGGCTTTAGCTATTATTGCTCATCCCATAAGCTGATGGTCTGTTTCCTGTTGTGCCCTGAGAATCTGGCACCACCTTTTCCTCCCCAGCCTACAATGATATCAACACAGGCCATGACCTTTGTTCACACATCTAGGCTGAACTTTCAGTGTTTCTGTCTTGTTTCCTTGTTGGCCAATAGCCACCATGCTACCTGCTAACCTCAGATAAACCTCATTGAAGCTTAATTGCACCAATTTCCTTTAAATGCATTTTCAAGTTTTAATCACATCTTGGTGTAGGTTTATGAAAATGTCACACAAGTGTACATTCATGTAAACATGACCACAATCTGGAACACCCCTCCCCCAAAAAAATTCATTGATCCATTCTCTCTCTGCTCTAATCCTTGGCAACCACTAGTCTGTTCTCCACCACCAAAATTTTTGTCTCTTTGAGACTGGTATATAAATGAAATCAAACAGCACATAACCCATTGAGGCTGACTTCTTGTATCAATTGTCCATTCCTTTCTACCACTAAGTAGTATTCCATTGTGTGGAACTACCACATTCTTTTTAGCCAATAACCCTTAAAATTTAGATTGTTTGCTCTTTTTGATTCTGAATAGAGTAGCTATAAACATTCCTGAATAACTTTTATGTGATGGTGTTTTAATTTCTTTAGAATAAATATCTAGGGCTTGATGATATGGTACTATTTTGCACTCTCCTTAGCAATGTAAGAAAGTTCCAGTAGTTTCACATCCTCCCCAAAACTTGTTATCATCAGTTTGTTTGCTTTTTAAAAAATATATTTCACTATAGTAGTTTGCAGAGGTATCTCACTGCAGTGAAAATAAAATAAATATAGAGCACAATTTTTAATATCTTTGGTTGTATATATAGTATATTCACATCCATTTGTGTCTTCATACCTGTACTTTGGATAGTAATGATCATCACATTTCACCATCATTAATTACCCCATGCCCCCTCCCTTCCCCTCCAACCCCTCTGCTTTATCTAAAATTATAATATATTCTACTGTCATATATAAATTTAAAAAAATTTACATAAAAAATAAAATAACAAAAAAATTAAGTGAATAATAACAAAATGAAAAAAAACCAACAAAACTTATTTTAAAATAAATTGCATCCTAAAAATACAATGACAAATACCATTGCCATATATGTATGGCATACATGTATGCTATGTGCATGTAATTTTACACAATCACATACATAGATAGGGATTAATTCATAAAGTAAAATACACTTTATTTTATGGGTTGTGGCAAAAAGGAAAAAAATTAAGCCATTGTTCAAGGGATGGAAATCCAAGGATTGGTATTTCTCCTTGCTTCATAGTGAGTTAGCAGAAATCCACCTTGAATACACTCAATACTATGGCAGGGAGAAGAAACTGAGACTAGACCTAAAGGCACTACTATAGTTTAGGTCTATAGTATCCTCTAAAGGCCCATGTGTTAAAGTCTTGGTGCCCAATCTGAGGTGCTCTGGAGGGGGTGGAAGTTTTGGGGGTCATAATGGATGAAAGTTAAGTCACTGGGCATGTGCCCTTGAAGGGGATATTGAGACCCCAGTCCATCATCTCTTTTTCTTTGTTTCTCAGTCACTGTTACTGGAGTCCTTGAATAGAGGCCCTGGTTCTCAGGGTCCCAACAGACCAGGCTCTGTTGCGCATCCCAATGTGTCCATCAAAGAGATGAGCTGTGGTGAAGGGCAGGAGAGGAACTTCATTCAGTGTGGCTGCTGAAATGAGGATTCAGGCATCAAGGATCTGCCTTCAAGGGGTTGAAAGAAACTTTGAAGTTTTATAGAAAAGGGGCACCAAGTTAAGGGTTTATGGGGGTTTTCATGGTTGAGGATTTGTGTGGCTGGAAGGGTAAGAGATCTTGGTCAGGCTATGGTCTGACTGATCTTTATCTCAGGAGTGTTTCTGCAGAGTTCTGGGAAGTTTACCATCACTTGAAAGGGTGATTTGGTTCCCACTGTGAGATGATTGTTCCTGCTTAAGGGGCAGCCTCAGTTCTATCATGGAGTAATTGCTCACACTTAGGAGGGACACTCTCATCATGGAGTGATCTATGAGACTTGCTATTGCTTCTTGTTTTGATCCCATGTCATAAAGATGCCTATCAATCAGATCTGTTTTCCTGGAATCCAAGGTAACTGTAGAAGAGAGTGGTTTCAAAAAAATAATTAAAGAGGTAAATAGAATCAGAGAGGGATTAAATTGGCTAGGTCAAAATCAATAAATGGACCAGGAACTAAACAGACACTTCTCAGAAGATACTATACAATCAACAAATATATGAAAAAATATTCAAATCAAAACTAAGATTTCATCTCACTCCTGTCAGAATGGCAATCATCAAGAATACAGGCAACAATAAATGTTGGAGAGGATGTGGAGAAAAAGGTACACTCATACACTGCTGGTAAGACTGCAAATTGGTGCAACCACTATGGAAAGCAGTATGGAGATTCCTCAGAAAACTGGGAATGAAACCACCATTTGACCCAGCTATCCCACTCCTTGGTTTATACCCAAAAGACTTAAAATCAGCATAGTATAGTGACACAGCCACATCAATGTTTATAGCAGCTCAATTGAGAATAACTAGACTATGGAACCAACCTAGATGTCCCTCAATAGATGAATGAATAAAGAAAATGTGGTATATATTACTCAACTTTAAAGAAGAGTGAAATTATGACATTTGCTAGTAAATGGATGGAGTTGGAGAATATCATGCTAAGCGAAATAAGTCAATCCCCAAAACCAAAGGCCAAATGTTTTCTCTAATATGCAGATGCTAATTCACAATAAGGTGGAGGCACTAGGGAAGAAGAATGTTACCTAAGATTAGGTAGAGGGAAGTGATGAGAGGGGAGGGAAACAGATATTATTACTCTATGTATATATGACTACGTGACCAATATGATTCTGCAACATGTACACTCAGAAAAATGAGAAATTATATCCCATGTATGTATGATATATCAAACTGCATAAATGCATTCTACTGTCATGTATAACTAATTAAAACAAATAAAAAAATTTAAAAAGAAAAATAAATAAATTGGCTAGGTCAGTGACTGGACCTCCTTTACCACCATGAGGCAGGTGAGCAGCTTCCCCCACTGTGCACTCCCACCATGATGTACTGCCTCACCACAGGCCCAAAAGCAATAGGCCAACCAACCATGGACTGAATGTGCAAAATTGTGAGCCAAAACAAATATTTTCTTCTTTAAGTTGATTTTCTCATGTATTTTGTCACAATGATGGAAAGATGACTAACACAGGTACCAATTTAAAACCGAGTTGGGATAAAGGTGAAAATATTGTCCCATGCCACAAAGCATATTCAAGGAAACTCCTCTTTCTTTACTCGTTTCTATACATACAGTATCATTCAGTAACAAAATGTTTTTCAATGAATGCATCATGTAACAGAGGAGATATATTATAAACATGAACTAACTACAGGAAGTATTGAAAATTGGGCAATGATGTCTTTTTTCCTTGTTAAAAAGATTTTT